>NC_133999.1:1378626-1998962 GCF_047716275.1 Strix uralensis
ACGGCCAGCAAGAGACCCAACTCCCCCCTCAGGGAACAAGACCCCCAAAGAGCTCCAGGCCCAGCGATCCCCAATCGCTGAAGCCCATCGCTCCGTCTGTGTCCCCAGGGACTAGGAGCTCAGTCACCGCAGCCCAGCGTGGGGTCACAGCTCTGTCCAGACCCCCCCCCCACGGCGACGCATAAGCACAGGCAGCGCTGAAACATTTTGCTCGAAATATTTCTAGGCAAAACACCGCAAGTGTTTTGTTTTGTAAGCGTTGTGAAAAGGGTTTGGGTTTGTATTTGCTAAGACACAGAGGTGGAGGGAGGATGTGTGAAATTCAGGGGATGCCGCCCAGTTTTGTTGTCCTGGGGGGGCTCTGAGGGTGCAGCACTGCCTGGGCAGAGCAGCACAGATCGGGCTGGAAGAGGAGCGCGGGACATCACCCCCACCCTGTCATCCTGTGCTCACTCAAATCCTGTCCCGGGAGCCAGAAAATCATGTCTGATTCAAGCAACCTCAGATGACTTTATCCTCCAGCCTTCCTCGCCCACTCTGCGACGCGCAGCAGCCCCTCCGCTGCCCACGGGGGTGTTCTGGGGGTGGTGGGGAAGGTCCGATGCCGCTACCTCCCGGGAACGGGCTCCGGCAGCGACGCCGCGTGGGTGCTCACAGTGAGCACCACTGCCCTGCTTCTCCCAGGGATCCCCATCTGGGCCGGGCACAGCTATAAATAAGCTGTTTTGTGACTGATTCATTTTTATTTCTGTTAACTTTTATCACGAAATAGCAGTCATCAAATCGACACCTCGGTTCCCTTGAGCATATTCCCTCTGGTGTCATTTTTTGATAAATGCCAAGAACAGCCGAGCAGCAGGAGACCATTATCCTGTGACATGCTCCACTCTGCTCACATTATCTCTAAAATAACACGGATGCTCGCACAAATCCCCACAGCAGTTGTGACAGGGACCAGAGACAGCCCCAGCCTGGCTGGACCGGGGCTGCGGCGAAGCTCGGCTGCCTCGTGCTTTTCCCAGCCAGGGTCCGTTCCAAAGCTGCCTGGCACCAGCGAGCAGGTTTGGCTGATGGTGGAGATAGTTGGAAAATGGTAACTCCTTCCTACAGAGGGGGAAAGAATGTCAAAGTTTTTAGGTTTTGTATTTTCCACTTTGTAATTTATTTTAGGCAGATTCCTGCCTCCTCAGGGACTGGAGAAGCCTGAAGCATTGTGGGAGAAGACCAGCATCTCACTGCCAAAACCAGGACTTAAACTTTTGGAGTTACCCCTCCTTCCCTTTTCTTTTTTTTCCTTTCCTGTGACACCGCAAAGACCCCACAAACTTAGGAACAAAGAGCAAAAGGAGGGAGGGGAACACCAAAACCAAACCTTGCGCTGCCTAGGTTTCACCTAATCCCCCAAATTTAGATTTTCTTTGTGTTTCTCAACGAGAATCAGGAAAGCTTGAAATTTAATTTGCTATGGAAATACAATTTTCTGGGGGTGACGCAAGGACACTTTTTTTCATAGCAAAATCATCAAAAAGCCTCTTAAAGCCAGCTAGAGATTAGGCGTTTGGGGTGAGTGGCTGGGAGTGAGCGGATCATGGGCATTCAGCCTCCTTTCACCCTCGCTGAGGGCTCCCCGAAATGGGGCCGTGCCCAGGGCAGGGAGCTGTGGTCGGGGGCAGCACAGCCAGCGCACCAGCGCGAGGGACGGGGAAAGAAACCCCAGGCAGAGAACCCCCTCCTGCACGTCTCCTGCGTTTGCCCCATAACTACACTTCTCTCGAAGCGTGAAGGTTTCTGGGCACTCTCGGGGCAACAAGAGTCTGATCCTGTTCCCAGGGATTTGCCATCGTTTTGTGTCAACCTTGCACTGTATCAGTATTTATTTTTGCTAATATGACACAATTAAAGGGTAATCGTATCTCTGCCTTTCATATCATGTCAGGCAAAATGAATGCTGTGAGAAGGATGATACTAACGTGACACGATAGGACATAGTTAACGTGATGAAACGTTCAGATCATGTTAACGTAAGAGAAGAAGGGAGGGAGAGCTTTGGCGTGTCTCGCCCTTCTCGGGTGGCTCATTGCGGTGCCTGGCAGCCTGGGGCTCAGCCCTGGAAGCTTTGCTGCTCCCGACTTGAGCCGGTGCCTCTGCAAAGCGCCGTGGGTGGCTGGGGTGGACGTGCCCAGGGCTGGGACAGTCACGGGTGACAGAAGAGGGAAAAAAACCTCCTAAACCACAACTCCTACACCCACATCCATCTGGGTGATGGCTCACGCGTCTCTGGCTGCTTCCCCTCGCTTTGCCCAGGCTCAGCTCTCAGTATCTCTGACACTCTGCACCCTCAGCAACCCTTTCCATCTAAAACTTTGACGCATGGTGGCAAAACTTGGAGGAAATAATTAACAATTATTTCACAGGAGAAGGTTCCAGCTGGAGCAGTATCTGGTGGTTGAACATATATCTAACAAAGGATTGTTATTTAAGCAATAACCCTTGAGAAATTGGTCGTTACCAGCATTAAACGACTCAGCCCATTGCCAAGGATGGTTAACGCTCTAATAAACTGGTCATTAACTGCAGTAACAATGAATTTCGAGGGGATTATTGCTATTATAAACCTTAATCAATGGTTTATAACAGCAATAATGTGGTCCTTTCTTTTAATGGTAAGTAGTGCGGCATGAGCAGCCTGCTTGGAAATATTTTCAGTCTGGCTGATAAGACAAAAGCAGGAGTTAAAAGCCCTCCAACGCCAAACACTTTTGGTGAGGAAAAAAGGCCCTGCGGGATCTGCAGTGGGAGCTGGTGGGGTGGCCGTGGCCTCTGCAACAGGCGACTGTGCCACGGGGGGCTCGGCCGGAGCCGTGCTGGCAGCGGGCACCCGCGCTGGGCACCCGTTCGGCTAACGCACTTTGCCCGACTTAAACCCGACGCTGGGCAGGATGTGGAGCCATCGCACGTGTCCTCTGGGGAGGAGCAGCTCTGGGCAGAGGGTGGAGAGGGGCTGCTGGCGGGAAGAGGGCGGGAAGGGGCACTCAGCTGGCGCTAGACGCAATGCGCCAGCCACGGATCTGCCCGAGTTTCCGTGGAGAAGGGCTCCCTCGCACGTGGGGACCCCAGGGACGAGCAGCCGCTGTCTTGAAGACCTAACATCCATCTCTACCTCCGCACAAAGAACCACAAACATTATCATGGGCCATAAATTACCCCGTCTCTTGAAACCCAGCCGCTGTACGGTACTTGACACCGCAACCTTCTGCTTCATCCCCACAGCCTGGAAATGTCACGGCTCCCTTTTCCCTCTCCTTTCCTGGAGACTCCCCTTACTGCCTTTTGTTTGCCATGTGAGACACGGACGTTGCTTATTTACAGCATGAAAAAGCCAGGGAATAGGAAAGGTTCATACACAACCTGAGGTGTGCCGAGAGCCCAGGTTAATTAAGGAGGAGTTAATTAACATGGGGGAGAAGCCAGCGGTGCTGGCTAGCCGGGCCAGAGAGCCCCAGGCCTGGTGGATTTTGGGACGAGGGCTGGGGAGCCCTTTGCTCCCGCTCTGGGACGGGTGAGCGTGGGCACCCGGGGAGGAGGAGCACAGCGCTTTGGTATTTGGAGCACCCCTCTGCAGAGGGATGAGGAAGCAGCTCTGGCACACTCCCATCTTGTTTCACGCCCTGTATCCCTTACAAAATAATATATGGCAATATAATAAGGTAACAACCTGATATCAGTGTCTTTCCAGGAGGGATTAAGAAGCATCCCCTTTTCTTGAGCGAGCGGAGCTGGACCGAAGGGCGCTGGGTCGGTAACTGCCTGGTCTGCACTTCCTTCCCCAGGCAGGATCCCAGGAAATCCCTGGCTGGGTCGAAACTCGTCTCGTC
This sequence comes from Strix uralensis, assembly GCF_047716275.1. NCBI lineage: Eukaryota > Metazoa > Chordata > Aves > Strigiformes > Strigidae > Strix > Strix uralensis. Next base: position 1,382,502 of record NC_133999.1, read on the forward strand.
ACCCCCATGCAGGGAATTATCTCCGCTTCTGTGTCGAGCAGTCGGGAGCTCAGGCACCTTCACTCTTGCTTCAAAGCTGTGGCAGATCCAGGGAGCTCCCGGGGGAGGGCAGGCCGATCTCCAGTGACTTGGGCTGCAAAGCCCCCGGCCAACCAGTGAGTTACAATTATGCTCTGACTTTAATGGAGATTTTCTCTCTTCTGCGCTTGTGATTTTTATGGCTCTTCAGAGCTGGTTCTCAAGCTCTGCTCTTATCTCTGCGCTCCCTCAGCTGAGCTGGTTGTGGCTGCAGGAGCATGGCATCATCCGGTATTAACCAGGGTGAAACCATGAGCAGTTTGGGGGCTTTGGCTGGTTTTGGCCAGTCTTCTGATATCTTTTCCGACATGGTCCCACTCATCCTTCCCTTTGGTTTGTTTGTCAGTGTCCCTCACAGTGGAGGGGGTGGTTGGTGACTCTTCTCTCTGCACTTTTTTTTTCAGAAGGCTGCAATGGAATAAATTGGAAAGTTTACTTCATGTAGCATGGAAATAAAAAAGCTCATTCAGAAAGTTAATGATTTATTTTATAGTTTCATTATCAGGGTCACATTACTCAATAGCATTTCAAACATGTCATTTGTACAAACTATGGTAATTAAAATTTATAACGTACTTCATCAGCGGCATATGAATCTTTTAGCCAGCACTCTGCTGTCATATAAACAGTGTAATTTCAGCTGCAATTCACCCTTTATTGGCTCTCATTTGTGATTTAACAGCCATCAATGACTGTGCTATAAAGAATAAATTAACCATCCGTAAACCTTATGATGACAGGGACAGTCAAACAGACTTAAACTGCCTCCACCAGACTCTGGTTAGCCAACAGAGCTCAGACCCGGGAGGTGCTGGCGCGAAGGCGCGATTGCTCCTGTCGCCGGGTGCCGGGCACGACGCTCACCACCGCGAGGTCCGCGAGCCGCTTCCCAAATGGAGCTTTTTCTCAGCGCTGCCCGCAGGGCCCGGCCGGAGGATCCCTCCCCTCCTGCATGCCTCGGAGGAGGAGTTTCAGCCACTAACAGCTTCCAAATCCCATCACCGCAGCACCTTCCCGAGATGCGTTGGCAAGATCCCCACGCCCTCGCAGCCCCGCACCTCCCGCGGCTGCCCCGCATCTTCCCCAGGCCCCGGCAGAGCAGCGGCCCCCGGAGCCCCCAGGTCCAGCACTTGGGGAGCCTGGGGGACTCAGCTGGGAACTCCCCAGGATCTGGCCCCTCTGCTCCCAGCACAAGGGGCAGACGACGCCAACCCCAACCCCAGCACTTCCAGCTTCGTGGACCCAAGAGCAGATCTACAATGAGCAACTTCTTAATCGGGGGCTCTTTGCAGCCAACAATTATCCAACAGCTTATTTGTGCCCATATTTCCGAGGGAGCAATAGGTTTTAATGGGATCCCTCCTATGCTTCGAGCTGACACTGTACAAAGCTAATAAATGATATGGATTGGATTTGTTACTGAGACATCTCCAAGGAGCCTGGGTCATACAGGCCAATAAAATTGGCCTCATAAATTTACCCTGACACACAGGATTACTCCAGCATTGCTGAGGTCACCTTCTCACACTGATTTATTGCCAGCCCATGGGTTAATAATACTGTTTACGGGGTTGTTGTTCTCCCCTACACGTAGCAGATATTAATCAGCGCGTCCATGCCTTTTCGGTGCTCTGGGGGTGGGTGCAGCGCGGGGGAGACGCCGGGTGAGGACGTGGTGGGGAGGGTGAGCCTGATTTATTTCCTCAGCAAGAGTTTTTGTGTTTAAAAAATCTTCTGAAAGACCTTTGCGGGAGGAGGTAAACTTTTCCTTCATCGAGTCCCGAGGGCGAGGGGGCGGCGCTGGAAGTGTTTTTGGTGGATCCTGTTTCTGGGCAGCGTCTTTGGCGCTTTATGCTGCGTTTGTGCAGGCGCTGGGAACTTCTGATCCACGGGAGGGATTTTGACATTCAGAAAACTGTAATTCCCACTCAATTTGTTCCTCAGCATCCCCTGCATGAGGGGAGCCACAGGGTGGGTGCAACCAGGCCGCTGCCTCTCCTGGAGGGACAAGGAGGAGGGAAACTGGCCCAGATGTTAATGCGGAGGCACCACAACACATGGAGGCTCTGCTGGGCGATGAAGAGGTGCCTCCATTTCAGGTTACTCCTCGCTTGGGTGCCTGAGGTGTAAATTTAAGAGAGGCAGCTGGGCTGCAGGAAAGCCTGCAGGCTTCTCCAAACCCCACCAAAGCTGGGGCAAAGAGTTTCGCTGCCTTCAGCACGCTCAGGTGAAACGCTACTCAGCGAGCACCTGTTTTGCAGGATTTCACTATTTTTACTGCCAAATAAGTATTATTGGATGCCTCTGGGCACATCGGCCGGAACTCCTGTTCCCTTTGAACGCAACAGCAGCACTTACAGCCAAGACAGAGGGAAGCAAAGCATCCTTCCCTCACCACAAATGTGGCTACAGAGACCTACACAACTAAACGTGTTTTAAAACTAACACAGAGGGCTGTAAGTGTGTCAAGAGTTCCTCAGGGACGCTTCTGTCCCCAAGTGCAGGAGGGATGGCTTCTTCCCCAGGGCTCCCCAGTGTCCCCCTCTTCTCCTGGTGACTTTCTCCCTTGTCCTGGTAAAAAGCACTTTACAAAGCAGCTTCCACCTCCAAGCTCCTGTCTGGGATGAAGCCCAGCTTGAGAGAGGCCCCAGCACTGCATCCTGCTGCGCTTCAGCTCGGCCCCAGGATATGCTCTGTGGAGGCCGAGTGCAGGGAGTCTCTCAGCCCGGCAGCATGATCCAACTTTGCACCCTGGAGAGACTAAAATTTCCCTCAAGATCAGGCTTGAACAGTCTCTGCAACAGCGCCCAATTGCTACAGAAACCCCACGGCCTGCGCTCCTGCTCTGTCCCCGTGAACCCTTGGTTTGGTGCCTTAAATAGCACCCAGGTGGTATAAAGGTCTCTGCAGGCGGGATTTCATCCCCACTGTGTGTCTGCTCCAGGGGAGGGTAAAACCTCCCCTTCCCAGGCTGCCGTGGGCAAGGACCTGCTTTTCCTTCACCACAGAAGAGCTTCTGTGTGTCTAAATTCATTAGGAAGGGAGGAGGGAAGAGAAAGGCAAATAAAGATAGCAACTTCTTTGCCCGACCAGAGCGACCAGCGGTGTGCCACAAAACCAAAACAGGCGCTCCAGCAGCTCTGAAATCATAGAATCACAGAACCAAACCAAACCAAACCAAACCAAACCAAACACTGGAATTTAGACAGAGAGCACAAATCATTGTGATCTCCCAGTGAAAAATCACTGTCTCCCCACCGAGCACCTCACCTGCCCGGAGAGGGAGGGGTTCAGGTGGAGCAGTTCAAATACAGCTCCTGCCTCCGTGCCCTGGGCAGCCCTGGGGACACCAGGCAGCGGCTGGTACCCTGAGGATGAATGTGAGAGCACTGTGGCCCCTCTGGGGACTGGCATCCTCCCCTCCAGGAGGGATTGCAGTGGGCTCTGGATCTGCATGGGCTTGGCAGAGCAGTGCTGCTGCTTGGGCACACGCCGCTTTGGCCTGTTCGACTGCTGCTGGGCTGGGAAGACGCCCGGCCACAGGCTCGCAGCTCAGCGCGGGCATCCACCTCCCGTTCAGCAACAATAAGGCAGCCTCGTGCCCAGCTGAGTTGTCACTGCAGGTGATGCTGAGGTAGAAATAAAGTGTAAGTGAAACCCAGACACTCGGTCTCATTACCCACCCCCCTACATCCTCCTTTTTTAAAATCTGTGGGAAATGAGCTTCAAGGAAAAAATTTGTTGAGAGCCCTGAGCAGCGAGAGCTGGGTGATAGCGAGAGACGGGGGAAAGCACAGTGGTACCGAAATGAAACTGAGCGGCGTAAATTGCTTGGATTTACAAAGAGCAAACTCCAGGATATGAATTATGGAGTATTAATTCCCAGCCAGATCCAGCTTCGCACTTAACGTCTTATTTCTACAGAAACTTGCTGAATGCAATAATACGACAGGACCAGGCTCTCTAGCCCAGCTTTCACTGAGCAGGCCTGGATTTAAACCAGCTACTTACAAATGAAAAGCTGATGCTGTGGTTTCCCAGGCCCTGGTTACACTCTCCCAGGACAGGCTGGTGCCCTGGTTCACAGGGGGCTGTACCAGAGGCCTCAATGCTGCTTTTCCTTACAAACTTGCGTGTCTGACTGCCACGCTAGCACGTCACAAGGGTAAGCCCCTGTATTCCATGAAAAAACATGGATAAACACAGCCTAGAGAGTTCGTCTTCTCCGCACCCCAGTTCCCCCTGTTGGCATTTCTGATTTCCCGTGTTTGCTGGTGCTTAAAGCGCTGCCACAAGAACCGCCGGCATGGAGCAGCGGGAAGGTGGGGCAGGGCTGTGTGTCTGCGTGTGTCCCTCTGTCCAGGCTTGGGTGATGTTTTTGGAAGTCCTCTCCGTCCCTTTCTCCAGCTTGGAGAACGACAGCATGTGTTCACCATCCCGCAGCCAAGACCCAGGGCAGCCAACCTCGCTCCTGCTGCTTTCTGTTATTTTCATCCTGCCGTAATCGGAGGGGACAGGTGAGATGTGCTTCAAAACACTGTAATCATATTTTAAATGGAAATGAAATGTGTGAATTAAATGTAAATTACAGCAGAATGGAAGGACAATCACTATTAGTTAAGGTCTGACACCTATTTTTGCAGACCTTTCCTAAATGCCACAACTTGTTTCTCCGCACTTGTGACGAGGACTTGTAATTACGTGGCAGCTGCTCCTGCAGCCGGGCGGATGGTGGGTACCGAGGGGGGCCTGTGTATTTTAAATAGCTATAGACTGCTTGTTGGTTCTGTGAAATTATGAAGCAGCAATGATATTTTTATTCGGGAGCCATGAAAATAAACCTTGGTGTTTTCCCCCTGAAAAGGTGAGGCTGTAATACAAAAGGACGTTTTTATAGAGTCAATTTATTTAAGGGTTCCCCCATTTGCTTTTATATTGGAAAAATATGTGCCTTGCCAATGAACTGAAATTTCTTCTTTATCTTTAATCCCTACCCCACCTCCTCCGAGTCACTGGCTATTCCCGCAGCCTGGCTGTACCTCGAAGCCTCCCAGCAAAGTCTCACTTCATTTTTCACAGGGGGAAGCATCCACTGGCCCTCACCAGTTGTGGCACCGGTGTGTTAAACACGGTACGTGCGGACAGGCAGAGACAGTCCCTGCCCTGTGGATGCTGCAAAGCAACGTGGCAGCCAAGGCAGCGTTATTATTCGGGGAAGGAAGGTGAGTCCCAGCGAGATCAGAAGTGACACTCTGGGTCTGTGGCACAGCCTCCCTGCCCAGGAGAAGTTGACTACAATAATGAGACAACTTACGTGCAGTGAAAATGGTACATTGTGGGAAAAAATAGCGCTGTGCAGAAACTGGTGGCACGCTGCTCCTCGGGTGACATCTTTGTGATTCAGAGATTTCCTCCTGCGCCCGTTGTTCTGCCTGTCTCCCTGAAAAGATAAAACATTTACTGTTCTCATTATCACTGGGAACTTTTCAGCTGGGAAGAAAGAGAATCCTTGTCCTGAGGAAGCTGAAAGCTAAGTGCTGATTTAATCTATTATTAATACCTGGGGCTACTTAGCAAATTTTTTATTTTTAAAGTACTGGACAGCAAACAGTCAAATGAAAACCGATAATTCTGACACCCTGAACATACTGTCACGTTGCTCTGGTGTGTCTGAGCTTAGGTGATGAAAAACCCATCTCAGGGCATCACAGAGGGTGCACGAGTGTCCGTACGGCCTCACAGCCACACGCAGAGCCTGCCCTGGGCCGGAGGCGGCTCCCACCCCGTGGTACACACGGGGCAGCGAGGAGAGACACTGGCATCCCTCTGCCCTGGGCACCCTACGAGGACCAGCTGGGCATGCAGGAGGCCAAGGACAGCACACAGGGTCCCTTCGCCCGGCTGGGGAAGCAGCTCTGTCCCAAGCGCCCGCTCCCAGCCCAAGCTGGCAGCCCCAGTGGGGACGTGGCCGCTGACCACTGGGCTGGGAGAAGAACCAGGTTCGTTTTGTTTCTCAGATTTTCCTCCCTTGTTTCAAAGCAGAAGGATTTTTGGGCTTAATTTCTTGCAATATTGCACTGGGGGAAATATATCATTGCATGTTGGGATAATCACAACATTTAATTCTGGTTTCAATAGGTCTTACAGATAAATATATATATATATATATATATAGTGCATTGAAACAAAATGCTTTTTGAAATGGAAAAAAACCCTATGCCATTTAATTCCTAAAAGGTCAAACTGAAATGCTTTGGCCTTATCGAAATGATTTTCTCCTTTGATTTTTCTTTCCAAATGCAATTTCATCAAAATCAGTGCATTTCCGCAAATGTTTCACCTTTGGTGAAATGGCATCTTCTGACAGAGAAGTGTTTTGTGGGGAAGTCTCTGACCGGCTCTTGCCGGGAAGGAGCCACTCGCTGCGGCTGGACGGGAGGAGCGAGGGCTCTCGCCAGCACCCAGCCACGAGCTCTCGCGGCGCAGACACGTCCCAAAGCGAGTTGTGACGGCTGGAGATGGGATGCCGGGAGAGCAGCGCACGGGCTCTCCCCACCGCCGCTGCCCGCACGCTGCCCGCAAAGGCAGCCGGGCTCACGCGAAGCTCGGCCCGTGCCCGAGCAAGGCGCCGGATCGGGCCCCGCGGCACAGCAGCGGGTGCCACCCCGGCACCCTGAGAAGGGCCGGTTGTTCCCCCCTCGCAGCCGTCCCTGACGGGGATGTGATGAAGGGGGAAATGTCTCTCATTCCTGTCAGGTGATTCACTGCCCTGGCCCCGTGCTGAATCCTCCCTCCTCCCGGGCGAGAGCGCTGGGAGGATCCAGAGCCTTCCTTCCTATTTTTACAAAGCTTGCAGCATTGTCAGAAAGGAAAGGGTACCATCTGGTTAGCCCTTGTTTACTGCACACCCTGCCAGTTTGAGCTTATTAATCATATTTACCCAAGTATCTTAATTACTCCCTGTCTAGCGACTTGCCTTGCACTCAGCTGTTGACCCGCTCCCCTCCCCTCTCCCTCGTTCTTTTTTTCCTCCTTCTTTTTAATTCCTTTCTATCATTAATCACAGGAGCAGCGTGGGCAGAGGAATCCGTGGCTCGGCTTTCGCCGGTGGTGGTGTTGCTCTCACAGCCGATGGGCTGGAGTTCACCGCCGCCTCCTGCCAAACTTTGCAGCGCATCCACCGGGGTCGGAGGAGGGCGAGCGGGCAGCGAGGGCAGCGCGGGCAGCACCGGGGTCCGTCCTGCCTGCAACTGCCCCCTCGGGCTGGGTGCCCGGGGCTGCCCAGGCTCCCCGGCTGCCGGGCTGGGGCACGCCGGAGGGCGTGAGCTTGTGCGAGGAGACACCATTAAAGATGGTAATTTGTTGATCCAGGCTCTCCCGGCGCTCCAATGCGAGAGTGGCACCGTTTTCTTTACGACCTCATAAAGTCACAGCCGAGAGGCCGATTTGGAAAACAAACTGCCTCAGGTTGACAGATAATTAGATACAGGGGACATATTATACGCCTTTGCATATAAATGCGCTCTGAAGCACGTTGGTTCATCAGAAGTTTAGGCTACGGGAGAAGCAGGTACTCCCGGCACATCAGGATATATGCGCTGGTGCAGCCTTCAGACGACGGCTCCATTTTATGGCCCTTTCATCTCCTGTTCGCCGGTGTGCTGTGAGCACGGCTGCGCTTCCGAGGCAAAGCTGCCTTGGTTTGGTTTGGTTTGGTTTGGTTTGGTTTGGTTTGGTTTGGTTTGGTTTGGTTTGGTTTGGTTTGGTTTGGGGATTTTTCACCCCAGCAGCCTTCTGAGCTTCCTTCTTCCCACGAGACAGGGCTTGCGTTTTGCATCTTGGATTTTATGCTCCTGTGCTTGCAGCAGGGAGGAGTGGCTGAATGGGGATTCATTACTATTATTACTATTTTTGCATTACTATATCACGTCCAAACCTCACTCTTCCTGAGAGCGAGCCCGCTGAGAACAGCGGAGCAATTCTGAAATGACACGGTCCTTGTATTTATACGGCAATTCAGCATCCTGCTCTCCCAGCCTCCAAACCACGAGGTTTCAGATATTAAAACAAAACAAAACAGTTGGGTTTCTTTTTATGCACGTCAAGATTTAAGGTGTCATCCAGCCGTGTTGTCAAGCTCTCAGGGTTTGCTTTTCCAAATGAAAGCCAAGATCCCTGTACGACCATGGTTCCTGCTGGGGGTATTTTCAGAGCATAACCCAAACTTGCAGGATTTGACCAAATTTTGCATGCGCAGCTGTGCACCCCTCTGCTCACCTTTCAGTGGTTTCCTCCCCCTCCAAATCAGACCTGCACCTCACCAAGATAACCCCTCTTTCCCAGCTCCCCCCACATATCCCTCTATTTTGGGGGTGAGGCAGAAAATGTCAATTAAATGGCCACATTCCCAAGGAAAGCTTCACTATTAGTCCCTCTCCCCCAGAAAGGCAAAATAAAAATGTGTGTGGGAAAGATAAAGCTGTCAGAAAAGCAAAGGGAGAAAAAACCCCAACCCTAAGCCCCCAGCAGCCCCCATGAAGGGAGGTGATATAAATAGAGTTGCTGTCACTTTGATGAATCAGATCTTTTGTTAATTAGGATACATTGATTTAAGGGTTGTCCAACCAGATAGACCTCTTTTCCTTTCCCTTCCCTCACAAATTACAGCCCAGGGTGGTGGCAGCGCATCTGCCTCCCTTTCATCGCCTCCTCCTTCAAAGATCACGTTTCCACTTCCACGTCGTACAGGAACCTGGGCAAAGCCACCCGGGTGACGTGGCAGAGCTGGCAACGCTGTGGCTTCAACATGCCTTTGGCAGGGAGAACACCGGGGAGCTGGAGGCGCCGCTGGGTATTTCTGGCCTATCTGATATTTGTACCCACTTCACCCCCGGCAGGACCTGAGCTGGTTCTGTTCCCAGAGCCCCTGTGGGGACACTGGAGGGTCGGGCTGGGGGCAGCGCGGTGCTGTCCAGCTCCTCCACGTCCGGGAGCACCCGGGAGCACCCAGACCCAACACAGCAAAGGCCAATACGTCATCTACCACCCGGGGAAAACAGGCCACGGAGGCTCCTGCAGGGAGAGCCAAGGTCGGGGCTCCCAGAAAAGCCCAACGTCCGCAGCTGAGGCCACCTCTCCAAGGGCACGTGGGCCCTGTGTAAGCAGCACATGGACCAGTCAGATTTTTCCAGGCTGCAGGGAAGCGTGGCCCCACACGCCCTGCCCGGGCCGGCCCGGCGGGCTGCCGCAGCGCCCTTGTTTCCCAGCCCCGTCCCACCGCGCGGCTGCCCTGGCTCCATCCTGCTGGGGCAGCACCAGGTAAGGCCCCGCTGGCTTTCTAACCGGCGCCCTCTCAGCAAGGGAGGATCCTCTGCTGCTTGGCACCCCCTCCCTTTGGCCTCTGCACCCCGGTGCCCTCGCGACTCGCTGCGGTGAGCCATGGCTTGGCGGTGTTTGCATTGGCGACCGCCCCTGCTCCTTCCCGCCGTCCCCGCAGGAGCCTTCCAGGCTTTGCAGGTTTCCTCACTGCCTCTTGTCGTCACTTGAGCACCAGCGAGTCCGAGGGAGAGAGGGGAGAAAAAGTGCTGTGCTGTGTGGATTATTGTGTGTTTGTCATCTGGAATGGTGTAAGCTGTAGGTACAGCATCTCCCAGCGGTGATTTATGGCCCCTGTCAGGCAGCACCAGCGCTTTGTCTGCTGTAGCGTGGAGGATGAATGCAGTGCTGTCAGCCTGGGCAGGGCAGTCTTTCTCTCGCTCTGCTCCGCGCACTCGCTCCCCATTTCACGCCACTGAACATAAACAATCTTTTGTAAACCTGACAGTCACACTTGCTTCTTTGGAAACATAAAGCAGGAATGTATGACTCGGCTTTCATTACCCAATTTCCTAGGCTGTGCAGAAAGCTCTCCAGGAAGACGGGGAAGGGGAGAGACCCCAGAGGACCAGACAGATCCCAAAAAGATAAAGGGAAGGGATGTGCCTACGCAGCACGCGTACACCAACACCGGCCGCGAACACGTGTGCCCACGCCCCCGCGCCGCATCGCGATTCACGCACCTATTTCCCACTGCAGTTCTGACACACAAACGTGCCCTTCACAGGCAGCTCCTGGAGCAATGCACATTTCCTACCTCAATTGTTGCCGTATATCTTCCTCCCTCAAGCAGAAAATCTAATAGCGGCGTAACACTGGGATCACAGCCTGCTCGGTAACGGGCTCTCGTGTGCCCACCGCAGGTAACAGAAAGTCTTACAAAAATGAATGCACTTTTATTACTATTAATAGTAATTGTAATAACGCTGTATGTGGAAAGCACCCAAAGCTCTTCGTTCAGATTCAGAAGAGGGTGTTGAGAAGTTACGGTGGGAAATGGGTAGAAAGGCAGGGGAAGAGCCGGCACCTCCAGGTAGCATCAGGCAACTGGCTCCTGTCTGCACAGCCCAGGGAGGGCCAAGTCTACGTGATGGTGCAGGAAAGGTGGTTGGTGAGCCAGGCCCTATGCCTGGTGCAAGCTGCTCTTAACAAATGACATGGGTATAAGAAACTCGAAGAACGGGAGCACTTAGAGCGGGGATAAATGGACCATCTTGTCTGAAGCGCTAACGGGGATATACGTACTCGCGCTCAGCCTGCCGAGCGCAGGAACGCGCCCCGCTGTTATGGTGAGTGCTGAGATTTAGCCACTGGCACAAAGTGCCATGAATTTAAAACCTGCCAAGGGGCAGAATAAATGCTGTTCATCTTGTGGATGCTATAAAAGGCGTGAGGAGCAGGTTCCATCTTGGTCCTGCTGCAATTTACTGCTCCAACTTTGGCTCTCGTGCAGATGGCAGACAAGGCCAGGTGGGCTCGTCCCGCTGTCAGTGGGACACTGAGGTGCAGGCTGCTCACTGCACAGGGCTTGGCCAGGTCTCCAAAGGGATGTGAGAGGGGACAGATCCTTCCCACAAGCAGCCATCAGCCCTTTGGTGGGGGCCAAGCTCAAGGCTGAACTGAATGCAGGAGATGAAGCCCAGAACCCGCTCTCAGAGAAACTGTCCTCACATCCCCTCCTGCAGTGGGAGGGAGAGCTTTCGTTCATGTTTCTGGAAATTGCAGGAAGAAAAATGTGTGACTGTGTTTTGGCTCCCTGGCACGCCAGCGTGAAGAGCTGCAGGTAGCTACCGGGAAACCAGAGACATGGCAGCACCGCGGGACCTGGCCGGAGGGCGACGCCGCCTCAGCTACAACCTTCCTGACGCTAGACGTTGGAGAACAACATACAACCTTCCCATCTGGAGGCTCAAGCTACCGGCTCCTCATTAAGGTGGGAGGACGTCGGGATAAAAAGTGAAGAGTGAGGAACTCCAGCCCCCGTGTGTCCTCCTGGCTCCCGCTGCCCCCAGCACCTCACTCTTCATCATCACAGAACACTCGCTGGATCCGCTGAGCCCAGGGGGTGCCGGAACAGCTGCCGGTGCCTCGCCGGCCCCGGGCCGCGCCGAGCGAGCCGCGCTGCCTTGCCATGTTTTACAAGAACAGCTGCAGCCTTGCTGGGAACATTTCTTCACTGACGCGCTCCTTCCGTTCCCGGCTTTGGCGCTGGGCTCTCTGTCCTCTCCAATCCTTCCCTGTGACTTTGAGATCAGGGACGCCGGGCGGGGGGTGCGGCGGAGGAGGGAAATAGCTTGCAAATAGTTTGCTGTTTTCTTTTCCAGATGGTTTGTTTTGGAAGTTCCTCCGTGTAAGCCTGAGTGCTGAGTCTTGAACATCTGCTGAGGAGGAGCCTGCTCGGTATAAATGTGAAGAGGCTGCTGGAAGGGCACATTCTGGGAGGGTCTCACCGCTCCCAGCGTGGCTCAGCCTGGTGGCAAAGGTTGTCTTTGCATCCCGAGGTTGCAGGGGGGCACGCAGGCTCCCCGTGCCCTGGCCTGCACCCTCCACTCTGTTAAACCCCACAGCTGCACTTTGGGTAGGATTTGTGATGTGTTTTAGTGTGTGTCAAGGACACCTAGAGCTTAGGAAAACACACCCTTTAAAAAAATTTGCATAAATCTGAATAAGCAAACAAGCTGGTGTCTTATACTGTGGCCTTTCCAATGGCTTTAAAACCAATTATTTATACTTGTGAGCGCAATCAAATAGGTATTTTAGTGACAGCGCTGCCTTCTTGCATTTGGCTGCTGAGAGAGTGGATCTATTAAAGGCTGGGATGGTTGGGGCTGAGCGTGCTGGAGGCCTGCGGGAACCACAGAAAATATGAGTAACCGGTTCAAGGGATCAGTGACAGGAAAGGAAACTTTCCTGGCAGGTTGCTATTTAAGTCTGTTGGTTCGGGGGTGACTCGTTGTTGCCACGACCTCATGGAGCGTCTCCGTGTTTGTGTAAGTGCTGCTGGGTTTGCCGGGCGCTTCCTGCGGGAGGGACCAAACCGGCCGGGCGGATCCAGGCCAGAAGTGACACCGAATCGTTCATTCACAAGTGAGAACAATTGCGACAACAGATGATACATTAAAAAAAAGGGAAAAAAGCCCGGTGAGGCCTGAGTGATGCTCTGAGCGGTGCTTGGTGCCCAGTTCGAGAGCTGTGTGGCTCGTGGGCTGCCGTTCCCTCCTGAGTCCCTCCCCGCACGAGCCTTGGTGCTGAGTTGTGTCTTGCTGCAAAGCCATGAGCAAGCCCCAAGACACTGCTGTGATTCTCCCTCCACAGATTCCTCCCTCACGAGCCCACAGAATTCTTCAGCAACGGTCCCACAAACCTCCCAGAAAGCCCCCCCTTGGGCTAACGTGACCCTGCGTGTGCACACGTGTACGAACATGTACTTACACGTCTGCTCTGAACAGGAAGGAGGAGCAGCACTGAGGTCCCTTGTAGTGCTTTGCAGAGAGAGACACATAAACTGCCAGCGCGGGTTGGATTTTTTTTCTTTCCAGCTCTGACCCAAGGATTTTAATAAGAGGCACCTTCTCCAGCCAGCGACTCTGATATTGCCGTGCAGAGAGCAGAATTAGACAGCTATGCCAATTGACAGGGCATCTCTTACACTTTACACAGGATTTTAATTTTAATGAACCCTCAGTGGTTGCAAGGTTACATCTTTAAATCCATTTCACCCTCCTCTCATCACATCATAATCGTAAATAGCACTGGCTTTAGAGGTGTTGCATTTAATTGAAAGTTCATCTGCAGCTTCCATCAATTTGCTTTTCTATCCCCTACAAACAACCTATCATTTTACTTAAGAACAAAACCAGAAATGTAATGGAAAACAAGCTCTTTGCAGAGAAATGATAATTAGGTGACCGGTTTGGAGGGCAGTGTACTACACAACAATTCAATTATGTCGTTGTCTGATGTTTTTTCATAACAAAATAATTGGTTGCTGTATGGCGACTTCGGAGAAGGAATGGGACCAGCTGCTCCTTCTGGTAATAAGGGCAGCTGGGAATGGAGGATCCCAGGCCCCGTCACACACCACTTGTACTTTCCTGGTACTTTGCAGGAATCTTAGAGGAAAGAGACACATTGAGGGGGGAAAAATCGAGCAAATTGTTTAGCCCTTTCCACATACTTGGACCTCCTTTGTCCTTCCCAGAGACAAGAGAAACCAGACAGGATTTGGTAAAGCCAATAGAAAGGGAAAAATCCAAAAAGATTTTCCCTGAAATAAATACTGTGATCTGCTGCCTCTGTGCACACAGACATCCATACCCATGGACACACGCACAGACCTTGGCCACGCACCAGGGCTGTGACGCTCGGCTCGCTCAGTGCCAACGCCGGAGCAAAATCTCTATTTCCAGAGCCCAGCAAGACCCCAGAGCCCAGGGCTCTGCCCCAGCTTGGGAGCGGGGGCCAGGCCCCCCGGGGTAAACCCAGCCCCCCAGGGTCATACGGGAGGTAGGAGGGAGGTACCACAGAGCCCTCCTGCACCACACAACTGCATCGCTGGCCACTCTGCCAGCCCTCCGCTATTTATTCCCTTTACCATTGAGCTTGTCGTTTACATTTTTGTTGAAAAACCCCAACCTTTATTCAAACGGCGGGGCTGTCTGCAGCTGGAGCCTCACGTGGGCCATCGCGTTTCCACCCGGCGCTGCCGCTGCCCCGAAGCTCCGCAGGACCAAAGGCCTGAGCGTGTTCTGCTGGGGGGGACGGATCCCCCGGCCCCGTGTCTCCTCCTGCCCGGGCAATGGCTCCAATTTCCCCTTTTGCAGCAAGCAGTTTCCTGCAGCCGGGGGCTGCAGTTCTTACCCAGCACATGCCTTTCAGTTAATTGCAACTTCTCCTGAGTTTTAACGCTGTTTCCCTGTGCTGAAGGATCCCTCTTCAGCTGCGCCCGTCCCAGCTGGCATTGTTTCTCCCCATCCCACATGGGGGGAGCACACTTATTTCCATGGGGAGAATTGATTATTTTCTCCTGCAGCTGCACTTGCTGTACACAGGAATTATGGGTCTTTCCACACCTGTGAAAGAAACATTATCCTCAGCCTTCAAGGGTGAAGCATCTTATATTTAGTTGGACTAAATAATGATTCTTCTCTATCTTTCATATCGGGATTTAAGAGCACCCTGGAGCTACAAAGTTTATTAGAACCCATAAGAAGAACTGTACCATAAACGGGACAACCGTGGCCATAAACCTGCACCTTGAAGTTGTAACAAATCCTGGGATGTTGAAGTAGGACACGGTCTTGTCTCAGTCAGCAGAAAGGAAAAGAAAAAAAGGAAAGAAAAAGAAGAAATGCAAACTTAAGCAGAAAAGAGGCCTGGAAATATAGAGGAGAAGAAAGGGAAAAATAATAATAATAAAGAAAAGCATGCTGCTTGCATAGCCTTCTCAGCAGGAGCCCTGGGATAGGCGCCCACATGATAAAATGCAACTCAGATTAATGGGGAGAGAGAGAAAGGGGAGCCTGAAGGAGGAGAGGGAAGACAAGGTGAAAGGAAGGAGGTGCTGGGGGATTTACGAGATGCTTATGCAGGGAGGGTCATTCGCAGCAGCGGAGGTGATGGGCTGCTCACGTGGCTCGGCTCAGCAAGGCAGGAACGGCGGCGGGTGAGACCCAGTGCTGTACCCCAGATAAGGGGCTGGAGGGGACGAAATCCCAGATTTGTGACAGAGGCGGGGGATGCCTCTGAGCAACACTGGCTGTGGGGGGAGGACATGGTAGGAAATGGGCTCAGAGACCTCTCGTCCCCTCAGGGCACATCACTTGGTTGCCCCGTGCCTCTTCGCCATTGGGTTTCCTCTCTAACTTTTCTACTTGATTTTATTGTCACTTATTTAGCTTCCATTTCCTTCCGCTGGCAGTCAATCTTTTCAGCATCTCAACCTCCAAGTTCTCTCCATTTCCACCCCTCATCCACACCACAGGGGGCTGAAGTGTTTCAGTTTGCACATGTTCTGCCTCCCGCAACCATCGCAGCCGCACGGTTCGGAGATGCCAAAGGACTTCTGGGATTTCCGGCACCTCGGGCAGGCTCTGAGCCGCCCTCCCGCACGCTACAGAGGCTGCAGAAGCCAGAGAGAATCCTGTCCCTCCCCTCCAGCATTCACTCTTTTGTCACATCGGGTTATTTTTGCTGCTGTTGAATAGATTAAATGACAGCGGGGTTTTTTTTAAGTAATTGAGTTTTATTTTGGAGAGGGAAAAATGGAGAGCTAAGTGGGAAAAGGAGGGAGATAGGAATAAACCACACATCTTTTTATATAGGATCCACAGTTAATTCTTAATTAGAACTGACAGATGCTTCTCCCATAATCCTATTCCCAACATGTTCTGTTTGCTTTGTTTGGCGCTGCATGATACATGGTGGCATCGTAATGACCTTTCGCAACTCCTCCTGGAAGTGTTATTGGCACTCCAATGATTTATTGCATGTTCCAGTTGATTACTGGGCCATTTGTCAACATTTTTTTTTCGCTCTCCATAAACCTGTCTCCTGTGTCACAGACATTCGCTAGCATGAAAATTTAAACAAATACAGTGTTCGGCTTGTAGTCAGCGTCTGACTTTTACTCCAGGCTTCCAGCACAAATTCATTCTGGCCTCAGCAAACGTTTAAACTTTGCGGCGCTCGAGGACGAGGCGCTCTGCCTGCGGGAGACAATGGGAGACCTGGGCATCGCTTGGGAAGTCTGATTTTAGAAAGCTATCTCCGGGTGATCTGTGCTAGTTGCTCAATTGTTTATTGGCATTTTGGTACCACTTATGGGAATGGGGGAAAATCAGTACTGGAATTAAACACCAAAATAATTGTCCTTAAAATGAGTGCCTGAGGACAGCCTGTATTCTCTCCCTCTGCTGCCACGGCGGGGTGAGGGGCCGGGGCTGCGATGGGGAGGCGGGGGCAGGTTTTGCAGCACAGATCCCAGGTCGGAGCCCGCAAAGCCGGGGCCTTTTGGGGCACTTACAAAGCAGAGGCCGCTCAATTCGTTAACGCTCTTTTGAGCAGACGTATTTGGGATCGGGGGGGTATTATGTGAGACTGACCAAAACTCTGAGGGCAAAATCACAATTATTCAAAGGCCTGAAAAGGAGCAGCTTTACTGGTGTCGGTGAGGCCCTGGCCCCCTGGGCACCCCGAGATGGATGCCATAACTGGAAGCCCCCAGAATCACCTGCCTGATTTAAAAATCCTGGCCCGTAAGTAAACTGGATATAGTGGCTGTTACAGTGGCCTGGAGCATCTGCACTGCATTTCGAGGAAGCTTTTCCAGGCACTCGTATAAATCACCACTCTGCTGCAGTAAAGGAAAGGTATTGTTTCACTGCTGTGACATCAATGCAGGCCACATAAATAATTTTTTATTAAGTGTGCAGTGCCCTGTAAAAATACACACACAATCCGAGGATACTGCAGAGCGAATGCAGAAGCACAGCCAGCTTTAAATAGTCTTTTCCGTACAGAAGAGGCTGGGATGAGAAAGGGAACTTGCTGGGGTGGGGAGAGGGGTGGCTGGGTCTTTTTCCAATTCCAGCTCAGATCGGCATGTAATGTATGGCTTAATTTCCTCTCAAATTAGACACTTGATAAAAAAAGTTATTATATCTGTCAAGTTGCCAGTGCTTTTTATGAGTGTGATAAACTAAGAACCACTGCTTTACAAACCTTGATAGGATGTTTCAGTACCTGGAAAACAATTTTATTGCAGCCTGGACTACTAACAAATTGCAAATACTGATTAAGCCATAAAGTTACAACAACATTAAAAAATAATGAGAGGTTATTGCACAAGGGGAAGGCTCTTAAGCAGCGGATGCAGCCGCCAGATTTCCATTGTGCACAGTAACAGGCCAACCTGCAAAGTGCATTTCTCCAGGAGAGCCTTCCCACCCGCTCCCCTGTGGAGGGTGCCAGGGGAAGCCAGATGGGTGCAGGGCAGGGGACAGGCAAAGGAGAGACGGGCAGTTTCTTCCCTCTGCAGCCGTGCAGGGACCCCTCTTACAAACATTAATATCTGCACTCTGCGTTTTAATAACCAGGGGGATTTGAAGTCAGAGCTTTGCACAGAGACACCCCTGCCAGGGCCCGGCCAGGACAGAAATCCCATCCGGGCACAAAGGCAGAGTCTGCAGCTCCTGCTAGAGTGGGCTCCTACAAACAGGGCGAGCAAGATCCTCCTGGATGCCCGAGCCACTCCAGTCTCCGCCGGAGGAGAGGAGCCTGCTGGGCTTCCCACAGCGGCAGCACCTGAGCAGGGCTGAGGGCAGTTTGGGGCCACAAAGGCCCAGGACAGCATCCCTGAGTGCTTCCACATTCATCTCCACCCCACTCAGAGTTGAGTGTCTGAGTATGGAAAGACCCGGGTCCTTGATCTCCCTGTGCCTCAGTTTCCCAGCTGTCCCATTCACATCAGAACGCCACCTCCGAGCCAGCCCAGCGTGAGGGCAGGGAAAGGCTGTGCCGAGGCCTTGGGGTCTGTCTAGATCCTGTTAGATCTGTGCTGGCAGAGGGATGGAGGCGCTGACTTTCCCAATCAGAACTGAAATATCAGAGCGTGGTACAACTTCAGAGTTCTTGGGTGCACCTGAGAGCTAGGACTGCTGATCTGTCCTTGGGTAACGCAGGAAACCCCGATTTCAGACCCTCCCCAACACATCCTGCCACCCCCACCCCATCTTCTGCTGCCTCCGACCCCCCACTGCACAACTCTGCAAACACAAGCGTGTTTGAACACGGCTTTAATAATGATTGTTTGGACAGAGACTAGACTGCCAAAACCTCCCGGGGAGCCAGAGAGAAATTCCTTCTGGGAAGCTCCGCCAGCGCTCAGGCCCTGTGCGAGGCTGGTGGGGTTTAGCAGGCAAAGAACAGTCTGTGTTTCGGTCGGGCTATCAAAGGTCATCGGGGAGATCCAGGGATAAAGTACATGAAGAGCCTCCCCCAGGCCGTGGCAGCCAACAGAACGAGATGTGGCAGCCAGACGAAAAGATCATCCCTCCCAGTTTTACTGGGCCTCTATGGGAGGCGAGGTCAGAGGCAGGCGAGCGACGACCAGAGCCCCTGGTCCTGTCAGACAGTGCAGTGATGGGAAACGTCACCTCTTCCACTCCCGTGGAACAGTCACTTGTGAGGGCACTGCCCACCCCACCGGCACCGCAAGAGACCGTTTTGGTGCCTACCACCCCTCGAGCGAGAAACGCAGTCGCTGCCGTTTTATGGATGAGGACGAGGAGCTTCACCTGACTCTAACTCACAGGATTCAATCTGATTTCATTTTGCCCCATGCAGTTTTAACAATGGCAAGCGGCTGTGTAGATCGTGCTGGTGCCTTTCTCAGGCCCCTCCACTGCTGAAACTGGGAGATCGAATCTCCTCACACTGTGTATCTCATTTTAAAAACCCTGCACACAAGCTCCCCACGCCCTCGCAGGAATTAAACCAGCCCAAGTTGCAGAAGGAACTTCAAAGATAAGAGTCAGTACGATATAGGCCTATGAAGTTTGTTAAGTACTTCGGGGTCTATGTGGATGAAGGGTAATTTATACATATGTGAGTTTCTATTAGCATTTCTTCAGCCCAGCACTCTCTGGTGACCAGAGCTGGCCAAACTCTTCAGTGAGCAATTTCTCTGATTAATTTAACCCTCTGCTTTCCTCCTTTTTAACCATATCTGAGCTATCTCTGAAGGTCTATTGATCTCAGTGATTTGTCAGTTTATGGTAAAGAACCCTTTACACAATCCTGCCTCCCAGCCCACTGGCTCTCCGGGAACGTGTCCCTTCACTGCTGTCTTTCCATTTTCACATTTCATTTAAAGTGCATCAGTGGTGATTTTAATCACGTGAAATTGGTTTTGATCTCTGATTAGTGATCAGAGATGACATTATGAAATCCTGTACAGAAGGGACAGCATAAGGACAACAGGAATCCCCTCTCAGCTCTGTTATTTTGTCCACCCTCCTAGAGCAGAACTGCCCCGAAAATGAGGCACTTGCACCCCTCCCCAGCACCTGTGCGAGGGTCGACAAGCCGCTTCACCAATACCTGAAGAGAAGTAGCAGTAAAGGGGTACAAATGCAGCGGCATCATAAACCCACACGGAATTCAAGCTAACATTCACCCTTCTCCTCTTTCCTACCATCTGCTGAGCTCTGCACGCTACACAGGTGCTCTCAAAGTCCCCGAGTCCGGGAGCACGCGAGGCACCTCAGCTGGGACTTCACACCTGGCAGGTCCTTGGAACGGCGCTTCTGCCCTGGAGCAGCCTGGCTCCTGCCACCAACGTCCTCGGGGTCCTTGTCCTTGCTGCTCGCAACAGCAAACTCTGTGACTCCTCCTCCCTACCCGCTCTGTGTAAGGCCGTGCTTAATTGCTGCATTACTGCATGGCTGAACTACTGATGCTGCAGTTAAAAACATTGAGGGTTTTTAGCCACTAAGGTGGATTAAAAAAATGAAAGAGATGAAATAAGTGAACAGGCAGAAAGATGAAAACAAAAAGTGGAGAGGGCCACAGTGACCCTGACAAGGGGCCTACTCCTTCCTCCTTGCTCTGACCTGCAAGAAGAGCCCCTTTATCTCTCCAAGACCCACGCTACAAAACAGATCTTTTCATCTGACCCACCTAAAAGGAAAATTATAGAAAAATTATAACAAAGACAGAGATTAGGGGGTATCATTCTCCCTTTTAACTAAACTTGCTATAATAAAGAAATGGCCTTTCTTCAGCACTTGAGTGGAGAGGTTTCCAGAAGCTGTGGTGTCCCCTGGGGACCCCTGCCTCCGGGCAGGACTTTGGCAAGGCTGGGTGGCAGCAGAAAGCTGAGATCTGGCCGGGGAGCTGCATCTCCTGGGTGCAGAGCAGAGATGCTCGCACAGCCCTGCAAGCAGACTTGCTCCATGAGGGTGTCCAAGCTCGTAAGCGCTGTCTGTTAATGGAGCTCATTAGCCAAGATGCAGCTACTCCCGGGCTGGAGCTGCCCACATCACTGCCAGACCCTGTGTCCCGGCACGTCCCTTATCTTTCAAGGAGCCCCAAAGCCCAGAGAAGGCTGCAACAAGCCCCCACCAGCCAGTGAGAGGGTCCCTTGCTGTGCAACACAGCCAAATGTTTGGTCCCCTGTGATCCCTGCGCTCAAGATCAAGTGCAGTAAATATCCAGGACCGGTCCCTAAAGGGCTCCTCTCCTCAGCTCTGTCACCCCTGATGGCATGTGCTGGCTGGCAAGTGGCACCTTGAAACCTCGAGCCTGGGAACTGTCTGGGAGCTCAGCGCATCCCCCCGCTCCGCTCTGCCATCTTGCACGTCCCTAAAGGTGAGCCCGGCTGTGACTGGCACCCTGTGGAAATCCGTGCTGCTTAGGAGCGTGATCTAAAAGCGTTTTCTTATGCACACACAGAACTGGCATTTTGCTAGATTTAGGGAAGTAGGCAAGACGTATTTGTCTGCGGAGGCTTTGCACCTTCGGCAATTATGTCTGCAGTCTGGAAAACAACAGCAGCAGGGTTGCAGCGGGGAGGGAAAAAAATTCTATCATGTCAGAATAATGAGATCTGTGATTTCAGCACTTACTGGGTCAGAGACACACACAGTGTGTTATCTGTAATGCTTCCCTCTGACATTCAGGGAAATTGCATTTATGCAGAGGACACGAGGCACTGAAGCACGGTGCTTCGCCGGCCCCTGACAGGGGATGCTCTGCCCCGGCCGCACCCGCTCCCCTCCTTTGGGCTCCCGGGATCCCCACAGGTGCGAGGAGGGGAGCACAAGGCAGCACAGCCCCTGGGCCCCCCCTCTCTTTGCGCCCTCACTGAGACACAACCGACACGTTTCTGCAGTGGCAGCCCCCGGGTGCATCCCGGGAAACTGGGGTCTGTTTCTGCCTTGTCCGCAGGTTCCTGGGGGCTCTGGGCGTGGGACACTGCGGCTTGGCACCGCACGTGGCGGGGGGGCCAGTGGTACAATCTTCCTCACCCCTTTAGGGTGTCCCGGATGAGGTTCAGATCTAAACCCTGGGGGCCAAGCGGCCCCATGGCAGCAATGGATTATCCCATCATCTCCCAGGGTTTTGGATTTAACCCTGCCACAAGCGCAGCGGGTCACGAGAGGCACAGAACGAGGAGGGGGAAGGCAGCCGGGACGCCATCGCCCCACGTATGGACCCGCCACCAAGCCCAGCTAAGCTGCGCATGGCCGAGGAGAGGGGTAACGGGCTGAGAAGCTCGGCCCTCCCCGGGCGCCAGCTCTGGGCTCAGAGTGCTGCAGGCTGTCAGCTGCTCCCGGGCTTCCGACGGCCTCCGAGGAGCAAGGAATTGCACCGCAACTGCGCTCATGGCTACTGACACCGCGCCGTCGGCTTCAGGGGAGAGGTGGGCACCGTGGTGTCAGCCCTCCCTCAAAGTCAAGAGGCCTGTGTGAGATTAGCGTGGCTAAACACACAAAATAAGGTGTAAGGCGGAGCTGGTTGCCCAGGGGCCAGTTTCTCAAGGAGACAAAACAGTGTTTCCTCATAATCTGTAAAACACTCCATAGGCATTTTTTGAGTTTTAGAGAAGCAACTGAAAACCAGGAATTCCCTTCCCTCCCTCTCCCTTTAGAAACCCAAAGTAGCGAAACTCAAAACATTTTGCTTTACCAATTAAAATCCTTGTGTTTTCATCCAAACCAGCTTATTTTGTAGCAGAAATACGTTTTTCTGACACAAATCTATTTTCAGTTAAAAAGCGACCGACCTAAATCAGAAATGAACTGACCAGCTGCCATGAGGGAGCCCTGCCCTGGCCGTGTTTGACGTGCAACATCAGACGAGGGTTTTCAGACTCCAGGACTGCTCACACAGCCACCGGCACAGGCCAGAAAGTCAATCAGAAATTCTTTTCCAAAAACGAACATAATTTTCTACTAATGATCTGAGCTCTCAAATGATACAAGGCCTTGGACTAGAAGCCGCAGAATAATTAACAGTGGCACTGGCTTTTTGGTCCTTACTACTTCTCCTTTGTACTTCTCATCATCCAGGGGTTCTATTACTGCTTTTACTTTTTGTCCCCCCACCCCTTTCCTTTTCTCTCTCCAGCGGAGAAAGAAAACCATGTCTAGATTAAAAAGATCTTGTTTTCCAGCTGTTTAAGATAGACTGAAACACAGGCCTGTGCCAATACCTGGGATCAAACCTCCCACTGTGGGAGAGGGAGTTCCAGCCCAAGGCCAGACCTGAATTTTGCCAGCAGCTCCTATATTTACAGTTTTCCTTGAGGGTTTTCATTACAGGCCACAGAGCTTTTGCAGTCGGGATCTGGAGTTTGTCTTGGACCTGGTCTGCAACAGCGTGGGGCTGCCTCAACAGGCCGACAGTTTCTGGACAGTTCCTGAGAGAAACGGAGAGAAAGGAGGAGGAGAAGGGGGTGGCCATGGCGCTGGGGTCCCCCTTTTCCCCCTGCCCGGGGCTGCCCTGCTGGGTGATCCCCGCGGCGCCTGAGCGGCCTCTCGGCACCCCAGCTCAGCCGGTGCTAAAATGACTCTTTTATTGTCAAAGCTGAAGTCGCAAGCCCTCGCCGCCGATGAAGGATGGTTCACGAAAAATCCTCCACAACACAGAAAACACACCCACGTGGCAAGACGAGCGTTTTACTTCACTGAAAAAACCTCAGATAAACAAAGATGAGTCTCGCAGGCGTGACGCTGCCTCCCCCACGCCGGGGCAGGTGGAGCCTGTCCCAGCCTCGCTGATCTCAAGGGTCTTTCTCTGCCCACAGGAGAGCGGGGCAGTGGGTCTGCTCCCGAAGCCCACCGGCTCCATCAGCGGGGGCTTTAGGAACTCAACAGACAGTGGTTTCTTGCCATGACCAAGAGCAGGTCCCTGCAGCTGCTTTTTACGATGATGGAATCGACTAACAGCGGTATAAAACGCTCTCGTTCGTCCGGCTGCTGATCTTTCGGGCAATTATTTGGAAGTAATGAAAGTGAATGCATGACATTTAAAAAAGAAACTCCGCTGTCAGCAGGAAAGCTGCCACATTCCTCCTGCACCTCGGAGAATACGCTTAGCTTGAAATAATGTTCATTTTAGCAGAGTTGTAAATTACAAGTGTGTTAGGGTCTTGTGGGATTTATTACCATTTGGAAAGAGGTTATAGGCCTTGCGCTGTTGCTGCTGCATCTGGTGCATGCTACAGAGCAACCACAGAGCAAAATTTGGAGGCAAAAGAAAGCACCTTTTATAGCTCATCTCTGGTGGCTTGTATTGCTAACATTACACATGCACACACACACAAACTTCAGCAGTAAAGAGGAAGGATTTCAAAATCCGTTTTCCCAGTTGCTCGCTGTAATTGATCCAGCGTTATTAATAACCAGCGACAAAACCTCGCTGGGCTGCGCTGCACGGAGCGTGGCCATCGGCCCCTGACCTGCGGGCTGCCGGCCGCGGGGAGAGCGCGAGAGCTGGGCCTGGGCGCAGGGCTGCGGCCCTCCTCCGGGACGGCTGTTTAATTTTCTCAGGTTTATGTTCTTTTTTTTCATTGCAGGTGTTTCATAAAAATGCAGCCATGGACCTGGCAGGAAGCAATAAGCTTCAGCTTCCTCTGCATGAACCAAAGGGATTTCTTCCTCCCTTCTGGCAAGGATGGAGTTCTTGCTAATGTAAGATTAATGCTCTTCAATCCTGACCCTGCTGTCTTCAGTCTGTAAATGCTGAAGGGTCACCTTTAGTCCATGCCATTAGTGATTAATTAATCTCAGTGTTTATTTGATCCATCCCTTTCAGTGAGAATTTCTGCACTAACGCTGTTTTGATCCCTTTTGCTCCCTCTGTTTTACATGGTGTTCCCCATCAGAGCTATTCAGCGAGTCCCCTTTGATACCCCCAAGGATGCGGGACTCTCCACTCCTGGTTCCCAGCTGCATGCCCTCTGAAAGGCGCCGGGAGCAAGCGAGTACCAGGAATACAACCGCAGGTCTGCAGGGACAGCCAGGAGAAAGAGGCTGGGGAGAGAGGAGGCTTTTAAGCCCACATCAGAAAATACAGACAAGGAAATGAATGTCATCTTAGCTGGATGCGTAAATTCCCTGCAAGTTTCCGTGCCAGCTAATATAAGAGAGATTGATTTTCAACTTCTACCAAACTACTTTTTCCCTGAAGAGGTGGGCTGTGAACTGAGGAGCGCTCACATGGGGAGCTCTGGAAAAAGGTGACTTTAAGGTACGTGGGAGCTGTGGGGAGGGGCCAGCACAGACTCCGGAGGCCAAAGGAGGAGCACTGTAGTGCTTCATTTCTGCAGAGGGTTAGGCAGCAGCACGCCTGTCCTGCAAGAGCGAAGCAGAGGGCTGGGGAGCTGGCATGGCAGCCGGCAAGTGTCCGAGGGCAGTGGCCATAAAGGCTGTGAGATGCTGCAGGGCAGTTGCCTCCACCCCAGCCTGCATGGAGCTGCTGCACGGGGAGGTACGAAGCCCCTCGGCACCACGTGGCACAAGCCAG
Organism: Strix uralensis; assembly: GCF_047716275.1. Lineage (NCBI taxonomy): Eukaryota > Metazoa > Chordata > Aves > Strigiformes > Strigidae > Strix > Strix uralensis. Next base: position 1,407,486 of record NC_133999.1, read on the forward strand.
GACAGCTGCGCCGGCGCGCCAAGGCCCTGGCCGGCCGCAGGGTGGGAGTGGGTGGGGAGGCCAAGGTGGGTGGCTTGGCACCCACAGAGCATCCATCTCCGGCAGAGCTTCAGCTCACCAATAGTTTCCCAGTCCAGGGACAGGATTTTCTTAGATCATGAGCTCTCCCCCCATCTGTTTATCTCTGTGAATCCCATTAATCATGTTCTGTGCCTGGACAGTTTATAACACCACATCCATCCTCTAAGAGCTGTTATCGTACACCCTGAAGATCTGTCAGATAAATAGCCAGGTCAGCTGCAGCTGTTCCAATATCTTGAAGAAATCAGATTTATCATTGTAGATTAAAAAAAACCCACACAAGCACACACACCAGAAAAAACTCCCTCCCAACCCACCAGCGGGCTGGCTGGGAAGCTGTGTTTCTTGGCCTTTCGCGAGTCCTGCTGCTGCTGCCTTCCATCTGCAGCCCTGTGATAAATGGCTGCAGGGTGCCAGGTACAGTTCAATGTTGAAAAATCCCAATATGTGACTTAGGCATCTCATCGCAAGTCATTAATCTAAAAGGAGATCGGTGCCAGGACAAGGCTCTCACTCACTCCATCGTCATCTGGCCCTGCTCGCACAGCCGCTGCCAGAGGCAGGGAAGGAGGGAAGGGAAGGCCCCTGCCATTTTCCACTCGCAGGAGAAGTGCTCTCCAGGCCATTAACCCCCTCTGCAGCCCAGAGCCCTGCCCTGACACGCCGGCCAGCTCACACGTGGCTTTGCCACCCGAGGGGAGGCTCCAGAGAAGCTGTGGGTGGGGGTGGCTGCCCCACGCAGCCCCTCAGCCACCATCATTAACCCTTTCACCCACACGGAAAGGCCACCTTTGCGGCACACGGCAAGGTTGCCACAGCTCCAGGGCCTCTCCTCGGAGCAGCACCTTCCCCTTGCCTTGCACCCGCAGGAGGATAAAATTCCTGTTTGGAATTTTGGATAGCAGCTGGCACCAGGTGGTGCAAGGGGTCCCAGCCATGAGCGGCACAGGAGTGTGGGGGACTCCTGGAAACCAGGGGTGCAATCCTCAAACTGTTACAAAACCAGACTTTCCCTGCACAGCCTGTGTTTTGCACCATGTAGTTTTAAATAATTCACATGAAGAAGCTCCCCACACTCCCCTGGAGATTTCAGGCTTCCCTGGTAGCTCTTGCTCCTGGGAGAAATCCTTGCCCAACCATTTCTTCACAGGGAGATGCCACTCCTGCCCTCACTCGTGATTTAACGTGCCTGACATAACAGCCCGAAGGAGGCATCTCTGTGAGTAAATCCACACGGCCCCAGGAGTGCTCCGAGCACAGCCCCAAAAAGCAGAGCTCTGCCGGCTCCCTGGGGCTGGCGGCAGCGGGGACGCCTCGAGCCAGAGCAGGAAACCTCCCCCCAGCTACAGAGAAGATGTTGTTGATATCAATCCCCCCAGCCGAGCTTCCTAGCCCCGCGCGCCCCGTCTGCTGCCTGCAGCTCCCTGGCACTGCTGGGGCTGGGCCCTTCGGGCATCCCCCTGTATCCCCACCAGTCTTTTTTTTTTGTCTGTGGTTCCAGGTCCCTGGAAACCCCACCGATGCCATCAGGAGCTGCAGGCAGACGCCCCGGCGCTGGGTCCCTCTCTGGGTGGTGGCCCATGGCCCTGGGGACCGGCCAGACAGGGGGGGTGCTCTCGCCAGCGGCCCCCGTCCTGCGCTCTCGCTGGGAAGCCGAGCGTCCTGCCAAGGTGCCTCTCCTCCCCTCCGCACCAGTCACATCCCGAGCCACGTGCCTGGTGCCAAATTGAGTTGTAGCCGTGAATTATTTAGAAGCATCAGTGGAATATTGTTGTATCAGTAACGCAGACTATCAGTTTGTGGCCTTGGGGCTGCCTCAGTTATACACTCCATCACTATTTTCTCTCATGAATAATGTAGGAGTGGAATTACTCTGCATGTAGAGAATTCATACCCTGAGAAAACAAGGTTGCTCCAAAATTAATTTTCCGTACTAAAAGAGCGACAGAAAATCAATTAATCGCATATTATTCTATACGGAGACAGAGTAAGGGAAACAGCGAAAATGGCTGTAGCTATACATCAGCAAATGCTGTATTGGCAGAGTGCTTTGCAGGGCTGTGAGTTACAGCCAGCTACAAAGAAGGTAAATATATTCCGCCCGAGAGAGCCCTCGAACATCAGACTCTGGAGCTCACATCACAGCCAGCTGGGCGCTCTCGCTCGCCACCGCCGCTCTCCGAGGCCGAGAGTGGAGCTCAGCGCCGTTCGCTCCGCTCTCAGCTTCTTCCTTTGTCCAGCCACTAGCGGGCTCAGGCTCCCGCCGTGGCAGCACCCAGCTCCGAGCTGGTTTTCCAGAGGTGCCCAGTCCTGGCTGCCCTGCGCTGAACAGCCGCGAGCTGCGGGGAGGCAGCGCCCGCGTCCTGTGGTGGCTCGGGTGGGCCTAAGGACGTTTGTCTCTCCAGGAACGGGGGGTGATCACCAGGAGGAGTTGAGAAATCTCATTGGAATAAAGTCCCTGCTCTTAAATCACAGACCTGGAAAGCAGGGGGAGGGAGATGCTGCTTTACCGAGCCCGGCTGCGGCCCCGAGGCTGGTGGGGTGCGAGGGGCCGCCGTGCTCCTGCGCGTCCCTCTGGCACAGGAGGTGGGAAGCTCTCGTGGTCGAAGCTACCGGCTCAGGAGCCCGGCTCTGCTCCAGCCTCTAGCACCAACTCACCACACTGCTCTTGTCAACACTGCTTCATTTTTGTCTGTTTAGCGCAAATAGTAACCAGCCATTTTAGAAGGGAGCTGAGAGACTTAATTAATATTTAAAATCGCTTTGAGTCTCACAGCAGAGCAAAGCATCGTTACTCAAAGTATTTCTAAAAGGAGTGTGTTGTAAAACGGGTGTGGAACCAGGCACAGATCTAGACAGCCAGAGGCAGCACAGGCCCAGCGCAGGCAGCTGCCAGGAGGCAGAGAAAATATCCTCGTGTTCACCCCTTCGCCTGGCCCAGCAGCGCTGGGTGCTGCATCCCCACTGCCCCAGCAGCATCCCAGTGACACCCCAGTTTGCTCCCACCAGACCAGTGGAAGTTGTTCTACGGAATCTGGCTTAGTTCTTCTCTTAGACGCTTACAAAAGACTCCACAAGCACGTGGCCACAGGTCAGCCACAGAAACACCTATGGAAAGGCTATAGCAACACTGTGACCTGTATCTATTCCACTGCCTAGTTAGTTTTGATTCATAATGTCATTGGTTTTACAAGTGGTATAATAATTAAGGGATGAGAAATTACGAGGCTGACCTCAAAAAAAGCTGGTCAAACATCAATGGAATCTTCAGGAATAAAACTCAAAAATAAACTAATCTATAACGAAGACTGGCTACTCTTATTGCAGCTAATTATTTTTCCTCAAGCACTCAATTCTTTTGTTATCTCCTAGAACTGCTAAGTTTTAAGGGTCATCACACAGTGGAGATCATTTTTTCAGCATGGAAAACAGAGGCTTTCAAAGTGTTCACAACAACAACTGCAACTCCAACGGCATTTACAAGTTGCAGTCTTGGGGTTTATTACAGGGTTATTAACCAGTATGGTTTCTAGACTAAGCTTACAGGATTTTTATTTTTCTTAACACTGTTAACAGGAAAAATTGAAGAACCAGTCCTCTGTACCTCTACCAACATGTTCTTCACCATTTCTAGATGTGGCTAAAAATTCACTGCAGGAGCCAGAGCAAATAAGAGAAGCTGCTGGGTCAAACCTAGCAGCTCTGACACGAGAATCACTTCTTCTTTCACTAAAATGGAGGGCAGGGTTTTCTCTCCATTTCTCCAAATCCAAAATATCAACAAGGATGAAAATAAACCAGTGTGTTTTGTGTTTCAGCCCAGCAACTACAGGCTTTGGCCTAGGTATCCTCTATAACCCACATCTCTGCTCCTCAAAGCAGTGCGTCTTTTTCCTACCTTGAGGGACAAAAAAAGGCTTTTAGCTTTCAAGAACAGTTGCAGCCACGTGAGTGTGCGTGTGTGCACGCACACCTGTGCCCGTGTGCGCTAACACGAGACGTTAACACGTGAGTTTACTCTGTGCCTGCATGAAAGAGCAAGAGGCTGCGTGTACACATGCACAAATCACCCGGTGACAAGCGAAACTGAGCACTTGCAAAAGCCTCTCCGAGCCCCTTTCATGCTTACAAGCCAACCTCCCCTCGCTCCCTCCGTGAATGATTTACCTTCTGCTCTGTAGGGGCAAAAAGTTTCCCTGCGCGCGGCCCAGGCAGAGCATCTCCATGGGTATGGAAGTGTTTAAGAAGTGTCTGCAAGTCCCCCAGCCGGAGCAGACATGAAAGGGAAGATGCTGTGTGTGATTTATTGCGTGCTGAGCAATTTGACAGTCATACTGTTTGAAACCACTGTCCTCTGGCTTCATCCCGGCGAGGGGATGGCTCAGATTAATGGTGCGGGGGAGGAGGAGATTTATGGTGGTACAAAGCCAGGCGCTGCCTCGGCCGCAGAGGCCTGCTCCCCTCCCAGCCCCCCGCCAGATGTGGAGCAGGGGAAGATCTGCTCCAGAGGGTGCACTTGGATCCCAAGCCCTCTACGCCGCAGATGTTTATTGACTTATACGTTCAGTCTTTCAAGAAGTTCATCAGAGCGCAGATCTGCGGCGCTTGCTCTCCTGTCCCCGGCACAACTGGCCATGCCCTGCGGCTCCCCCCAGGACGGGGAAAATGGCTTTGGCCCCGTGACAGTGGAGGGCACATGGGCTCTCTGGCTTGGCTCATCCACGAGCAATAAAGAAGGTGTCAACACTGCCCACCTGCTTTTTTGTCCCCGGTTTACTGCGAGTAAACCTTCCCTCCCTGTGAGTCCTGGCAGCAGCCCAGCGCCGGGAAGTGGAGGCGAGGGGGCAAATTCACTCCTTTCACCCAGCGAGTTGCCCCTCTTCGCCCAGACTGGGTAGTGGCTTAAAACCATGGGAAACAAAAAGAAGTGTCTTTCTGCTGTTGCTTTCTTTGGCTTTTGGGACTCATAATTTCCCTTCAAGCGTGAAGGATGGAAACTTCCTCACACACAGAGAAAAGAGGTCAGATCTTTATGCAATAGCAGGACTCCAGGAGCTGGGATTTTTAATGACAGTTTTCTTCAAATCTGTTTTGTGAGAACTGGCTTCCCCGTGTCCAACAGCGACCCACCACCTAACTGGAGCTGCAGCCCAACTGGTCTCTGGAGCTCCACGCCATGCCTTCATCCAGCTGTGGCCTTCGCTGGAGACCCAAAATACTATTTTGTTCCTGTTCCTCAAGTATTGATATAGACACTTCAAACACTGGATTATTCTGTCCACCCCCTTTAGACTAAATCTGCCTTGGAAAACAAATGACCCTATTGGGCTCAAAATGCTCCCGCAGCTGACTCCATAATGAGCTGTTTATTATAGTTCCCATAAGTGAAATCCATTAAGTCTGACAGAAATGCAGCTAAAGTTTACATTCAGCATCCGTTTGAGGGGAGTTCTGGGTCTGAATTAAATTTGCCCCTTCCCTCCTCCACCCCAGCAAAGCTATACACGATACTTAAATGAATTTTCCATCATTATTTTCCAGAAGAATAAGGCTGAACTTTACTGGGCCCTGGATGATTTGGCAAGTTGTCCAACTTGTCTGCGATGAGTCTAAATTTTCTCCCTTCCAGTGTCAGTTTTCAGTCTTGAAAACTTGAAAGGAAGAAAGGTGGTTTAGGGATGACATTGTTCTTTAAATCTTAGGCACAAGTGATTTGATTTTTTCTAGCCTCCTTTCAAGATTAATACTGGTGCAATGGTGTTACTATTACAGCTGGCTGAAAAATGGAGTTTCCATTGTATGAGGTTTCAAACAGGAATTATTGCCCCAAATCTAGACAGAAAGCCAGTGTCTGTTACTACATTATAACTGAAACAATTAATCCTTTTCTTGTGTATCAATTACAATATGACCTTAAATGTAAAGTCAAAATGAAAGATTTGGGGATTTTAAAAGCAAAATGTTTTCATAGTTTTCAAGAAAAAGTTAAACAAAACCTACATGTTAGCATGGAACATTTTTCTGCCATTGAATCATCGGTTTTCAGCAGAAAAGCATCGCGGGTACATCCTTTTAGTCAGGTTTCATTATGGCTTGTAAGCCCTGTCTAACCAAGCGCAGGGCTGTTGGTGTCTTCCAACTCTCTTGACAGCAGCGAGGAGCAGAAGAAGGTGTGAATAGGGGCAGAGGAGAACAGACAGGACAAAACGGGCAATGGAGACATGAGATAAAAACCCTGAATCGAGAGCAAAACTCGCCTTTAGCAGTGCCAAGGGCAGGCAGGCACCCTCACCGGGCGCTGCTGCGTCAGGGGCTCCCCCCTCTCTGGGAGGGTTCCCAGAGCCCGTGAGCTCCCCAGTGTCCGCAGCAGCGGCTGCTGCCTCCCGTCCCCTCTGCAGGAAAGATCTAGACGTGATGAGAGCATCACCTCGCTTCCCCCAGGAAAAGGAGATGAGGCTTTTACACAACGAACGGCTCTGCAGTCTGGAAATCGCAGTGATTATACAAACTCTGCCATGAGTGGCTGATTGACCTTGGGAAAAGCTCTTCATACCTCTGCAGATTGTAATCAGGTAATATCTGTGAAGTGCTCTGAAGTCTTTGGACAGAGAATGTTGTAAGATGATCCCAAAGGCAATAAAAAAGGGAGAAATGCTGTCCAGCCATACACAGAACTGTGCCCTTAAAATTACATTTCCTTCCTCCCCTCTCCTCCTCCTCCAAATGTGGCACCGATTTGTCAAGTCTGGACAGATAATCCAGAGGTGTGCACCTTGGGTTTATCACCAGGAATGTCTGTACCACGCGAGCACTAGGTAGTATATAGATTTTGATTAACGCAGATAAATCCAAAGGATGTTTGATGGTCACATTTTGTGAATCTAGCAAGAAAAGAATAATTTCTCTACAGTTGTGTGTGGTATGTGTGCAAGCAGGAGAGACCGTCTGCCTTAGCATATAAATGCATTTAAAGTGAGACAAATACTGGTGGCTTTGGCAAGCTGGATACCTCTGGAATCAGAAACGTAAACTGTTTAGAGAAGGAAACATTTCTGTTTAAATGTAAGGAAAAGGCGGCTGTGGAAGGTAAACATCCTCCCAGAGAAGTAATCACTTTCGGAACCTGGGCTGCTCGCCTGCGCGCTGGGAAAGGTGGAGGGGGGAGTTCAGGAGCTGCGCCCAGGGGCGCGGTGAGCAAACCCTCCCTGAGCCACGCGGTGGTGTGCGGGGCCGACGGGCCCCAGGAGCGACCGCTGCGGAGGGGTGTGTGTACCACTGCCCCAAGTGTGGGAGCTCACTGCAGACCGACTCATGGGTACAAACTCTCACTTCAGATGGGGCTGGATTACTTAGGGTTGTAAACTCATCAAGGGTTGGGCCACTTCTTTGGTATGTGGTTGTACAATTCCCACTGCTGAGGGCTTGCCAGCTCCAAGTACAGCAAAAATGACAATAGTAATAAGGAAGCTTCAGAGGTCTTAATTAAGCAGTGACCCAAATTTCTCTCTCAGCCTGGAAAAGCTTAAGGTAGAATAAGGCCTATTCTGTAAGACAAGTTACCTCTTTAAAACCAGACACCATTTGGCTTCTTAATATGTTTATGTGGGGAAAAAAAAAAAAGAGTGATGGCACAGTCCTAGCGAGGCCCCAGGTCCGCACGTGAGCTCCTTGCACACACGCTGTGCCGCGCCGGTCGCAATGGAAACCAACAGACACGGGTCGTCCGCTCGCACACGGCCCCGGCACAATAACAACGAGTTTGTCCAAATAGTCAAGATTTTGTCTGTTCACCACTCCGGGTTTGTTTTGGAAACAGCTGTTAGTCTGTGCGGTAAAACATAAGATGGAAAGTGTCACAGGAATGTGGTTGTCATGTGAAACCTTTCCTAGGAATGGCAAGGAGATTTATATTTTGCATTTGGTTTTAATTTGATGCATATGGCTGTAGATGCCTGAGATTGGGGAATGGCACTCTCAGCCAGGACGCATTTTTCAGGGGATGGCTTGTGGCCTAATACAGAAGGAGAGCACACTGCAAGCACCCCGCCGGGAAGGACCGACCGCGTCCCGTCCCCCAGGACTCGGCGGCACACGGAGGTCCCCCACCTTCAGCGACCCATCGCCCCTCAGAGTGGCTCCTCTGGGCCATCTCCTGGCAGCCTGACGCTTCCCCCACGCAGATCCGAGACTCCAGGACCTCGAGCATCCCTGAGGGACGCCCACCGCTCCCAGGCTCTCCAACCACAGGTAACGCATTTCAGTTCCAACGTACCTGTCTGCTCACAGTTGGTCATTGCTTCCTGAACAGCATTTTTAAACTAATTTCTAACTATTTCACGATCTGGTTTGGCCTGGGGTGCGATTTGCAGGCAGGGTACATGGAACTATGAGCTTAAATGCTTTTCCCTCCCTCCCTGCTTTTCTTTTGGGAAAAAACAAGCAAAACAAACACAAACAAAACCAAACCAGATGTGGCCTGTGCACTGAAAACAGAGAGTGCTCCGCTGCTTCACGGGAATCTCACAAGTGGCCGTGGAGATAAACAAGGCTGGGCTCGTAAAATGGAGGCTGGTGTTCTGCGGGGAAGGGAAGAGGGGTGAGAAGAGGATCTCATTTTCAAAGAATTAGAAAAATGTGATGCAATCCCTTTAAAAGAAAGGAAGGGAGAGGGAGAGCAATGCAGGGAATGCCACAAAAGTCATGTAGGCAAGAGTCTGCAGCTGGCTGAGCTTGAAACAAATGATTTTAATCAGCTGCTATTCAACTACTGTCAGCTCTGATTTACTGTGTTCAGCCAATTAAAGTTTTTTGGGGGTTCAAAGGTTAGGAGGTGAAAACCAAAAGCATGCTGTTGGGGGAGAGGAACACTGAAGCAAGAACAGGAACAGGACTCTCCAAGCCCTTCCCTGAGATAAACCATCGGTGTGGAATCAGGTTCATCACCCGCCCGGCCTGGCAAAGGGGCTGGTGCCTGCCCAGCCCCCCCGAGCCTTCACACGGGTGTGGGTCATCCTGGCATGAGCCTGACCGGCTCCTGCGTTAGCCCAGGCTGGGGCTGGGTGACCCCCAAGAGCACAGCCCCTCGCCCAGGGCCGGTCTGCACAGGCCCAGTGCAGACAGTTGGCAGCTCCCAAGGATCTGCAGCAGTCAAGTGGCTCCAGCTCAAAGCCGGGATGTCCCAGATCCTCTGAACTTGTACAAAACACAACTGAAACGCTTGGTAAAAGGAGCAGAGGGATTTAAAATTTGCTGTGATTGAACGGGACACGGTCTGTGCTGATGGAAGAAGCAGAACGAGTGCAACACTCGCCAGGCACCTGTAAGTCTCCCTTCGTACCAAGTTTGCTGCAGCACCAGCACTAGTGACCAGCTGGTCAGAATGGTTCCCCTGAAACTTTGTCACCCTCACACAAAGCAAATTACATCCATAATCTAAAAATGAGAACATAACTTGAGGTATCTTTCCTCCTCTTAGATCATCACTAATATATTCAATGCAAACAGTTCCAGTAGGGCCGTGATATGAGCTTTCCACAATTAATTAGTCCAGCTAAGTACTAAGCAATGAAGAAAATTAAAAAGAAAAACTATCTTCCCAAGTACAGAGATATCTGGGTATTTGCACAACTCCCACCTTAGTGGCAGATAATAGTCTGGAGTCTTTGATCCTATAATAACTCTTAGAACTATTAGTATTGTTAAAATGCTCCCAGGCTTTGGCTTACGGCAGCGCCTGCTCCGAGGATATGGCACGCAGAACAAATGTCTCACCGTGTCCCACCGATTACAGTCGGTAGGTCCTGTTTACCCTGAGATCTATAGTTTCACTCATACCAGAATCGTGTCACCGTGCTGTCTTTGTTCCTCCTATTTAGCACTTTGATTTGTGCAGCTCTGCTAAGAATCTCCCTTGCAGCTTGTTGACTTATCACTCATCCCCGTGAGTTCCCATTCTCTCTTCTCCTGACAGCTTTGCCTAATGTACTTATTCATTCAATTTAAATAAATCGAACACGGGCCTATGACAGCCGATAAGTGAGTCACACAAGAACAAACAGAAAGGAAGCACTGCAAATAGTCAAATGTCAAGTAGGAATGGAAAACTGTCCCTACAGCTTCAGCGAACCTTAGATGTCTAATATTTATGGCCAATTGATGTCATTAGAAAGTAAATAAGCCCTCTTATGCTGCATTACAAAAGATTAACTGCAAGCAATGGAGTTTAAATAGCACAGATAAGTGCAGATGGAAATAAACCTGTTTAAAGCTGGAAATATTTGCTGAACCTCCTTGCTGCTTTTAAGATAATTGATCTCTGTATATCTGTATTGAATCTCACCATAAAAGCTTTGAAACGTCTTCTGGCAAAGCCGAGCTCACTTGTGACTCAACCTCTCCTTATCTCTCCAGATTGCAGAGCGTTTTTTCATTCCTCAGCATACTGGGTGGGGAGCCCACGGGCCCGTGTCAGCACACTTCCCAGCCCGGGATGCTCTGGGCTGGGGTCACGCACCCTCCGACACGAACCGGCACCAGCTCTCGCCTTCGCCCAGCCCCAGCTTAGACCTCCTGAGCGCGTGTGAACGGCTCTAACTCACTGCAATTTGCCCAGCTTCAAAGGATGTCAGAAAAATAAATAGTCTTCTAGGTTATTGAAGTGTGCTCCAGCTGAGGATCTTTGGAAACAGCCCTGCATGATAGATATTAATGAGTTACATTCTGCTGATACGGGAAGTGAGTGAGAAAGCAAGGAAGAAGCGATTTACTTCGGCATTTCGCTTTCTCGTGCCCGCACTGATCTCCGGAGCACACTCCCAGCCAGGGCGATGCTCGTTCCGATGGCGACACACGCTCGCGGCCCTGAGCCGTGCCATCTGTTGGGCCGGCCGGGAGCCGTGCCGCGGCCCGGGGAGCGTGGGGCGGCTGGGGGGGGCTGGGGGTTACCTGCACCCAAATCCGCCCGCAGGAGCGCAGGCACCCGAGCGGTGAGAGCAGGGGCCGGGAGGTCGGGGCTCTGCCGCCGCGGGGGCCTGCGCGGGGACGCGGGGAGGCGGCGGAACGCTGAGCGCAGCTGTGCGCTGCGTGCGGCAGGTATTTACACAGCGTCTGTGCGAGTCTTTGAGGAGGTTGAGAACGGGAGGACATGTGGCCAAGATAATAAGTCAAGCATTGAAGACAACTGCAAGACCCCACCCCTGAGGTCCCCGTGCCCTCCGTGGCTGCCCGCCGGGCACCATCTGCAGCTGGACTCCATGCCAAGTCGGCGCTGCACCACTTTTCCACTGCAGAAACATTTATTTGATCCTACAACATTGCTTTCAAGATGATTAATCTTTGCCCGGCTGTGTGTTTAGGCTCTCCATAAAGGCAGGTGCATGTGTTCATGTGCTGCTGCTGTCAGGGCTGTTAATGTAAGCGTCTGTTTTACAGCCCAATTGACAGCCGTATTGTTCTGGCAGGGTTACAGCTCTGACATGTGGAATCAATCTTTTTAACCTGTCAATTAATCAGTGGGCAGCTGTCAGCCCAGCTGAAAGGCCTGAAGGACAGTGCCCTTTCAATGGATTATACTGGATGCTCAGTGGAGTAAAATTGAACGCTTCAGTTTCAAGAAACTCTCCCTGCATTCAGAGCAATGCTCAATCTCGCTTTTACTGCGAGAAGCAAACACCAGGCCCTCCTGCCTGAAACCAGGCAGAGAAGGATGACAGCTAGGCACCCTGGCTGTGCTTAATAGCTGGCAAGAGACGTCTCCGAAACACAACCACAGGGCATGGCTTAACAGATCCCTGCCTCCCCCCTCCTCCAAGAGCACGGCCAGGCTGGGAAGGCTGTAAGAGACAAAACCGCTTTCGAGGGGTGTCATGGTGAGCAGACGGACCCCGCACCCTGTGCCTGCGACGCAACAGCCCGGTTCTTGCTTGCAGCCCAGATTGCCTCTCGAGCCTCAGACAAGTCCCTCGGGGCTTGGCTACGTGAGCGTGTTTGCCTGGACTCCACCGTCGCCATCCTGCAGCGAGCTTCCCGTGCCACGCTTTAACCCAGAACAATGGGAGCCACTCCAGGTAATTTCCTCCTGCAGTTCCTGTCTGTAATTTCCTTCAGGGTTTAAGTCTCCCCCACTGTTTCCTTGCTATTTCCAAGGATCTTTCCCAAGCCAATGAATAAAAAGGGTGCCTGAAGGAGCTGACACTGGTCTGTAACACTATCTCCCTTTTCTTACAGCAGATTCAGATTCTCTCTATCACCTTTGGAGCAGGTGTTGGAAAGGGGACAGAAAACACCCCCCTCAAAGTGACTCGGCGTGGCCAAGGTCCCCTGGCAGCGACAGCTCAGAGAGGAAACAAAAGCATAACCTTGAAAATAGCTGCATTTCCCCAGTCCCTTCAGCCTAATGTACTGTGGTGCTAGTTGAGCGGCCACTAATTTGATTCATATGAGAAGCTTGACCTTATTCCACCAAGTGTTTTCCAGCCTGGATTTCTCTAACTGCTTGTTTATAGAGAGTATATGGAGCATTTTATGTTTTTTCAGCTGTTTAGGAACTTGATTTTTTTTTTAAGGCAGTCCCAGGAGAGCGGGGTACAAGTCACAGCCTCCCCCCTCCCCTCTCAGCCATCAGGGTGCCCAAGCCACCTTCCCTGCGCCAGTGCTGGGAAGGGAGAATGGATAATTTATTTGGTGGCTGCATCATTACGTGGAGGTGACTCCAAATGCTATTATCTTTGTTTAGCACAAGCAGGGAGCAGTTAGTGCTCTCGGGGTAATCTATCTTAGGATCAAAAAGCTATGGAGACACAGAAAAGCTCTTCTCAAGCCTTAATCTCTCAGAACCATCATTTTCTCAGCTGAGGATGGGCAGGGACCTGGATGCCAATGCCTTTTGTGACGATTTTAGATGATTGATCTTTCTAAACTGCTGTTTTCCTTGCTTGCCACACAGACATGGATAGATTAAGCATTTATAGATTATCCCTGTGTGAGATGGCTTTGGACAATTAGTCACAAGCTAAGGAGTACCCTCATGGTTTTCAGCAAGGGGAAAACATTAAGGGAATCAGGAGTTTGCAGGTCTGGATGCCAATCATGCAACAATGGATGGCAAATTGTAATGTGGGAGACAGGTGCTGACCATTTGTATAAACCACCACTGAGTATTTGCTGCGGGGTCCTGGGGAAACCAGCATAAAAAGCAGTTTGAGATTGTCAGGACTTTGACAAAAGCACAATAGCACCTTCAGAGGTAAGTTGGATGCCAGTGAGCAGCATGGAGCATGAAAGCAGGCTGCGTAGGGGAGGAGATGTGCAATAAGAGCAGGTCTAGAGACAAACCTCAGGAGGGCATTGGCTCCCAGACCTCTCCGAACAGCCTCCCGTTTTCACTTGATTTATTCTCACATTGCACTGCAGGAAATAGAGAAATATTATCTCCTGTTTACCACTGCGAGCTGAGATTAAGTACCCTGTCCAAGGTCACAGAGTGAGTCTGTAGCACAAAGTAATTGAACGTGAGTTGCCCGAGCCCCACTCTTGCAGCCCCTGTGCTCAGAGCTGCCCCGAGCCAGGAGCTGTGCTCCGAGAGTACCTGACAGCCCCTTGATGAAAGGCACTAAAGAAGAGTAAATAGTAATTGAAATATTTTCATCTAGGGCCCTGTTATAAAAAGCAGCAAGATAAGCACCAAATGCCTCCTAATTTGCACCTGGCTCTCTTTTAATCAAATTGAGCTTTCAGCCCTAATCCTAAACCATGCTTTTCAGAAAAGATTGCAAGAAGATTATTCATCAGGAGGAGCAGAAGCTCAGAGAAGTCATTAACACCTATTCTTTTGATAGAGGAAAAAAGAGGTGACCTGCTCTACAGCTCAGCTCATGCCTGCTTCCTTCCCAAACCGCTACCCCCCATCTCCTCCAAACCTCCCCCTACCGCAGTGCTCTTCATCCACGCCCCCCTTGCTCAGCAGGGCCCCAGCAGTCCCACCTTCAGCTGGGAGCGGGCAGGAAGGTTTCGGGGGGATTTGGAGCCTGCTGGGGTAGGTTCAAGTGCTCCTGGGAGAGCCTGGCCCCTTTGTGGGCTGGCAGAGGGTGCCAGGGCAGGCGCGGGTGGGCTTGAGTTAGGCACAAGACGAGCCCAGGCTGAGTCCACAAGGGTACCTGTATCCCCATGGGGCTCTGCAGGGTACACAGCCTGCGAATGCTGGGGTTACCCAGCTCCGTCCCCTGCGGCTTTCTACCCTGAGATACATACCCGAAGTAAAATCCTAAGTGACAACTCTCTCCCACTATTACGCTGCTGACTTGGATGGAGTTGTACCTACTGATAATTTAGATGCCAAACATCCTCTCCTCCAGCCAGAGAAACAAGAGGATTTTAAGGTGAAATTGTCAGATCAAAGTTAGTTTACGGAGCTCCTTTAAACAAATTTTTACAATAATAATTTCTCTGTGCAGTGTCTGCAATAAAAAGACAATAGATTAGATAGCCATAGAGTGAGCCCGTGGCTGTAAATCACTCGCAGGGCCTCGGCGCTGCTTTGCAAGCATCCTGCACTCTGCCTCGCATGGTTTATGGTGTCATCCAAGTCCCAGAATCCCCAGAGTGAATTACAGCCTTGCAGGCAGCGGGTGGCCATCTATTATCCTACATGTAAACAGGTATTCAAATAGCAGCTTCAGAGCCTTCTCCTTGGCATTTAATCATGCCTGTAATCTAACCCCAGTCCTTGCCAAGGTCACAGCTCTGATTGCTCTTTCTCCAGCACTGCAGGTTTCAGCCAGCAGCAGTGACAGCCTCAGACAAGCTGATTGTCCCCCAAATTAACTCTGATGCTCTGTGCAGAATAATTCAGTAGCAACATGGTCTAATCACCAACCTGGATCCTGTCTCCATGCCCGCAGCAGCAGGAGAGCCTCACGGGAAAGCTGTGGTTGCTCGGAGATGTTCAGCCTCCACAGTTAGGCCAGGACACCCCCGAGATCTGCTGCAGGCTTTGCTAGGCCAGTGGGGACCTTCGGGCCTGCCTGACCCCGCCATCCCAAACCCTGCTCCTGGACCTGATCCTAACCCTGCCAGCCAGCGACCAGCCTGCAGCGCTTAGCCCTCTGCTCCCTCCTCTGCCTCCAGCTAGAAGGAGCCGCTGTCTCAGACAGCCCACCCCGGACTCTTACAAATGACTCTGCCCTCCCAGCCGGTGCTGAGAGCGAGCTCCTGGACGAGGCCCCGAGCCCACCCTGCCCTCCTGTGCTGCTGGGGCCGGTGGTGCCCAGCGCCCATCTCTCACCAGCACCCCGGGGTCCTGCACCCGCAGCCTTGCCCTGGCCTTTGCTGCCTTCCCCTTCAGCCTCTACAAGAGGCTGCGGGTGGAGCCATGCCACCCCTGCCAGCCACGGGCTGTGACCCTGGGTGCATCCTGCCCTTCCCCTCACGCCTCAGCTTCTCCCCTCGGACTCTGTGCCCCAGGGAGGATGACCGAGTTCACGGGCACTGGGAGACGCAGCCTCCGCGAGGGACAAGTCACGGAGCGTGGCATACGACAGAACAGCCCAGACACAAATACACCCAGATCCTGTCCTGTGCTGAGCTGAACTCAATGAGATTTGAAGGTGCTCAGCAAAGCCTTTTAAAGGATCAGGTCCTTGAAGCGTAATCAATAATCAGTTCATCATCCTTCCTACTTCCCTTTCCCCCATGATGCCTTTCTAAAAAGCAGCTGAGAAATTCCTCAGTCACTGGCCAACTAGCAGGCAGTAAATCTGCAGAATATAAAGATGATTTTCATTTCCATTGGGCTACTCTATTTTTCTCTCTAAATATTTCAGGGGAGCTCGATTCATGGCTTCTCCTTTGGCGTTAAAAGAAAATAATAATAATTTTTTATTTAAAAGGTAGAGAGCAAAGCCCCAAGCACTGGGGCCCTCTGTATTGTGTTTCAAATGGTTCCCAGCTTCATTACTAGCTCTAAGCAAGTTCTGTATACATCACCTAGTTTAATTCAGCAATATCATCAGTGTCAATGGGTATCCAGCGGCTGCCGGCTATTGGTCATCTGGACCTGACACAAACTCAATAAATACTCCATAACCCCTGACAGCCGCGAGCAGATTAGCCCGAAATGAACGATTGCACAACCAACACCTGCTGAACCAAATCACCGCGGTGACTGATGGGCCTGTGCTGAGCTCTGACCACAAGTGAGATCAGGGGAAGAATGATTTTATACTTTAAGAAAAGAATTAGAGATGGTGGCTGGAGTGATTGGAAAACCTTCATGAGGCTTCTCACTCCTTCCTGCCTCCCCCTGCCACGCCGAAAGCCATCAGCTCCTGACTGCGGCGTGCTCCACGCTGCGAGCTGACCACATGATTTCAACAACAGCAGCAGTTTTTATTATTCTATACATTATTTATGTTACCATCAGCAGCTTTATTTCATGTCCTAGCATATTATTGCTATAAATTATTATTTTAAACTCTTTGGTGAGACTTTAACCACTGCTTAAAAAGAAGCACTTATTTAAAGGTAACATTTTGCAAATGGCTTCGAGAGCTCCAGGTGTGCCAGGCTGGGAGCCTCCACTGCCCATTTCAGAGCCTGACTGAAGCTCAAAGCACAGCACTTCCAGCGCCAGCCTGGCTTAACTCCAGAGAGCCAGTTCTGGCTCCTGACCATGTTGCCCTAAGTCATACCTATAAGCCACCGAGAGGCTTTGCTGAGCTCAAGCCCCATCTCCTGCTAGCGTGGGGATAGCTTTTAGCCCAGCCAAGGATTTCGGTTAGGCACTAGACAAGACCTTGGAAACTTAGAGGAGCTGAAACTCCTGTATCTGCTGCAATCCTGAACTGCTACTTGCCTTGGGCCAGTACCTTGCAACCAGATTTTTCAGCTCCCAAGAAAACCACAGGTAATATCTATATGCCAAACAAATGGAGCTAAATCAGAACAGCCAGGCCACGCTCAGCTTTGGGCATGTGGCTTTTACTCTTTCAGTGCCTCAGTTTCCCCATAGGCGGGTCAACAAACATTTCTCTCTGGTTAGGGGCTTTTTGATCTTTTTCTCCAACACTAGACTTTTTTGGCCTGACTACTTCCCCCATGTCATCCCAGGAGTCATTTTGCACCAGAAGAAACAATCTGGTGCAGAACTTGGACTGACTCGAAGCCTTCCAATTGTGTAGCAGAGAATTGTGCCTTTCCCCAGCCCTGCAGCTCGCCTGTCTGGTGCGACGCTGCGCTCCACGCTCCCCCCAGGGCCGGCCCTTGGCGCGTCTTTCCCAGCGCCTGGCACAACCACAGCCCTCGCCCGAGATGGGACCTGTATGTGCCACGGCAATGCAAATGGAAGGATAATAGCCCTGCTTGTTTTATCATGTTCGTTTCTGTCTGCTCAGAATCTGTCATCGTTTTCACTACCCGGAATAGCTGTCACTCCAGTTTTGGCTCTAGGATCCTGTTTTGATTCCAGCCCTTATCGAGTTTATCTAGAATCCTTCTGCTCATTTAAAAGAAAAAAAAAAAAATCTCTTATTGAAAGTGCTTTTAGGAGTTTGTCTGAGTCGGATCCCAAAAAGCCCTGCGTGGGTTTGATGCACTCCAGCCTAATTGATGTCCCCAGTTTTGAAGAGCTGTCTAGATTAGGGGCCCGCCAAAGTCTTTCAGAGTAATGTGATTTGCTGGAGAGCCACGGTATAGGTTTGCAGAAACACTGATGCTCCCGCTGCCAACTTAAATCAGATACCAGCCTGACCTCAGAAAGCAGTGTCTTTTCCTATAAATTCTGGCATCACATTGAGTTACATCATTCGTGCTGCATTATGTGCTGTTACAGACAAGAAGTCACGCAAGTTAATGTGGCATCTGGCTGGAATTTAAAGGCAAATGCACAAGGCTGGAAAATCCAAATCCACCTTTGCCCTCGGATACCTGTGGCTGCTCTGCCGGCCTGGCCCATGGCCTGGGCCATTCTGCTCCAACAGGGCAGGGATGTGTTTCTTCACAGGTAGAAGTGCCCATATTCACTTCTCAGAGGCTTTTCCTCCCCCCTCCCCTTTCTGTTTTTGACAAGGAAGATGAACAGTAGTTCTTCATCTTTTGGAGGCAGAAGCTTGCTGACTGGAGCTCCATCTGGGGATGCCACCGAGCTCCATAGGAGGGCTCCCCGAGCCGCCGCCAGGCGCGGCCTGTGCACCCACACACAGGGGAGGACACGTGGCAGGTCACACACTCCTGCATGTGGACACCCGCTCCCCCGTGCTCCTGCCTGCCAGGCTGTCCTCACCAGACCCAGATTAACCGCTACAATCCAGCTTGCCGTTGAAGCACAGGGATTTTCCAGCCTGTCAGCACGCTCTGGCTGCCCGGGCACCGCAGCGGTTCGTCGCCAGTCCAGGCTCCCTCGGTCCGGCACGGAGGATGATGCCACAGAGCCCACGGGCACACGGGACGGGCCCTCAGCGCAGGCCACGGCCGCTCTCCTCCCCCTTTGCTTCCCAGCCCGTGACGTTACTGAGTGGCAGCTCTCAGAGGGAGCAATCACAGCTCACAAATGTGCACTTCTCTCATTCCTGCTTAATTTGCTCCTAGCTGCTTTACAGAACCCCTCACCAATTAACCAATTAGCGGCTAATTTAATTTGCTCTATCAGGACTGCGGCCCACTGAGTGCCACGGTGGATGTACAGAGTAAGTGCTGGCCCCGCTCGCCCAGCGCCAGCGCCGGTCTGGCCCGCTGCAGAGCCGGGCACGGAAAGCAGGTCACGTTCAAAAGCGACGCAGCCCCAATTCCAACCACCTTCCCCGTCCGTCCCCGAGAGGCCCAGACAAACACTCGCCTCTGACCGCAGACCAGACACCGCACACCCTCTCCAATCCCGCTTCCAGCCGCCCTCGCCTCGTACCTCAGGGAGCTGCTGCAAGTGGAGACAATTCACCAACGTCCATTAAGCAGCAAAACCTGGTCCAGCCTGAACCGGGCTGGAGGATGCTCATTTTGGATTTTTTTTTTTTTTTGGAAGAGAGCTGGAAGTGGCATCATCTGAGCTTTTCATTTAATCTTGCACAATGATAAAATATTTCATATAGGTATGATAAAATTTTACTTTGAGTCATTTTCCTTCATTTAATTCTGATTTTTAGGCTATGTTAAATTATTGATTCTTCATATTTTATACAAGTTCTAGCTGCTGTCCATTTTAATATGGGGGAAAAAAAGAAACATTTGAATTTTTCTGAGTAACACAGGATAGACAGGTACACATATCTGTGTGCAAACCATTTCACAAATTTTCCAGAATAGCAAATCTGCTTTCTGTTCTGGTTTGAATCTACCTGATGGTACAAAATACTGCTGTTCTTCAGCAGCAGAGCTCTGCGGCCCCTTTGTACGAACTGAGCAACAGGGGTTGGAGTAAGTCCACAAAACCTGGGAAATCCTCAGTGCCACCCGTGTCCTTTGTGTCAGCAAGACAGAGCTCGGGTCTGGCGGGCAGCAGCTCTTTGTGAGATGCTGGTACACGCTCCCCAGGCGGCATCGCCCCGGGTAGGAGCAGCCTTTTGAGCCGCCCCTGCCCAGGAGCCACCGTCGGCTCCTGCCCGCGGAGCTGCGGGGGCCAACGCGGCACCGGTCAGGAGCTTCCAGCCTCCCTCACTCCACCTGCTGCCAGGAAACACCAAGATCTTGGAGATACAGCGGGACAGGGAAGAGGTGATGGGTGGGGAGGAAACAGACCATAATATTATGAAGCACATGGTGAAAAACTACAAATGGATGGCTACATTTTCTGTCTACCAGGTTTTGCCTTGAAAGAGTTTTTCACTGTAATTGTAATTGATGTTTTCCTTCGTCCTTGTAAAATGGTTTAGTGGTTTGGAAATGATTTAAAGGAGGAATAAATATGCAAAACCGGAGCAGGTTTCTGTCAGGCTGCAACTCCTTTCTCTGCAGATGGACTGCGAGGCACCTTGCACGGATCGATACCTTTAGGGAACAAATAATTTTGTCTAGCTTATGTGACACCCTCAGAACATTTCTGATCTAACACTAACCTAGCCAAAGTATATTAAGTGTTGTGGGTGTTTCATTAGATCAATTTTAGGCCAGTGCTGCTGGAAACTCATCTAGAGGAGGGTTGGATTCCGTCTGCTGGCCTCAAGAACAAAGCTGTCTTAATTTTCACTACTGTTTTTCAGTTAGTAGAGACAGGTAACGAAGGAGTATGATTGCACGCATCCATACCGACTCACAGGTTTTACCTACATGTTTTAAAAGCTGGCTAAAACATCCCACCCTCCTTGCTGATCCAAGGGAAAGGGTCTTCCTGCAGAAGAAACTGGAGGAGAATCTAACTACGGAGAATCCAGCTGACAGGGGATAAGGGGAACAGCGTAAGGAACAGTTTACCCAGGAGGTACCGTGAGTGCCTGCAAACTGAGCTGCGGATGGCAAAAAAAGTCCATGTTTCTAAAGGCAGCCATTTTCAGATTTTTACTAAAATGACTAAAGTCCTCCATCCAGCCCATGTTCTGAGGAGTCCATGAGCTAAGAGCAGCAGTAGACAATCCAGAGATCCCAGGTCCCACCAAAGGACCCCCCGGAATGACTTGGGACCAGCCCTCCTCCGGGTGTCACCTCTCCCCATCCGTCATGACCATCCCTGCTGGAGAAGATCAGACAGACGGGATCAGTGAGCAGCTCCCGGGGCAGCTCCCTCAAGGCCTCCATGCTCCTGAACTCTATTTCCCACGTGGTCAGAAATAACCTGGATTTGATGGCTTGTCAAACACACCGCGAAAGACTGGAGAGAGTGTTTAGAAAGGCTGGAGAGTGATAGCAGGGTGGTGGCTTGCTGGCTGAGTGCCTATGGAAATGAGGGTATTAATGAAGCAGAGTTTGTAATTGAATGGAATTTTCTGTACAATTAACAATGCTAAGGCACCTTGGATGGGTGTCTCTGCTATTTCACATCTAAATAACTAACTAAATGAACGCTACCCTTACTAGTTGTTTTTTGTAGCATAGCCAAGGCCGAAGTAATTTACTGAAAATAATGAGACTGGCTCACTGAAGACCAGCAAGACTCGTGAGACAGCTCAACAGGGTTATATTTACAAACGGATATCTTCCAGATGTCATGGTGATCACTAGTGTACACGAACCAGGAGAGGAGAGAAAATAACTTTGGAGCCCGTGTCTGGCCCCACCACAGACCGTGCACCCACACGACTGTACACAAAGCACGTTGCCGTTCCAAACTCCGGCGGCTGCCTGGAAATGCCCTCTAGTCACACCACCTTTCTGTGAAATGACTTCTCAAAAAAAATTCACAGATAGTCCTCAGATGTTGTTGTTACTGTTGTTATTATTATTATTATTCTTTTTAAAAGTTACTTCTGAAGACTGCTGTGCTGGTGACATTCCCTTCAAACTGCAATAACTAACCTGTCACAGCCTACAAACGCTGACAATACAGCACCGTGTGGGGTTGACTTAATAAACCTCATTTACATTCATTTTGATTCGCTCAGGCATTGAAAAACATTTCACAGGGAAAAAGAAATAAGTAGGAACCTCTCCAAGCTGACATGATGTTTGCTGATATGATACGAATGGACTTAATAGCAGCACGTATGAGAACATGCATTCCTTACAATATTTGCAAATGGGCTTCTTTTTATTTACTTGCATATTTTTTTTTTCCTTCTTCTCTCTCGTGCTGGGGAAGCTCTGCTGTGACCGCATCTCCATGCCACCAGTATGCCCAAGCACTCGTGTCCTCCCGGCCCCTCTGCTGAAACGGCCCACGGGGGCAGGAGGGGGAGCTCACCATTCAGCAGATGTGTTGGTTCTTTTTATTTTTGTTGCTCCATAATCTGAGGCTCTACTCCCCAGTTTCCCTTTTTAGAGTTAGCCTGTGAGCTGGTCTTGCTGAACTAGCACAGCCCAACACCTCCAGGGGTGAAGGCCTGGCTGGGTCCTGTCTTTGGCACTCGGTAACTCACCCACACGGTGCCGAGCGGCTGCGCTCGGCGCGGCTGGAGCTGGCAGAGCCTGCGGGCACTGCTGACAGCCACAGCAGAGGTGGCAAGGGGCCACTCAGGCTGCCTTGGATGAAATGTATTCGCTGAGCTCTGAGCCACAGTTTTGAATCTCCCCAAAGTTGCATTTTTTAAGCTTCATATATCCCTTTCCTAAAGTTTGTGGTATGCCTTGCATCCTCTTCCTCGCAGCCTGCGTTACACCCCCGGCAGCACACGCCAGTTCCTGTTGCAGATGTGTTACTGGGAGGTGCGCTACAGCCTGCACAATGTTGGAGAAATCACGATCGGGCTAAAAGTTTATCTTACCTTGACGAGTGATAAACACACAAGGCATGGTGGTTTTGTTATTTCTGCTGAGCTTTTCCCTGCTGACATTGGTTTAAAATAAGTTCCTCTTGATTTACATCTGTCTAAGATGAGAATGATACAGAACGAGTTTTAGCAGAATAGGATTCTGCAGACAAACACATGGGGCTCATTTGGTTTCTCTTATCTGATTTGCATCACACAGAGAGACAGTTTAATTTCAAGCACTGGCCCTGAGCAATTGAGAACAGGAAAAAAAAAAAAAAAACCAACAAGCCCAAACCCTGAAAAAGTATCACAATCAAGCAAGTTAGAGAGGTACATGGAGCTGGGAAACTATCCGGAAAGGGGAAAACAATACTGCAAGATGAAAAATACTGCAAAGTGGCAAGGTAAAGAGAAAGATTTTTTGCAATGCAGGCAATCCAATGGCACTTAAGGAAAGACTCAGGCCACTGAGCTATTGGGAGTGATGGTGAGTAGCTGCAGCTTCCCCCCAGCACACACCGTATCTGTGTGCCGGGAGCTGGAATCCAGCGAGGGTAGGTCATGCGAGATGGAAAATGCCAACACTTCTGCGTCAGGATGGC
Organism: Strix uralensis; assembly: GCF_047716275.1. NCBI lineage: Eukaryota > Metazoa > Chordata > Aves > Strigiformes > Strigidae > Strix > Strix uralensis. The sequence continues at coordinate 1,430,494 of NC_133999.1, forward strand.
ACGGTGTCACCGTGACACAGGGCACGGGTGTAAGGGACTCCCCTACGCTGCAGCCAGTCAGGACGGGATTTCTTGCAATACCTCTGCTCCTTCACACGAGGCACCCAAGAACCCAGCTGAAGGAGGCTCAGTGCAGCTGTGGCTTCAGTTCCCTCAGATCTGGGTGTACCTTGCCACTTCGACCTGCTGTTGCTGCTTCCAAGGAGGAAACTCCCTTATTCTGTGCTCTTACCTGCCTCACAAGGCGACAAAAAAGTGCAGGAAGTGAAAACAAAGAAACCCCCACTCTGCCTTATTCAAAATGACAACTCCATCAGACCTGTCCTCTTCAACGCTGTGACTTCCGCCTGCTCCCCACCACTGCACAGGCTGCAAACGGGAGCTGGCGGGCCCGTGCCCACCCCAGGGACAGGGCTCAGCATCAGCAGATCGTGCTCAGAGCGGCTGCCCTGACGCAGCTCCGCAGCAGTCAGGCAAAGCCCCACGGTGCAGGGTGGCAGGGACCAGTCCCCTCGTGACACCCTCACCTGGCAAAGCTGCCGTGGCTGCCCCTTGCCCGACTGACCTGCTCAAACCCCAGCGATAAAAGGGCCTCAGAGTCCAGCAACGAGTCCAGCAAGAGCTCCTGCGCTGTCTGCGGGGTGTGTCTCTACGCTACCGCTTGCAGGATGGAAACGTGCATGGGCTTGCCTTCTGTTTCAAAATAAAACTTTGCAAGAAATCATCAACAAAATCAGAATTAAAGACCTCAGAGCACAGAAAGACTCTTACAAGCTTCTGCTACCCAGCTCTGCCTGGCTCCTGCTGTCAGCAGCTGCCTGACTGTAGCCTCAGAAACCGAGGAACAGCAGCAAACACTCTATCTGCAGCACAGAGGGTGATTAAGATTCAGATGTTCCAGCAGTGTCCAGGTTCAGCGGCTGCTAGTGCATCCTTTAAAGCCAAAGAGAGAAGAGGAAGGCTGTTGGCGGGGGTCAGCAAAGAGATATTAACTGCTCGAGGGCTCAGAGCACCCCTGGGATTCTCACCACCCTGGCCACCAGCTCTCTAGTTCTAATAAGTGAAGCACACACCGTACGCCTGTATTTGTGCCGCGCGGTGTTTTCACGCTGGACTCGGTGCCAAGCAACACGTGGGCTGTTCCGGCCTCGCAGCCCGCTCAGCCCTGGCACAATCTTAACCCACACAGGCTGCCCAGAGCCCGCACCCCGCGGTGCCCGGACCCGGCCTGGCACCCGGGCAGAGCCGCTCACACCGAGCCTGCTCATCCCCTGCCCCCCCCCGGTGCCAGCCTGCGGTCGGGCTGTGGCTGGCTGGTTTGGGGCTTCCGAGATGTTTTCAGTCAAACACTCGGATGTGTTGTTCCCTCTCCTCCCCCTCTCTCCTTGTTCCTGCAGCCACCACCTTCTCCAGACTTGGGCAAATTGACAAAGCAACAGGATAGGGAAAATTGAGTTGTATCATTCCCCCTTGGGGAGTCTCACTTTCCTGCCTGTATTTGAAAGCGCTCATTTCCTACAACTCCTGATGAGAGTTCCTATCGACCAGTGACCCCTAAATGTCTATGCTGATCAATAGTCCCCAGTACCTTATTGACAGGCCTATTGACAGCTCTCCCCGCGCAGGAGAGCCGGGGCGGCAGCCGGCCACGAGCTGGCAAGGGCTGCTTCAGGAACAGGGACGACTGAGCCAGTATTGACACCGTAAATGGAGACAGTTTACTTAGCGCGCAGGGAAGACGCATCTGTTGAGGCAGCCAGATTTCCCTATTGTTTAAGGAGAGGGAGTTTCCTTTGCATGGTGCAGCGTTGGTTACCCCATAACACACAGAGAGCTGCCCCTGGGCTCGGTGCTGTGCTGAGCAGGGGCTCCATGGCTCGGTGAGCGGAGAGGCGCAATCCCTTCCTGGCTCTGTTCTCAGGCCTCTGCAATATGTTCCTGAAAGCAGCAATTATTTTTTGTCAAGATCTTATCAGTAACCCACCAAGAACTCTCTCCTGCTCTGTCCCTGGCTCATCCATGCCCTGGCCAAGACACCTCTCCGTCCCTCCCGAGCGCCTGCAAGCCCTCGGTCCCCCGTTACTCACAGTAAGAGGAGACGCTGCCCCCAGAGCGGGACGGAAGCTTGAGAGCCCAGATTCACCCCATCTCCCACAGACAACTGCAGAGCCCGCCCCGAGAGCGTCACTGTCCAGGGCTCCCCTGCGGGCAGCAGAGGTCTGGCAGCCCGGGAGGCGCAGGGACCCCCAGCCCCCGGCTCTCGCTGCCGCTCCGCTCGCTTCACTCTCGCACACCTCGGCGCCAGGTGCAGGGGCACCACGTGGAGCCGTGCACCGTGTGTTTACAGTAAATCCTCCCGGCACACGCCTTCCTAGCCCACCACTCATCCAGGCGAGGAGCCGAGGGGAAAAAAATGAAAGAATATTGAACTTCTAATGCACTGTAATTACCAAATGATCCTATCTCAGAAGCAATGGGGCCCCATGGGATTTATTGCTGTATTAACAGTGGTTTTCCATTGCATTACTTAATGAATAATGTCTAGGCTAATAGCACACCAAAAAAAAAAAAAAAGAGAACACAACTCCAGTGTAATTATTATTTCTTCTAATGCAGCCACTTCTTACATAAATACCCATCTCTCTTTATTGGGTTGTTGTTTAAAAAGTGTTTCCTATTAAATTGCCATCAGTGTGAGGCATATATTATCGTTATTATTTTTACTTTTGCTATACAAAGATATTTTCCCACTCCCTGACGCTCTCGCATACCCAACTGACCACTCGGTTCCCATCCACGCCCCCAGTGCCACCCTCAGATTTGCTACCTGGGTTCTCAAAAAGCCACTAAGATCTCAGCTGTGCAAACAGCCGAGCCTCTGTTTATTTTGGTAGCCTCACAAAATATTTATGGAGAGTTATTCGAGCAGAAAGGCTGAATGGAGATCATTGCAATGTGTCAAATTAAAGAGTGCTTAATGCTGCCTAATCTCCTGGTAATTACTGTTGTGGCAGCGGATGGCATTAGAGCTGGGTAAGAAAGCTAATGATAGTCAGATCGGAGCCTGGCTGGTGTCAGTGCGAGAGGCTTCTGTCATCAGGCAGCTCCAACAAGTGGGTCTTTTTCTCTCTCTGTATTTATCAAAGGAGCCCCTCACCATTTCAGCATCACCCTCACTCAGGAACATGATTAGTTATTTGTAGGGTGGTGATACCCTGGTGCCCAAATACAGGCCCCGGCGCTGGGCACTGCGCGCGCCCTCAGAGGGAGACGGCCCGTGCCCCACGGAGCTCACATCAGTTAGAACAAAGCAGACAAGGAAGCTTTATTATCTCCACTGTAGAGCTAGGGAATTAAAGTACCTAGAGACTAAGAAACCCAGCAAATAATAACAAATGCTACTTGGAACTGCTGATGCTCATCTGAACTTTGCAGAATTTGTGTCACACTAATTACTGGGGCTGTGTGTGATTAGCTCTGCTTTCGCTTGAAGATTATTGCACCTATCTGGGCATCCCACGCTCGGATCCCTGCTGCGGTTTGAGTGTCAAAACCGACCACCTGTGGGGCAAGTGGGACTTCAACTCTTGTGGTTTATCTAATTTTTGTCCTTGACCAGGCCAGCAGCAAGTGGGAAAGACAAAGGGAGACAACTGGCCTGAGGGGTTTCAGAGGTGCGGCTGGACCAGTCTATTCAGAGGTACGTATTTAGAAGTGCAAGTAGTTATTGGACACATTTCCAGGTAAACACCGATTTTGTTCCTTAAGGACTCTTCTTTCCTTGTATAATCATAATCCTTGTTTTGCAAGAGCAAACCCATTGCCCTGGCAACAAGCCGTGATGTCAGCAGAAGTTGGTTCTGACATCTTCAGGGGAATAAGCAGGAGCAGGTGATGAACCCTGGAGCAAGAAAGATTCATATTTGGATGCCAACTACCTAGCAGCAGCACTGGGAAAAGAGCTCTCTGAGCTCTCCCAGGGGCACAGCCCCAGACAGGGCACAGTTTCTGGGCAGGAAAATGTGATTCAGCATTTTCCCCATCAGCAGCAGCTCTACAGTGCCACAACACTACAGCAAGTCAACCCCTTGCCAGTTGGGTACCTGTGCGGGTGTTTCTCTCCCGCCACTAACTGCACGCTGGAGTCGCAGCCCAGGGTCGTGGCAGAGATCGACCATCCCAGGAACCTAGCGAGAGCCTCAGGACTCATCTCCCACCACCTGCAGGACAGGCCCTGGGGAGAAGCCACACCGTTCAGGGTGGAAGGCAGTGGGGAGGGATACGGGAAAGGGCTCGGCGAGGGGAGGGAGGGGTGAACCGGTCTGTTCCAGTTATGGAGCTCAGCAAGCGAGAGGTTCATCATTAACTGTCAAACAGCGGTTTTAATCAGCCCTGCTCCTCGGCGGAAGATAGATTTAATATCAAGGCACATTTTCAGAGCCATTAGTTTAATTATGACAGGTGTCTGCAAACTGGATGGCTCCGCTTTCAAGCTATGAATGACAGCGTTTAATTCTCTGGGCCCACAGGGGCCACTGGGGTACTTTACAAAAATGAGCTTCCATTAAAGCGTAAGTGTTTCTTTCTTTCTTCCTTCCTCCCTTTCTTCTTTTTTATACATATATAAATATATATTTCCTTCCTTTTGCTCTCTTCTCTGCATGCTTCAAAATGAGAGCTGATCAGAAAATTGCCCTTTAGTGGAAGGCAAAATAATTTTCCTTGCCCATTATGATTTATATTACAGGTTAGGAAGGCTGTGCCCCATGTTCTCTGACCAGGCAGAAGCACAGCAATTTGCTGCTTAACCTTGCCATTATCCATCTGTCTTCAGTGTTTTCCCAATAAACAGGTAAATAAACAATAATAACAAATAATGGAAGCTTTGGATGCCTATAGGATGCTGCTCACCCCAAGCAGAGACTCAAGCCAGGTTGCTCCAGGTTTCTATTACCTTTAGTAACAGAAATGTAAGGGCTCAGCAGAGCTACAGGCCTCAAAGATCACCAGGTTTTAAGAAAAGTAGCAGATGAGGAGAAAGACAAGGTATGAATGAACTGGCAGAAAGGGTAATAGTGTGAGCCTGTGTATTAATAGACACTAAAGACTCAGTGCAAAAAGAGTCCCAGTCAGGGCAAAAGGTTCCAATGAAGCTTGTAAAACCCCCCAAACTCCCTACTTAACAGGAAAGTCAGCATGACAATTTTTTTCAGTGCTGTTACCCAGAGAACTAGCTGGTTTAGAGCATGCTCCACACAGAAGCAGCAAAGGTTTCTACGTCCCTTCCCGTGGTTATCAGATGGCCTTTGTCTGCTCACACGCGAGCTGCTTCAGAGCGACAGCATTAGATTTCCAGAGGACCCAGGTACTTTCAGCATCTCCTGCCAGACAGCCAGAAGTGCTCAATCTCTAAGACATACCCCACAGGCTGAGCTCATTTTAAGGACTGGGTTATTTTGTAAGCCAAACTCCAGCTGGCCTTATTATTTAGCACTCAGCTTTTGCAAGTGTTTCTTAAAATCAGGACTCCAGGGTGGCTGCATTGAGGTGAGGCAGCAAAGTAACTCAGCCACTCACACCTCCGGTGCCCAGGCTGGGCTCCAAGGGCTGGGCTGGCGATGGAAATCTCTCTGCGGGCTGACTTGGCTTGTTGGCTGGCGGCGGGTGGGGTTACTGGTACCAAGTGGAGCTTACACTTACTTTTTAATAAAACTGAAGTACTTTGTGATCCTCCAGATACAGACAGCTTACAAAGGAAGAACCAGAGGTGGAGAGGGGAAGCCTTGTCCTACCTCTCAGGGTGACAGGGTAGCATGTCAGCTCCCTGTCCCCACCCTGCATTTTTAGGAACACGCAGTACAGCTCCGAAGCCCTTGCTGCAACACCCCGTGGGCCCTGTGGTGTCACTCCTGCCCTGGCAGCTCATCAGCTGGGGCTGACTGTGCTTGTCGAGCACTCCGCTTCCCTGGCAGAGCTACCCCTTCCACTCGCATTCCCCCTCCCAGGGATGGACGTTGTGTCCCTCCCTGGCTCCTTCTGCCCCATCGCACCCTGCCGGGGATCACAGAACCATTCAGGTTGGAAAAGCCCCTTGGGATCATCGAGTCCAACCCTCAGCCCGACTCTACGCAGTTCTCCCCTACACTACATCCCCCGACATCTCATCCAAACGACCCTTAAACACACCCAGGGATGGGGACTCCACCCCTTCCCCGGGCAGCCTATTCCACTGTCTGACCACTCTTTCTGTGAAAAATTTTCTGTCCCTGGAAAAATGGATCTGTCCCTGGGGGTGATGGAGGCAGAGCAGGAGCTGGACTGAGCCTCGCTGGCTGCCCCAGGCCAGGCCAGGCCCTGCCTCGCGCCGCTGCCGGCCATCCAGTGACCTCTGCTGCAGAGCGCTGCAGCGACCAGCCACGCTCGCAGGAGATGTGCTGACAGGAGGCAGGGAGCAGCTCCCACCCCACACACTACCCCATCTTCTGCAAGACTCTCCTGGCCTTTTCTTTCCAACCCCCCACATTCCTGTTGGGCCTGCCTGTAGCCTCCTTGCCTCGTTCTCGGGTCCCGCGAGGGCAGACCTGTCGTACATCAGCTCCCCAGTTCCTGCCGGGAGCCCTGGAGAGCAGAAAAGGAAATTAAAGGGTGCAGTGACAACTGACAAGCTCAGAGTGCCTGGGACACACTGCAAATAGGTTCTCAGCATGAGAAGCATTTCTCCAGCTCTCCCAAGACAAAATTCATCTAGACCAGGTTACCTCAGAGTTTTGCCTCGGCATCCCAGCCTTACCCTGCTGCTCTGCCATCCATTAGTGTCACCGCCTTCACCCTGCAGCTCTGCAATGAAACGAGCTTGAAGTTTCCCCAGGCAACGCTCCTCTGTAGGAAAATGCCAGCCTGGCACGCTGCAGTGCTCCCCGGGCCGGGCTGGCTTCAGGGAAGTGCTGACAGGGCAGTGGCCAGGGACTGAGCGGAGCTTGCCAGTTCTCCAGCCTGGCTTGGCTGCCCCAGGAGCCCCGGCTGCCTGGCTCCAAGGTCTCTCAGCAAGAGGACAGCCCTAGTCCAGGCTCTGTCGGCACAAGGAGCCCCCAGGGCCCTTACTTCCAGCCTCTGTGCAGTCTGGAGTCTTTCAGAGTGTTTCTAAAAGGTCAAAAGGAAATATCACTTCTACTTTTCCCCCAAGTCTGATTTTGAAACATTTACGTCTCCAGCCAGCCCTAAATGCTGTTATTTCTTACTCCTAATTCACAGGGTCCCTTGTTATCTCCACATGCCCATGACCTTTCTGTCATGTGTTTAGGAGCTGATGAATGGTAGTTAAGACATGCCAAACTCATTCCACTTGTGAGACAAACCACACCAGTCTCAAAGGGCACCAGGGAAATCACTTCTCATCCAGCCCTTCTAGCCCCTGCTCTCAGCACAAGAGACATCATTTTAGTTCTCCCCTGGTATAAACCAGCAGAGCTCCAGGTAGACACTACTGAACTATGCTGATTTATGCTAGCTCGGTATCTAGCAGACACTGCTGGAGACCTGCCTTGAGCGCTGACAGAATGTTAAAGTCTTTTGGGACTTTTTTTTTTTGCATCCATTTATACAATGAACTTGTTTAAGTGATATTGCCAAACTCATGCATGCAAAACCGGTCTAGATAGACACTGGCATTCGATACTTAAAGAGGCTTATAGACTTGCAGGGGGATTTTAAAAACGCATCTAGGTGATGGAGGCACCCAGCATGAACTGTTTTTAAATGGAAATCAGGCGCATAATGTGTTTCAGAGTTTTTATACAGTCCTCTAGCATCCAGTCACCTCATGTCCACAGCTGCTTTGCAAACGTGGCCTGTGGGTGCTAAACTCCAGAAAGCCACTGGGATTTCATGGGAAAGAGCCATTTTCAAGACCCATGACCAAAGTTAACAGCAAAGTTGATTCAATTTCTGCACGACTTTCCAATTCCTTAAAAAAACCCACCCAATGAACAATGTGTTTCTCAAGAACACAGTCCTCCCCCCCTTTCCTTTCCATCCTGTTTGGAAGTGCCTCTGCCTTTGTTCCTCCCCAGAAGGGGTCTGGCAGGTTCTAGCACAGGAGGAACCTGGGAGAAACAGCAGAAGTTATTTAAGTCCAAACACATAAAATTACACATATTCAAAACAAAGAGCATGGGAACTTGGCAGAAGGAGAGGGTGTCTAAGTTACCAAAGCAGCCATAACTCAAGAGCTGACAAATGATGTGGGTTTGAAATGAGTATTTATTCTGGTATTTAATAATACAAATCCAGAGTGTGGAAACTACTATACTGCTACATCACGTTGTCTTTAGTGCCTCCAAGTCACTGAGGGCTGTAAGGACCAAGCACTGTTGTGGTTTAGATAATTCAATGCCTTTCTTACAATGTTTTACTGCAGAAAAACACATAATCAGCAGGGGAAGGGATTCCCCTGCTAGTTTCTAGGCTAGCATTGTTTCTGAAACTTTGGAGCTCAGCAAGGCATTGAACAGCGCAGGGGAACTTATGTCAGAGAAAGCCTCCCCGCTCGCAATCAATCTTTCTATCTCCGTGTTGAAAGTTACATCCCCAAAACTTCTCAGCTTTAGAGTAAATCAGACTCAAGTTAGCAGCACCAAGTATTCTCTCGCCATGTGGTGGCAGCTCACCAGCAATCCAGCTGTGCAAAGCCACTGACAGCACAATCCAGCTGTGCAGAGCCACCGACGGCACCGGGGCTGGCACTGGCTGCAGGAGGGGATGCTCAGTTATGCAAGTTCCTTACTTCATCCCACCAAGGAAGAGAGCAACAAGACTGAGCTTCCACCACACAGAGCCTAAAAACTGATGGTCAGCAGCTCAGCAGAAGAGATTTCTGGTTTTCTTTTTCCTGTTATTGTAGCAATGAACCCAAGCTGGGGAGTTTGGGTCTAGATTCAGTCCAATTTTTATTTCAGTTTGTTGGTCCTAAACAGTCTCTGAAACTCATATGGAGCAGCATTTCCTCACGTGAGCTGCAGGTCCGTTAGAGTCGCCCAGGACCTGGGTGCTCTTGCTACCAAGATCTTCCTTGAATCATCTTTCAACGCACAGGATGCACCAGCGACCTTCAGGGAAGCTCAGATCCGTGAGAGATTCTGGCCTGATTTTGTAGCACTAAGAAGTGGGGGTTTAAGGTCAAATCATCATATCGGGTGTTTATTGCAGTCTCTGCTACCCCACAAAATTTGCCCTAGACCCAGGCAGAGGCATTATTTCAGGTTACCTTGGGATTAGGCAAATGTGAAACAACAGCCTGTGTTCATGCCTTGTGGGTTGCTGCCTGCTTTCCCCCCGCATGTTCAGTAGGCTTTTTGTATTTTATTTTAAATGCAAACCAAATTATAGAGTAGCATATTTCTGTTTTTCTAGTGAATACTGTCGTAATGACTAATTGCTACAGGAATTCACCTCTTAGTCTAATAAACCCAGCCCAAGTGAATGCAGAAAGGCATCTATTGTTTTAAATGTGTAATAATGGGGAAAAGGGTTTTTCATGACCTTTAAAAGGAAGCTCAGAAAGTGGCAGGACACAGCAAACAAAGATTCCTAGGAAGAAGCTGCCTACAGTGGATGCTTTTCCTTATGAGACAGAATTTTTTAAAGCTCAGGTAGAGATTCTCATGTCCACTACATGGGAAACATCCCAATGGGGGCAGATGGAGGATCAGCCATTTCAAAAGGAAGTGTTTACTGGTTGCTGCAGGCTGATAGTAGTAGCTTCAGTTTAACTACAAATTAAATACACAGTGAAGAACACCCAAATCAATATGATTTAACTTTGTTTTGGAGAAGAAATGATGGATTCAGTTTCCTTTCCTCAACCCCTCCCCAGGACTTGTAGTACTGTTGGTAGGAAACAGAGAATCCCACTCACTCTGTATTGATCCACCCGTGGGGTTGTTGGGGGGAAATAACAAACATGGGTGGGTCAGAACTGACACATGAAGTGGGACGCAGAAGGTTTACAAATGACCAGACATTTAGAACCTCTCAGCACCCAATAACCCCAGTAGTCCACATCTGACCGGCCTGTTGAGGCAACCAGACCGCAGCCAGCACTAGGAGTTACAAATCGCTGATCTGGCTCAGCAAGGAATACCTAAAACCACACCATTCAGAGCCCTGAGGTGACAGCAAGGTGCTGCCCTTCTGCCAAGGTCCCTGGGGAAGGGAGGCCAGCCCTTCCGCAGGCTGCCTGCCAACACCTCCCCACGGCCAGGAGCCACCAGACACTGTCCACCTCCCTCAGACAGCCTGCTGCTGGCTGCAGACGGAGGCCGGAGCGGGAGCTGCACACAGCTCACCCAAATTCAGTGGTCATAAATAAGAGAGAATACAAATGCTCCCAGCAAGTGACAAAATCATTGAAGTTACACCCCTTCACACTGAGTGCTGACAACAGCCAAGCGTACCCCGTCCATCAGAAGCGTCCTGTGAGTGCCCCGGGCGAGTGGCAGGGAATCAACGTGTTCCAGAACCACTTCCCTGCCATTAGCATGGCCCAGCACACACAGGGGATTTGAAGGTGCCTGCGAGCAAGACTACTGTCCCCACAGTCAACCTGATGCCAAGGACAAGGTTGCAATCCACCAGGCACAGGAGCTAACTAACTTACCCTGGGTAAGATTAACACAAGGCTTAGACACCACACAACTCCCACTTGGGCCCTCCAGAACCAGCCAGGAGATCCCTAAATCTTGTGTTTGCTTTGCTATGGGGATGAACTTTACCCCCAGCAAGGAGTCGGTGCTGCCTGACAGCCAGCTGGGTACTATTGCCTCAACTAAACAGAAGTAAATAAAACAAAGCAAAAAATGGTCATCACATTACAACATGGTATTAACCACCCAGCACAGAAACCACTAAATGCTTTTGTGGAGAGCCACTGAGAGAACACGTCAAGGTGGTTTTTTTATTTCCTTCACCTTAAATGCGATGAAGAATCAAGCGAGGAACAGTATCTGGACTATCCACCTTCAAACGCGTGACCCAAAGAGAAGACCAGCATTAATATCTACACACTGTTATCACAAAGAAATAAAGTGTTGCACTTCCCAAAACCTGGGAGATGCTCTGACCATTATTACTTTTTGGCTGGGAAAGCTGCTTAAGTGCCCAGAAGGTCTGTACTTAAACATTCAGCCTGCAACAAGGGATATACCAGAACATTTGTGAATCAGCTTTTCTGAGGCAGCAGCCCTTCTTCCCTTCCTCTCCTCCACAGAGAAAATACATAGCTAAACTACATAAATTATCAGCTGAGCCATGAAAAAGCATTTTCCCAAGATTATGCAAGGATTACAGCAAACACCAGGAAATGAAACTGTGCTGGAGAAATACAATTGCATCGGAATTAAGAAGATGAGGAGTCAGTATTGATGAGGCATAGGTGGTCAGAGTGGTGCTAATCCTTGGGCCACTCGCCACCAGAAGCCCCATTTATCACTCTGGAAAGGACTTAAACAGAGGGTTTTACACTGGCTTTGTGTCATTTGAGGTTCCTCTGCACTGGATGCACGGCGCTCCAGGAGACGCCCAACACCCAGCTTTGATGTTGAAGTTAGGGCAGCTGCTTCTCAGGTACACACTGCTTGTGGTGGGAGAGGTTTTCTTTCAGGAGAACAATGTAAGGAAGCCTCAGCAGCCCAGGGCGGGGGGGACCCTCTCTCCCTGCTTGGGCTGCAGGGAGAGCCTGGGGAGCACCAGACACACGCAAGGGTCCTGTGACCAGACACCCAGGCCACAGACACCTTCATGTGCTCAGGTAAAAATAAACTGAGGACTGTCACAGAGAAGAAACTGGCAGAACAGAGCTTGAAAAATCCCTAAAGGCTTCAAGCAAACACAGCCCCATATTACTATTTCTGTAGTATCTCATTATTTAAGTCAAAACACATGATTTTAAGAAAGCTGACTCAGGGCTTTTAATGCTTGGGGTTGCCAACACTGTACACGCACAAATGCTTTTCAGAGGTTCTGATCACCTGCAATTCACACCAAATTGTGGGTAGCTAGCACTTAAAACAGCAAGCCTGTAATTTTATATGCAGTTGCTGTTTTATTTCCTGCTTTCTTTTCTGACCTTGATATTTTTGTAGTCCCAGACAGATACAGCAAATGGAAAGACACCACCATTTTGTTCCCATGCAAAGCTGTTTCATCTCCGAAAAGGCGGTGAATTTTTATGCCTGGTGGCAAATACACAACCCATAATCCCAAGTAAAAAGCATTACCTGTGGCAAACAGGCTTCTGCAGCAGCACAGGGACATGCTCCTTCGCAGAAACTGGCAGGAATTTTCTTAAGGTCAAGCTCTGACTCCAGGAGGGACAATACCAGATTTTACAGGCTGGCAAGCAGTCACCTTGTTGCTATTCAGAGAAGTGTGAGCTTGTTCATTTGTCTTTCACTGTAGTTAAAAAAGAAAATAATAAAGAAAAAAAAAAGACACATCAACACAACTACAAAGATCAACTCTCCAGAAAGAAAGCTACAATATATAGGCTACAGTTTCCTGCTAAAACAAACCCCCTCACAGTATGATTTCATAGGCCATGCTAATTATTTTTAGGGCAAGCATAATAAAACCCAGGTGATTTGCCTTTAGCAATTTCTTCTTATCTTCACACAGCTCCGGATCATTTACCCACATGGCAAGCAATTACAATGAGCCCTGCAGTTCTTAACAGACATCTTTTGTCGAAACCCGGCAAGAGTACACAAAGGTTAATATGCTTTTGCACTACAAAAATCTGGGCATTGTCTTGTGTATTGTAAGACGTGCTTGTGACATGCTGAATTCAGCTGATTTACAAGATCAGCAAAACAGAAGGTTTTCCCACTGGGAGCCTTTTTCTAACTATTTCCTCATCAGGATGTCGGCGTGCGGGAGCCTGATTTGCCGTGTGCCTGCGAGGAGCCGCGTTTCCAGGCAGGGCCCGTCCCTCCCCTCGCCCCTCTCGCACACGCCGAGCGCTCAGCCAGGCCGCCCTCCGCCTCGCCTCGCCTGGAGAGGTGGTTCCTGGTGCAGCGGGGCTGGTAACGCGCAGAACCACCATCTCCCTGCACCACTGCCTGCCCGTAACAAGGGATGTTCATTCCGGCCCGTCTGGGACGAGCTGGGGCTGCCACCGTCGCTGGGGGGCTGAGCCCTCCCTCCTCTGACTCCAGGAGACGGGGCGATGGGTGCGGACGCACGAGCCTCGCCTGATGGCTCTGAGCTCCAGAGAGGAACGTCTCGAGGCCCTGCCGTAGTGCTGGATGCCAAGAGGAGGTTACAACAAGAGTCCCAGCCCACTCTTTTCTGGGGAGCCAGGATATCTCGGATTCAGGCCCTGGGGCACAAACCTGCTCTTACGCTGCGTCTGTGGTCCCCAGCTAGGAAAAGCACATTTTGCTGGCGTAGGCTGAGCCCCTGCGTTCACGCTGACATCCTCACTGTCAGCCCCAGCCATGGGCACAAATGTAGCTGGGGGAAAGTAAAGCTCAGTTTCAAATGTGGAAGATCCGCCGAATTCCCACGGTCCCTATCCATAAATGCAGTATCATCAGAGAGGTTTCACATTCTCGGGTCCACTCTCCACAAAGTTCACTGTCCAGTCAGCTCTCTCCAGTCTGTTTATCAGCAGATGAGTTGCCCGTGCTTTCATCAAACTCATTTGGAGCCAAACACCGCTCTGGGCAGACACGTTGCCTTTCATTGGCCACACTTGGTGCAGTCTGGGCTCAGCAAAGCCCCTGAGGGTTCTGCTCTCCTCCATGTCCTTGTCACACGTCCACTGGTGTCCAACCGACTGAGCAGCGGAGAAGTCTCCTCCACCTGGAGGGATGTCGGGGCCGGTCCTCTCACCTTCAGAGACTACAGCAGGACGCACCCAGCAGGAAAGATCCAGGCCAGGCCATGGAGAAGCAGCAGAGACCTGGCTGACCGTCCTCCCTCTTCTGCTCCGCTTTGCCCCAAAGCACCTGGTGATGTTCCAAAGCTTGTCTTAGGTCCCAGCCACTGACAGTGAAACGTAAGCAGGATGTTGTGTGAGGGGGGAAACATGGGACAAGGAGAAGTTCATTTATTCTGCAGTGCAGGGCACTTGTGGCTGCTTTTATTAAATTGTGTGTCTCTCTGTAGGGTATTAAATGTAACATGCATTTAAGCTAACCCTGGGGTGCCTAAAGAGTAGAGACAGAAGATGTTTTCTCAGCATTTATTTATATCAAAATATATATTTGTATTGATGAAGTATTGGCTGTCAGGCTACCAACAGAAAATCACTCTTGATGCAATAAAACTCACAGCCTGTTCAGCTCTGCTAACAGTAACCCTACCCCAGCATTTAATTACAATTTCCAGACTGAGAAAACCAGCCCAGCTTGATAGGAAGGGAAAATATCCACCAGCACCATAGGATCCTACACCACAGGGATGGTACTCGGTCCCAACATGTCCCTGAACAAGCCATTTACAAGAGGAGAAGCCTGTTGTATGGCATAAAAAAATAATTAAAAAAACCTTCAGAAGGGTTGGCAGCATAAAAATTTCTGGCTCTGTCGTCTCTCTGTTTCTGCGAGCAGCAAAAGATCCATAATTCTCACACTTAATGTAATTCCAAGGCATCTAAAGTGATTTACAGTCAGTTTACTCAATACTTTCAGCTTTATTTAATGTAACAGTTATGGCACATAAAAAGTTTATTGAAAATCCTTTGGGAGTATGATTGAGTAAGAAACAGTCATTGCTAATACCATTACAAGAGCTGAAGAGAAGGATCCCAGCATGTTCTCTCAGTGACCTTTATGGCTCTGTGATCCAGGGTTGCACCAGGAAATCCTCCCCTGCTCTCGGAGGGGAACGGTGCCACGCTGCCTTCTTCCCTCGTGGGGAGCAAACAGCTTGGGAGGCGCTTATCTGCCCCGCAGAGCCCCGGCTCTGCTCCGCCTCGCCTGCAGCTCGGGAAGGGAAAGAACTTCTGGGAAGCTGAGGGGGGAGGGATTTCCCTCCTGCCAAACTCACTCATTTATGCAGTTATTTATTTTCACATTTGCCGTTTGCAAGCAGAGCTGAATTTCTCCTCTAAAGAGCAGAGGAGTTGTGTTGGGTGGGGTCGGGATGAAGACAGGGTTGCAGTGGAGTGGAATGGATGGATCCTTCCCAGCCCAGTTCCCTGCAGGGCTGCCGACTCTTTCGGCATCACCAGTCTGTTAAGCTTCTCCCCAAATGTGAAATTGCAAGATGTTAATTTGCCTCAGCAATTAACAAACATTACTTTTACTATCATTATAGCAATAACTGTAATTTAATAATTGCCAGCACTGTTAGTGATAACATCCACAGTGGTGAGCGTATCTCGACATCCATTTTTGTTGGATATTCTCGCAGTGCTGGCAGCCCAC
This sequence comes from Strix uralensis, assembly GCF_047716275.1. Lineage (NCBI taxonomy): Eukaryota > Metazoa > Chordata > Aves > Strigiformes > Strigidae > Strix > Strix uralensis. Next base: position 1,445,919 of record NC_133999.1, read on the forward strand.
CAAGGTTGCCTGAAACAACAGAAGATTCACATTTATCTTCAAAGGGTAGGAGACGAGCGTAATAATTATTACTGTCACTTTGGCAGCACCTAAAAGCTCCAGCCACAGCCCAAACCCAGAGTGTCCACATGGCATAAATATAAAATGCTGTGATCCCTCCTGAGGACACCGGGGGAGCACTCAGAGCCTCCACGCCTCGCGCCGTGGCTGAGCGCAGCCTCCAAAGGCAGACTCGAGTGTGGCTAGCGCCTAGCTCCATGTGCAGCCTCTGGTGTTCTGGGATATGGGCAGAAAGTGCAACCTTTCCTTCAGCTGGGATGGTTCCAAGATCTCTTTTCTCCAACCTGCTTTCACACACAGTCACAGCTTGTTTGCAAGCAACCCGTATTTTCCAGGAATTGGAGGTGAAAGGTGTGTCATGTGAAGGTGGGAAGAGCCAGCAAAACCAGTTCAAAATAAAAAATGTAAGTGCACTGAATAAACTGGAATAAATAGACAGTAAAAGAAAAACATGTTCCACATGTGCATGTTCCATAAACAGAAAAAAGGTTACATTTTTTAGATAAGGCAACTGTGATGGATTGTTTAGCTGTATTTGTCAATCAAGTATTAAGACTTGCAGAATTAAAATCAGTGCAGTTCAGAGATGGATTCCAAGCTCTCCAAAACATCAGGTTTGGCATTTAGATAGCTATCAAGCTATCATCTCTAGACAGACAAACAGATAGATGGATGGATGATTTGGAGAAAAAGATGGAGACATTCTTTCAAGACTTTTTTTTTTCCCAAGAGATGATTTGCCTGTGCCAAGAATTCAGCCTGGGGAAAAGTCCAAATGTAGCATTTCCTCTAGCTTAAACTGGGGCTTGGCCCAAACCAAACTTTGGCTCCAAAGACCCGCTCTCGGCAGGGACACGGAACAGGGTTTGGTGCCTCTAGCCCACCCCTGCGTTAGCAGAACAGAGATGTGCATCACCAGAGGAACGGACACCTGCCTTTGCCCCCAGAAACACCACTTACAGGTGCCCAAATGTTAATGCTGAACAGATGGGTGGGAGAAAAGCAGCATTTCATGCTGGAACTGGCAGAGCAGACTCCAACAAGTCCACTATTGTTAGACAGAAATTCCTAGAAACAGATGCAGCAAATTCAGTGCTTTAGAGCCAGTTCTGGAGTTTGGGGTCTGCTGGGAGAAGACTGTGTAGCTTATGGATTAATGTACTATTATTACATTACTCTTTAAGCTTCAAAGGTCTGCCAGGAAACCTAAGCCTACTATCTATTGAATGACATTTTAAGAACAAATAATACATTAATATATTTAATTTGAGAATAAACACATACATTATAGGAAGGGATTTTGTCTATGCTGATAAGTCAGTGCCTGACCTTTCCATTGCAATCCCCGGGTGCTGAGCCATCGAGGACCTCTTCCAGGAACCTTTGCTATCGGCTGCGAGGCGAGTGCCGTAACGCTGGTCCTGCCAGCTCGAAACTGCAGCTGACACACTGTTTGGAAATGGGAGCTTAGCCGTAATTATCCCTTCGACACTAATCTACAGCTACACTAAATCTTGTTGCCTCAAATTAGTTAATCAATTAAGTGTCAAACCACAAAATGTTAGTGATTGTGGCCTGAATTTATTGCCTTGGCACACGCTTCCATCTGCTGCCTCTCTCCTTTACTCAGGTTCTGCTGTTGGAAAACTTTGGGGCAGGCGCTTCCCCCGTCTCATTAGGGAAGGGTTAACGAGGCCGGGTACCCTGTCCCAGAAAGAAATGGATTGGAAATGTCCTGTACCATGCAGGAGGAGATGCTGGGGCCCCCCAGCTGGAAAGCAGCTTGGCAGGAAGGGACCTGGGGGTCGTGGTGGACACCGAGCCGGCCCAGCATGGAGCCAGCAAGGTGCCCTTGGCACGGAGGTGGCTAACGGCACCCTGGTAGGGAAAGCACTGCCGCAGGCTGAGGGACGGGATCCTTCCTTCTGCTCAGCACTGGGCAGGCCACACCTGGAGTGCTGTGTCCAGCGCTGGGCTCCCCGGTACCAGAGAGACAGGGACATGCTGGCAAGAGTCCAACAAAGGACCACAAAGATGATGAAGGGCCTGGAGCATCTCACAGATGAGGAAAGGCTGAGAGAGCTGGGACTGTTCAGCCTGGAGAAGAGAGGGCTCAGCGGGGCGGGGGGAATCTTGTTAACATGTGTAAATATCTGAAGGGAGGGTGCAAAGAAGATGGAGCCAGGCTCTCTTCAGTGGTGCCCAGCTCTAGGACAAGAGGCAGTGGGCACCAACTAAGCACAGGAGGCACCATCTCAACAGCAGGAGACACTTCTTTTACTGGGAGCGTGACAGAGCACTGGCACATGTTGCCCACAGAGGGTGTGGATTCTCCTTGGTGATATTCAAAAGTGTCTGGACAGGACGGTGCAACCGGCTCAGGGTGGCCCTGCTTGAGCAGGGGGGCTGGACAAGGCAACCTCCAGACGTGCCTTCCACGACCATTCCATGGTGCCTCAGCCTGAATCCTGATGTGCTCGACATGGGTGGTTACAATTACAGCAAGTCAGAAAGTCCCGTTATTTGCACAGGGTAGCTTGGAAAATTTTAGGAGCTGATCGGTTTTGCTGGAAGTCTTTTCAGCTTCAGAGAGGGTTTTTTTTAGAATTTCAACGAAAAGATAAAACTGATAACTGAAACATTTAGCTTTTTCAAAAGTCGTGAAAATATTCAGCTTTGGAAAACATTTCTGGTCAAAAAATAAAATAGTCTGTTTTCTTGGAAACAGTTTCAAAAACAAATGTCAGCCTTTTAAGTGTATATTTGAAAGAGGAAACTTTTTTAAAAAGAGTTTTTAGTTTTGTTTGTTCTTATTGAAAAACAGCAACAACAAAAAAGACTTTTCAATGGAAATTTCAGTTCTCAGTGAAAAGCCATTTTTCATTCAAATGATGTTTAGAAGAAAAATATTCACCCAGTTCTAGTCCCCGGGGCTAATGTCTGCAAGAACTGTGTGGCCAGGGGTCATCTTGTCCCCATTTACAACTCCTGGGGCCAAAACAAAAAGAGAAAGAGATGAGTATTCAATACTCAGGGTCCCCAAGTGAGATAAGTGATGCTGGGCCAGTTATTGCCACACTGGGAGCAAATGAAAGCATCCTGCTCGTCGACACTGTCATTGACCTACTTCTGATGATCAGTTAAAAATGTAAATACAAAGGCTAGACTTTGGGAAAGCTAGCACAGGACGATGGGGGGAAAAATTGCAAAAGCGAGGTTTATTGATCCCCAGTCGAGATTGATGGCACAATAAGAGCAGGAGGCGAAGAGTGATTTTGCTTTTGAAAACGTTGATGAATAAGCACTCAGGGGCAACAAATAGCTGGACTCACCGAATGATGGACGGCAGCAGGCGAACAAGATGCATTTTTATAAATGGGTGAAAGGAGAGGAGGACTTATTAAAAAAAATGAATGACCACATGTGGCAGGGATATGCCACTGGGGAGAAGCCAGCCATTGATTTATGTGCACTACTGGCATTTGAAAATTCAATAATAACATTGACAAATGAGAGGCAAAGCTGGCCAGAGGACAGCAGAGAACTTGGAGTGGAGAAAGAAAATGCCAAGGTCAGGATGAAGGAACAGAAAAACATGCTTATGTTGGAAAGGTTTTGAGTTAACTCATCTATATAAAGACGTTAAGAAAAATCACTCCGGGATCAGAGCTCACCATCCTGACTCTGTGGCATGAACTGGGGAGAAGTAAATGGAGGAATTGTGGCATCCAGTGGACCTCTGGGTGGGGATATCTACTTCCTGACATGGGGAGCAGGAGCATTTCACCTTCCCCTCCTACTTCTGATAAGCTGGTGCCTAGTGCTCCCTGGCACCTTTAAAATTAAATACTCTGCAATTTCTAAGAACCGTTGGCAAAACGCCCCCAAGCACGAGCACTGGGCCGCTAAGCCCAGGCAACTCGTTGCCCAGGCCTGCAGGTTGGCTCCGTGCATCTCCAGCTGGGAACCCAGCAGAGGCAGAGAGGGGACGGGCTAAGCCCGAGCCCCATCCCACAAAGAGCGAGCCGAGGGCAACGCGGCGACCCCGCCCCAGCAGAACACGGTGGAAAGAAGCAAGATGCAGTGAGTGTGAGGGGAAAAAGAGGCACCGAGGGGCGGGAAGGCAACCTGGGCGTGCTGAGCACACAGCCAGGGGCTCGCCAGCGCTGGTCGGCTGCCAGCCAACGGCGTCAGGAGCCAAAGTGGCCCAAGCGCTCGCAGAAAGGGCTTCTTCAGCAGAGCCCATCGCTCCGGAGCATCCTGAGAGGGCCGGGCAGAGCAGGGCGTACAGCGAGACGGGGAGGAAACGCAGCGCGGCCCGGCTGGGGAGCGGGGGCTGCTGGAGAGGTTCTCCCAGGCGCAGCGAGGTTCTGGCTGGGCAGTAAACACAAGGAGCGTGCTGCTGGTGGAGCCGGCACGGCACGTCAGGGCACAGCACCCAAGAGCCTCACGTCCCAAAGAGGCAGAGGAGAGGAGCTACCAACTTCTCTGGGCTGGGCAAGTCTTACCAGGACTGAGAGGTGGAGCGTTTGTCCTTTCTTGCACCTGTTCAGGGGAGGATGGTGGAAAAGCCCTGCTGCAACATCCTCTCCTGAACCACAGAGTCCTGGACCTTATAGGCCCGTGGAAAAAAGCAGTAATTGAACTCATCAAAGCCATCTCTGGCTACCGCTTGAATAACGCCTTGTCCTCACCAGCTCGCAGAATGTAGCATGGCACATAATGTTACCTTAACATTTGATCTACTTAATAAGCCCCCCATTTTTTCTCCTGCTTGTCTTCTGGCTCTGTTACAAATGGCAGTAAAAGAGTACAACTGGCAGGAGAGACCGCGAAGAGAACACTAGTGAGAATGTGGCAGAAATGTACTTTGCTCTTTCTCACCGTTCCTGGCCTCCCTCCGGGCTTGTATTCATCTATGAAGATATCTTTTCTAAATGCTGGAAGGTCAGAGGTGTGGATGGAACATAATTCTGTGCATCGGTGTGCTTGGCTCAGTCGAAGCAGCACTTATTCAGTGGCGGAGAGAGATTTCTGCAAGGACTATACAAAGCCCTGGCATGGCTCACCGAGGCCCGTGGAAAGGCTGCAGGAGTGTGAGTCAAGGCCTTATCAACTGGGAAACCACAGCGTTTGGTGCTCGGTGGTTTTGAACACTTGGAGGGAGGGTATAGATCCTGTCTTGGGGCTCAGCACAAGACTTTCCTGTTGAATGAAGCAAAGGCCTTAATCAAAGCATGTAGCAATGTGCAGAATTAGGACAGCATTCATCCCAGCAGAGCCTGGCTGGAGCCTGGGGGCAGTTCAAGCCCTCAAAATTGGACTTTTGACACTGTATGTTTGGGTTTTTTCCATGCATTTTTTGCAAAACAGATAATTTCCATCTTCAGCAAAACAGCTGAAACTCCTATTCATGGTGTTTTACTCAGTCTTCCAGACTGGTAAATCTCACTGCCAGAGCCAGCTTTAGTTTTAAATATCATCTAATATCACGTCATTGAATAGCTGATGTGCAACACTGGCCTGTGTATTTTAGGATGTGTCCCAAAACAAGTTCCAAGCCAACTAATACTTCGATACCAGGCAAAGTCATCCCTTGGTTCCACTCTCCTCCAGCCAGAGCAATCTTTGGCCAGGTGATTTCGGGGGGGTTCATAAATGTGAGGTCAAAATACTCAGCTATATGAGAGCTGGATACAGCCAAACCTCATTCTTTTGTGCTACCCTGGCAGAAGTGTCAATAGAAGGATTATACATAATCTCATTAAAATTTACATTGCTGAGAATGGAGTTTGTATTTCTGTTACACATTCTCTATATTTAGATTCCATGTTGCTGTTGCCACTCAGCTCCTCTATATCCAGAATTATCATCCTTAACAATAACAAGGTGTACACACACACACACACACGCGCGCGCGCGCTCTTACTTTTTGCTCAGTGTGTACAAGCTCTGAAAACAAACTATCACCTTGTGTTTCCTTAATCTGAGGATCTCAAGCAGCTCATGCAGGTAAAGTAAGTATCTTCTACAGGAAGGTAAAGTGAAATACAGGGAATTTGTTGGATTCACCCAGGTTTTATAGTGAGTCTGTGCATGAAAATAGACTGAAACTGTTGCAGAGACGGCTGGAGCCCCTTCCAGTTACTGGCAGCATGTCTCCCTGCAGATGTAGCTTTACTCCTCTGAAAATCTCTCAGTAAGTTTTATACAAATAATTAAAGCTGGCAAGGAGTGCCTAACTCTTTCTGGTTGCTGAAAAAATCCTCTGCTCAAGTTTGACATAGCCGAAATAATTAACGAGGGAAAAAAGTTGAAAAGCCGATAAAATCTCTGAAAGCCCACCCCTCCGCCTGTCCTGGGTAATGTTACGCTGATAGCTGTCTGTGTCAGCAACAGGGTTTTGCAATCAAATTTGAAACAGTGCAGCTGAGGACAGCATTCATTTAGAGTTTGGAGCCAGTACTGCAGAAAACCTACAGGCCCAATCCACAGCCGGTGTAAGCTGGTGTAATTCTGCTCTGTGAGGCTGGCGAGCAGTGACTGAGGATCTGGCCACAGCATCTTACCCCCGCTCCCCCCCAAGGGTTGGAGCAGCTCCTCAGAATCACTCTAGAGCCCATTAAAACAAAAGTAAGATACCTCCAATCATTATTACTCATTTTTATGGCCACGTTGTTCACAAATGACTGAATTTAGCTGTCAAATGTATAGAAAAGAAAAATAAAATCAAAGCATCAGCCATCTGCGCCCCAGAAAATGTTTATATTTTCATCGGTTGTTTATGGCAAGAAGGTCTCAGCTCCTTTGTTCCACATCATATTAGTTATTGCATGGGAAATGAGTGTTTTTCACTTCGCCATTTATAAGGCTTTTGCATTCTCTCTCCTGTGCACGCTCGCTCTCTCCCTATATGTATTTTTAGTCCATATGTCTTGCATTGACACACGGAATTGTGTTTGTTTTACTGGTTCTGTCTCTCTAATAGTTTTTCATTGCAAAGGGGATCCAATGTTCGTTATTTACTCTGCTCTCTTCCAGTGCCATTATTGCGAGCGCTCGGTTCAATCAATCCAATTGCCTGATAGCTGTGAGGTTCCCTGACCTATCTGAGTGTGAAGGAAACAGGAGCAGGGAGAGCTCTGAAACCCCGCCTGGGCCCATCTCAGAGTTGTTTGCAGAGGCTCAGCTCTTTGAAAGCTCACACACTTATTTGTGCTGTGGGTCAGGGCCTCAGCTGGAACCACCCGGCGTCACTCCAGGAGCGACACGCAGAGCAGCTGCAGCATCCCACAGCCAAGGACGGGGCCTCGCAGACCAAGATTTATCCTGGAGCAGGGCTGGGAATTCCAGGAGTACTTTGTGACTGGAGGGAGGAATCCGTTCTCTTAATCATCTACCTTGAGGCATCTTAGCAGCCACTCAGTTTTCCAGCAAAGTTTAGTGACTGGGCTCAGAAACTCGGGCCCTTTCAGGGCCTCTCTTAAGCAAAGTGCCCTGAATCCACTAGTCACTTAAGAAAGTCTTGGCCAAAAGGCATCAAGAATGAGGCACAGTTGTTGCAAGCAAGAGTTCCACTCCAGCAGATCATGTAAACACATATTTAGCTCTAAGTGGATAAATAATCCCTCTGAAAGCCACCCACATCGAACACTTTTCTAGATCTGGCGCTGTGGTTTGGGTGAGCGTCGTATTTTTCCTTTTTCAAACTCCCCAAAGGAAAGTGCAAGCGGAAGTTAAAATCCCAGTGACTGCCTCCACTTTCATCCCTGGCCTGATCTCATATTCTCTAACCTTACCTGGGAAAGTGCTGTAAACAGCAGGAGCGTAAATCTGCTGAGGTTACTCGGGCACGGTAATATATAGTGCACCAGGGAGGCCTCTGAAACGCAGAGCACCGTTGTGGGCCCCGTGTTATTAGATAGATGCTGCAGGAGAATGAAAGGAGAAATAAAGGGCACACGAGGACCAAACAGCTGCGTGATGGAGCCAGCACTGGTCTCTGCATCTCTCCAGAATGACAACGCCTCTGAGATACCGCAAATAAGTTTCAGAGGGGACACATCTACATGCTGCACGGCACACAGGTGTCTCGGGTGCCCCGAGCTCGGGCAGTAAGTGGCCCTGTGGTTTGCAGTCACCTCTAACCGGGATTTACACCAGCCCACATCTTCCCTCCGTTGCAGAGCTGCCCAGCACGCCGGGGGCATGGCGGGTAGCACAGAGAGACCGCAGGGCCGTGCAGAATTGCGGCTTGGTGCTGTCTGACAGTACTTGGTCTTACGTTTCAGGCCTCCCTGTCCTGTCTTGAAGATGTTCTGATAGCCCTAACAAAATCTTTCCACAAAACACCCCCAAAACCCTGGCAGACCTGTGCACTGGGATGTTTCTATAAGCAGGGTCTCAGGAGAGCATCGCCTGCCCCGCAGCAGGACACAGAAAAGGGGCCGGAGGCTCAGAGGCAGCCGATGATCCGCTGTCAGCCAGGGCGGCAAAACCAGGAACAGGGAATGTCACCGACACACGAGGACGGTGTCACCAGTGACACCAAGCAGATAGGAAGGGCTATCCCTGCTCTTGCACCAAGCCAGAGGCAGCATGTGGCCATCAGCCTGCACTAACGCTGAATGAGAAATCCCAAGGAAAGCAAGTGAGGAAATGAATTCCAGGCAAGCGGCTCGGGCAGGGGAGGGAAAGGGTGGAACGAGCATCTCTCTTTTCAAGGCAGCTGGGCTTATTTTAATGGGCAAGGTCAGCAAAGAAATGACCAGGAAGAGAAATCGCTGCCATTACAAATCAGTCGCGATCTTGTATCAATTATTCCCTGCGCAGTTCCCTTGCCTTGGGCTGAAGCAAACACGGCCTAATCAGTTTTACATCTACGTTTAATTTTATTGGAAAGAGGAGCCAGCAATGCATCATGGGGCTGCTGTGTGACATGAAAGGTGACCCCTGCCAACTTAATGACACAATACATAACCCTTAATGAAGTCACTATCTTGTCCTTTTTTTGCTGTCTCAGCCTGATGATTTATGATGGCATCATTTTGCTTTGCCCTCTTTTCATTTCAGCTTGACAAAGTGGATGAAACAATTATCTTCGTTATCGGCCAGAGCAGTAGAAATGTGATGGTTGAGGATTTCTGCAGGTGGAGGCACTCGGCTATGGTCAAGTGAATGGAAAAATACACTGAGGAATTTTGGGGTTCCCCCCTTCTTTTCCCTCTCTCTGACTGTGGCCTCCTGAAGATGGATAGAGGATCCCAGCAAGCCTTGCAAGCCCTATATCACTGTGGCAAGAAGTAATTTCCAGAGAAAGAGATGTCTGGAGCAGCAGATAGAAGCAAGCTGAGAGGTGTCAATACATTTCCTTTTCCAGCTTTTTTTCCCTCTCCTCTCCCTGCACACCTGTGCCGGTATGATGCACACCCACGAGCACGCCTGACAAAGGCTGTTGGGCACGTATGCAGCTACATAAAGGTATCAAATGGCAATAATGACACTGTGGTTTTGTGCCTCCACATATCCAGACTCATGTGTGCGTTTATACCTGATTTTATGTATCGTTAAAACCAGCATAAGCCTGTGTGCAACCCTTCAGAGCTGAGTCTACCTCTCCATGGTCACAACACTTTTCAGCTGCAAGTGCATTGTAAACCTGCTGTTACTAATTGTAGCTTGATGCTTTGATCAGAACCACAGCCCAGCTTTTTTACCAATTTTTATAGAAAATGGGTACCTTTTTCCCCTTGGTACCTACAGAGGTTGTATGATGGAAGCCTTCCTCCACTGACAGAGATGCAGATGGAAGCTGACGGCACAGTATTTCAGTCCTGCTAGGCAGGAATGACAAAGTGCCCTCGCTAGCCATATGCTTGATGGCACTTGGAACTGCCACAGTAATATTTTTTGGCTGGTGCTGCTCAGGGTCTGATGTGGCTGTTGCTGTTTACTTAGTTCCTCCTCTACACCGAGATGATTCAGGATGACTGTGAGCAGACCTTCGCAGCACTACTTAGGCACATGAACAAATGATTTTAAGAGATAAAAAAGACAGACTCAGCTATTCCTATTCCGATCACGTCCTTTGCCTGCACAGGGCTGTTCCCTGCAGCTCCTTTCCCAAGTCCCGAGCACAACCATTCCTCTCGTGCACAAGCTGATGGCAGCCATCCTTCCACATTCCTCCAGCAAGGTTGAGCCTCAGAGTTTTCTGCTCCATCTTACACTCCTCAGCTACCCCAACTCCCAGGCGTGAGCTGCTGGAGAACCCTCTGCCAGCAGAGCTGGAATTAAAAAGTCATTCCAACACTCAAACACAGCACTCAGCCAACTCAATCACACTGTCCTGCTCCTTGCTACGGAGGATTTACATATTCGAAAGACTACCTTTTTTTAGCCATATTTTTGATGTTTTTGGAAATATTAGTCAGAAGCCTTCCAGGATTTTACAACCACTGCTCCAGCCTTCTAGTGTTCTTACATGCACCCTTGTAGGTCAAGACCTCTGTACAGTGAACCAGTTAGAGTGCCTCTAATTAAGTTATTCTGCCTCATTCCTGACTAATATAAAACATGCTTATCAACCCAGATTCTGCATTAGGGCTCCATCCTCCTCCTCACAAGGAAGCCTTTCTCTCCACGCTGTGACCTGAGCAGGGTTTCTCAGGGAGGGTGGGGAAGGAATGAGAAGATAAATGTAGTTTGGCAGGACATTAAGGGAAACCACAATATTGCCTTGTAATGCAGCTCCTATCTGATCAGCGGAGTCAAATGTGGTGCCGGAGTTATGTCTCATAGGAAGTGGAACCAGCCGCCCCCGTCAAACTGATTGCCGAGATCTTCCCTGAGATACTCCTTCTGTCTGTCAGAGATACCAGCTGCTGAGGAATTCCCAGCATGTGCTGCCATGACCCCAGCTGAGCTAGCGCAGACCCCTCTCCCGTCCCCATCCCTCGGGCTGCTCCCGGGGGCTGCAGCCACACTGCGGAAAGGGGGACAGCCTCACCGGCACAGAGCTGCACGCTGGGCTTGCGAAGCATGTCAGGGCCTGAGAAAACACGGCCTGGCTTATCTTGGTGAGCAGAGGATGTGGGAGAGGGACGTGGCTATTCCTTTCTCTTACAGTAAAAGAAAAAGCTGCAGCTCTTGAATTGCTCCTTTAATTTCCTAACACCTTCCTTCTGCCCTTGCAGGAGGCATTTCCTGCTCCTCTCGTCAGTTTGGACAGCATCCTAGGAATTCACTCACATGGAAGGTGGTAAATGTGATGCGTTGGCAGAAAACATAGGCAGCACTAGCCTCTAGTACTTTCAGAATAATCTGCAAAAATTTAACTAATTAATTCTCAGAGCGATATTGTAAATCAGACAGGTCTGAATGCCATTGAATAGGGGAAGGCTGAGGTCACCAAGAGCCAGGGTCTCAACACCAGAGCCCCCCGCAGCAGCGCGGTGCTGGATGTGGTCAAGCCCAGCTGTGCCTCCTTTTAGTGTCAGGAACTACAGCCACAGAGCTGCAAATCCTGCACAGATTCAAATACATCAGAGAGAGAAGGAAAGGCTCTCTGGAGTGACTCCTCTACCGTCAGAATAATTACAGCCTGGTTGGAAAACAGGAGCATTTTACAAATGAAGGAACAACTAACTGTAAGGTAGTTTAATCATAATTAATGGGAAGACACTGCTCAAGGAGTAGCTGCACACGGGCCTGGTTGTGGTTCAAGCAGCCGAGTGTGATATACAGTGGCCCTTTTCTAGTCCCCTCTCTTTATATGCCCATTCTTTCTCATGTCCTTGCTTTAAGAGGTTTTACAGGTTTTACATCATGGTCCTTGCCATGGTATCCAAGGGTATTTAACTGCCACGGTTTGATACATAGGCTCTGGATTTGGGAACAAACAGCAGTGAACCCTTCTCAGGGAAGGGCGGGCTTTTTCTGCTGGACCGAGTGCTCTAAGAGTTAACGCATCCTTCCGCTTTGCTTGCCTTTAGTCCCACTGCCAAAAACCCCGCTCGTTCGTCTGCTGCGCTTCCTCCGCGTGTCAGCAAAGGAAATCCGTAATCTCCCAGCTACAGATTTGGGGAACTTTGACATCCCCTAATGAGGTAAACACATTACTGTCATGTACAAACAAACAGCAACAAATTAGCAGCTGACACGTGAGGAAGCCACGGCACAGCAACATGCGGCACTCTTTCCAGGCAATTAGGGCTGCCTGTGCTGACTGCTCACGCGCCAGCCGGGTCTCGTCCCACGCTCCCTGCCCCAGCCCTGTGGCTTTACTGGCCGTTCTCCATCTGCCTCTTCCTCGGGGGGTTTCTTCCTCATCTGCCACCTGAGCGCCCCGTCGGCAACTGGGTGTGATACCGGCTATGGTCAGGTGCAACACCAGAGGCTACTGGTAGAACTGGGAAAAACCACCTGGATATTGTGTCTGCAGCCCACGAGGAGCTGGCAGGGCAGGCTGCGGGCGTTGGGACGCGTCCCTGAGCACCCAGCACGGGCTGCCCTCAGGGGCGGGACACTGAGCTGGTGGGACCCTCGGCTTGGCCCCGGGGGTTGCTTTTATTCTCCACGTGGGCACGTGCCCGAGGCTGGGAGGCAGGACTGCGGCGCGCTGGCAGAGGTGGGTCTTTGCATTCGGTGTCTGTCAGAAATCAGCTTCTTGCAGTATCACCCATGAAGATCCTGGGGTCCTTCCTTCTGGTCTCTTGCTTGAGGCCCCACCCCAGGAAAAGGGCTCAGTAGCTAAACCAAGATAGGGAGGGGAGACCGAGCTGGTAAAGAGTGACAGATATTTGACTTATATTTTAGCAAAAGCCATCTCTATTAAGCGAGAGCCAGGGCAATAGGCCCATGGTCAAAGGGCTTTATTATTATAATTGTTTTGCAAGGGTGAAAGCCTCTGGATAAGAATCCAAATCAGTCATCACTCAGAATAATAATCATCAAGAAAGATAAATAAATAAAGGTAGGATCCAGCCAAAAAAGGAGCTCACATTATCAGCCATTAAACCAATAATCCATTAGTGACCAAGGTTGCTGAATAATATAGTACTTTCACAGTACCCATAATTTATACTGCAGACTAGAGAATAGACACGATTATTAGAGTGAGGGCTACTGGATGACACATGATGCATGACCGCGCGGCATTGATCTTCACACAACAGGAAGGTGTCTAGACTGGGAGATGTATGGCCGTGCGATTCAGAGCAGGGCATATTTCATGCGGGGCCTAATGGAGTAGTGGAGGCCGTGATGGATGACTTGCCTAGTTTCAGTAGCAGCGCAGTTATAGCAGTGCTAATGCGTGACCTCTCCCGCTCCCTGCGTCCTTCATTCAGTCAGGGTGACCTCATTTAAAGGGATGGAAAATGAGAGGCGCAGAGTACGAGGGGGAGGGAAGAAGGGGGAGAGAGGGGAGGAGAAGAAGAGAGAATAAGAAAAATAAAAGATAAGGAGAGGGCGTGATGTAAATGAACAATCTCTTGTGAGCTTCTACTCTGCTTCAGGCTCGCTCCAGCACTGCAGTGGCACTGGCTGTTACGGGACTGATTCTGCTCTGCATCGGTCGGGATTCTGCTCCTCTTTGGACAGGCTACTCCTGATTTACACAAGCGCTACTGAGAGCACAGAGAGGCCCCTGTGGTGCAAGTCTCAGCCTTGCTCGGGCTCCCAGAGCTTGTGGGCCTAGGCCAGCAGACCCTGCCTGGGACGTGCTGTGCTACTTCTCGCCCGCACCCTCCTGCGACCTGGTGAGTTATGGGTGCAGCCGTTACTGCTGCACGGAGCCCACCTGGTCTTTGAGCAAGCAACTGTCCCCAGAGAGAGGAAGGGCTGTGGAAGAGCTCCTGGCTGTCAGCAGTTTTCAGCCTAGGGCAGCACAATAACCTAAAATGAGTACCAGAGTCAGTCTTGTGTCAGGCCTGATGATAACAGGTGATAAACAGATTCAGACAGTGGGTGTCCAGTCCCCTTTTTAAGGCCCTCCACTCGGCACTGGAACCCCCACCTCCTCCTCAGCACCTCTGACACTCAGCCACCAACCTCCTCTGGCAGGCAGAGGCAGGGGAAACTCAGCAAGCAATGTGGAACACCAGAAAAATCCCAAATGTACAATAAATGTAAAATATGCAAGTGGGATCAAAATTAATAAATGGCAGTAGCCCTAAAAAAATTGAAACAAATTAAAACAGAACGCCACCATGAATTTTTAAAATGGGTCAGATTTGGTTTTAAGTGCAGCATTCAAACTTAGCTCCAAAGCAGAGCACGCAGCGCTGTCAGACACGGTGCAGATACGGCGCAGCCACGGGGCAGAGCTCACCAGGACCGATGGAAGCCAGAGCACCTGCAGCCCGGCCCAGAAACACGCCGGGTTCTGCTCAGTGCGCTCCTGGACCGAGGAGGAGGAGGAGGGAAGGAAAATGTGGCTCTCTGGGAAGAGCTGGAACATTTTGCTTTCTCTCAGGACGATGGGGAAGGACTGTTAAAACGCTGGTCTGAGGCCCCTGTCTGTTTAGAAAGGTTACTGCAGCCCGTCAGCGTGCCTTACCTGGAGGAATTTTACTCCAAACCCCAGCACGTCTTTTCGGCTCGGGAGACGAGCAGCAGTGGCGGGACCCGGCCATTCGGGTGCCCCACGCCGACTGCTGGGGCCTGGCTTCCAGAGGAACCCTGTGTGCAGCATCAGAAGAGTGTGAGGTTTTTTTGTTTGGTTTTGGTTTTGTTTAAACTTCCAGGAATTTCTTTAAGGAAAACAGAAACACAGGTATTTTTATGGCATTTTGTCATACTTTCACATCTAACAATACCACTTTTTGATGGAAACTACTATATTCAGTTGTTGGTAGGAAAGATACCCAGACTGATAAGATACCCAGGAGCTCTAAACTGATTTGTCTCAGGAGCCTGACGGCAGAGCCAGCGCGGAGCCCAGCAACTGCTCTGCCACACGCTGCTCAGCCTTGGCCTGCAGCTAAACCCGACCTCAGCCGAGAACAGATCAGCCACCTCCCCTCCTTCAGCCCTTAGCTGGGTGCTCACGGCTTCTTCTGTGATGAATTCTGCGCTTTGGTAATGAATCCTACAGGGTCCCTAAAGGTTAAATAAAATGATCTGCTAAAGTTGAAAACTGAATTGATAAAAAGGAACTGTTTGCTTTCTCCTTCCTATTTTGATTCTACTTTCCTTATCTCTCGTTCACTGTTTCAGATATCCTGGATTAGTGCCCAGGACTGTTGTCAGCCAGCGTCTGTGCAGAGAAGAGACAGTCTCTGCCCCAGAGAACCTGCAAGCTTAGTAGTGAAGACGGCTACAAGGCGAGATCATTACTGCTGTTCAGAAGTAGGAAACTAAAGCACACAGAGCATCCATCACCGCCTGCAGTCACAAGGGAAAGGCCAGAGCAGAACCAGGAGCTAAGCCTGAGGCTCTTGGGGCTTTAAACACAAGAGCATCCTTCCTCTTCTGAACAGGCTGCACTTACAGTGGCCATGCAGGAGGTTACTGTGCGGGCAGACGGAAACGGCTCTTTGTTGGGTCCTTGGGGTGTCTTTCAAGTGACTCTTCCTGCGTCTGTCCTCAGCCCTAAACCGCACAAGTCCCCTACCCGCACACACCCTTTCAGGATCACCTCAGCTCCTCTAACACTGTCTCACTGCCCACCACAACAGCTGTGCATCCCCCTTCCCCAAAAAGAATCCACACATCCCCCCTTCTACCTTTCCTCCCCTCCATGGAAGGGCTCTAACTCCCCAAGCCGCCTGGAAAGAAAAAGAGAGAATGGCCATTTACTGTGTTTCCTTTACCATCTGGGCTTATTAAAAACTGCGCAGCAAATTAAAAATAGGTGGGAACAAAGAGGGGGGAATGACATAAAGGGTTGCAGAAAATTCTCTGTGTACTTTTAAAAGCTGGAATTGCCATATGGACTGGCAGAGAGACATGTTTTACATTTCCACTGGTACATGACTGACATCATTTAGCATTAACTTCTATTTGAATAAAATGGTAGTAGACATTTAGGTAATATTACAGGGCAATAAATGTTTTAAAGAGCCTTGGGGAGATGCTCTTGAAACACAGTCCAGACCAGAACTCTAAAAATATGTCTTTATATATATTAACCTCTTTTAGGACTTTTGGCTCTCAAACAAATAATGGAGGATAGAGGTTTTCTCCCCCCCCCCTTCCCTCCCCTTTTACTCTCTGAGTTAAGAGTCCCCAGCTATATTTTTTCCCTTTTTCCTCTTTAGCTGTGCTGAGAAGAACATGAGGGAATGTAGTTAAAATTCAAAAAGGTTCCCCTTTATCATTACCATGAATCAACACAATAAATGAGCCCCTTCAGAGCACGGTAATAAGAATTTGATAAATCATCAGCCAAAAATTAACTAGATGTCAAAACAATCTTTGGGAAGTGTGATGGATTAGGGGCGATAGTGGCAATTAATCTCCCAGCATGAGTTCACAGGAGAGACTGAACGCTGTGAGATGGATAGGGGGGAGACCAAGGCCTCACAAGGTCAGGACACTGCGGAAAGGAACGAGAGAGGGAGAGAGAGTCGGAGAGAAGAAGAAAAAAATTCCACTGAGTCGGCAATACCCAGGCCCCCGGCAGCCGAGGTAGAGGTCAGTCACATGCCTTTGAAACCTTTCTGTCTCCAGCTGCTCTCTGTGATGAGGCAAGCACTTTTCTGCTCCTGCTAATAAATGCCACAAGCCAGCTCATGGGGTACAACACATGGCTGGAGAGAGCTGGAGACCACGGCAGGCTTCGTTCGCAGGGCTGTGCTCCTTTGTAAACAATAACAGGGGCGGCTGGAGGTGGCAGGATGCCGGAGGGGGAGCGGAGGGAGACAAATCCTTCTCTAATGTGTGAATTCATCCATACAAGGCCTGGCAGTGGGTGCGCGTGGCTTGACTAATTCCGCCTGAGCACAGGAGGGGAGAGTGCAGGAGGAAAGTGCCGCTGCAGTCATAAATCCCCATCCAGCTGGCAAAGCCACTTCCTCAGTCTTCCACCTCGCACGAAGATTTGCAGCCCCGTCAGCAGGAGCAGAGGCAGCTGCAGGCTGGGGCCGTGCTCCCTGTCCTGGCACCAGCCTGGCCGCATCTCCCACCCCCAGGCTGGGGTCTGCAGGGCCCCTCTGAGCACACCACGGAGAGCCATGAGCACAGAAGGGTTGGCAGAGTGGCACGGTTGGGCACCGGCTGGGCTACCTGGGTGCAGATAGTAAACAGCAAGGTCCAAAGCTCCTGCGTGAGAGCGTTAGGAAGGAACCCTTCATGGGACAGGTGGGGGCAAGGGGAGCCATGCCAGGCGAGCCAGGCCAGCGCAGGTGTCAGCCAGCACAGCCTCACCTGCCTCCTCCGAGCAGCGGTGGGTCCCACCAGGGGTGTTAGCTACAAACTGAACCCCAGAGCTTCATGCTGGAAGGAGAACAATTGACATGGTTGCAAGAATTTCAAATAAGGGATGCACAAAACCTGCAAGGTTCAGACGGGCCTTCCAGAGCTGCCAGAAAGGACTTTACACTGATGTTATGCATAAAACATCGTCATAATCTATGATCTTCTTGCAGCCTCAAAGACAACCTCACAAATAGCAGTGGTCTGTAAGACTTTTCCCAGCACCTACGTGATTGGTTGGGCTGGGGATGAGGAAGAGGACCAGGGTGAAGGGTGGTGAAGCTCTGCTCCTCCAGCATAGCCTCTGACGCTCAGGATGGCTGGGACAGAGCTGACCATCTCAGCATGCCTCAGTTTCCCTTGGTCTGCGGTGCAGGCGATTATACCAACGCGGCACTTTGCCCCTGCATGAAGTTTAATGTGTCAGGGTTGGGAAAGGTGTTAACAAGCCGTGCAGAGATGCACTGAGGGTGTTTCTCCCCCACAGCTTCCAGGATTCATTTCTTAAAATCCTGTACATCCCCTCCTTCCCTCCCATCCACTCTGGGTAAGTGATTATCTTTACTTGTGCTGGTTACTTTTGCGTCCTACATCCTAACAGCAGCACAGGCTCCCAGCTCAAGTGAAGCATTGCACAAACGAAAATATCCACCGTGAGTCAGCCACCGCTTCGCTATTTTGCTGCCCTAGGCAATCGCTTGCTCTGCTGGTGCCGCACAGCTGACCTAGCGCAGCAGCTACTCCCTGCTCCCCTCTCCCATTATGTCCAGCCCTCGGTAATTACGCGGACAACAGCATCTCTGCTCCGAATGGGGATCTGTGCTGGCAGGACTTTCTGACCAGCGTCAGCTGGGCCAGATCCAGCAATTATGTGCACGAGGGGTGGTGGCATACACTGCCAGTCCTGCCCAATTTATGCTCTTCTTTGCACAAAATCTGTCACCCGGAATCCTTTGCAATCCAAACAGGAAAAAAAAAAAAAAAGGGCAATGAAAGAAAATAAGAAATCAGGCAATCGCCTGGCAGGGCTTCTGCTGACTTCTCACACTTTGCACTGGGCCTCAGGGCATGGAGCTCCCGGTGACACTTCTCCCAGCAAATGCAGAGCCTGACACATACTCAGGATCGCACCAGCCAGTCAGGATGACACCAGGGGCATGGACAAGCCTACAGCTGGCTTTTTTAGGAGTGACAGTGACCACAAGAAAATAAATAATTGGCCTAGATCCTCTGCAGCCACACTGCTGCAGTTCTCTGTTTCATCACTCTCAGGCTTGCAATCCTTCCCTGAGCTGTTTAGCATCTCTCCTCACATTTTCACTGCTGGAGCACTGTTGGCTTTGATACACACTGTGCTCTTCCCCTCAAGCGACAAGGAACAAATGTTCATGCAACACAGAAAGCGCCCATGGGGTGAGGAAGGAGAGCCTAAGACTTGCTGAAAACGTCTGTGGCTGCTTGCTTTCACCACTGGCTATCTTCCCACTCCAGGCAGGGTAAGAGGACCAGGAAGCAGCAGCTAGGGACAGTGCCTTGGCTCACCAAAGGTTCCTCTCCTCCACCATCACCCTGGCTCACCCTGACACCGGCTGAAAGGACGGACAGGCTTCGCTGCTGACAACCCAAGGGCCTCCAGGGATGATCAGGAATACAAGATCCAGGCAGCGCATCTGGCAGCAGGGAGGAGCTCTGCATAGTCCTCACGGTTCCAGTCATGACCTGAAAGCCTCTCAGACGGGATAGTAGCACATGCAAGTGGTATTTTGAACCTGAGCTAAAAAGTGGAGCTTGGAAGTAGAAGTGGTTGTGAAGTGAAACCAGAAGTGGGAGCACCAGCGAAGCAAAATCTGACAGGCAGCGTGAGCTGTGCTCCAGCAAGCTGTTGGCTCTCCTGTCTCATCTCACTAGAGGTGCTGTTTATGGACTGAGAAGATAAAGACTCAAGATGCAGCTGTGGCAATAGCGCTGTCGAAGCGAGCCCGTTTGCATTGGCGTGGCATAACAGATTCAGTTATGCTGGAGACTCCACTACAGAGGAGACTCTCAACCACAATGCAAGAAACATTCCTGTTGCTGAAGAAGTCAAAGTCCACAGCAGGTCACAAACATTGGCAATGGCAATTTTTATTCTTTGGTTGGATGCCTCAGGGCCAAATACTGTTGCCACTACTGTAGGGTATGGGGTCAACCCACTGAAGTAGAGGGACTTAATGCAGATTTATGCATTTCAAGTAAATGGGTTGCTAGTGCCTCGAAACAGAGGTGGTACAGCAACCCGGCTTAGGCGGAGCATCACTCCTCCTTGCTTGCAATGCACAACATGCTCTGCAGCTGTCTCAGGGATGTTGCAATGAGAAAGCCATTGGCTTCTCCATTAAGATAAAGTAAAATATTTGCTGCAGTCACCTGAACGTGCATATCCAGCTCAGTAATGTCTGCCACTATAATCTGATAGTCATTTCTCTGCTAGAGTAGGGTTAGCTCAGAAGCTTTCCCTCCCCTACCTAATTTTGCTGCTATGTTAATAGAAACTCAGTTATAGAACAGGACTTGCTCATTATTACTCGTTGTTAGAGGCTGAGGATAAGCCTCCATTAGCTCTGATTGCTTTGCTCTTGTGTACTCATACTGTTGATAACACCTTTCTTAAATATTTGCATCCTTAAGAAGCAGCTTTTTTTTTTTTTTTTTTAAATCTTATCACATCTTTCATGATTTTCCCTGGGTTGCTCATGCAGTTTTTTATAAGAGACAAATGCCTGGCAAATGTTCGGATACTGCTGCCTGCTTGGCGCATATCAATGTCAGGAAGATTTCGGGGGGGGGGAAGGAAAAAAAGAAGAAAAAACCTGCCCAGCTGGAACCCTTTCCCAGAATGCCTGTCTCTTCTCAAGACAGACAAGGCTTGGATAGAACAGATGTTTCCACCCAAAAGCAGATGTGAAGATGTTACTTTCCCAGGGAGGAAATGTGGTGGGGTTTATTATTAACCAACAGTCCCCATATGACAGCCTCCCTTGACCAACAGTTGGAAAATCTGGGAAAAAACATAGTCCTCTAATCCAAGTGGTGGCAGGAAATAGCCAGCCCTGATGGACTCTCTTGATTTATTATTATTAATTACAACCCGGAAATGACCAGCAACATCTGGGAGAGACAAATGTGGAAGAGAGAGAAAGCTTGAGCGAAGGGGCCAAATTTTTGATTCCATGATGGCCTCGGTGTACTGTGGAACTTCGGGAAAAGCAGCTGCAGAGGCAGGGGGAGCAGCCTCTGCGGGAGAGCAGGAGGAGAGGCCCGGGAGTGCCGCGGCCGTCGGAGCGAGGGGCAGTTACACAACATGAAGCAACCCTGCACCACACATGGAGCACGACAGGAGCGAGCGGCAGCCCTAGAACTAGATGCACTGGAGGTGTATGGGCTGAGCCTCAAAACACGGTGCCTGTTACAGACAGACCAGGGCTGAGTCGCACTGAGGGCCCGAACCAGTTTCCCCCCCAGCACTAAACGGCACCACGTGCGTAGGGCTGAGCTGGGGGCAGGTTCCTGCAGCTCCACAGCCACACGACATTAACGTGCTGCAAATCAACTGATGGAAAACAGGCAATAGAAGGAGAAGAAAGTTCAGACCAAACCCCAGACCAAAAGCAGTGGGTAGGAACAGAAATCCACCAGAGAAACAAGAGCAAAGTATTTCAGTGAAAGAACAAAAAGTAAAATAGATTTTCCAAATGCAAAACATTCGAAAAATGACCAAATCTCTAGTGATGGGAAGGTACAACAGACAGCTCTGTAACTAGGTCCTGAAAGCTTAATGAAGCCTGGTTACCTCTTTGGAACTGGAACAAAATAACCCAACAGATCACAGAGGGCTGATCAAAAGCAAGTGAGTCCGTGACAGGTAGCACAGATGTGTGCAAGTCGGTTTACAGTCGCACGGAGAGAGGAATTGTGACCAGGGCATTTAGAGCATCAGTGGGTCCCTGTGAGCCGCGTGTCAGCACGGGAGCAGCAGCTGGTTACTCAGACCCTGCTCCTGCCTGTGTAACCACTTTGGGCCTTTCTTCTGTCGTCCTGCCCAAGGCGGCTGCAGACACGGGTCTGCTCCGAAGGCACCGTGCTCTGAGCCTGACACCAGCACGGGGGGTGGAGGGGAGCCACAATCAGTGTCTGAGCAAACAGGGTAACCAGCTACTCAAGATTTGGCAGGTGCACACGTGTTTTGCTGAACCGAGAGGCTGGTTCAGCTTTACTAAAAGCTTTGGCTTTCTTTAGTCCTTTTACTCTATAGAACTTACACACTTCCAGACTTTAAGACAAACATTGAATCAACCATTACCACTTCTAGTGTAAAATAAGACATTCTCTGCTTCTCTGTTGATAGCCCCACCTAAGGACACAGGGACACTTTCCCACCAGGTACTGGAGAGCACAGGCTCCCCGACACGCACACACGCCGGCTGTGGTTAACCCACAACCTGAGAGCTCGTAAAACATCTGTTTATATTTTCAGAGCAGTATTAACATTGTCAGACCGTGGCAAATCTGCTTAATTTTAATAGACATACGTAAAATACACAAGCCAAAATACACTTAAAATGGGACATGTCAGAAAATAAACAACTATTAACTAATAGAAAGGAAGTTAGTTCTTGCACTTTCTCGCTCTCCCACACGCATCCCCTGCAGCCACAGTTCAGTCATCTCCTCGTGACTCCCCACTGCAGCCTCACACCCAAGAACTACAGAAAAATAAAGACGCCTCTGCTAAGGGTGCTGAGACAGCATGGGAGGGAGGCAGAGAAAAGACCAGGCCTCTGCCTGCATTTCTGTTCTCGGCATCAGAGTAGCACTGCTCTCGTGGTCAAGATGTCAGTGCCCTTCCAAGAAAGCTTTAAAAAAAGCAGGACATGTATGTGAAAAACCAGCCTCACCAAAGCCCTTACAGAGCAGTGCTGGCTCAGAGACAACAGAGCACCACTTGGACGCACGGGCTGGGGGAGGCACTAAAAGGCCTCGGTTTCAGTTGTGCTGTTTGTGGAAGGTTTGCTAAGGAAGCTTAAACAGGGGAAAGGGAACCTCGGCTCACTTTAAAGCTCTTTTCCCATGTCAGAACAAGGGAAAAGGGCTTTGCACACCTGGACCGTGTCCTGGTTTTAGCTGGGATGGAGTTGGGCTGGGACAGACCAAGATCTCCCATCTCTGAACGCGCCTGATGTTAAGGATGATTGCATTTTCTTTGGGGGCTTTAAAGTTCCTTCTTAAAGGGAGTAACAGTCCCATGCTTAGATTCACCATACCCTCTCTACCTCTGTAGATATATTTGTAGAATTTGAACCTGAACGGGTTATTTCCACCCCTGCTCTTTTCCTTAATTTATTTTGTAAGGTATATACTGCAGAAACCAACTGCACGAAGGTGAGGAGAAGTGCCCCATAATTGAGAACAATATCTCCAAGGGGCTTTTCCAATGAGGTACAGATTTCTCTGGCATACATTTTCCGAGAAGTCAGTATAATGAAGTCCAGAACTTTTAGGTTTCCCCTTTAATATATCCATCATGTCTAGATCCATTATTGACATGTTGACTTTCTTGTTTCTGATTTAAGCTGCCAGACTCGGTAAAATTGCCTTGACAGCTTTAGCATTTGTGGCAGAACACTGACATGATGTTACTTACAGCTAATTAAAGTTGAGAGCATAATAAACAATCTCGGGATCCTAGCAACCTAATTTCCTCGGGTATTGAGTTTGCTGGATCTTGACCCAAGGTCTCTGAAGCTCCAGCAAATTCTGAGACTGACCTCCCTGCTCCGTGGGTGCTGGCTGTGGAAATCAGGGTGCTTTTTGTGCCAGCTGGGTAACACCAAGAACACACGGGCCCAGCTTGTCCAGGGAAATGGGGAGTGATGGGGAGAGACAGGGATGGGCAACTGGCAGGGAAATGGGAAACTGTGAAATGCTGGAAGTGAGTTTCTAAGGCCATTTCACTGAGGAGAAATGGGCCAATGGGTTATAGCTAATGAGCAACGGGATGAAAGCGAGCAAAGGAAAATTTAGACTGATTACCAGGAAATTTTTCCTACTGGTGAGCTCCGTTAGGGTGCAAAACACTCTCTCAAGGGAAGCAGTGCAAACCACATTGCTCGAGCCATTTAGACCTGGCTGGCCAGGGCACTGCAGCACAGTGCTGGGCAAGGCTGGCGTCTGCGCTGGGAGCGGCAACAAGCGACCTCAGGGAAGCAGATTTTCTGTTATAGTCCATCAGGTCTTGGAAGCTTTAACTGCATGAGATCAATTCCCCTTTCCCCTCCCGTGCCGCCTCAACCCCAGCTTGTTTTACACAGAAGTGCCTATCACAGTGGGAAATGACATACTCACAAAATATGTGATCAGTTCAGTTAAGGGCAACATTTCACCTTTTCTTCCGACGAACATGTTTTTGTTATTTATTTTGTTTTAACAACAAAAGAATAAAACTTGCCATACCCAAATCAGATTCTTAGAGCTGACTCAGCCAGCAAAATCAGCATTTTTTCTTGTCTGCAGTGAATCAAAAATCACTACTCACTTGCGCAGAATCAACTGAAAATTGAGGTGAATTAAATCCAAAATCTCCCTCTGTTCCTACAAGTGACTGACATGCCTTCTTTATTGCCAGTTTCTTGAGTGCTATTGGACTGATTTCTCCCACTTCCACTGTAGCTCCTCATTCTGCAAAGTAGGGCAACAACAACATTTCACATCTCTTTCGCAAAGACTTAAATGCAGTGCAAGCGACACCCTCACTGTGAGTCGAGCCACTGTAAGTCATAAGAGCAAACAAAAGTTAAGTTGTATTAAGTTAAATCTCTATGAAAAATGTTCCAGTTCAAGCATGTTAACTTGCATTTGGGCATATGAAGAGCAGCAACTGCTGAAGACGCAGGAAGATGATGATGCATCTGACAGCAATAGTAATTTTCAACTGATTTAGTGAACCAGTACAAAGGCTGTGGTGGTGCTCTTAATCTCTTAATTCAGCTTAGAATAGCCTGAAACTGAACCTCATGTTCACACAATGGTTTCCTGCATTTAGAATGGTTTCAAGACCACTGTTCTTAAAAAGACAAAACTTCTGGTCGCAGACAAGGCCCTAGGGGTGAGCCAAGCATGTCTATGTTGTAAGAGAAAGGATCTTGGAGTTCAAGGCGTTGCTTGCAGGTACCCTGGTGCACGTGCAGTAACTCCAGGGACGCCAAGAACTTAATTCATCTCTGTGGCACTGCTCCAAGTTTGCACTCACAGGACAAAACCAGTATTCTGCACTTTGGAGGATGCTGAACCATCTCTGGAATTTGCAAATCACCTCTGTTCTTCACTTCCACACTGCAGGGCAGGTGTACTGCAGCACGCTCTTCTCTGTGGGCTGCGCCTGAGCGCAGGGACAGAGACCCACGCTGCCCGATATGATGCTTCTGGCCTGTGGCTTGGAGGATGGAGCTTGTAAATGCACGAGAGTAAAGAGCCCCAACCTTAGGTCCAGCCCTAAAGGTTATTTACCAGAAAGGAGTCTGTATTGCGCACCACAGCTGGGATTCAAGGCAGAGCCATGCACGGAGAGAAAGCAGAGAGTAATTATTGACCAAGTGAAGTGAAAAGCTTCTTGTGAAGACCAGTGACATCACCCCCGAGCAGTGCTCACTCGCTTGTTACTTCATTGCTCAGGGGGAGTGGGATTAATAACACGGGGCTGGATGTCCTGCCTCCTCCTGACTGGTGCTGGCACGGAGCAGGGAGGGGAGCTTAACTACCTGACAAACTTGGCTTGAAGCAGCCACTGCTATGGAAGCTCTGCAGGGGGAAGCCTTTCTCAAAGGTGACAGTGGCACCCAGGAAGAAAAGGTTCTGCAGGAGGAATTTCTCTCTGCTGCTGCAAAATGAGGTGTGGGTCCGAGCCTCCTGCCCTGCCCTTTCCCAGGAGCCGGGGAAGGCAGCGTGGGCTGGGCCTGTCTGGAGATGTAGAAGAGAGAACTGCTCCCAGCATTCATGTTTCACATCCCATTTTAGTTCTCCCCATTTCCTAGTGTTTCATAAACACTGGACTTCATTTCAGTTTGTCGGCTGCACACAGTCCTTTTTAGCAGGCGAGTACAGACAGAATGGATGGTAGAGGGACAGCAAAGGAAAAGGAGCATTCGCATTTCCCAAATCCTATACCAAAATCCCAAATTTCCCAAATCCTCATGGGCTGCACCCTTCCCTGTCTCCAGAGCAGTTAACGCAGCAACTCCACTGAATTCACTGTAGGAGGGGAAAAAAACCCAACCAAAAAACCAACTCTTGGGTGAAGGACGCCTGCAAAAGCAGCATTTCCTCCCTTTTGTCTTGGCTGGGGCTGTTTTCAGTTCCTGATTGTTCAGACTCTTTATTCCTCACTTTCAGACTCTTGTTCGCTTCCAGCTGGGCTGTATGTGCGCTTCAGAGATCCAGTGGGAAAGGTGGTGCGCAGTGACCCCCAGTCATTAATCAAGCTGCCTAAGCCGGGGCCTTTTCACAGCCAGAGCCTGATTATTGGCTCTTGGGAGCTGCGTAATAAAATGACAAGGGGAGTGAGTCTATTTCCTGCCGCCAAACTGCTGACATTAATTCACACTGGGGGGCTTGGGGAAGGCGGCGGGAGGGGGAGAGCAGGGAAAGAGGCTCTGTCTGTGCAAGTGAAGGCTGCAGGCCCTGCGTGCCGCTCCCCAGCTGCTGCGTGCACGGGTGTGAACAGCCGTGTCACCGCTCGGACGTGTTCACCTACACACTAACTGTCCTATGGAGCAGAGTACAGCAGTTCAGCGAAAAATCCCGTTTTACAAAATATTGGGCAAAATCTTGGACCAAAACCAGGATCCAACTCTTGATCCTCCATTATTTCACAGGTCCAGAGCCGGTCTGTAGCTGCTTGCTTTATCTAGACTGATATACACGCTACTACATCTGAAAAACTCAGTTTTTTTCAGGGGTAGCCCTTACAAACAGCAAGAAAATTAGGTCAACACAAAAGTTTACACAACAACTTTAGCTCACGTTCCCAGACTGTAGCCCAATCCGAGAAAATCCCAAACAAAATACCCACCACCACACCCATTCTGACTGCAGACTACCAGGGGGTGAGGTGTTTACCTCTCTCGGCAATGAGCTGTGGCTGCAGAAAGTCTTGCTGCCAAATACCTGCCATGCTTCTAGGGATGACAGGAATCCATCCTAACAGCTAAGGAAAAACAAAACAAAGCCCCACACAACTACCACAAGATCAACACTGGAAGTATTTATAACTGAGATCCTAGAGTCCTTGCATCTAGGAAAACTGGGTGATTGCATCCTGACATTCCTACTGCTGAGGAACAAACTAGATGGTAAGTACAACTGGTAACAATTTTCTAAAATTGCAGAAATTTCTTGTTCTTTTCTTTTTTTTCTTAGTTAATAGTTCTTTTGTCCTGACTCTAGACATTTTGCTAATCAGTTTATATCATATGGGAGCTATCAGCAGAGACAGTCAAGCCTGGGGATATGTAAAACCTTTCCATTGCCTGAAGAATCCAAGGAGACCTTTGACACTTGCCAAATTCCCTTGCAAGGGAAGGGTAAGGGAATAAAGTCAGAGCCAAAATCTGCAGTCGTTTCTTCATTAGCCTTCAAATATAATCTGAAAACTTTCCTCTGCTGATACCATGTTTTTATGGGGCAACAACTGAGGGACTGTCTTGCTAAGACCACTTCCCTTCCCTGTTGGCTCTGTTTCTTGCCCACTAGTCACCCGTAGCCCAGCCTGGCCACCCGGCCCCTCCGCTTGTTCCCGGCTGGCTGCTGCAGAGCCAAGCGGGGGGAAGTTCAGGATCTGGTGCCACCCGCCAGGGCAGCTGCTGGGATGTGAGCAGGCAACATGGCGTGGGAATGGCAGCAAAAATAGAAACACCTCTGCTGGAGCACTGACGTGTTCCTGGAGCAACGTCCTCCGAGACAAGAGTGCTCCATCAGAGCACTTTTAGTTGTGCACGCAGAATGCTCCCTGAGCCAGACTGATCTTTGACATGATCCTTACAGTCAGTAACAACCCTGCACAGAAGCAGAAAATACCCTCGCATTTCCCTCAGTGTAGCATGGTAGAAAACGGTCCCAACAAGGTCTGCAGAGGCGTAAATGTCTGCATGATGCATTGGGGAATCAGGTCTAAATTCTTCCCTGAAACATCCCATTAAGGATCAGAAATGCAAGTCTAATGCTGCCCTTGCCACTGAAGCAAAAACAACCTTCTGGTTTAAGCAGAACCTGAATACACATACTCCTCCATCCTCTCAGAAAAAAACAAACAACAAAACCAGCAAAAAACCATCCCCGCACATATGAAACTCCATGAGGGGCTGATAGGTCATACCACAGAAGCCTCTGCTCCACAGTCCAGCCCATCTTCTTCCTTTTCTATTGAAATAAATAGAACATGGAAATTGGGGAAACTGAAGAGAGTCAATTGAAAGCAACAGACCAGAACCCCCCCACCACACACTGGCAGAGCTGAGTTGCCTTTGCTGGAGTCACACCGCTCCGCAGCATCAGAGAACCCAGTGCATCACTGATTATCAAGTATATTGATCCTCAGAGAGTACAAACTGGGCCCAGGAGTTAGTCCCCAGACCTGCGAGGCAACGGCTGCAGCAGCGAACTCCCAGCAGCCAGCGCTGCCGGCTTCAGGCGCCGGGCTGGTCGGGAAGGCAGCCGGGAAATCAAGGTGTGCGAAGGAAACAGTATCATTAATTCTCACATGTGCATCTGAGCAAGAAGTGCCTGATAAAAAAAGACCCATTTGCCATTGCAACTATATCAAACCTTCTACAAAAAGTCACTTTGAGGTCACTGTTTTTGTCCAGTATTTCAATACATTAAATGCAATTACTTCATTGTTGATTTACCTGTCATTAGAGGCATGTGTTTGAACATGATTTATTGAGTGAGTTTTGTGCCAGTTGACTTGCAATAGATTGCACAATATTCAAAAAGGCTCATTTGCTTGGCATTACATTAGAAGCAGGGTGATTGCAACACAAAGCAATGTAAATGAGTTCTGAGAGGCTCCATCATTCATGTTGTCATGTACTGAATCCTATTATTATTTATTACCATAATTGTACTGTGTTTCCTGGGGCGATAAATTAGGACTGATGGGTCCCGCTGACAGCCAAGGACTGGACTCGCTCTATATAATTTAATAGGGATACTGTTGGATCTCTGCTTGGAGGAGACTTAGGGAGGAATTTAGTAACTAAGCAAAATCTTTTCTTAAAAAAATTAAAAATAAAATAAAAGCAGTGAGGTTTTTTCCCCCCCTCCTCCCTTGGCAGCAATTTAAGTCTTGATAAAAGCTGCAAAGGAAATGGGAGCACTCTGTCTTTCATAATAGGATTGTTAAAAAAAATCACTGCCCTGTGTCACAATCTGTTTTATGCTCCCTGCTGACAGGCAGCCTCACGACGCTGGGAACAGAGGGACAGCGGATGACTTAAAGGGATAGCAGTGACAGCTTCTGACCTCTAGCATACCAGCTCAAATCCAACCCTCGACTGCACGGAGAAGCTGTTCCTCACCGATGCTGTGAGGAATGAGTCGGTTATCCCTACACCTCACACACAAGCACTCACGAATGCCATCAAAACCAGCTTTTCCTGAAGTCTCACAACAGACGTTGCTGGCCAGATTTCACCTCTCACCCAGGGCCCTGTCAGAGCTCTGAGCAGCCTGGGGAAGACCACTGCTGCCCTGGTTCGCGCCCCCCGAGCCCTCTCTGGGGTTTGCAGGCACGCGGAGGTACTCCTCTGAGCGGGGAGATTCCGTCTTTCAGACCCTGGGGATGTTCTAGGCGTAAGTTTGGTAAGAGCCTCCTGGCTGAAGCCTGTTCTTTCTGCTGAACACTTCTCCTCGTGCAATTGAATTCTCAAGCCCAGAGGGGCCAGGGCAGGACTCTATAACGCTTCCAGAGAGCAAACACAGCACAAAGGTGGGACCACAACTCCAGGCATATGTTGCAGCCACTACCTGTTGAAACCAAGTAGTTTGCTCCTTGGTGCTTCAGGGTGCAAAACCCGAGGAAGAGTCACAAAACTTAACTCTTATTTTTAACTCAACCACCAAACGCTTTCCGAGTGGGACAACTACAGTGACAATACCAAAGCCAGGAGCGAGTTAGTCTGGGTTTGCTGGTGTGCAAGTGTAGGCGGTCTGTGGCACTGCTGTGAGCCATAAAACTGTTTTATTCTTGGCCCAGTTGGGACATACCTTCCCCTGTATTGAAATGAAAAACCAAACACTTTTACATAAACTGCTGATGAATGAAAACTGTGTCCTTTCCCTTTTCTATTCGAGCTTGGAATCAGAAAATATCAGTAAAACCAAGACAAGGGTTTTTGCCATCCCACATGCCACAGGACTGGATTTCAAAGCACGTAGGATACACAGTCGTGGCAAGATTTTCACTGGTCCTCAACTCACCAGCAGTTAAGTACAGGACGGCCTTTAACAAAACACAGCATCTAACAGGCATGCGATGCTTTGAGAACTGCAGGGAAATCTGGCTCCGTGCGCTGTAGAACTCTGTTCTCTGTTAGTGCAGAGTGCCAGCAAAAACCCATCGTGTGGCTCAAGTTTTACTAAAGCCCTCAGAGTAAAATGGAAGTAGATCTTCAGCAAAATGTAGGCCCCAATTTCAGTCTGTAACCTCCAGAAGTCCCATCCTCCCTTTATGCTAGTTTGATACCAATGTAATTCTGCTGACGTAGCCAGAGTAATTCTGGATTTACAGCAGGGTAGGTAGACCCCAACCAGGGGCCCTTCCAAATGGCTTTCATTTCCAAGCAATCCCACACTGATGTGAAACTGCAGCGTCAGCCTTCGTGGTCATCCCTTCAGCGTGCCATGCACGGGAACTTCGGACACTCGCTGGTCATGCAGCAGGTACCTGATTCTCCTCCTTCATGCCCAATGGGACAGGAGACAGTGTCCTCAATTCTCTATAAACTAGGAACTTCTCTTGTAGCATGGGGCTATAGGTTCTTTGGATCTTTGATACCATCTAGTTTGTGACTGTGTTAACATGAAGAATTAACCCACAAAGTGGCTTTTTACCATTACCTAGTTATGCTTTGTACTTCAAGTTGAGAAACATGAGAGTAAAGGATTTCTGGCCTTGAAGTGGAGCTTTGAGTGTTGCTCCTGGGAACTGATCAAACTTTTCTGTGCCATGATCATTCCCCAGCTATGGTAATGCTTATTTATCCTATAGGATTGTGACTGATATTCATTAGCCAAATTAGGAAGTTATTAAGGCCAAGATGATGAAAGTGCTGCATTAGTATTGGAGTTGTTTTTAATGAATGCATCCTCGCTTAAACCAAGGAGAATGAACTGAATAAACCACTGCAGCAAAGTTCTGCCCTTAGAGCTAATGGACCAAGTCCCAGCTGCTGAAGGCACAGAGCCAGCGGGAGCAGATTAGCCGTTAGAAAGAAGCCACAGCTTGTGTGTCCTGAACAAAAGCCGTGAGAAGCGCTGTTAGGAGTGCTGTCTGCAAGGCTGAAGGATCCTATAAGCAGGATAAGGGAAACAGGGAAAGCACGTCTCAGGTTCTGGTATCCAGATTAAGATCCAACAACAAAGTTGTACTTCTTTCCATGCTTTTAAACACCACCAATACTCAATCTTTCTACTACACTTCTTGTAAAGAGATTCAGAGCTGCAGAACCTCAGAACTGTTGGACTAGAACAGGTTAATGGTCCCTACAGTCCTGTATGTTGTATTTGTGCGCAACCAAATGTCCATAAATCCTCCTAGTGGACAATTTTATGGAATAATCAACACATCAGGGATATTTCCTTCTAACCTCCCCTGAGTTAGTGACTGGCTTATGCCCTGAGGCATGAGAACTTATTGACTGGATCCGTCTCTTGTTCAAGTCAATAGGTATCTGTCAATTCAGGTCAATTCAAATGAGATTTTATTGACAGGAGAAGCTACAGAAAATGTTGCCAAAGTGCGAGAAAATGACAGCACACCCTTACCTTCTTGAGCCATCTGTCAGAGATAGATACAACCTGCACTGTTTTTACAGCAAGACTTACTTGCAGCTTCGTTGACTAGAAATTGCCCTTGATTCAGCTTCATTGACTTGACTGAGCTGAGCTATGCTAAGTATAAACAAGATCCATCCTGTTTCTCTATGGACACCATCACAAGTAGCACGAGTGCATTAAAAGGCCGAGGCTGCAGACCCATAATTATGTTAGAAATAGGGCAATATAGGTGCCCTTCTGCCAAGGAGCACTAAGCAGTGTCCACAGTCAGCACCACACATCAGAGCCTGCACCTACAGCTGTTAGACTATCAGCATCCCTGCTTCCCCCTCCCTGCTGATTGCTGCTCCAGCTCATATTCTCTCTACCCCACGCAGACATATGAAACTTGTCACTCAGACATCAAAGGAGCTTTTCGCTCACCCCTTCTCAGTGGTGACACATTTTTGGCCAAGCACATCACATTAATAGAACTTGCTGTCAAACAAGAAGGCTTTCAAACAATGGAAGGATTGTACACTGTGCGGCACGGCTGATGGGCAGATCACCAGGTAATGTGATGCAAGAGCTATAAAATATCTCAAAGACACAAGCAAAAAACACAGAGCCTAGTTTTGAAGACAGACTTGCGGTTTGTAGAGGGGGTTTTTTTGGTATAAATTTTGGAACAGACCCTGGCATCAGACTTGATTGGGTTTCCAAACCTAGCTTCAGTTTAACATGCACATTTCCTTAAGCGGTGCAGTGTTTCCTTGTCTTCTCCAGCGCCTCCTCCCCTAGCACATACTCACCGTCTTTCATTTCATTACTTGAAACAAATTATGGGCCAAGTTCAGCTGGCCTCATAGAATCAGTGAAAGTATTTAAAACATACCATGTCGCACTGTAACCTGTGCAGAAACAGTCTGCTGCTCGTGAGCACTTTTCGTCATAAACCAAAAAAGGCTCTGCTTTGCCTGACACTGTTGCTGTTGGGGTTGAGCCCCAGAAGGAACAGCAGGGACAGCTTCTGTGAGAACCAGCACTTTGCAGGAGAGGCTGGGCGAGCGCAGGGCACACGCCTGAACCAGCTGCCCGTGGGGACGTGCCCCAGAGACCTTTCCCAACAGAGGCCTTCAGTGCTCTGGGTGATGATTAATGAGAACTTGGGGTTGGAGCTTAGTAATTGTGATGAATCTTTTATATAAATCACTGGTAAGCTAACAAATACCAAGAAACAGTATAAGGAGAAAGGAGAGAAGGAGAAAGAAAATAAGGCACGTGACTGTAACCCCGACTCAATCTAGCAACAGCCAGGTAAGTGACCCCACAGGGTTTGATTTCTTCCCGCGACTCTAAAAAGGCCAGCAGCGCTCAGAGCTGTGGTGGGGAGTGGCTGGGCCAGTGGCACGCAGGGCACTGCAAGGAATTCCTACGGGGATGTCAAACCTGAATGGAAATTGTCCTACTGTTGTGGGGGTTGGATCTTGCTTCAAGGCCCAGAAGTGCAGGAAACAAGCGCGGTGCTGCCGGGTGCCAGGGAGAGCGCTGGAAGCTTTAGCGCTGGATCTCAGCAGTCGTGTCAAGCTGGGATTTGCTGTGCACCTTTAAAGGACAGAGCATAACCCACTTCTCCTCCTCTGGCACCTAGG
Source organism: Strix uralensis (assembly GCF_047716275.1). NCBI lineage: Eukaryota > Metazoa > Chordata > Aves > Strigiformes > Strigidae > Strix > Strix uralensis. Next base: position 1,479,116 of record NC_133999.1, read on the forward strand.
GAGAGCCCTGCACCACTCAGTTTATGTTCTAGGAAAGATGACAGGGATAGGTCAGAGCAATTGAAACCACCTTTGGCTTCAGCCGTGCAGGCCACTGAACATCCATTAGCTAGTAAGGGGCTTTTGGCCCTTAGTGACCTGGCCTGGATTTAAATCAGTGACCTAGCAATCAAAGACTGCACACCCCATTAGCCACCAAGACTGACTCCTGAAGGGATGTTTTGTGCAGCTTTGGTGAGCTCTCACATTCTATACATCCTTCCACACGTCTCCAGGAATATTACTGTGGTACAAAGTATGACTGACTAGAGAGATGAAGATATTAAGCATGTGTCTTTGTCAGTTATGGCCATTATCATTAGCAGACTAGCTACTATTCCCTATATATTCCTTTTAGAACCGTTTACAGCTGAAACATTTTTAATGGCTCGATGAATATGAATGCAACATTTATAACCATTTACACATATGAGACTTTGGGGCACATCCATCTTTCATCGCAGGCACATAACCTCCCATTACCACACTGTCACACTGAAGAGTGAGTGGGGAGAAGAGGACCCCACTTTGTAGTGAAAGATGAGGACATTATTTCTGCCTGTTTTGTAAAACACATGTTCAGAAATCTCCCTTATTGTCATCACAGACTTCTCTCCCCAGTCACGCACTTATTTAGACTCTTTATACTTTCATTAACAATGGAAAAATGCAGGCCGTTACATCTGTTAGCAGACATAATTTTAGACAAATACAACTTCTTATCAAATAAGCCTGCAATAAATGTTTCATGAACAGAACCCTTCAATAGAACTCCCAACACTAATTTAATGAGAAGTATCAAATGATTTTTTTTTTTATTCTGATATCTCCCCTGAGACAAATGATACTTTGCAGGCCTATTTTTAACAAATGAATTATTGACTTAAACTGGCACAATTAATCACAATATAATGGGATCAGGGGATGTTAGAGGCTCATTCAGCACGGCAGATGATGAGTACTGACTCTTCCAAGAAATGAGGCTCTTTAATCACTCCCAGATTAACAGCTACATGCTTTCAAATTTCAATCACAGGAAACTGGCAGAGTGGAATGAAAAGGGCCCACTCCAGCAGGAACGAAGAAAGCAGGATGATTTCTTACCCCATGAGAGCCCCAGTGCTCGTTGCCTCAGAAACAGGCACCCAACTTCCCTTGGGAAAGGACAGGATCTACATTGTGCTGCTTTTCCAAGAGTTCTTCCTTCCAGTCTTTATCAGGTAAAGAATTTGGTTTCAGGAGGACAGAGCATGCTCACAACCCATCAGACCGTTTTTAACACCTGCCCTTAAGGGAAAATCTTCAGGACTTAACAGAAAAAGCCTCTTAACTAATCCTCTCCTTACCAGGATAACTGTTCTCTAAAGTTTTGCACCTTCCTGCACCTTGCATGCCATGTATACTGAAGGTGTTGGAGTTATTTTTTTCTTATTTTCTTTGGTCGTTCCAGTTCCATTTTTCCCTATCCCGAGCACAAAGCTTTCTGCGCTCCTTCCGAGGTGCATCAACCCCCTGAAGGAGCGGAGAGAGGAGCAGACAGACACCCCAAGCCACCTCTGCAGCCGCTCCCAGCGCTAGTAGTGCCCAGTGCCAAGGAGCAGCCCCTGAGTAAGACCTCGTACCCCTGGGCAAAGAACTCAGAACGGTCTCAGCATCTCCCAACCCAGGTGCATAAGAACAGGCTTCGGTCTCAATCCCTTTTAGGCCTTACTAACTCCCTGCAGGGACGAGAAGTGCCAGGAAATCCGAAGTCTTTGCAGAAGGGGCTTGTGCGTCTGAGCAGCAGCACCCTGCCGAAGGCACTGCGGAAGCTCCGCTCTAGGCCCCGGGGTAAAGCACGCGGCCAAGTTCTCACCCTGGCTCGGCTCCCACCCCTGCGATCGCACAGACAGACCCCAGCAAGGGCGATCCTCACACCGGGGATCTGATGCAACTGTCTTGCCGTGATCGGGGCTGGAAATCCTTTCAGCTCCCCAGACAACATTTGACCCAATTGAAGAGTAATTCAGAAGCTTTTGTGACAAACAATAACAAAATAATAAGTATACAGATTAACTTTTAAAGGCAGAAATGGCAAAGGAAATGAAACAAAATTAACATCAAGGCAAACTGAATGCATGCTGAACTACATGGAAAGTCAAATACTATGTCTGCTTTGCTTTGCTAGTCTTGAGTTTAGGGTTCCGTCTTTTCTCAGCAACAGTTAGTGACATCTCAGACACCTCAAGCAGAGCTTTTTCTTTCAGCCTGTGCTGCTTGAGGTACCTGCAATACCCTGGAATCTTGCAGGGAAAATTTCTCAATTTGACAAGAGACTTGGCAAGTAAATAACAGGTAAATAGATTCCTAGTAGCTGAACTTCAAAACAAAAATGCGTTTTTTGTAATTTGCACTTATAAACAATTCTAAAAATTATCTCCTTTCTAAATTGGAGAAAGGCAGCAATTTCCAGGGTGAATCATGTGCATCATCTGGCCTTACATCCTGCCTTTGACAGTGACCTGCATCAAACGCCTCGGGAAAAGAATTCAAGAAACTCCACAGAAGGACGTTCAAGAAACAAAAGGAGCTCCACAAACACGAGAATCACACAACCCACATGGCTATTTCTTCCTCACCACTTAAAGTTATAAACAAATGCAAACCCTGAAACATATGTTTTAGCATTTGATTACTGTTTAGTGTTACACCTCTACATATTAACATTATTTAGATAAATATACAACCTCCCTTTGATTCATGTGCCAAAAAATAAACAAACAAACTTCCTGGCTAAGGGCTGAGGAAGGGAATCATTGGCTGCCTCCAGAATCACTGTCCAGAGGTGAATTTCACTGACACTGACACCAACGCTAATATTTGCGCTAAGGGCTGTCAGAAAGACAGTCTGATTTTTTCAGGTAGAGATTCTGTGTTGGAGCTGGTAGCAGGAAGAAATACTGAAGACGGTTTTCCCTCTGCACAGGAGCCTTTTGCTCCCTCTATAACAAAAGGTATTTGCCAAGACTGTTATGATACTGCACGGTTGCTTCCTAAGAAAATCTCCTAGTAATCTTTGCCTACTTGATGTACAATATTAGACTTTCAAACAAACCAAACTACGACCTGCTAATACTAACAGCACAATACATTTAAAATTGTCAATATGGTAAAAATTAACCCTTTTCTCTTCCTTCAACTTCAGATTTTACCTGAGAGTGTGTAACAGGCTCCACCAGTATTTCACTGCATGAGAAGCATCCCGATTAATTTTCCTGATATATAGCCACCTCCAAATATTTTGACAGGGAGAGGTGCCAGTTTTCTGTCCACTTCAGTCCTGATTCTTGTTGAAGCTGATTAAGATTGTTCCTCAAAATTGGTTTGCTGTATTCACCGCATGGCTTTAACAGCTGCACGTCCTCAAGCGAGGAGGAAACATTGCTGCTCCCATTATCCCTAAATTCACACAGAAAGAGGAAACAGCTATTTGCAATGGAAAAGCAGTGGGAAAGAGACTGGGAAAGGTGGCAGATGTACTGGGCTGTGCCAGACTTTTTCAACACGTCTCATTGTCTGCAAGGCAGAGTGCAGAAATGGGAAATGGCAAGTGAAATCCGCTTGTGTGGAAATGTGGCTAAACCTTCTCCGAACCAGGGCCACTCTAAGAAGGGGGCCAGCTCCTGGGTCTCTAGGGGGGGGTCTGGTAGCCAAAACCCATTCTCCTCTTTATCTTAATTTATAGGCCTGTCAGAAAGTTAGAATTGATTGGGAAGAGGTCTTGTTTCACCTATGGTGGGAGGAAATCAAGTGATGTTAGCAGCAGCGCTGGGCACATTATCATCTGCTGGTTCCATTTAACAACTTCTCACAACATATGCAGTTTACATTATGGTATCCTGCACATGTAGTCTTTGGCTGAAAATATCCTCCAGAGCTCTGAATTTATGGTCATGCAAATACTCGGAGAGGCAAGAAACAGGCATGCCAAAGAATGAAAAGGGAAAGCCTTCTTTGTTTCTGCTTCTAGGTCACGTTAACTCTAACCCTGCCGTGCTGCAACGCAACAAGGGATGCTGGTGTTTCAACCGCACACCCTCATCTTTCACTATGGCAATTCCTCAAATACCATCATCTCCCACAGACCCACTTGGCTTCCCTGGGCAGCTGGAGCTGGGCCTCTGAGAAAAGATCTGCTTTCAGCCAAGCTGTCTTTTTCTCTCTCTGCAGGCCTGGCATAACAACAGGCCTCACTCTGCCATTATCGCGGCCAGTTCTGCATCCCCTGGGGAGTCTCCCGAGTCCCAGCACAGACCTGCAGGGCAGCCAGTTAACCACTGTGGTCAGAACTGCACAAGCACAAAACAAGTTTGTTCCTTATTGTTGCTACCCTTTCTGCTATTTTTTTTCAGACATTAAAGTTGTGTGATGTAAGAGGAGGACTGAACAGAATCTCTTCGTCCATCCTTTCAGCACAACGAGCGTCGCTCTCCAGCAGCGATCCAGTAAGCTGCTGTTGCTGTGCAGTGCCCGTCAGAGGTACAGGTCTTGATCCCAAGAGCACTGCAGACATGTGGTGAGGATGCTGAGCTTATTAGCCCTTCTGGCCCAGTTGATTAGCTTGGGCACAATTATGCTGATTCTGGAGTTGCGGCCTCAACATTACTTTGGTGTCTTTGCGTGGCGCTAGCCAGTGGCTGTAATTTTTGTCGTGGTGGAATTGCAGGCTTAATGAAAGAAAAGAAAAACAAAAAGACGTTGTTCAAAGACCTCCATTTCACGTTAGGGCACAAACAATATATATACAACCAATGCAGCAATCTGTCACCTGTCAGCTGTCGGCAAAAGCTTTGTGGGAAATTAATTTTCAAGTGCAATTTCAGTAGCCTGTTGATGTAACGCCGTGGAACAGTGGGAACGGATCATACGGGAAGTGGACCTGTACGTTTCCTTACTGTGTGCTTTGCACAGCAAAGACACAGCCCACTACAAAATAAAAATGTATCTTAGAAATTTCACTTTCTTTGGGACTTTTTCCTATGCTAGGCTGGATTGTCAGATCATGTAAATGCAAACAGTTCCATGGATTTAGGAGGAGTAATCTCATTTTATACCCAAAGGTACCACGACCCTCTGTTCTGAGGAGTGGCCACTTGGAACAGGAGGGTTAAAGCAGCAAAAAGTCACCAGGATTAAGTTACTAGGATTACCATAAAAATGATAGCCTTTGTCACCGACAGCCCTCTCCAGAGAGCGTTCTTCCTTGCAAGTCCAGCGAACCCGCCCAGCGCTGATGGTGGCAGCGAAGCCCCAAGCGCGGCTGCGCTCCTCGCTGTTCCACAGAACAGGAACAGTAAATGCAGCTATTTCCAGTCCTGACTTCTGACTAACCCACATCATAAATTAGACTGTCCCTTTTGGCCACACGTGTGTTAACTACACTGCAGTTTGGTCACAACTACTGTACAGTCCTATTTTTTGATAGATTTAATTACTCCTAATTTATATCAGGCAGAACTGCACTTAGCATGAAGTACTTAGCACTGTCACTTTAATGTCATGCTTAATACACATTTTTAGAGCTCTGGTCATTAACTACACGATAGATTTGAGCCTGGATTTACTGTACAGCGCTCCATGGCCCCCCTTGGCTTTTGGAGGCTGTTGCAGAAGCCTGATCAGCGTTGCCTCACATACAACATATACTCTGTATGTGTGACATACGGCCCATTGCTCAATTTTGACATCACCAGGGAACAGCAGTGCTCCTCCAGGTGTGACAGGGGGGTATTTTTAAGAGAGACTCTCAGATTCAGAGTCCTGCAAGCTTTCAGCCAATATTAATCAGTCTGCTAAGAAATAAAAGCAAGTTTATTCTTCTTGGGAATGTTTATTATTGCGACAGTTCAAAAATGAAATTCATATTTGTGAGAAAAACATGGTTGAAGTTGTTCCTACGTGGATAAGTGACCCACATTCCTACTTTCCTCTTAATTTTTTAATAAACTGATTCATTCACTGCATGATACCACTACGTGTTCATATCTTTATCAAAAACATTAATAAAATATTCACTTGTATTTGTTTACCAAAATGCCTTTTATGGAGATGAAATATTTCTAAAATCTGCTCATTTATGTTTTTCACCTAGCAATGTATTAAAAAAACAAAACATAATTTGTGTTGGTGAAACTTAAATAATTTTGACAGCAGCAACAACTTGTTTTGCAAAAACTGTTTTTGAGGGGAAAAAGCAACTCTTTCAAATTCCACAATTTATTTATTTTTTTTTAAAACAACCTGCTTCTGTGTTTGCTCACTGCTGAAGACTGTGCGTCCTCAATGCCATCTGAGGCATCTCAACACTGTAGAAACATAAATATAAATGAACATACTAAATGGTGATTGCCAAGTTGTCTAGCCCATCATCCTGAAATGGCCATTCAGGACAAATTCCTTGAAACTCAAGAATGCAATTCTTTTCCTTTCAAAGGTCCTGTCTACAGAGTACACTGAGGAAAGTTGAGACAAATGAAGCCAAACACGAAGTCAACGTGCATACCTCAAAGCTCTGCGGTCAGGTGAAACTGCAGCGAACTACAGGCACCGTATTCCGAGGCAGAGCTGCCGCGCGGGGGGTTAACAGCCTCCTAAGCTCATACAATTAGTTACTCCTCATGGCTCCCCATACAAACGGGTCCTACGCACACTTGGGAGCTTATGGCTTGCATGAGTTGTTGCTACACAACTGAGTTGGTTACGTGTCCCTTCAGTTCAGCCGAGGTGCCCAGGAGAGCGCCCTGTCTTCACAGGGCACAGGCCTCGGGATGGGCACATGGGACCTGACTGGCCCCTTTCCACGGCCGCGGCAGGAGCTGGCCCTGGCCCTCCGTGTCACAGCAGCTCCAGGGACACAGCTGCCACAGACGGACGGGGCTGCAAGGGAGACCAGAGTGAGGTGTAACAGATAATTTTCTGGGCTTTCTACAAAGTGTGTCTGTTCCATCATGCTCTTTTCTGATAGTAGTAAGTAGGACAGGGAAAGTTTTGCTACAGAAACTGCGGTTACTCATGGTGTGTGTTATTCATCTTTTGATTATTTATGAGAACATAATAACAAAACAACCGAGCAAACAAAGCCCCCCTTCCTCTACTCCTTCTCCTCCAAAGAAACCAGCGTAAGCAAGTGGACTGTGCTTAGAGCTCAAGTTGGCTTTTACAAGCACTACCGCTACCTAAAAACCCAGGGAGAAATCACACTTTTTCTGATTGACAGGTGCCACAGTGATCAATAAGGGCAAAGAAAACAACTTGAAATGACTGTTCAAGTTGCTGTTACATAATTTTGGCAAACAAAGGAAAGTCTCCGCTGTCAGCAGTGAGTGACACTGGCATTGTCTCGTGTTAATCAATACCAGCCCGCACATGCCCTGCGCTTCCCAGGAACCAGCTGTCCCTCCGGAGGAGGCTGCGTGTGACTGGAGGGGGGGATGCCGCCGAGATCAGTGAAGAGTCAGGCATGGGGGACTCAAATTCATCTGCAAGCAGGTGCTAAGTGAATTCCTCCAAAAGGACAAGATTCATTCTTTTGCCGGCTTTGGGATGAATTAGCATGAATTCATAATCCATAAATCCTGGTGGCAGCAGAACAGCATCCCTCCTGTTGTTATTTATTTTGAGATTTTCACTGGGGCAATAGCTTTACGTTTGACATTTATATAGGTCACAGTGAGCTAATAGCCATCTGCCATCTGGGGACTTTTATAATGAACATTGCAGAAGACTATGAAACAATCTCTGGCATTTCCGATTTGAACATAAGCTGAAATAGGGTTGATCTTTACAATATGCTCTGCTGTCTCTCTTCAGGTTTGCATTAGTCATTTGCCTGGCCTTGCTACACACATACACACGCTTGCACATATGGGAAGCGGTGGGCTTCAGCATTTAATACTATCAGTTAATCACCACATGCATGAAAAACACCCAATACCTTGCACAGCTATAAAAGGACCTCATTCACCTGAAAATTCTTAAAACATTTCAGAAATATTAATGACTCCCCAGCCCTCCTCCCCTGCAGTGCGGGCACAGGAGGCTCAGCCATCGCGCTGGCTTCACTACAGTACACGGATGTGAAATCACTCCTGCAAGGTCACAGAGCCCTCCCTCAGCACAACCTCACCGCCCTGCTCACCCAGGATACACCCCAGGCTGAGCCACCACAGGTAAGAACCGCAGAGGTGGAGAGTCCCCAGGAAGACCACCACAGACAGAGGGGCTGAGGCATAGCAGATGACACCCCTTCATCTCACCCTCGGGCCAGAGCAGCCGCCCCAACCAGCCCCGACTGTTTCCCAGTTCCCTGAGGCGTTTGGCCAAGCGCTCCCATGATTGAAGCCAGCTGAGCCACCTCTGCAGGGGAAGGCTGGGGCAGGGGGGTCATGCCCTCACCTCAACAAGCAGCAGAGACCTGCAGTGAAAAAATCCCTGTGAGGGATTTTTAGTGCCATGAAGTACCCACAGTGTCACCTCTTGATCATTTCCACCTGTACTAAGTGCTGTCGATGCAGCAGCCTCTGAGCAGGCCCGCCATGGGCAGCTGGTCGTGCTCCTCTTCTGTCCCCAGCTGACACGGGAGTGCCCACGGGCAGAACCTGCATCTCCCTGCCCCGAGAGCAGAGTCCCTGCCGCCTCCCGCCCGCTCACCCGGACGGGGCGTACAGGAACACGTGTATTTCCAAGCACCTGGGCGCACTGTGCTACGATCATCAGCTCTTGCAGATGGGGAATTGATAGAGGAAAAGATTAAGTGACTTGCTGAATCGTATAAGCCACCTACAAGAGTTGTGAGTGAACCCAGGTGTCCTGAATTTCAGGTCAGCACTTTAACTGCAAGGCCGCCCTTCTCCCAGTACCTACATGCTGTTTATTTTACGATACAAATGTGTGAAAGGACTGAATGTGCTCAGACAGATGAGAATATCCCATCTCAATTAGTCACTCTCCAAAAAGCCTCCTAGGGGGCCAGGCCTCCTTAATGCTGCATGTTCCTCCTGAGTTCCCCAAGCCTCAGCAGGCCTCAGGGTAATAAATTACATTTGTCTCTGCCTTAGCAGCAGCAGCCTGGCTGAATCCTCCTTTCCATGACTCAACTCATGATGAAATGCCTATTTCCTGGTGCTGAGATCTGTGAAAATTGGTCCTTTCAGCCTCCCTCCTGAGGGACATGCCTCAGCGAAGCGGCTGGGGGCATCTTTGATCAGATGTGCTTTTCTCCCTTCCCTTTGCCCCCTGATACAGACGCCTGGTCCTGGGGTGTCACTTATTTGTATTATGTCTTTCAAGGACGACACACAGAGCGCGTTTGAAATCCAATCCCCTCTCGTGGGGCTGTGGGGCTGGGAAATCAGGGAGATGCCTGAACACTGACCAGGTTTTGACCTGGTCCTACAAGGACTCTGGTTACACAAAATGCTGTGCTAGCTCTGATAAGCATAAATCTTTTGGGCTGCAACTTTTGTGAAGTTCAGCAGGTGACAGCTTAAATAACTTCATGCTCAGCTGCTGCCTACTAATGCTGCCACATGGAGGGGGCAAGCCAGGCTGGAGGCTGGCCTGGGAAGCCCACCTTCCCCGCTCCACCACCGCCCTGGCAGCGTGCAGGGGCTCTCCGTCCGGGTACGGCAGGTAGCCTTGGTGTGGCACAGCAGCCTTCTGCAGCCTGGGACACTTCAGCTGATTACCCAGCATGACTTCCCTCCCGGCTCCAGCAGTAGCTGAGTTACAACCTGCCTTTCACTGGCCTACATCTGATGGAGTTACTTCACACTGATGCTGCTGCAAACAGGCACAGCTCTGCCTGTGTCACTGACCCCCTTTCACAGACATCACTGCAGACTCTGGTCCACACGAGAGCAGCCTCATTACAGTGGAAGGCATAAAAAGATAAATGCTGTAAGCCTTATCTCTACCTTTTCCACCACATGCATGCTCCCTTCCCCACAACGCAGGATACGCAACAATACACAGTCAAGGCTGTGCTCGTGCTTCTCAGCACCACTGGTAATACCTAACAGAGCTCACCCTGAGGAGTGCTTCTGGTATTGTTATTAATGTCCATGTCACAACTGCTTCCCTAGGATTTCCATTACACCCAGGGATCATAGTGCACAGAAGGTGCCAGGAGCTCAGCCCAGCCTGTTTTTCCCCAGCAAGATGCGAGACTCAGCTCTCTCGTTGAATTTCAAAGAGAGCAAGAGAGAGAGGGGACTTTCACATTGCTTCAGTTAAGTGGAGGATCACCAAAGGGCACAGAGAGAAATGAAAGCGAAGAGGTCACTCCTATTGCTGGGAATACATTTTTTCACCAGCCACATTAGGTAAATTTACTTTTGCTTTGCTGCTTAGTGTTTTCCTGCATTCCTGTCCTGCTTCATGCCTAACCTGCAGCACTGAAGGAGCCCCTTCATCCACCCTGGCCCGCTCGGCTCTTCCCAGCAGCCTCCGAGGAGCTGCCTCGTCCCGTTCTGTGCTCTGCACCCCCTCCAAGCACTGACTCCTGCAATCCGATGTCAATCACAGCTATTTTAATGTGCTAACTTTCTAAATCCACACTTGTGCTTACTTAACAATATGCTGCTTTGATCAGTGTAATACAAGCAAAACTAACAAGAACGGGGCCCTTACCTCCCCTCCCCTCTCCTGAAGCAAGCCTTGCCAGGCCTCAGGCTTGTAAAACCAAAGCAATTGCAATCTTTAATTTTATTTCCTTTATTTTCAGGCTGTTAGGTGCTGGTTCTGATTAGGGACGTTCTGAGCAGGAATAAGGCTATTTTAAATAAAAAACATGTTGAGCTTTAGGGGGAAAAAAAGCACAACCTTATCAATTTAGAAGAAATGACTTTTCAACCAGCGTTGTGGACAAGGCTGTGTTAAGCCAGGGCCTCGGGAAGCGACCTTTCCTGTTAGTCACATCGTGTTTAGGGTTTAGGGATCAGCAGGACATCATTTGTGGGTAGAGCGAATGGACTTTACCACAGGGTTCAAGAGGACAAGGGTTCCAAGCACGTTCAGGACATGTTGTTTCAGGAGCACATTCAGTGATAATGCCTTACCTACGTCTGAGCCTCACAAAACCAAAATGAGATTTCACTTAGACTTCACCTGGGTAAATATGAAGTCACTAGTTTGATTTCAATAGAGTGCAACTGAGAATGTACTCCGTAGCCTAGCAAAGCTGAAGCTGCTGCACTGGGACAGCCCCGCAGCCGCCTAATTCACCGAGGCTGATACAGTTACACTAATCTGTGCTGCTGAACAAACAGGCTGGTGTTTGCAGTGGAGCGGCTTTGCACTGCTGCTGCTGTAACTGAAATCAAGTATGGCCCCGTGGCTGGATTTACACCGACAGAACGCAGAACAGCATCGTGCCTTCAGAGCGTGGGTCTGGCAAACCTGGTCCTGCTAGCACAGCCCCCTGACCAGCGTAAACAGACTTCACTAGAACAGTGTCACCTTTAACCAAGCTGCCTAGCACATGGGAAATACGTGCAGCATACACATGGCTTTGGGATACTGCACAGGATTTTATGGTAGGGTCAGGGGAAAACTCAGGATCAGCCATTTAATCCTATTCAATTCGGGCATGAATTGCCCAAATCTGCCAGCCCCAGCATCCTGACTGCACTTTCCCCTTCAAAGCAGCTCTGTCTAGTCTGGTGACTCTGGGTAGCAGAACCTTAGCTTTATTTTCATCTGTCTGTCATTTTTGATTTCACCTCTTTGGATATGTGCGCTTTCCTCCTACCCCCACAGATCCTATGACCTCAAGGTCCTTCACCATTCCGTGCCAAAGTCATGTCAGAGCTGAGCTTCTGCTCCTCAGGAAGGAGTTACGGGGACCTCTCACAGGTCAGAGTTCAGATTAAGTTAAAGAGGCAGGGAGATAAAAGCCGGAGCAGGCTCTTATGGAAGAGTTCACGGACAGCTGCCGTACCGCAGTACAAGTGGCTTGACTTGAAGTGTGCTGAAACCAGCAGAAGGTGTTTTGAATGCACCAAAATGCCTTTCGTGCTTTCATTTCTATTCATTATTTTTACCCTGGTTAAAGACAGAGAGTGAAATGGCTGTATTAGGACTAAGACTAAATAAGACTTTATATATGCCTTATGGTGTGCTTTGTAAAACTGAACAGACTGGTCACAGTAGAAAGTTCTAGAACCAGATTTAGGGTGAAGAGTACACTTACCCCAGTACAGGAATTGATCCTTTTAAGTGACTAGCTCTGTTCTGGTAATAGCTGTTATTATATTGTTATTCGAGTGGGAAGAAGCTCTTCCACAGACCAGGGCTCCGCTGTGCTGACAGCTCAACGTGGAAGAAGAAAAGGCTGTTATCCCGAAGGGCTGGCAATCCACACGCGGTTCTGAAACTTGCTGCTAGCCATGGCCTTAAAAAACTGCCTCTGGCACAACCAGTTTCGAAGCCTCTTTCTCACTCAAAATTTTGCAGTGTAACATGATTTCATTAAGCAGATGCTAGACAGATAATGTGCCATCTTCAAGAAAGGGGTGTTTCCCAAGTGCTTAGGAGTTTGCTGCATGACTCTGATGTCAATACAGAAGCTTTGGCAGACATCAGAGGACTTTGAATCAAACCCTTTTCTTTTCTTTCCCTAAGCCATGCTTTCGCTGTAATTAATATTTCCACTAGTCATTCTGGGATAGGTGCAGGGAAGCTCTGTGGGACTGAAATGCACCATCACACGGGCCTGTGTGAGTCCTCCTGGGCCAGGACCTCACCGCTCCAAGGGCTGGGCAAGCGCTGGCAAACCAGATCGCCCCGGAGTGCTGAACAGAGCAGTGCAGTTGCACGCACTTCAAAATGCTAATTTATTTTCCCAATATGTGAGTTAGTTTTATGATATCAGCATTTTGTAGCTGAAAAGCTATGGGTTTCTCTCCAGTACAGGGAAGGGCAGCATTCTCTGAAGTCAATGTGGGTTCCTCTTGTTGGCTTGCCAAGCCAGGGCCCCAGATAGCCAAAGGCAGGTGCTCAGCTTTCAGCAAAGACCTGGCCCCTTTCCAGTGCTTCCAGGTGGCCAACCCCAAAAGTGAAGGCATCTCGAGACAAATCACTTCGAAATTCTTTCACTAGGACTGGCAAATCCCCTCTAAATCTGCCTCAGCGTTAGTCACTGCGCACACGTGGGGAATGCACGGCCCCAGTCAATGCATTTCGCTCCGAGAGGGGCCGTGGGCCCCACACGGCCACGAGTGCTATTGTACCTCTCCTGGCAGTTGCTGCATTACTATGACAGCTGCAAACCCCGATGAGTGAATAACCTAATCGAGCCATTAAAAGAAACAGAAGCCCTCTGCCCTGTTTGATTTCTCTCTATAATGATGTAAAGTGCACTTTAATGGAGTCAAAGTGGTCCTGGGCCATTCTTGTTAAGGCCATTTGATGCAGTGCTATTGAGTCCCACTGCTAGCGTTCATTACCTCCCTTCAGCTCTCTCCCCTGCTGCATTGTAGTTCAGACTTCCCAGCACAGTTTCTCTGCTGCTACAGCCCCTTGCCTGCATTTTGTCTACATAAATTAGACCTTGTGCAGCATATTGGCCTGTCAGGGGACTAGGAAGAAACTGTATATTGTTTCTGGCATTCCCGGGCCCTTCTGCCCCTGACATCTGCTGTGTTTGTGACAGGGAATACATTCCTGACTCATTATCCGGGCAAGCGGAATCCCTCCCTGACAGCACCATTAATCAGAATCAAGCAGTCCGGCAAATAAAAAAAAAAAAGGGAGAGAGAAGAAGAAGAAAAAGAAAGCAAGCAAAGAAAAGAGACAGTTTCTAACTTTCACTTTTGTGTCATTCCAGTGTCTGAACAAGTAGCAATCTATCTTTCTGAGTGACAGCTCTGATGGATGGCATTATTTATGCTTTTGTGTATTAAAAGACAGTTCTGGCACTGGCTTGTCACTCACCAGAGATTTGAAAAAAGTTGAAATTTAATTTGAAGGAGAAGAGGGCAAAGATCATAGGATTCTGGCTCGGGAGTGTTGCCTGGGAGGGACAGAGATTACAGTGGGAGGGAGTAACTGGAAGAGGTGTAGAAATGGCGCATAAATAAGTAATTGCCCTTACAGGTATAGAGGTTTCTGGTTTTCACCGTGTATCTATATTCAGATCTTCCTGGGCTGGAGAGGCCTGTTTGTTGACACAAATAGGTTTGATGTTCCTTGGAGGGATGCATCATTTCAGGGTGAGACAGGCATATGCTTAATTTTCTGTACATAATTTGTGTGTGTTTGTGTATACAAACATTATTACATATGCACATATATATGTGACTAAATGTGTGTATATAACAGGATGTCTTTACATGCACATGTGTATTTACACAAATTAATTTTAAATATAGGCTTTTTGTTCTAGCATACACATCTTCAAGATACAAAACACACATCTAAATATCTACACACACATGAAGACAGTCACCTGGATACATCCCAAGATGAACAGTACATCCATAGTTTTAATTTCCTTCTTTTAAAAAACGTTTACTTACTACACTATTTGTAAGCAAGTTTAAGTACAAACAAAGGACAATACTATTTAAATCTAATTATCTTGTCTAAAGTTTTGGGCAAAAAATTGCATTTCACTTCATCTGGAAAGCATAGTTTGACTGTTAGTCCAGTTTTATGTCTTTTTCTTTATATTTATCCACACACAGGCCAGCTGACTGTCGAATGCAGACCTGCTATGAAGATTTAGATGCCCACACTTCCATTTGTACCATCTCCTGCCTGCAGAAAAGGCTGGTAGTTGCATGTGAGCTGCCAGGCTGAGGAGCTGTCTCATACTGACCCATTTATAAAGTCAGAATTGCAGAGTGTAAATCTGTATCTTTGTTTAACGGTGCTGATTTATGCGCTGGCAGTTGAACCCACAGGTATTTACACAGCATATACCCGCCACATCATATATAAACACTAGAACCCGGTCAAAGCATGTTTGTGTGGGGCTATTGTACGTAGCGGTGTAAGAGGAAACAAGCAGGCCACCACATTCACTTCAAGAGCAAACAGGTACATCTTTCTGAAAATTGTTGATTATTTGTATTTATGCCAGCAGTGAATTTGGCTCTACACATACTTACGTTTCTGCAGCCCTGATGACAGGGAGAGTCTCTCAGGACCTGCTGTTCCATGCTCAGAGTGAACAGGGAAGACTTACCTGATCTGAAGACTGTAGTTCCATTATTAAAGGACATTATATGAATAAGGAATCCCAAATTTAGGTGTCAACATAAATTAAAAACAGGATTCTTACCTGAAGCAACTGAATTTATCAGAAAGTCGGGATCACAGACAGATGCACATCTCTTTGTTCATCCCCTTGTGACGTGCCCTGGGACTGAAGGGAGGGAGCTGCCTGTACTCTGTCGTGCTGCTCCAGCGCAGGACGGGGATGCGCAGAGCGCTCGCGCCGTTCACCCACACGCACCTGCACGGGGATGAAATTGAAGAGAGCGATTTGGTCCCGGGTGGAGCCAGGCCACCGGCCTCTGCCTGCAGAGACGTTCCCTTCCTGCCAAGGGCTGTTCCGCAGCCGTGGCTGCCCATGCAATGCCACGCACAGGCTTCTGGCTGCACGCTGGCTTGGGTTATGGGTCAGACACACAGAAATGATGGCACATAGCTCCCCACAGCATCAGACAAGATGTTACACTCTATGGTATTTCCAACACTGAACAACACATGGTTTTGACCTGAGAAAACATGAAATAATAAGAAACATGATTCCTATTATTTATAACTTTTGCTTGCAGATGACCCATCTCTTGGCTATTTTGACAAACATCTGTTTTGGAACCCATAAGCCAACATACAGCATTTGCTTCTAATTAATACAAATTTGTTTCATTCCCAAGTCTCAGCAGGTTTCACTTCCCCTCTCCTAGACTATTGGCATCAGCAGCAGTCACCCTACCACACCTAGCAAATCTTGACAACAACCACTCTTGAGACTATAAATCTAAGGCAAAATCCCAAGCACTTCAAAAACTGCCAGAGTTCTTGGCTAAATCCAGGAATGGTGTTGACTTGCAGGCCCAGCTGGATTGTTACTATTATCCTCTTGGCCTCTTTTTTCCTTCCTGAGGATAGTGTATCTCCTCTTCCTATCCACAGGGATTTTTCAGCTCGGCCTCACTGCAACACTTGAAGTAACACTGTATTTGCAATACATTGAATGAGCACTACGGATGGACAGACGAGGAACTGCTGTGACCCAGGAGAATTTGAAAACCCACCAGTGGTGTTCTGCTCGAGATGGTGGTCACAAGAAGGCCTAGGACTGTGCACTGACTTAACTTGAAAAAGCTCCCTAAAGGGATGACATCACAGCAATCCCAGGCAATGAGCTGTCCCTTCCGGGTGTGAAGTTGTGGAATAAACCTATTCTTTCAAGATCCAGAGCTTAAATTTCAAAGTCAGATGTGTGCGTAATTCCCTCAGGCTCCTTTGAAACCCAGCCGGTGTTTTGAGAAGGAGCTGGTCATTTTTCTAATCCCAGTCTCAGTATGGTGGAGACTGTGGATTGGTTTTTCTTAAATGTTAATACCATTAAACTGAAATTAGCTGGGGTGTAGGGCAGGCTGAAGTTAGTGGAGAGATATGTGGAGGGGTTTCTCTTCACTGGCTTTCAGAGGCGTAAGTTGGGCTGGTCAGTAACTGCTCCAGAAGGAAACACAGTAATAATCACTCGTAACAACTAGGCACAGAAGAAAAGGAGAGTCTATCCTATTTGTCAGTCCAACTGTATCAGTCTTCTTGGAATTGTACTGTGAAAGAAAGACATCCAAGACCATACCTCAGCTGGGGTAAATGGTGTAAATTTTCATAGCTCCAATGAAGACAATTCATACCTACTAAAGATCTGCCCCTTGATCTCCAAAGCCAAAGAAACATAAGCTCTTGCGTTTTAAGTGTGGTAGTTGGAATGTTTAATTCTATTCTGTCGTCTGTCAGAACAGCAGGCAGAGGGAAGGAATGTATTGGTGTCATATGGAAACCACGGTTTGATGACGGACAAAATTAAATCCTTGCATTTGGACATAAACCATGGTAACACAAAATATGCAGCAAGTCAGGCTTGGTTTTCAATACTGAAAACACAAGGCCCCACTTGGCAGGCTGAGGAGGGGATATTAGTCAGATTTAGACATGGTTTTCTTTGTTTTATTGAAGGATAAATAATTATGTGCTGAGATATTCCAGACTCATGTTAACACAGTTGTGTGTGAACCACAGCAAAGGATGCTGTGAGAATAGGAAGGACTGAAGGTCCTTTAACCTACAAAGTATCTGGGAATCCTGGAAAAGTTTTGGGGTTCACCTCTGAAAGACAATCCCAAAGTTTCCTCAAAATATATCTGACGTGCAAATCTCCATAAATTAAACCTTCCAAGCATTTGCTTTCTTGACATTCTTAGGTTCACATATTGACTGAGTACACACCACGTCTCCCTGCAGCGTCTGCTCAGCATTCCTGCTACTGCTCCGGCTGGGGGGGCGGCTGGCCGAGCCCCCAGCTCCCACTCCTCTGCCCGGGGCTGAGCACACGCCCGGGGGCTCTGGGAACAGGGGGGTCCCACACTTGCAGCATAAAGGCAGCTCTGCTTCCCTTTTAATGCTTTTTACTAGGTGAAGTCCAGAGAACACCTCATGGACATGTAAGAGCAAAATTAGTAAACAGAGGGTGGACTCCTCTCAGGCAAGTAGTTAACTAGTTACAAAGAGATTTTGGGAAAGTTTTTTTATGACTTGTTAGGATTGAAACAAATATCTGTGCAGAACAACAGATAAAAATACTTTAACTTGTAAGAACACTTATAAGTGCAGGAATTCTAACATAGATTTATTGAATATACCCAAACCTGCTGAATAGTTCAAAGTGATCCTCAGCACATGAATGTTCTGCCTCGCACTCATCGTTTGTTCCATGATCTCCCAAGGGGCGCTGCTACTTCTTGTTTTAAAAGAAACCCCAATGTAAAAATTGCCCGCAGTAGAGGATCAAAGGTATTACAACCCTGTCCCACTGCTGTGCTCCTAGTTTTATTTACATTGGAATATCCTGAAGGCAGAGACCCTGTTTTTGTTCTGGTTTTGTATTGTGCCTCGCTCAGTGGAGACCTGACCTGGCCTCTAAGCTCAAACCCACAATAGTTAGCAGAGCAGTTTAAAACCGGTGCTGTGAGTGTTCCCAGAGGCGCTGGGCAGTCAGAGTAATGAGCTGCCCTCGCAGACACAACGTGCCCTGTGCGGACAGCCTTCACACGGCCTGTGTGCCAAAGGGGCAGAGATGGTCCTATCTGAGATACCAGAGAGAAACCGGCTTCATGAAGTGTGGGGCCACCCCTGTGTGGTGGCACAGGCCTTACGTTCCTCCATCTCAACGGCTCTGCCTTCACCAACCTGGTACTGCAGGGAATGAACCGACCCTCTCTTCCTTTCCCGGCATCCCCACCCCAGCTTCCGTTTCCCAAGCTGATTTATGATCTTTTGCGCAGTGAAATCTGCATTTCTCTTCCCTGACAGCACTAATGAAGTGTGCAGAGACCTGACAATATTGACTGGTCTTAGTCATTCATGCTTCTCTTTCCTGGTCAGCCTCCTCTGCTGCCAATAAAAGAGAAAAGTGGAAGGGGAAAGCCACAATTCACTGATGAAGTTCTGGAACTGCCTTTTTCTAGGAACCCTCTAGCCTGCCCTCTAGAACTGAGTTCTGATTTGTACCACCCCCAGGTTGCTGTGGATGCTGCTTTACGTCTTGCACTGTCCTGCTGCACTCACAAGTGTAAAATGGAACTTTTAAATCACTTTTTGGAAAAAGCAAGAGACATAAATGTCAGCACAGCAGAGTGAGTTTACGTAGAGATGAAATCAAGCTGAGTAGCACAGATACGGCACGGAGCTGGATTTCATGTTTCACTGACGCCCTTGGTCCAGAGGTTTGCTCATTAACAAGGCTATGATTCTGTTATTGAAACTCATGGTAAGTGGTTCCGTAGGCAAAGATCCAGCAAAGCACTTAGGCAAATTCATAAATTTATGTCCCATTGACTTCTGTGCAACCATATATATGCTCAAAGTCATGCATGTCTTAAATGCATTTCCAGATCAGGCCTTGTACTCAACAAATAGTCTTTCTGCAGCATCGTAAACCCCAAGCTTTCAAAATTCATGAGTTCAAGCTCTCATTTCCCCTAAGCTACCATAACTGCAATGCTGAATGCAAATTCAGAAAATGTTTTTTAAAAAAAAAGTCTTAGTTTTGAACTTCTGATTCCAATAACTCTGGATAGGATCGTAGCTTTAACAAAGTAAAAGAAACAAAAAAGAATGACAGCTAAGGCTGTCATCTCAGTCCATATCTTTAGGAGAAGAGATTTTTAGAAAAAATACTCAATACTGTAAAACTTGCAATAAAATCCCTAAAGTAAGAAGATTGTTTTTCACATTTGAAAAGCCTGAGATCTTCGTCGCAGTCTCAGGCTCAGTGTAACCAGCTGGTGCACCTTGAGCTGTGTTTTGGGTGGGGGGGAAGATTGGGCCTCTCAGTTCTTGTGCCTCCCACAGACATTTTGCTTCTCAGCCACTACGGTGCTTCAGCTTAGTAGGGTTCTCTGCAGAGTTGTGCTGCTTCTTGTTTTCTTTGACTTTTTATGCATTCGCTAAAGTCTTTGTTTAAAGGTCATCTCTTGAATGAGTATTTTAAAGTCTTCATCAATACAAGCAGGAAACCAAACTGCCTTTTAGGAAGGAATCCCAACTTGTTTTTCGCACCATGTACTTTTTCTTACCAGCCATTTGGCCAGTAAGTCAAAACTGACTCCCACATCTGATTAAGGCAGATGAATTGAGTAGTTGGGAGCATCTTTGGATTAATCAGACCTCTTCCAGAAGAGCTCAATTCATTTTTTATAGACTCCAGGCACCCAAGAGTGTAAGACCGTCTTGCATTCACCCATGTGTGATTCATGTTTTACTCTTTTCTTTCCCAAATGCAGCACAACATATTCTTCAAGTGATCAAATATTTTAAATCCCAAAGTGACATTCTGCAGAAAACGATTCAAGCTGCTCTTAATGTAAGTGGTAATTTCATCAAACTAAAGGCAATAGTGAATTATTTTTAATTATAATCACTATTTCAGTGCAGGACACTGAGCTGTAACTAGGGTTCACATTTCCTGTGGAATTTGTCCTGGCCCCATACAAGACCTGCTTTCCGACAGTCATTTGCTCCACCTGCATTTCTGGACAATCCTCCATTAAATATATGCTTCACTTTATGCATATAAATGTTATAATCAAGACTTGCTTTGTTTTGTGCTTTTGCCCTCCCCTCTTGACGTCCCATCTACGTACACGTACCCTCAGCTCTCCGTCTCGTTGCCTCTCTGCTCCTGGCTGAGGGAGGACCCATCGGGGGACCAGCGGACGCTGACAAGGAGTAACCAGAATGTAGAGCACTCCAAACTTTTCTCCTACTTCTTCCCATGTGGATTTTCAGAGCCTGATCTGCCAGGGGCTGCAAGAGATGAACACGCAATTAAACTCTCAGGGAAACCTGAACTGATGAAAATTTCAGGACAGAAAAATCCTAGGGCTTTTGATATTTTGTGGGATTTGGGCTTCTTGCTACTTTCCTCCAAATAAAGCCTTTGAGGAACAGATCAACTCTGTCCGCTGGAGAACTTCAGCTGGAGGAAACTCCCGTCTGTTGCAGTTGCTTCATTTCCCTCTGACAAGCCCCTTCTCCCCCGGCACATCAGAGGGGTGGCTTTACATTGCATCATCGTAAATGGAAATGACCCGGTGTCGTAGGGTGAAATATGAGCTCACCAGGCCACTGATTCCCCGACTGCACTACTGTAGAGATACTTTATTTCTGAATTAGGAAGAAAAAATTGCAAAGCTTAATAACATAGATTTGCCTTTTGCCTATGAAGCTGTAGGGGTGAGCGTGGATACGCTGGTAGGGGTTGCCAAAAGGTACCAGTCCAGACCCTGCGGTAATTTTAATGTCCTGGGTGAAGGCCTGTCTGTCCCCAGGTCACCCCTTACCATCTTCCATGACCACATTTTTCATTTTCCTACCCTGACTATAAAATATCTGGTGCAAACCTCAGCAAGGAAATGAGGCCCATAAGGTTGAGAGTTAAGCACTCAAACGCTGGATTTCATAAAGCAGACAAAGAGATTAAATGCACGTTGACGTATGAAACTGAACATACCCATAGGCCATGGAGTATGTTCCCCAAATCTGGAAGGATGCACAAGCAAGCCTTCTTTTCATCATCCCTGTCCATTAGCACCCAGCTAATACACTTTATAGAGTCTATAGAGACAAGGTATTATAAAGATCATGCAGCCCAGGGAAGTACAAAAGTGATTTAAAATGTTCTAATCTCATTAATCTGTTTCTTCTCCCTAAAGATATTCAAAGCCCAGGCCAGATCCTTAGCTGGCAAGTGAAGTAGAAAAGCACTTAAATAAGACCTTAGATTTAAGCTCATGCTTAAATTCTATTTACCACAAAGTTCATTTCAAGATAAATTCATGCTAAAACAATATTTCTAAGCAAAAAACCCCTCACTTGAGCCAGAGCCTTTGCAATATAAACAGAGCTAATCTGTACTAGATGAGGCTTTTCTGCTTCAGGACTTTCTTCCCACTCTTCCGAGCCTCTTTCATCCAGCAAAGGGAACAGAAATTGTGGCTTTGGTGACTAGTCTTGGCAAACCAATTCTGCTTGGATTTTGCAAATTCAACTAAACTGCTGGAAGAATCACAATGAACCAGTTTGTCACCAAGCTGTAATGCAAACAAACAACAAAATTGCTATAATAATTAATTGAAATCTGGTGCACTTGTTGAACAGCCCAGAAAGTCAGACCCATTTTCTCGACCCCCCCTTTTTTCCGTGCAGTCACTCAGGAATTGCCCGTGCTGCACTGGTTTAGGGTGTTGTGAGGATTAATACATTCAGGTGTGCTTACATATCTGGAAATCACGCAGTGTAAACCTGGACGGTGTTATCACCTACAAACATGCTAACTATATTTTTACTGTTATCTAAGTTATTATCACAGGCCCCTAAGTCTGATAGCCAGTATTTAAATATTTACCATGATGAGAAGACACCTGACTGCCAGCTGTCATTCTCCAATGGAACAGGCACGTTTCCACAAACCTTGGTTCTTTTTCCCAACTCCACTGCTAATGATTATTTCTGTTGTCTGGGGGAAGCCCATAACCTCTGTATATGAACTAGGTCACTAGTTACACACTGATTTTGTGGGAGCTAGACAACCTTTTACTATGCACTTGGCCACTCCTAACTTAGTCACAGCATGATCCTACTTCATGTCCCGAAGCCTCATTCATGTGAAGAAACCAGTAGAAATGTTTGCAGTGGTAAGTAACACTCAGCCGCAGTTGGAACCGGAGGTACTATGTGCATGCCAAACATTGCATTATTATTATTATTGCTATTGACAGTATAAATGGCAGCGCCATAATGGGACAACAGCATCAGGTCTCAGGGAGGCAGAGGGTAAGGAGACATTAATATGTGCAGTCAACTTACATCTTGCACTATGAAAGTGTGCTGGTATGAGTGGTTCTGACACCTAGAACATAAACCAGATGGCCCCTTTCTTACGCCATATCATGCAAAAAGAGATTTGAATTAATTCATGTAGAAATCATGACAATTCTGTTACTGTTGGAACTCAGTATAGCGGACAGGGTGGCAGTAGATTATGCTGAATTTTTAACTTATAAAATACTAGTGACAGATGTCACTGCCTGTATTCCTTTGTTGCTTCCCATTCTTTCCATCCTCTAGTGCCCTTGTGTCCCTTCTCCAGAGCAGTAACTCTGGACTACATTGCTTAAAAACTTATTTAAATAAATTTTTGTGCAGAACTTTCTCTAAATCTGTGTGTAAAGAGAAATCCATCAAACCCAGAAGTGTGTGCCTGAACATAAAAGATGCTGTGGTAAAGGAGATTTCATTTCTCGGTGAACTCCACCTACAGCCCTTTTTGAAATTCCATCCAAAACTCATAAAATTTTACTGGCCATGGGGATTGATGAAATATGCAGGCAACAGTGCCTGCCACAAAGAGTTTGCACCCCGAGTAGTTGAGACTCAGTGGGAGAGAGGAATATCCTCCCCTGTGCTACGTGGAGGCTGAGGCACAGCAGCAAAGGCGCTTTGCCCAGGGCTGCTCTGCCCCCACCCCTGAGACCCACTGTCTGCCCAGGAGACGTTCCCTGCTCTGGGGAGGTGTCCGGCAAGGTGCCGGGGTCTCCCCGAGAGCAGAAGCAGCTTTGTGCCAGGGCAGTGCTGGCGCAGCCGCCGCGGCTCTGAGCACACCATCCCCGGGCCGCCCGGGTGTAATGAGATCCCGGGCTGCTCCCTGATCTCTGCACTTCACACATGCCTCCTCACTCCCATTTTTCAGCGCCTTCTCCACACAGCATGTCTCCTGCCGACACACCCCTGTCAGCTCCTCCATTGTGTGGCCAGCAGCGTCTTTCAGCACATGAGCCTCAGCCAATATGGCTTAAACACATCGATTCGGGGTGGGGGGGCAGCGGGAGGGAAGCCTCCACCCCCAGTGTGTCTGTTTGCGGAGGGGGGGGTCCTTTCTGCCATACAAAAGCACAAGTGGTTTTGTTCAAGCTGGCAGAGGCCGGCTGTGTTGAAGCTCCCTTTCATCAGTGGGTATTAGGCCCAAATCGCTGCCTCTTTGAATATGTACACAGCGCTTTCCATCTCCTGTCACCGGGATGACAGATCTGCCAGGCTCCTCCGGGGCCTGGCACCTGGGGCGTGCCGCGAAGCCGGCTTTTCAGCTAAGAGCACACACAGCATTTTTTCCTTCCCCCCCCCCCCCCCCCGCCTTATATATATTTTTTTTTTCCCATTGGGGAACTTTCTCCTCCGCCTTCCCCTCCATTTCCCCCCCCCCGAACCTGAATGAACACTTCTTTCAGTAATGGGTTTTTTCCACCTGGTTGACTTGATGAAAGGTTTATGAGTTGACATTATGTGTGAGAAGAACAAAGCAAGCGCGGGGATGTGTGCGTGCGCGGGGGCGGGGAGCGGGCTCGACAGAGCTGCTGAAAACTTTATTACAAACTAAGAGACGTTGGGAGCAATAAATCAGTTGGATGCTCTCTACAAACGAGCAGAAAACCACCACAGAACAGAATGAGAGTACACAAGGCCATGCTGGGCACCAGCAGGCTCCAGTGAGTTGCACTGGGCTGCTGGAAGAAGGGAGGAGGAAGAGGGGAGGGAGGAAGGGCAGAGGAGAAAGGCTGCTGGGCACTGGTCTCTCACAGGTCCCGCTTCCCCATGCCAGAGCCCTCCAGAGTCCCCACCTCGCAATCACAGTCATAGAAGCAACCGCTCCAAAGGAGGTTTCCAGAGGCGTGAACTGATGCTTCCCCACCCAGCTCAGGGTGCAAAGCAGCGGCGTTAGGAAACGAGGTGCCTTCTGGACAGACACCCCGTATCGACTCGCCCGCACTCTGGAGGTCTGTGCCCCGTCTACCCAGGCACGTCACTGCTCGAATTCTGCCTCTCCCAAGGTGAAAGTTGGCAGCTACTATTTACCAACGTACAGATGAACAACAACAGCTTGCTGTGAGTGTTTAAAAAATACCATACCTAAAACAAACAAACAAAAGAATTTCAGCTGTTGTTTGTTAGGAAACCAGAGTTAACAGGTTTACAGTTATGAAAAGCACCTTTAGAAACACAAGTTAAATGATTTTTACTTTGCATTACAGAGAAGGGGAGGAAGGACCTGAGATGCTACCAGCTGAGCCTGCAAAACAACCAGGAGGTGCATTGTCACATCAGCTCAAAGGCAAGGCTCGGTAGCTAAGACACGGCACGGCACGACTCTACCACGGCAGGCTGCTTCCCAAACAGCCTGCCTTCCCTCAGCCCCCCACGGTCCGTGCAGACGCGGTCGGCAGGTTGGAGGTTGCGGCGGGGGAAATGACAGCACGTTTCCTACAACGTCACGGGCTGCTCAGTGAGAACCATGCAGCATTCTCCTGATCTCATGTTATATTGGAAGTACCTTAGTTCATCCATTCTTTTTAAAGCATTAGCCTTAGTTCTGCTCTAATTTAGACCTGTGTTAATTAGCACTGTCTCTACTGAGGTGAATAGAGTTTCTTAGGAGGAACAGGTAACAGCTTTCCCTGACTACGCTGAATAAATTGCTCCGAGTATCCCTGTAATGTGAAAAGCAGAGCGGGTCTCACGGCATGAAAGCCTCTGAACCATACAACTGCTGTAGGTCACCCAACCCAAGTGCACGCTTCCATCGCTATTTCTCCTTAGCAATCCCATGCTGTACACAAAGGCAAACATGTTTCTATTTTAAACTCTAATCCAAGGCTACTGCATGCCTTTTGGAGTGCGGATGTCCTGGAAATGTCACTGCAGAGCAGTGTGCTCAAGAGATTAGAGCTGTTCCATTTTGCAAATGACAGCGTACAGTCACAGATGTTACTCTAGCCATGGGGTCAGACACAGTTGCTCAGGCTTAACTTGTTGAATTGCATTAATAAAAAGGAGAAGGGGCAAATGCTGAAAGATCCTGAGCAGCTGTAACTTTGCTCAGGTTAGTATTTCTAAGCCCTTTATCCCAGATAAATAAATTTCCTTTCCCCCGTAACAACCAGTAGCCATTACAAGTTCTAGAGAGATGACTTTAATGACTGAATTCTCAGGCAAAAAGTATGCTTAATATTTCCAGTCTCGTCATGTATGGACCAGCTGAAGAGTCTACACGGTTCACGGCCTTTCCGCAGAGAACTCTGCAATGAAAGTGACAGTCAGGGGGCGCCAAGAAGAATCAAGCAACTAAAGCAGCTCAGCACTGACATTTGCTGAGCCACCTAAAAGCTTCAGAGTAGAGTTGG
Source organism: Strix uralensis (assembly GCF_047716275.1). NCBI lineage: Eukaryota > Metazoa > Chordata > Aves > Strigiformes > Strigidae > Strix > Strix uralensis. The sequence continues at coordinate 1,505,173 of NC_133999.1, forward strand.
GTTAAGGGAACTGGTCAAGACCAGAGACATGGCAATGCAGAACTGGTGGGGGATACGTGAGAACTTAAACAGGATGGCCCAGGAGCAGATATACATGGATGGTTGGGAACACTGTCACTCGCAGGGTTCAGGTTAATGTGCCATGGCAGCCCTGGGTCTTCAGACCAAGAACTGCAAGAGATGAGCAGTTCTGGCCAGGCTGCAGAGCCCCACCTCCAAACGGTGACACCGTGCAGGTTGTGACTGAAGGTCACAGGCAAAAAGTAACATGAGCACAACCTGCTGGAATCCCAGGGGCCTGGTTCTCCCACCAGCGGTCATTTACACTTGGGCACTTCACACAGTGAGCAGCAAACACCAATTGCAAACTAGAAGGAAATCAGGCTGTGTTAACAATATTTCCAGAAGAGACTAATACTACAGGATGCTTCTATTTTTACGTACCTAATTTGAGAGCTTCTGATTTGCAGGTAGTGAGAAGTGAGTAGCTTTTACATTTTTAGAAAACCAGGTGCTTTTAAGATGTACCTTTAACATCAAAACCCATTTTAAATCACCACTGAGAATCTTGGCTGGTGTATAATAATGCTTCCAGGCACTTGCTCTGAAAAGCAGCCTGAGCTCTGTCCTAGATCAGCATGCAGTGACACGCATCATTCACACTAATGGACTACTTCTAGCTGTGCTGGGGGAGAGGGAAAGGGAAGGGCTGGGGAAAAAGTGCCGAGATGTACTGGGAAAAAAAAAAAAGCCAAAATAAAAATCAGGTGCAATTGCAGCTCCAGCCTGCATGCTTGGTGTTAATCATTTGCTCCTTTTCTGTGACTCATATCTGCTCTACACTTTTGCACTGTGAGCAATTCTGGTGCTCTGTAAAAAGCCAAGTATAGATGAGCTTGAATCTATAGCTAGCACCATATTAGCGGGGTTTCTGCCCACCTGCTGCCCAGGGCATGGAGAATCTATCATTTCTTTAGGGTCTGTAGCTGCCTGAGGAAAGCTGGGGGGAAGAAGAGCCATAAATTACCTAGTTACTTAAATTTTTCCAAGCAAAAGTTTGAATCAAGCACATGAGTCAAACGCTGCTCTACCAAACCGACCTGGGTCAGAGGGACTGAAGTTGGCAGGACAACTTGGGTGGAAGATGATAGGTGTTTGTTCCCTACTGCCCACTGCTGTTTAAGAAGCAGTAGGCAGGCTCTCTGTTCTCTTGTTCCAGCTACAGCTGAGGAGACAACACAATAATCAAAGCTACTTTATGGTACCTCTAATGGAGCAGGGAAGGAGTTTCATGGGAGTGACCAGAAGCACCTGCAGGATTTGAGACACAGGTATATAAAGAGCAATACACTCTCTATTTTCTCTCTAGAAGTTTCTCACAGAACTATCCACGTAGCACTGACATCTCTCTCCTTCAAGGTATTAATGAATTAAGAGACATTTTTGAGCAAATATTTGGGGGAATGTTTTTTATCCATGTGACATTATTAGCATTGAATTTTCACTGTCATTTTATTGTCAGGCCATTCACTACTGTGAAATCCTTCTGGAACAGAACAACATCATTGTGACATCTGCTCCTCTGTCTCTTTTCTAAATGATGAATACTCTAGTCCAGAGCCACCCCCTCCTTGCCCATCACTCTATTCTGACCAGTAGGCCTGCTCTGGCTCAAGGGTCGATTTTTTGCAGTAATTCATTCCCTCTCTACACCAGAGTTTTGCTAGACACCAGGCCTTGCCTGTCTGTAGGCTGTCGGGGTGACGATCCCAAAGAGGGATGTGATCGCTTTATCCAGACCACTCTGACAAAAATGGGTCCTGTTCTAAAGCATGAAGGAGTTGAAGTCAAGACTAGCACCACGTCCCTCACGTCCTGAAGAGCAGGACTTACACCCTGACAAGCTCTTGATTACAAGCTCTGATTTTTCATTCTCAGACCTGCTTTTCCTTTTCCTTGGTAGCAAATCTGATCCGTGCACTTGCTGACTAATGCTAACAAATCAGGCCAATTGCTGCTTACTGGAATCACCTTTCAATGGGGAGTTGACAGCCAGAACAATGCATCTGTTTGCAGCCTGTGGAGGCTGCGGGGAGCATCTGTCATCAGAGGAGCTACTTGTCAAAAGAGGTTTCAGGCTCTGGCTGATTCTCAGAACAGGGAAAAGAGACATGTACAGACCTATAGCTGGACTGTTGTTTTGTATTGGTGGTGCTTTCATCCTCCCCTTTCTTTGCTTCCCCAGCTGACTTTGTTCTATCAGATGTGGCTTTTAATTATGAGAGTTCTATGTGCCATTAGTGGTTTAACTGAAGGGAAATTGAGCCATATAAATAGCACCATTTTGCTATTCTCTGTTTATATTAAGCTGGATTTCCCTTTTGATATTTATTGAGGGAGATGTAGACCTGTTTGAAGATTCAGTTCAACTAGTTAAGATTTTACTGGAGGAAGGAATTTAGCCACTGAAATTGCCACAGGCAGCATCACAACTAGTTGGGTAGGAAAGAAGCAAGCAGCAACCACTACTTAGGCAAGACAGATGACATCAAAGAGACATTCCACCAGGGGTTTTTTAGCAGTCAGTAAATTATGCGTGTACAAAGTAATAAAGGAAGTGTAATAATGCCTTATTGTTATACGGGCACCTTTCATCCTGAAGGATAGTAGTTTACAAGCTGGAGATCTCAACAGTGGAGTTAGTATTATGTTTTCTCTTGCAGGGCTGAAGTATGATTTACCATTTCAGTCTTAAGCTGATTAAGAAATTACAGTTTGGAGAATATTGTCAATGAAAAACATTGCTGAAAAATTGCATGAAAAATTAACATTTGAAAAAGACACTTTTTATATATTTTTAAAAGGAAAGCATTTTCTTCATGTAGAGAAAATGATATTTTCATTTGAAAATAAGAACAACTAGTTATAGTAAAAGGTGAGGGACAAGTTTTAATTAAATCTTGAGAAACACAAACTCTTTACACTGTAGGTAGCAGTCTATGGTCAGCAGTATGAGCTTGTCAGATGCAGTAATACTGGGCATCCTATGAGAGCTCAGACAAGTTGTATTTATAAGCAGCAGCTTTGGGAATAAAAAGGGGGAGACCAATGGCATAAGACACTGTACAAAATGCAGAGACAAGGGAAATACTGGTTAAACCCCTAAGAGAAAACTCCTCAGACCGATTCAACGTGGAGTCAGCTCTCTGCAGACACACAGTTCCAGGTCTTATAGGCTTATTCAAATGGAAACCTCCAGAGCAAAGTGCCTGATCCCTAACTCACCTCACTGGAAAACACAAAGTGCTGAGTTAGTGCTACTGGAGACTGGAAGTGCAGTTGTAGGGAATCCGAGTTACTGCACACCAGTCTTTGGATCAAGAAGGTAAGATGCTACAGAACCTGTTGGCTCCCAGAGCAACTCGCAGTGTACATGGGACTCCAAGAAGTGCTGAGTAAGGAATTACAAATGCTTCTCAACACTTCTTACGAGTTACACAGCACTTGTAAGGGTGTGAAAGCAAGACCTGGTGGGAGACTGTTGTCCTCAGCCTTGACTCCTTGTCAAGGTATTGTTTTCTTCCGCTATGATACATAATTTGGAAATACTTGTGCATCCACAAGGTTTACCAAAATAAGCAGGATTTGCACATGCTCAATTGCACCTTAGGCGATGTGGATCCACTAAGAGGTAATTGACCCTAATGCTGAAGGGGATTTTCAGGCTGTCTCATCTATCTCCTGGAAAAGACCTCCTGGCAGGGATATTGCTTCATTAGAAAGCAACCGAGTGTTTTAAGTTCATTTCTATCTTCTGCTAGGCAGAGGTTTATAAGTGCACCTAGAACTGACTAAGACTGCCAGCATACAAACTACATTTATGGCTAAATTATAAATTATGAGACCATGAAAAAAAGGGAAGGGGCTGGCTCCTTTTGTTTTGGTTAAGGCTGTGCAACCACCGCTAGAAAATTCTTTATCTGTAGGGAGTGTTGCTTGTTTGCGTGGTAGCACATCCTCCCAGACAATGCTGCATGTTAGAGGCTGTTCAGAAAGGAGCAGAAAAAAAATGGGTGAAATTAGTCTCTACTGGTTGTTGTCCATTTTCACTGGTAATTAGCTTGGCTACCTCTACCATGTATTATGCAATGTAGATGCAGACTTGATTACTTCTGCCCAGTAATACTCACAAGCAGAGTTAGGTTGCAACATGAGATGAGGAAGTAAAAACTGAAGTTTAATAGAAAGCAACAGACACAGACAAGCAGACATCACCATCTAATGATGTTTGAAGAGCTTCTCTCTTTCAGCTGAATGTCTGTTTGGCCTCTAGGCATTATGAACTGTATCAGTCAAATTCTCTGTGCCACCCCTTGTTTATGAAGAAAGCTACAATTACTCATATTTGACAACTCAGTCCCACAAAGCCTTGTGAAGTTCAAAGCGCTACCCACCTGGTATTTCTATTTTACAAGCATGCAACAACAAAGTATAACTTTGGGAATCTTTCAACCTTTCTTTCCCACATGCTGAAGTATTCTTGTTCGCCCCTCCCTCTCTAGCTTTTATTTCACTCGGTATCACACTGAGAAGACTGAGATAATTCAGATAAGTGGGGGACGAGACAGGAAAGATCTGTTTAGGATCGGTGCTTGATTGAGTTTTAAAAGAAGCATGCCACATTGAATAAATTAGATCCCTGGGAGATTTTAAGTGGCCCAAGTGGCCCACAGGACCCAGGTTCAGGGGTGTTAACCAAGGCCTGAAATGACTTTGAGCAATGCACTCCACTCCAAAGATCGCTCTGGCTTCAGCAGAGCCCCTCTGAATGCAGCCCAGACTGTGCAGACAGCAAAGGCTGGCGCAGAGGTTTATGAGAGCTCCTTTCATACCTCTGCATTATTATAGAGATGTGTGTCTGAAGATGCCACGATTATAATGGAGAATGTTTATTTTGTCTGTAACCCAGCTGGCTGGTTTGCTGTATTTCAAATCTCTTCAAGTAAATAAATGAGGGGACTCTACTTTCCCCTCTACACTGCAGTGTGTATACATGAGTGTTATTTCCTGTATCAGATTCCTGTACAAAAACTGCTGTCAGGCTATTAATAATCTGGAAAAACACCTTGAAACTTGACTCAATGAGGGCACATTGCAAATGGGCTCTAATGGCTTTTATTTCTCATCTCTGTCACCTCAGATCTAATCTGCCATTTTCTCATTTTTTATCCTCTCTGGTCCCCTCAAAAATCATTCAGCAGCTCTTCCCTCAGTGCCAGGCAGAGCAGAGGGGGCCATGTGATGGGGTCAGCAGGCATTTATTAACAGACAAAGGTCAAGTGTATCATGTACTGCGACGCAGAGTCTTGGGCACACTCCCAGAACAGAGCAAAGGTGAGCGTGCGGCAGCTTCCTGCCACTCCGAGGCCTAGAATCAAAATGCAGAAAGCAAAGGAAGATGTAGTCCTGGAGGGAAAATATTCCCACCACCACAAAGAAATCTTACAGAACTCCCCACCCCAAACTCAGCCCTCCCCCCATAACTTTTCATTTTATGGGCCAGTACAGAAGTTTCCTGGATCCTAAGACTTGCTTTTAGCCACAGGGAAAGAATTAGCCAAGACTGTCCCCAAAAGCCAGTAGCAAATCCCTGGATAGCGACATGCTTGCTTTGTGGATTGTTTCTTTTTTTTTTTTCTTTAATTAAAAAAAAAGCAGCCTGGAACTGAAATTAGAACTTTTTTCCCCCCACGCCCCCCTCCTCTATTTTGGGGCCACTTATTCATCCTCCGTGGAAACAATCTAGGCACCATCAACATTTTAAAGCACGTGTCCCTCTGTTTAAACACGCACTCCTTACGTTGAGTTTGGTGTGGTATATTTGCCTGAAGAAAAAATGCAAATTAAAGGCTACTTAGTTCCTTCTCCTCTGAAAAAACTGAGAGAAAGAATGTGAGAGGACATTGAAAAGCATTATACAGGACTTGTGACCTATTAAGAACTTATGGTCAGACTTTTAAAAGTTGTTCAGATGCTCTGAAGTTCTTAATTAGATATCACTACATTTTTAATTAAATGGTATTCCTAGGTATCTAATTACCTTTAAAATAAATGGACCTCAGGGGGGTCTAGGGGGAAAAGGCATGAGGCAGTTTCTGACAAAAGTTGTACAGTACATGATTCTCAGAGAGAAGCCACAAGTCCTTTTTTTCCCCTCAACCATCTTGACATTACAATCTGTTTAGGAGTTCCTTCTTTTCTGTTTTATTTGGTTATACAAACATTAATTTAAGGAATATTTCTCAATCCTCCTGTGGGAATCCAACCCAATTTTCAGAGACAATGCATGTGCAAAAATGACTAACATTTCTCTTTGAGGAAGGGAGGAGATTTAAGGCTTTTGACTCAAGGTTGATTTTCTTTCCCCTCCTTTTTCTTCTCCCTCCTTCTTCTAAGTATCTCTTTATTCATCACTTTAATTACCTAATCGTAAATTTCTTTAGGGGGTTACTTAGAAGGAAAATTAGCATCAAAGCTTGGCAGTAAATTCAGGGGCTTTTGGAGCAAGTCCAAGCTGTTTCACCTGTGATTAATTAGATGATTTTTTTCTTTAAGTGCCAGAGGGCTGTTGAGGTCTTTAAGCAGTTACATGACTGCTGGCAGCTCAGGAATTATGATTGATGCATTAGTCTGGCATTTAGGACTTCTGCTTCTTTTTGGTAGTTGCCTGGATAAGCAAGTACATAAGACTGGTGGAAACAAAAGGCTCATTGCTGGCAAGTGCCAGCCCCTGCTCTGATAGAAGAGTGAAGGACCTGGGTACATGTGCTTCTCCACTGCTGGCAGAGTGCTCAACAGGACTAAGGTGAGAGGAAGGGAGAGAGAAAAATGCCTACTGCTCAGATTATATTTGACAGAGTCACAATATCAAGTCATAGCAGTACTTCTTTTCTTTAAAGCTTTCTTTAAGGTATGGGTTTATTCAAGAATGAGAATGAGAGGGAAAGAGAACTAAACCTTTAACCTCAACCCTGGTAACCTTCTGTAAAAAAAAAAAGATGTACTTAAAAAATGCATTTCTCTTTCACAAAGAACTAATATTCCTTTCCCCTTGCCCCAAAGGGAAAAGAATGAATATCAGTGGGGTGCATTTTTTTCTTAAGCAGAAAACCTTACAAGAAAACCAAGTTCCAAGTCACAGTGATGACTGATCTGGCTCCTCCTTCTGGCTGGAAAGAAAAATCCTGTTGTGTCACCAAAAAAAAAAAAGTCAACCCCAAAAACCCCATGTTCTCCATTAAAGTCTTAGCAGAAGTTAGAAGCATCAGCCAACTCTAATCGCTATCCCCATGCAACTCCCACCCATGCCCAGGACAGAGGAGTTCGGAAAAGCATCTCAACTTGTGGGGAGGTAGAGCCCAGTGGGCTGTGTCTATACTTTCACTGCTCTAGATACATCTATTTTCTGGGAAATGGAGAAACTTCAGTCACTGATGCTTATTAGTTGGCACATGTGTACTACAGAAAAAGTGTCAGAAGCATTAATGATGCACTTCCAGATTGCTTAATACAGTTAGCTCACCTAATTCACTCTGCATGGCCTCCTGCTGCAAGTAGAGAAGCAATCAGCAGTTAAACAGCTCTAGTCCCTTTATAACTGGCCGCTAGAGAGACGGTGGGGAATAAGACGATGGCTTTATGGTACATTGGTGGCAGGTCAAGAGAGTAAGCTGAGGTAGATGGATGGGAAAGCAGCAAAGAGCCCTTCCGTCAGGAGGAAGGGGCTAGAGAACCCACTGCCAATTAATGACTAAGAGACACCTCCTTCTGTTCTGGCATTAATTTAAACCATTAGGTGTTTGGAGTTTATCTCAGCAGAGTAAAATCATCTTTCAGACAAGATACGTACTTTGCAGGAAACTGTGTGTATGCTCTCAAAAGCTACTCCTGCTGTCATGCATCCTTCCTCCCAAGTGTTCTCAGGACAACAGGATGTCCCTTCCCATCAGGAGACAGCTCCTCATCCTGCTGTGAAGTAGTTAATCTCCATGGGAAGTTCCCAGGCCTCTCACCATCCCTGCTCAGAGAATAATGACATTTGGTGTTTGCAGCCACCTCTTGTTTTTGTCAATGCCCAGCCTGCCTCATCTAACATTTATAGAGTCTGGATTCTCCTCAGATCTCATTGACTATGTGTCAGTCACCACCTGCAGCATGCTGCACTGCAAAACCCAGCCCAGCTCACAGCAGTGACACCCTTCACTACTCATTCTGCTGGATTGTATCTGACTCCAGGAAGGAGGAGGAGGAGGGAGAAAACCACCCTGGCCTGGATGTATATATTCATCTCCTTATGGGCAAGTGCTCTTTGTCGAGGCCTGTGTTCGTCTCGGTGTGTGTGCCCTGAGCAGCGTCGGGATCCAGGTGGATGCCTGTGTTAGGATAAGTGCGTTAGCATCTTTGAGTCTCTGCAGAGTCTACATATCCCTGCACGCATCTTTGGAGAGATTTCTGGCTCCATTCGTCACGTAACAGCCTGAAACGACAGTGCGGCCCAGCTGACAAGACAGACAAGACACATAACTGCCAGACAGCTGACCTACTGGGTAATCTCAAGTAACTTACTTTCCCGTTTGAAAGCATGATGATACTTGTCTGCTTCTGTAAAGAGGCTGACCATCTTATAACAAATGGAAAAGTAAGTCATCAGGAGTGCTCCATGAAGACTGTTTGAGCCACCTCTGGAAGAGACTGTTAGGTCCCCAGACAGACTGGCAGGGGAGCGACCATGTTAGCACGAGCTGAGATCTGAGAGCAGAAATGCAAAATGGCCTAGTGGGAAAGCAGCTAGCCAAGAAATCAGGAGATCTGGGTTCTGTTTTTATCTTTTCCACCAATCTGGTAAATGCTTTTGAGCAAACTACAACTCCTCTGCTTCCCTTATAACTCCTTTTTGTATAAACCACCTAAGCTCGCTAGGGGCAGGGACTACTTCTGATTGTATCCGACACAATAAGTTTCAGAACTCAATTGGAGACTCTGGTAACACAGCTAAAAAGTAAAACCTACTAATATTAATCACCACCCACACACTAAGGTGACCTTTACAGCTTAGAATGGGTGCAGATTAGCCATCTACAGTGCAGAGATCCCATAACAGCTTTGCGTACCACGCCGTGGTTTTCACTGCAGGAGCTGAATTCATATAAACGTCTGACCCAAACAATGCTCAAGAAGATACTGTTGCTGAAGATTCAAAGGTGGTAGCTTCAGAAAGCATGTTTGCATGCACCCACACACAGATTCTCTCCTACACCTTTGCTTTTCACAGTTTGTGACAACAGAGATTATTCCTTGCTGGAAGAATGTGGCATTGTTGACATTTTGAAAAAAGCAAAACAGGCCTTTGCTTTGCCTGAACAGCACAGGCTTTCTTGATCAGCTGTCTGAGGTGCCTCATCTGTACAAAGCATTTATACCTGTCTAACATCAAAAAGTAAGGTAAGACAAGTCACTTTGATGCTCCAGAGCACATGCCTAACATGATTACTGCAGAATCTTCCTGGTGATAATAGAATTATGCAAAGGAGGCCTTGACCCATTAATGCTTTTACCTGTCTTAGGATTTCTCTCCCTCTTCCTTCTTTCCTGAGAAGCAGAACTGCTTGCTCAGATATGGCAACTGAACAAAAAGGTGGAATAGGCAAAGTGAAAGAGGTCCCTTCACCTCTCCCCACTCCACCTTACCCCAGTAAGTTACACGCTCCAGCAGTTACAGGTTAAATGACTGGAAACACACTGTCCTGGCAACGCTGTATGACTGGAGATGGGCACGTTCCCACCACAGAGACAGAGACTGCCAGCGGGGAAAGCACCGCACGTGTCGTCACCCCCAGCCCTGCACCTAAGACACCTTGGAGAGAAGGAATGGTTTAAAAAAATGCAATTGCTGCAAACCTCTCTTTCTAATGGAAAGAAGAAAGAGACACCAGGGGTTGCAACAGTTTTACACCAAGTACATGGCCTGGAGTAACACAGTAGTACATCCAGTGTTTGGTGCCCTAAAGCTGGAACTAATATGTCCTGCATCTCAATCACGGAGGAGTGCTTTCAGCATTTGCCTCCATTTTCTAGGAAAAGCAGATGATTTCAGATAAGAAGAGTTTGCTGGCAAGATAGTCTGAGTTTCTCACACACTCAGGGAAGTTACGAGTAAACAGGTTTTAGTATTTCTTGCAGTTTTCTTGATAAAAATGCCTTAACATTGCACAAGACTTGCTTAATATCAGAACACAGAGGTCCAAGCATATGTAGTTATTTAAAAGCAATGGAACAATAAGAAAGAAAAAGGGATGTTACCCCCCCCGTGTCCTGCTTAGACTGAGTTATAGCTGAAAATAAAGCAAAGTCCAGATGATGACAATATAGAAAGCTTGCAGAATCTTAGATTGAGGTATCCTTTGCAGTCAAGGGACTGCAAAGCCTGCCCAGGCTCTTCCTTCCACCTTTTAACTGCCTTGTCTGTTTAAAATAACGCATGCTAGGGAATGGACTGAGACACTATTATTGAAGCCTTGTTCTGCCAGAGAGTAAACAGAATCCAGTGCACAAATTCTTATCTAAGTTTGTATATACAGCGGGTGATTTTAGGCCAAAAAACTCCTACCAAGAGATCAGCTGACTGTCTTGGCTCAAGTTCAGGTCTGCAAAGGGCTGGCAAAGGGGAAGCATGCTTCCTATGTATTTTGTTTGCTCTAAGAATGGTTCACTGATTCCTACTTGCAATCTGTCCTAAATTGAAAATGTATGATTAGTTTGTTCCAGGAAAGATGAGTCCAACACATTAAGGCTCAGACCTGAATCCAAACTCCAAACTTCCCCAAGCGCAGATATGTTTCCATTTGGAGTTTTGGTCCAAGCTTTTCTCTTGGTTTTTACTCCCGCTGTTTGAGTCGAGTTCCTAAATGTCCCGTCCTAAGTTAGTACCTATTTATGTTAGGCCAAACAAATCACAAGAGACAGTCCTTTTCCCAAAGCTCTCATTATCTAAATTAATAAGTATTATTATATTCCCTGTATGCAGCAAGCAGCATTAGGATACAGTTAAATAAGGTTACACAGTCAGCTTGTTCAAGAGCTGTGCACTAAGGCCAGCTGCTTGACTCTTAAGCTTGGTGCTTTACCTCATTCCTCAAGAGGAAAAGTGCAAGCCCAGATCTGACCATTCCCATGGGTAGGAAAGCCTCTGGAGTATCTATTTGAAACAAAGACTTACTTTCCCATTTTTCCTGTCTAAAATAGAAAAAAGACCAAGACCTTATTCTTGAGCTTCAAGGATCTGTTAATTGGCTCCCTAGTAAAATTACAGAGACTCAGCTGCCTGATAATGATTGTAAATGACAGAGACTATCAGGTTTACCTTGTGATGTCCCTGGGGAGCTTGCAGTTAGTTTAGTCTGAACTCTGCGTCAGCTGTTTGGGTTCCTTTCTTCTCGGCATGTGGTATCTGGACTCAAGCTGCAGTCTTTCAAACCTAATTAGTGTTAGGGGAAAGAGAGAGAGAGAAAAGCCCAAACAACAACAGTCTCCTTCCCTCAACTGACTTTATAACTTACAGGCAGGACCTGATCTATGGAACATGTTCATGGGCAATTTTTGCTTTGTTTTTTGTTTCTTTTCATGTGTATCAATGCAGCATCTTCAGTTCTGGCTGCAAGAAAACTGAATTTTAGTGTGCTGGAGTCTTGGAACTTTGAGAAGTTCAGCAGAGAATCTCTAAACTCAATAGAGTCCTCATGTCTCATAGCTGGGTCTGTTCTGTGCAATGCTGAGCAGAAACTCAAGGGTTTGCCCTCTTCCTCACAGAGAGAGCATTTTACACTCTGGTATGTTTGTTGTTAAAGCTTAACAATATTGTTTTCACTAATAACCTCATGTTAATGTTTAGCCAAATTCAAACTGCCACTCCTAAGAAACAAGAACACACACAAGTCATTGTGGGGGTCTTACTAACTTGTGCAATTTTTTATTTGCAGGGCATTTCACAATCTCTTCTAACTCTGGCATGAAGGTGCCTGTGCTACCTGTTTTCTTGCTTGGTAACTGCCTTCCATCCCACATCACAGGTCATCAGTTGTTGCAGTGTTGAATGGAACAACGCAGAACAGCAGATCTGTAGACAGCATCTTCAAATCGCTGGCAGGCCGAGCAATCACAAACCTGAAAAGGCAGTAGCATGTGAGGTTCAGGCTGCTTTGTGAGGCCTTTGAACTAAGTGTCTGGGATAGCAAGAAAGCTGTAGGGTTTTTTTTGCAATGACTGATTGCATGTGCAGAATTCTTTGCAACAATGAGACTATATACAGAAGGTTTAATTTTACCTAGGAATGGGATACATATATTTAAATGAAGCTAATTAGTCTCTGGAACAGCTACTGAAAGATGTGATAAATTTTGTGATTGCTCAAAATCTTTAAGTCAAGATTAAATGCCTCTCTAGGAGATCTTGAAGATCAAGCAATCACTGAAATCTTGAAATTGGAAGAATCAATGAGTAGAACAGGTTAGATGAGAAGGTTCTCTCTGCCTGCAAACTCTCTGAAATCCCTGCCCTCAGCAGCATTGCTAACTTCATGCTCCAAGAGCTCTCTAATGCAGAAGGCTCACTTGTAAAGATAAATCACAGCTTAAGTGAACATAAAGGAATCTCATACAAGCGCCAGTAAGCACCATGTTCAGACCACACACCAGTTTGCCTCAAATGGCCTTAGCTACCAAGAAGAATGTCTAAATCCAAGACAAAAATAAGTAATTCGGGTTGCCAATAACAGAAGCCTAACTTCAAAGTCACAACTACTATCTTTTGATTTATGGTACAATTTGAGATCAAGTATACTTGCCTATTCTTGTACGGATTGGGCTCTTCCATCAGGCGGTAGAGCCCAAAGCAGAGTATCCCAAACAAGTCTAAAGCTCTGCAGTAAATGTCTCCAAAGGAGTCCTCCTGCTATAAAGGAAGCAAAACCACTCTTATCTCAAAGGAACCAAAGAGGACAATTCAGCCCAATACTTATTTAGCCAACTATCATCACTGTTCACTACTTTTAGTATTGTAGTATTTGAAAGAAAGGAAAGGAAATGACTGGTCCCCCATAAATAAGGGCTGACATCTTTATCTCTTCAAAACACAGCTCAAGCTACATAGTGAGATTCAACTGAACGAAGCTCGACTTCAGGTAATGACAGTGCAAACGTACCAGCAGCAAGGGTGGAAGCGGCCCGGGAGGCACCACGCAGTGATGTAACTCACCAAGAAACCCCTTAACAACCTCCTGGGCAGCGGCAGGAGCGCCAGTTTGCATCCAAGTCGGGAAGCCCCGTGGATCACGTCGTCAGGACTCCTGCTGCCCTCTTCCAGCCGCTGTTCCCCCAGTGCTGGGCTCGTCCCGCTGGTCACCAGAGTCTGCAGCAGAGCCAAGATGTGATGGTTGTAGTATGTCTGGAAAGCAAGAGACAATGAAAAGTCAAAGACAAAAGAGTATGCCTTGGAAAAGGAAATCAAGTTTTCCAGTGAAAACCTAGAGAAAGTGATCAGACACTTTGGAGTTGTTCGCATACTTAAAGTAGTCCTTAATTATGTTTAAAGTTTTCTGACAATATTTATGGATCATCACCTGCTTAGCCCATTTCAGCTTCAAAGAGCAGTCAGAAGATCCCAGCCCTGCTCCTGCAATAGAATGCACTAAGCTGTGTCCGAATGGGAGATTTTCAAAGGCACAAACGGAGCAGGGACGGGCGTGCACACGTGCGTGTCTCTGTGTGTGTGCCTGTGTGTCTGTCTGTGTGAGGACCGGGCAGCAGCTCTGGGGTGTGACCTGAGTAGGAGCACACTGTACAAGGTGAGGCTGAGGAGCATGACTGCCTGCCCAGCCCTACTGGATGCAGGTGCCCAAGTAAACTCTGTCCTTGTAGTTGCCATATTGTTTTGAAAACCTCTCTGTGCCCTTATCTCAGTCTATTTTTTGGAAAAAAAAATTACCATGGTTCAAATTCAGATCTAAAGCAAAAAAAGGCCTAGAGTCTTTATTTTTAAATTTTTTTTAATCTAAAAGAGATGCACTGAAGGCAGAGGAAACAAATAACTTAATTTCCACCCTTTCTCCAAAAGCTCATTTCCTACATAGAGCCACTCTGTGGAATCTGTCACCTGCATTTGCCTGAGTAAAGAAACTAAACAAGCTGCAGAGGAGGAATGGTGTTACTAAATCCATGCTGAACTCAAATCCGCTTAAGAACATCTGACCATATTGTCGGGCAAAGGGGTATAATGCTGTTAGAGTAATTCTCAGTCTTTTAAAGTAAGGAGCTATAGTCCAGGGTTATCCAGGAGTGATACAGCTTCGGGGGAATCTGCGCTTTACATATTTAACAGAAGCGTGCTGAGCTCTTTAACATATCATTGCTGTACTTTTTGACATCAAAAGGATTGCATTTCCATACTTGGATGAATTAATAGGATTTGCATGTCACCCTCATTCTGTACTTTCTTTGCTGAGTTACATCGCAGGAATTTGAAAGGCGGGGAAATTATAGAGGTGAGCATGTGTGCGTAGTCAGGAAATAACACACTGCGTTTGGAATGGGTCTTGAAGCTGACTTTAAAGGAGCAACATTTCCGTAATGTGCCCGTGAGATGTTACCTTCTTCACCAGTTGTTGTTTGGTTGGTTACAGCTTCATACAAGCAGATTTCCTGGGAACACCTCTGCACACAACAGCAAAGGCTAGAAACCTTCTCCCATCCCCAAGCAGTGCTGTCCCCCTGACTCGTGTTGCTACTAAGCTTTTAAAACTGGTCCTGTATAGCTGAGGAACCCACAGCTGGATCAGGAAGGGAATTCAGGGCTCATTAGAGTACCTGAGCCATAATGATCATGCTCATTGAATTGTTTTCTGCCTATTGAGACCCCAAGAGTCATGTTGAAGCAGATGCCAGTTCTCCTTCAGGCTTACAAGGGGTAACGTTTCACTCTACAGACCACGTTCTGCCACTCAGATTCTTCTGCCAGTCTCCTTTCAAGCTAAAAGGAAACAGCACTCCTGTCTTGAGTGCCTTCAGGAATTTCAACAGATATTCACAGTGACAGCAAAAGGAGGTGACATCAGACTGCTGAAGCCTCCCTTCCTTCTCTCTTCTCCAGTTCACATGTCTTTTCCCCAATACTGCAATTGTTAAGCAATAGGGTATTTTCTCCACCTTCCCTGTATTAACAGAACGACTGAATCCAACCTAAGGTGCCCCTCTACTTTAAAGCAGAGTTGAAGGCTGATCATTCCTGGACAGACTTGGAATCTTACACTTGAGTGAAATTTTATCCTTTAAGACAGGTCATGCTATGTCTTGAGTTACTTCTACACTTGACACTAGCAGTCATTAATTACCATCTGGCTGATTGACATATCAGTGAGTAGCAGCAATATAATACTTTCCCTAACACTGAAGCCTTCTCAGAAAAGCATAACTGGACTTGACACACTTATTCTGGACTGCTTATCCCTTGGAGAGATTTGTTTTGTATTTATTCAGTTTCTGTAAAACTGCCACCCAAGCACTATCCCCCTGGACATGAGCTGAGAGCAAGGCGTGTGGAACTTGACTGCAGCATGGGGAATCGGGGTGAAGGGGAAGAAAGGGCCTTTCAGAAGAAAAAGGCAGCCGTTTTGGAAATGCCAGCTTATGAACTGAACTGCTGTTTGGCTGTCAGAATCCTGGCTTCACTCCACCAAAGTGTGACCCACATGGGTGTCACCACCAACAGTATCACTCAGTTTTGACAGTAACTTAAAATGATTATGTCACCAGGGTGGGATCACCACATTCCCTCTGTTCCTGCCGTTTGGGTGCAATGTATCCAATCTTTGTGATGCAAATGATTTTAAAAGAACACACTGCCAGGAATTTACAGAGAATCAAAATACACATTTTTAAAATCTGATGTGGTCCTGTGGATCGGCAGTGGCTGGTTTATACCTTTTCAGAAAACAGCCATTGGGAGATTCCCATTGAGTTCAATAGATTTTTCCATCCAAACTTCCACTGAATTTCTGCCTACGTGCCAGACGGACAGATGAGAAGAGTTAAATGTTCCATTTATCCCCATGCTTGCTCTGGTAAAGTGGTGGTAGTACAAGCTGCCTGTTCCCCAGCTCACCAACGCACCTCCAGCCAGGCTTGTAAAACTCCTTTCTACATGAACGGGTCAGAATTCAGAATCCCCATAATCTTCTCAGCCTTTGGCATCAACGCTGGAGCTTCCACCAAGGGGCCAGCTGGTGTCAAATGCAATTCTGGCTTCAGTGACTGCAGTTCCCTTAGAGGGACTGATTGTAACATCATGTTGTCAAAAAGTAAATAAATCAGACTGGCTTTAAATACCTTTTGTAGCCTGTCAATATTCTGGAGCTGGGAATGGGAGGAACCTATGAAAACACTCTAAAAGTTTCTTCAAATAATTCTGTGTGTACATCAACAACAGGGAGAGTTGCTGCTAATAGCACATATTGAGAGACGTGTCTTTTGGAGCTGAGAGCTGCTGTTCAGTGTATGGAACCCACTACCCCAAGGAATCACAGCGGCCCACTGATTAGCAAATTGCTTAAATAGGAAGAGACATGTATAATTCTCAGGGCACCATGTAACTAATCACATCACTGATCTCTGCAACGTTTCCAGTGCCTCTCTCTGACACACGTGGCCTTGACCATTGTTAGGGCTAGATTAAGTGGGTTTACCCTGGCTGGTAATCACTTTGTTACACACCGATGCCACTCAGTATGACAGGATGTGATGCATCTACTTACCATAGACAAAAGAGAATTCAAGAAGCTATCTGAGAAGATAGCTCCTGCGGGGACACCAGTGATGAAAAGCTGATCTTGCTCTGGAATCTCAGGATTACCACTGGGAGCCTGATTAATGAACTGGGCGTTTGGTGAAAACTCTATTGGGAAAGGAAGGAAGAAAGAGGAAACATCTTAGCAACAGAGAGAAGCCATCTAGAATCAGAAACGAGAGTTAATAAATCCAGTTTGCCATTCTGTGGCCAGCACCAGCCACAGCATGCAGCATTAGTAAAGAGGAACAAAATAGTGCTGCTAACTGATTGTGCAATGGCAGACAAAAGACCCAGAACCCTAAAACTAAGTTTTAAGATATCAGATCATAATTAATTTACCCACTTTGAAAAAGAGAGGAATAATCTAATTTCTTCCCCTCATTTTCCTGACAACATAAATACAATTACTATTTCTATTGGTTTAAAGTGGGGTTACAGAGTCCCTTCCACAGCTGTCCTACTATTAGAGGGATCTTCACTAGTTTCTCAGCCTTCTTCTCACTGGCTGAGACAGTCTTGCAGAATTCCCCTTCTCTGAAAGTGATTCCTCCTTAACTTTCTTTTCTATTTTCAGGGAACTGTCTAAGTACAGCCAGGCAGCAGGCCCCTGCTGTGCTACTGAACATGCTAGGTATGTCCTGGCACTCCAGCACTACCAGTAAGAATGCTGATGAATGACAGCAGCGCAGCAGGAGACTGAGAGGAATTGAGATCAAGAATCCATATCTTAGCATTAAAAAATAGAGAGCGAGCACAACTAACTCTATGTGAGTAATGACTGATTTCTATGATGTCCCCTTGGGTCAGGAAGCATTTGAGTGCATCATTTTTAAAGATGACTAAAACCAGCCTGAATCACAATACTATTAATGTCTTCTGTTGTCTTGCAGTCTTGGTGTCATCCTTCAGCCATGCATTCTCAATACAGATATTTCACCCACCCTGGATTTTAGAGTTGGCCCTGCATCTGGCATTAATCAGAACCACTCCACTGACTAGCTTACACAGTCTGGGTATGAGAAGCATGGTCTTGCAGCCACAATAAGGGATCCACTTTATTTCTCCTTAGCATTCTTTTTCTCCTTTACATATTTGCAGGACTCTTATTACTTTACAAATCACTTTGCTATTTCTCTCCCAGATCTCTGTCTCCTTACAGCAAGGGTTTCTAGAATCCATTGTTCCCAAGGAATAGCCTTTTAGCACACGCTTCTGAGCCCACTGACCAACTCACCAATTCAGCAGACGCTTGGAACATTGAACTGTGCTCAGCGTGGTGGATCTGGGCCCGGAGAAGCCCCACACAAAGCCTGGCATTTAACGGGCCTTGCCCAGTTTAACATTTCTTATTTTTCTGTGTTTCTCACCATCAAGCAGCATGTCAGAGCATGACGATACGCAACTCTCCCGCTCCTCAAGACAAAATTCATACCCAGCCCCCTTCAGAGGAGTGCAGGCCCTCAGCTAATTCTGTCAGCTCTGTCCCTCTGGGGCCACGGCGCGGCCCTGGGGCTCAGGGGGCTCTGGCATGCCATCCTGGTCACAGACTAACTGGCAGAGGCAAGTCAAGCTTGGTAGTCCTTGAGACACCACATTGCTTCCTGCGCCTGTCAAGATCAATTGCAAAACTCCTACTGACTTCAGCGGTGACAGGATTTCAGTGGAAGGTACGAGGGTGTTAGCTTCTCCTAGGACAGGTTTTGAGCAGCAACAGTGCTAGCGATACGTATCGCATTGCTGCTTTGGTCCAGCGTCAGACACACCAAATGATATAGATGACCCTCGGTCAGCACTCAGTGTGCTGTGAAATAAGAAATTGTCTGGAATGAGCAAAGCCCTTACAACCTAAGGCACACAAGTATTACCCCTCTCAGCTTGTCTCTAGAGATAGGCACAAAAGTGAGCATTTGTCTACATCAAGGTCTACCAGAGGGACTTACAGGAAGCTTATTCAATCACAAGAGAGCTCCAGCTGGTTTTGATTAGCTGTTTTGTGCTTCCAGGTTTTAAATTCTTGGAGTTATTTCGCTTCCTAGCCCATCCCTGTAACTCTGAACATATTTCTATGCTGTTCAAGACTACAGCAAGGGCAGGCATCCACGTGCTAAGGGACTGGGCTCAATTCATTATTTTGTCAAAGATCTGACATGACTAAAATCCAAGTCATGTCAACAGATTGCAGATGTTTTCCCCTCCACTGACACACCACATCCTGGAGGGAAATCACAGGGGTGCAATGCCTGTCTGAAGACGTTAGCTTGACTGCACAATATCTTCTCAGAGGAGCTGGGCCTCAGTAGCCAGCTCAAAACATTTCTGAGACTTTTGGACACAGCAGAAATAAAAGCCTAAACCACAGCACAAGATATACAAATATCACTCTGGGAAATTCAAGAGTTCTGAAATTACTCAGGATGAGGCATAATTATCTTATCATTCTTTTGTGCCTTTTTTTTTTTTTTTTTTTAGCAGTAGCTCCTCAGTGATTTAGTCTAAGGAGCACACAGGGCTGAATAGCCCATTGAGGTGCTTAACTGCTTCTGGGACACAGCTCACCAGGTGCGAGCTTCGACTAAGCAGTACACCAGAGCTTCATATAAATAAAATATTGCCAGTGCCTGCTACAGGCCAAGACTGCTCACTAGCCCCGTTCCAGCTGCAAACCTGGTGAGGACTGGAAAGCACGGACCCCACATGTGCCGAGTCCACACAGCATTTACAAGCACCGCATCAAAAAGAAAGAAGCAAGCAAACAAAAAAAAGCCTGAGTGAGTCAGGGGCCAATCATGATGCCTAGCAACATGCTATGCTAATTTGATGGGTATGTTCTTGTGTCAGCACTTTAAATGGAGCTAAACATGCAAGTCCCTCGGGACTGGCAGCCCGGCCACACCACTCGGGTGTGACACTGGCTGCTATGGTACTAGTAATCAGTTCATCGGTGCACATTCTCCTGATTAACAGATTCAGTTTGTAACCATCCGGAGATGAAGACAAAGATAGCCAAGAGTAGCATGAAGGAACTCTGTGGGTTACTTCAGTTATGAAGGCAGGCTCGAGAGGCTGAGCCTTGGGCAATAAGGACAAAGGTGTTTGGGCTCTGGAGTGAGCTGCCCGCACTCTGCCCACCTCGGCGTGCGCACAGAGCCCTGCAGACTCTGCACGGACTGCAACCGTCTGGAACAGGCTCTGCTCTTTCACAGCCACTTGCACCAAGGAGGAAGCCTGCACCCACCCCCAAAATGCAGAAGAGGAGGAGGGAACCATCACCAGTGTTTCAGAAAGGGGAGGGTGGGAACAGAGAGAATTAGGCCTTGATTCACTCCATTTTCTTGTGGGGTGAAAACTGATCGTGCAGTCTCTCTCAGTGGTTTTTAAAATCATCACAGAGAGGAAAGCACAGCCAAAGCATAGCAAGTTGGGTTTCATCTGGGCAGAACTGCCTTTGGTGATGCCTGTTTCTCCACTGAAAGTAAGGGTAAACCAGGCAAATACACTTCTGATTTATCTGCCTTAGTGAAGTACGTTAGGATGGGTGGGATGAATGCAGGCCATGTGACCAGAATGCAGATCTCCCGAGATCCAGTCCAGTAGAAAAAAAAAACAACCAAGGACATTATCTTTCTCTTAAACGGATGCTTCGGAGTTTTGCTACACACTGAGACCTTTGTAACACTTTGTTATATTTATTCTCCTGATAAACCATCCTGACTCCTTCAAAGCCAGTGAATTAACATCTAAGTCAAACCTTTTAACGTTCCTTGGACATGTAGTGCTTGTCGCTTTCTGCCTGTGAATTCTAAAAAGGGTCTGGGGTAAATAAATAATGCAGCATGCATATTGCTTCTGTGAAATTTGTTCCTAAAGAATAACTTACTCAGCTCTGTAGTGATGGGGATCCTTTTATAACATGGCTGTGATTGATTCCCCAATGCTTTTGCTCTGAAAACAGCATCTGTAGAAACAGTCAATAACAACATGAGGAGAGAGGGGAGTTAGCAGAAGCAGAAAGGGGAAAAAAAAAAAAAAGAAAAAAGGAAAGAAACTAAGGAACTAAGGCACAATGGTTCAGACTGACAAATGCAGGAAATCTCTTACCTATGCCTAAAAATGTCATTGTCATGCAAAAATCCCAAAGCGTTCCTATATTTAGAAAGTTTCTTGCCTTGGTTTGCTTTTCCAAGGCTCACTTTATTCACTCAGAGCTTCAAAGGATTAAAAAAGAAAAGCTCTCCTGGGAGCTGCTTATTGACATCATAACTAAAATATAATTACCCTCTGTGGAGCAGCAGTGTTGGTTACAGTGTTGTTTGGCACAAAGCCCCCACTAAGCCAATTTGCACTCAGAGGGCTTTTGAGGGAGGGGGTTGTGTTTTTTCCTTCCCCTTCAAGAAGGCTGTACATAAATAGATGGGACATGTGCTGTAGGAATGAAGGCAAAAGCATATACCATCATTTTTTAAAAACCTGCCAACCAGAAAGACTTAAAAGAGAAATCCAGAAGTTCCTAGAAGCATGTGTCCTTATTTCTTCCCAGTTCTCACCAGCTAGCTGATTTTGCAGAATCAGCCCCAATTTGAAGTCTGCTTTCTGCATTTTGATCACATCCCATCTTGTCTCCCTTACCATTATGTCTCAGTTTTTCCTTCGCTACCGCATCTGGGTAACTGAGTGTTAATAATACTACTTATCGCACAAGACATATCAAAGTCAAAATTATAGAATCTAAACTCCACTAAAGATTTTGCTAGAAATGAAACTTCTTCCAGTTCGGATACCGTGCAATGGATCCTCTCTGCTCAGAGGAGCACGTGAGTATTGGAGATCTGAGACCCTAAGGGGGTCCTAGACAGACTGCTGCTCTAATCAACCACCTCTGAGGTCAGGCAATGGGCTGCCAAAAACCTCCCTGGAGATGTCAGGCACCACAATCCCTCGAAACAGCAGAAAAAGTCCTTCCCAAGTACAGCAAAGCATCTCTGCATGCGCACTAGTGGCAGCAACTGAATGCCTGAAATGAATCATTGCCTTTATTGCACCTTCCATGTGCGGTACCGGCTGATTTGAGTGTCTGTCTGATCATTGCCTGGATACCTTTTCCTTATGTCAATATTTTTGCTATGAAACAGTACACAGCGCTCTACCTGAAATTTCACAAACTGGCAGGGTGCTATTACAAAAGATTACTTAATTGTAGATTACTACTGTACATTTGAATTTCAGTATCTTATTAAGTTGTCAGATTTAATTACCATTATATGTTTAGATTATGCCACAGATTATTTAGTTTGGTACCTCGGTTTGCCAACCTGTTTGCTTTGTGACATGACAGGGTGATAATTACAGCATTACTGGAAAACCTAAATTTTTCCATGGGAAAGACTAGAAGTCCTTGGCATCAGCACTGACCCCAGTAAATGCTCATTCTTGCAAGTGTAAGTCATGTTTACCTCTGTGTGGGTCTGGTTCTCTAAGACCTGTCTAATTCTCTACCCCATGAGAGAGGTAACGTGCAGAACAGGCCTGGGTTTGTTGGGTGTGAAACGCTCACAGCGAAATCTAAAACCACAGGAAATGCAATTGGTTTGGGCTTTGTTACAGTCTCCAAACTGAGACTATGCCTGCTGCAATGCTTACCAAGGCATCTGAACTGTTAAGGGAACTCAGGGCCTTCCATCCAAGTAACTACTTTCCACTCTGGTTTGGATGCAAACCGCTAGAGCTTTGTCCACAGCAAAGCTGGGGATGAGAAAGGATTTGGGTGTGCAGGGTAGCTGGATATCCAGCCAAGTCATCTGCTGTCCCATCAGCAACGGCAACTCCTAAATGAGAAACATCAGCCTCTGTCTTTTCTTTTTAAATCAGGTAATAGTTGCATAAGCATCTTGCTTTAGAAAGCTCTCCCAACTATTATTCTATCTTTTCCTACCTGCTTCCTCTCCTGGCTACTAACTGGCTATTAACTGAGGCTAGGCTTCTTGGATCCAAGTTTTAAATGTAACTTTACCCTTCTCCTACAAAAAACCAAGGTCGTGACCCAGAGCACTGCTGTACCTTTTGGGTCTCCCCTGTATGCATTAGCTTCTGCTGCCCGTTTCCTTTTCTGCACAACTTCTAGATTTTTCTCCTACAGATAGAAAGGATTTTCCTAAACCCGCTGAGTTTGCAACTCTGCAGCTGAAAGCATCCCCTGGTACATGTACTACACTGGTGGAAAATGCAGATTTCACCACTACACTGTAATTAACTACTGCAGAGGTGAACCAGCACCAAGTTCTGATGGGCACGGGCACAGCCTGGCTACATTACTGGTATTCACTGTTCTTATTGCTTCCCAGCCAACTTGACAGCCACCGAGTCTGGACAATTTCTTGATACTCTCTAGTTGGTTCTTTTCTAGCTGTGTTTGTCTTCAGTGCTCTTACGTAACTTAAAGAAGGCCAGTGGCCCTACTCTCACTCCTTCTCCCCACAAAGAAAGCATTAAATTCTGATAAAATCCATCCTTTCCCAGCTTGTACATCTCTTCCCTGAAACTTTCCTCATTTTCTGACCCCCATGAACTATCTCACCTGGAGGCCATCCAGTCCATTGGGACCAGCTAAGATGACCTGCTTTATCAGCGAAAATTTTGTCTTCTTGGGGTTGAATTCCTACAAATGACAATGGCAGGAGGGAGAGCAGAGACTGAAACAATGGGAGTGGGGACATGTACATTCTCTTTCCACTCTGGGCACCTTGATCCAAAATTTGATGGCAACAACCCAGGAGTAGTTTGCTATCCTATAGGCACACACATCTGTAACGTGGCTGGAGACCTTCAGAGACAAAGACCTTAAAGAATGTAAGATTTAGGCTTAATCTTGCAGTTGAATCTGAATACTCATTCTGGTATGAGAATCCTAACCTAAGATTTTGGTCCTAGAATTATAAATAACTATGGCAGCAAAGAAGAAAATGGGCTGGCTTTAGCAACTCATCTAATGAGCCTATAAGAAGAGAGAGCTTATTTTTACACCAGCAGATTTAATGGCTGACTTGAGAAAGACGTAAAACTTGTGTCTTACGCTTATTTTGCAAATATATCTTTATTCATTGATGATGGTACCCTGTAACTGAACACTGCATTTCTGTCTGCAGAAAACACTGTAAATCTGAGGAATGGCCCTACCTGAGTAGCCAAAGATTTATTAGACTGGAATTGTAGTCAGCTTATGGAGCAACAACTCACTAACATCCGAGCTAGGCAACAGGTGCCTTATAAATATGCAAAGTGAAATACCTAAAATGAGTAAACCAGAGTGGGTTTAGAAACACAGTATTTTGTCAACTAGAGTAAGACAGTGCTGTTATAGTAAATGGTGACAGAATCTATCCTCTCTAGTTTGAATCAATCTTTCAGAAATAACTGATCACAGTAATGGGTAATAAGAATAATCTGTATGTGTGTATTGCTACATTGTGAGCTTGAATTTATCTGGCTTTAAACAAGCCTGGGAAATACACACTGTTATGGGGCTCTGTGCTGAGGAGCAGCCTGCAGCTAGGAGCTGCCAGGGATGCGCAGCAAAGGAGTAAGAAGCAGCTTTGATGCAATGACCCGAGTCATTTGATCCCGCCCCATCTCGAAGACAGAAAAGCAACACAGAAGCACTGATTTCCATTCCCCTGTTCTAATATCTAGGCCACGCTTTACCCAGGCTTTGGACAGAGGACCAAGCAATCCTGATCTCTGCTCCAACCTGAAAGGAGCTGTGGATTTGGTCTGGTTCTGATGCGCGGACACACAGCACTGGCTGTAATACACAGACAACCTTGTCCTGCATGTCTCTGCTCTAACTGTTCTGTCTACTTGCCTCTTTCTGCACAAGCAGAAATCCTTTTGATACTCTTCTCAGGGACCTTGCAACAACAGAACTTGATTATGGTTTTTCCAGTATGATCCAATAAACTTTTCTCCTGTCTCCCACGATAGCAAGGACGCTGAACAGATTTTAAATCTGCAAGATCCATTTTTCTGATGCAACTCATTACATGCCCATCTTCAAGGGAAATGAGGGAAAGAAATATATGCTTGTGGATAAAAAAAAGAGACTTTGAGTATGCAGGTGGTGATGGTTCTGACAGTGATACACCTGGTAAGCTGCCCAACCAGCCATGCCTCAGCTTACCCAACTGATCACACCTACGTCAGCGTGAGGTCCCTGAGGTCTTCTGCTGGAAGGAGACAACACAAGCCAAAAGCCACCACCTCAAGGAGAAACAAGTATGAACTCTGTAAGGCAGCTGGGGAAAGTTTCAATGAACAGATGCTCACATCTCTATTTTCCATACGCACACTGTAGTTCAGAGTTCTGCACTGCATGTAGTACAAGTTTGAGTGATAAAACAAAAAACGCTGGAGGGGAGCAGGACAGTGATTGATAGGATGAAATATCCTTTTTGCTCTGAGTCTCTCTCTTTTCCATATGTAGGTATAAAGATGCAATAGGTACAGTATCTATATCTGTCACTCTAGATGGAGATACATAAATTATATATATAAAAGTACATACTATTTACTTCCTCTCTATATACAATCAATAGACTTCCATACATCTTTATATTTATGTAGCAATAAACACATTAGATAAAAGTAATCTATTCAAGTCACAATTACCTCTTACTCAAATATACCTTATAAATAATTTGTCTTCTTTTCTGATTGTATACACTGTACATTGAGATAGTCTAGTTATTATTAAAAAAAAAACCTGTCTCTGCCTCACTCTAATCTTTTCTTTGGCACAGCCATTGTTTTAAAAGCCTAGAATGATAATAAAGTATAGGGAAAACACTTAGGAGAGCCATCCATTTCTCAGCCCGTCTTCAGTTAATTAATACTCCACATTCTCAAGAGGAGGACAAATCTTAGCTCCTTCGCCAAATTAAGGGAGGAAGAGACGCAATAAATATTCTACTGGGCTGAAGTCGTTTTTGCTTCCATTGCAGTTCTGAGCTACAGGCTCTGTCTGTCTGTGAACAGAGCACCCACCCTATCAAGCCTCACGGGAAAGGTGTTGGTTTTTCTCTTTTTGAGAGATGGAAGGGACCTCCACTCACATGTGCTTTTGCAAATAATACAGCAGTTACCAACACCGGTTACCATTTATCCTCCAGCCATGGTCTCTTTGCTGAAAACCTTGAAGCTTCACTCAGAATTTGCAGGGGGAGCTGGAATATTTCCAGGAGCACTGCTGGCTTATCACTCCTTCCTTCACATACCTGTAGCTACAGAAACCGGACCAGGCTGTGCAGCCAGCTACACCAAAATGGACTTCTGGCTCTTTTAACTTGCATATTTATATTCAGGAGAGACAGGCTGTGGCTCAGACTAGTGACAAGTGACCCTTTCATTCTTCCCTCCCTCAGCTTCCATTTTTGCTGCATCAGCGAGCTCACAGGCCAAAGGAAGCAATGCTTATCTGGTGGGGCTGAGCGGGACCTACCCTGCATGGATCGGATGTTCAGCGTGGCCAGGATGCTCTCCGTGTCCACCAGGGAAGGATTGCTTGAAACAGTGGTCTTGGAAGACAAAATGGCACACGCAGCACAATCCTGGACCTTCACTGCCCTCAGATCTGCACAGGAGAGCGCATTACCCTAATAAAACCAAAGAATCAGTGGTAAGGAGAAATCTGAGAAAGCTGAACATTAAGGATCTTTGAAAAGGTGAATATTAAATTTGTTCAAACTCCACTGGCACAAATGTATTTTGGAAACATCTCCAAAGTTTGAGCAACTTTGGACATGATGAAGTATCCAATAAATTGCAAGTCTAGACCTGTGAATTTTCTTCTCTGACCAATCAGGATTAGCCTCTTGGTAGTTTTGCAGGAAACCAAAGAGTACCAAGACTTCCCCAGAAGAAAATAAATATTTAAGGAGGGAAAGTTTTTCAACAACATCTTGGATTCAAGCTCAAGTCTAGAGCCTGAGATAATTTTGGTCCTTTTTGAATCTGAGTTGTGCTATCATCAAGAAGTTTTAAAATGTATTTAGAAATGTGCATGAGAGCTAGAGAAAGGAAGGAAGAGGGAAAGAGAATATGCAAAAAAAAACTTACTGAGAATAACCACAGCTTTGGGAAGTTCTGAATAAATTTCCATTCTCTTTGCAGATATTCCAAAGACCCAAGAAAAACAATGTCTTTCAACTCATGGTAAATGAAGTTGCTAGCTCTTAAGGGCATCACAAAGTCCTGCAGCCCAATCAGTGGTGAGCTTGCATCGCCAAAGACACAGACCAAAATGTGATCCTGCAGGTTCAGTGCTGCTTGGTCCTTGCAACTCTAAATTTAAAACAGAATTGTGCTAAACCAGCTACTAGGTTTATTTTAGATTTTTCTCTTCAGTCAGAAAGACTTAAACCATTTCTTAGCTGTGTAACACCTATGGTTAGAATGAGACTATATATAAAAAGAAGTATCTCCCCTTAAGTATTTGGATTCCAAGTGTATCCTACAGCAGTGAAAAATTCCTATATGTTGGCACAGAACATCAAAAATGCAGAACAAGGCAACAATACAACTTTGGCCTGGTGCTTTTTTTCCTGGCTAATTGTTCATGTTTCTCAGACAAGCTATTTAGTCTGGGAAAATATACTGGGGAGTGGGTATTGCTTCACGTGGTGCCTCGGGGCTGGCAGGCTGGATGGCCCAGGCCACCACCCAGGCCTGTCAGAGCCACCGCACTCATGTCCACATCTACCAACCAGGAGCCGCGGGGTCAGCACATCCCTGCGATGTTCACTCTTTGGCAGGTTTTTTCCAAAGAGAAACAAGGGACTTTGTCAGGGAGAAGTTTCCTGATGAGAGATTAGAATCATAACTAAATTAAATGATTGTCTCTAACTAATTAGATTAGTTTAAATTGAATAATGAAACCTTTAGCTGTATTTAATGTAACATGCCTGAAGTCCAACGATTAGTCTGCTGAATGAAGCTAAACAATTAAAAACACAATCTATTTTATAGCTTATTTTATAGGAACAATTGGAAAAACTATTACTGCTGAAATCTGCAGAGGAAATGCGCAATTACAAGACCAAGAGGAGCAGTCGGTGTAGTGAGTGAGCAGCGGGGACAGGTGAGCCATTCTGAAGACACTACAGAAGGGTTCAGGCCTTCCCTCCAACCGGGGCCAAGAAGCTGGCCATACCTGGCTTTTATTACTGTATTACTGAGGTCAAGGGGAAAAAAAATTACATTAATTCTCAAACATCTATGCCGTATTAGACTGATGGCTAAGATTTCCAAAAAACCCATTTAAATGATTTAATAATGTATGCCTTATGTAAAAGTCAGAAGACCATATTTTGGTATGTGTTTAGACACCCTGTGTTTTCTGTGGACATCAAGGAGGAACTTCTGTAAAGTATATCCATCCAGCTGCCCATGGTTTCCAAACAGAATGAAACGCTGAAGTGTTATGACAAATCCCATGGGAGTATACTTACACCTTTAAGCACCTAAACAACTTCAAAAATGTAGCTTTTAAAACCCCAAATCACAGTCTGGGACTTTGTCAAGCACCCAACTCACTCCCAAAAATGCAACTTAAGACTCCCAGGCCTTTGAGGGCTTGCCTGTCCCAGAAACGTGATTGCAAAGGAAGATGCTGCATGAACATGAAGTGCAATAGCTATTATGCACTAATTTCCTTTGTGGACATTCTTAATCCTCATAAAGAGCCCCCTGCACAGTCTAGCTCAGCTACACAAAAACCACTCAGTACAAACCAGAAGTGGCACATGGGGAGTTAGGACACACTAGCAGTTGTAAGCTTTTTCCTCATGTAAACCCGGCTGTAAGATCTTTTCAAAACATCACCCTTCAATTCACAGAGCTGAGCTTCCAGTCCTATTGGGATATTTGCCCATTTGTAATGACTAATCCTATTTTGGAGGTTGCTGGGCAATAGGGTCCTTTTATTTGCTTGGAAGGAAGCTGCAGCATTTCAAGCAGCATGAATTCCAGCCTGCTACAAGTCTCCCAGCTGGCAGAACAGCTTGAACATTCTGTATTTTTGATGAAATCTTTGATCACCTCATTGCAAGATTTGGTTGCCTACTCTCAGCTCTCTGGCAGCTCTGAGCACAACCTGCCATTTCTAGATGGAATTTGTTCTTTTACGGATTAGACACATTAAATAAATAAACCAAAGTGTCTTAAAGCTATCCAGATCAATAATGTCACAGACACAGGGGTCTGGAAACACAACATACAAAATTTTGAAATAAAATAGGTGTCAATCAGACCTTCCTTTGTCCATCTGCTGAGATCCTCTCCTGAGATAGGGCGCCTGCCCTGCTTTAGATGAACACAGAAGGCATTACTGATCCCTTGTTACCTTGGAGATCTTTCTCTGTTCCCAGGTTACCACCTAAATTACAAGGGAATATGGCCGTGGAATGAGCCTTCAGCTTCCACCACTTCAACAGAGTCTCTATGTGACCTTGGTCAAGATACTTTATCTGCAGCTCACTCCTGAAGAAGGGGTGATGGTGAACCCTCCGTCTCTCCCCTCCCAGGGCAGGGTCTGTCTCTTACCTTTGCATATGAAATCAAAGCTAGAAACTGGTTAAGATAATATTGCTAAATAAACAGCAGTAAACTAGAGAGAGCTGTGCCCTCCACCCAGATCAATGCATTGGAGCTCCAGCTTATTCCTAGATGAACAAGGAGGAAGAGACATGAGGATCCCAAAAGCAAATGCCCCAAACCTACCAGAAGAGCCTCCTGCAGTGGAACAGCATCACACCAGTGGAACATTCCTGTTGAATCTAGGGTGACTCTGCTGTTCTCCTCTCCTTGGCCCTCAAAATCCCTAAAACAGAGAGAGAAACTTCTTAGCTACAGGACTAGAGTCTACCCAAGTTGAGATCACATCTCCAGCTGCTGCTGAGATGTCCTCTTTATCTACATCATAGCTTTTATGTGTCATAGTAGTGAGGAAAAATTAGGATGTATGAGTCACATATTAACTGTGACAGTATGGGGGAAAAGGGTTGTGTGGCGGAGGAATTCCTTTGTCAATGTCAGCTGAGTGAGAGAAAAATAAGAAAAATACACTGCAAAGTGTTTCCTTGAATTACTGTATTAACTGTGATCTTTATAGCTGTTCGGACTTGGTCTCTAGGATTATTTTAAATAATATGTTCTTCAGTGGGGACGTTCACTGAAGCAGTATTTACATAAACATGGTCTTGATTAAGAGCAGAAAGAAGTCAGCAGGAATTTTCCCTCATCTTCAGGGACTTTAAATTATGCCCATATTGCAGAATATTCTTAGAGGCAAATTTTGGATACGTAGCTGTGTTTGCAAGCATTGTGTTAATTCAGAAGCAGCCACAAGACCACGTGAAACAAAAGCCATTCAATCAGATGCTGCTCTGAACATCAGACTGTTTCAAAGGACTGCCACAGAACAGGACTGTTGGGGAAGTCACGTCGAACAACAAAGGGTTGTTCACCTCTCTCCTCATGACCCAGGCACGGAGAGAAAAAGACCCGGAATCTCTTGGATAAAGCATTTACTCAGCACCATCTCTAGCTTTACTGTAGGTAGAGACAGCCTTGAACAGTTGGCTCAAGAGCGAAGTTTATTTAATCACTCTGTAACTGAAATCACAATAACCGAAACGTGCCACCGAGGATTACAATAGATACTGAACGCAACAGCCGCAGGAGAGCTGTATGACCAGACAGGTGTTCAGTCCTTCTGCATGTCCAATTTGCCCTTATCTTGTCTGTGCAGCACTGGGTGAAGCGAACAGGAAGAAGAGGAGGGATTTTGCTGGGGGAGGGTGTCATTCATTACGAGGCCTGCAAGGCAGATCGAGCTGTGCCCTGGACAGAGCAGCTTATGTGGTGCTGGGTTTGGCACTTCTTAACACAGCATTAAGGAACCCGAGAATTTGCCCCATTTTTGAAAATGGGGCTGGGGGGGTTGTAGCTTGTGCCAATCTCCATGATGCCATAGATACAGAATTAACTCATATCCAGGATAACTAGTTAAAAGTCACAGTCATTTCAGTAACTGCAGCGTAGCTATAGAGGCTTTCCCATTCCATATCAGAATTCAAAGACCAGGCTGGAACTTCTTAGCAGTTTCTGCTGGCTCCCCAGGTCTTAAACTCAGGCACTAACAACAAATTCCAGGACTGATCATATTAGAATAGGTTACCTTGTTCTTCTAAATTAATATATTTCCAAGTTTTATAAATGTTCACCTATCCTAAAACCACCACAAGACATAAAAGCTACGAAGGGTCTGCTAATGGCACGGACATAAACTGTAATGACCGATTTTTGCCTAGTTGCTCTTGGGTCTCCTCTGCAACATGCTGGATTTGACTGGAATCCCAAATCTGGAAGTTGGTCCTTTCCAGCTCTGCAGTGCCTCCTGCCTCTGTTTTCTCCACACTATGGCAGGATAAGAGAGAAGGGGATTGCCTACAGCAGCTCCAGCTCAAGCCCCACCTAACCTTTAATGTGGACAAGCAACAGATAACACAAAGCAAGGTGCAAGCTATGCCTGATGGGGGAAAGCACAGAAAAATCTTTCCTTCAGGCCAGAAAGGCACAGAAGAGGTAGAAACAGACCTGTATGCACTGGCTGCTGTGCTACTGCTGCCCAAGGGGAGGCACAAGCGGCGGGCGCTGGCAGCTGGAAGTAGCCGAGGGGAGAGGAAAGGGAGAGCAAACAGAAAGCAGTGCGCTGCGGGCGCCAAATGCCCTGTGCCAGCTCCACTCCTCTTACAGACTGGCAGTACCAAGCCATGAGGCTCCCAACCTTTTTCCAGGCCCTTTAGCTGAAGTCCATCAATCTCCAGAAGCTCACAAAACATCACCAAAGCCACCACAATACCTACCCCTCTTGCTCTCTTCTGCCACTTGCACAGTTCTTGCTCTCAGCAGCATTTGCAGCATGAAGTTTCATCGGGAAACAGCATGTTGCATGAAGCATTTTTTTTGATCAGCTTTAAATTACCCACCCTTCAGCAAAATGAAAGGTAATTTTGCATCTCTGACAAGGGGCAGGGAGAGGCCTCACACTGGCTCTCCTGAATTTAGTGAGCTAGTACAAAACTGGAGGGGAAGGGGAGCGTGTACCCCTTGACATCTCTGCAGTGTCTCTCTGCAGCCCTGTGCTAGCTGCAAGCAATCACACCCATTAGCCACAGCTATCAGCCATCTCTTAGTCTCCTCCTCAGATAACGAATCCATAGGCCGGTGATTAAATGGTATTTTGGCAAGTCAGAAGAGACTATCTTCTCACAAGCTCCCTTACTTGACTCAGATTTACCAATCAATCAACGTATGTATCTCTATCATAATAAAGCCATCATCTATATACACAACCTGTCAGAAATGACAACTCCTCATTCTAATATTATGGGAAATATATACGCCTTGGAGGAAACACCTGTTGGATCCCTGAAGCGGGAGATGGAGGGAAAAGACAGCAGGAAACCCACTTCATCATAACAGCATCCACCTTGCCAAAGCCAAGCACATTCTGATTTAACGAGCCATTCTTTAGCTAAGGGTTCCTTCTGCCATATACTCTGCAAATTACATGATTCTTACGGAAATCTGATTTTCCTGAGAGACTCATAAATCATCCTGCACTGGCCTCTGAGGAGCTTGAGGATGAGGGCACTGGAACTGACATGCTGTAGCACCCAACAGAGACAGAAATAGTCTCTGACTGAGCTAGTCACTACAGCCATTAGCAGGTTATCTGGGTCACAAATTGACTGTGCTGTGGGTGCACAGTTATCGGCGCTGGCTCTGTGTGAGTCTGAAAGAAAACTGTTGCGTTCACATGATGCTGTGCGTTGCCATGTCTGTGTCACCTTTCTCGATCACGTCCTCATTTGAGGTCCTTAGCACTCACACTGCACTGAACAGAATATCAAACAAGCACAAGACCATGTTACCAAAAACTGTACAATTGGAGCTGATTTACAAAAGCATAAGGTACTCTGGACCATGGGCATTTCTGAAAACGTGGTCCTAGTGGCTGAACATTTGAAAATACAGTGCCACAGTGCATAAGCCACTGGTTTAATCAGTCTGTGCCCAACCCACAAACTGAGTTGGTTACAACAATAGCACAGCATTAAACTCAGAGAAAAATTTGGTTTTATACTGCAAGTAACTCCAGTTCAATACTTTACGTGTCATTCAAAATGGCAGTTTGGTCCAGCACACCAGAGCTGAACTGAGAGTGCTACAACATGGTAAAACATTTCTTTTTTGCCTGTTTCCACAGCCATGACCTAATATAAACCAGTCACTCATGTTTCCATGAATCAAGTAGATAATGCAGCTCTCAGCTACACTAAAAGATGGTCAGACACATCCAAGATGTTTCAAACTTCATTTGAGGACTAACATAAGTGATTAACAGTTGTCTATAGCATTAGAAGGCAGGGAGTGGAAGTCCTTTTATCAAATTGTTAGCTGCCAACAACTTCCCGCTGACAAGCTATCTTTAAATTCTTCATAATGCCTTTGCAAAGCCCTAAAGCTTTGTTGAATCCCTTGCCTGCAGTCTTCCGACAACAGCTCTTCCACTCCTTGTCGTGGGAGAACGTGGCTACAATGAGTTTAATGCCACGTGCACGCATCGAGGCCTGTGCTCACTGGTTTGCCTTCTGTGCTTTAAGTACAGAAGAGCAGCAAATCCTCAGGAATTGCAACTTACTTCTGTGTCCTAAATTTTGCCCAGAGAGAGAGAAAGGGGTCAAAGCCTACTCACAAAGCACCTCAGGACAAGCAAGGCCTGGAAGAGTTGCACCATTGGTCCCCAGAGACCTACATACATGAGAAATCTGTGCACAAAAGTCTCCTGAGAGAAAACACCCGTGGGTACCTGCGTGACGCAGGCAGGTTGCTCCAGCCGCTGGAGCCCCAGCGCACCAGCACAGACGCCCCAATGTCCTTCCCCTGCCTCTCTACCACAGCCCTGGGGATGAGCTAACGCTTGGCATGAGGGCTGTTCAGTTCACATCCCATTTGGGAATCCTCTTATTGTTTTTTGAATCGCTCCCAGATCCGCACATATGTTAACCTTTTCCTTTGGGGAGGAGTGGAGTTTCACACACACAATGAAAACTGCCTGTGCCTGTGAAGGCTGCTACAAAGCCCCTTTTCTCACTCCCAGGCCCGCACTGTGAGAATATGGTGCTTGTCTGGACTTGGCTTATTCATCATCATGGATTATATCGCTCCGATCACAATGCATCAAAGTGCTTTCCCTACCTCACAAGGAACGACGAAGCTTAATTAATTGACACAGAGGTATTACGTGTCATTGCAAAAATATTATAATTTAGAGTATGCCATCCAATAATTAACATCAGGCAACAAGTAAAACCAATCTTAAAAATGAGTAGTTAAATTTTTCTTAATTACATCCACTGAACCAAATCTGCCCCAAGCAATGCACATGTAATCCCAGTGAAGTCAGTGTGGTTGTACAGAATACACTAAAATAAAAATAGTCTGTAGTTATCATCTATATTGCAGCAATACTTACAGTCCCCCACTAAGTTTAGGGACGCCTGCTTTATTTAGAGTTGTAAACATGAACAATAATACCTAAGTTGAACTGAGAAAACAGCATGGAAAGAGACCTGTAGCATCAGGACTTACACAACACACAAATAGAAAGGCTGAATCCTGGTCTAATAGGCACTGCCTGACACCACATTTTAAAATGGAGCCAAGACTCTCTAATAACAGGACTCCAGGTGATGATGCCTTAAGAACTCCTGATACCTGTGGGGTGAAGTCTGAAGAGCTGGCAGCACTGAAGAAATGCAGAATCCATAAGGCTAACTGGACTGAACTGTCTAAACATTGATCTAGATGCATTAGGGCCTACATTTCACTGAAGAAACCTCAGAGTGACATATAAGAAAAGACATCTTCTGCCTTTATTATCTCCATTTCTGCATTCAACCTCCATCCAAATCATCTCCCTCAGCTAACACTTTACTATATAAGGACATGTTGTTCAGCCATAGATATAAACCAGGTGTAATAACTCCAACACTTTTGCAAATTAATATAGCACAGTTATCGTGGGGAAGCTGGATACTACTTCTGCAGGCAGATCTCATGTGTCAGAGCTATGAGCCATTGTTTCTGACAGAAAACAGCAGCTCATTATTCATAACATCCCTTGTGAAATCTTTGCTGAAGTCTCCCTCTCCCCTTCCGAGGTCACAGGAGGGCTAGATACAATGCAGCTTCTTCTCCTTGGCATGGACAAGTGTATGTGCATATTTTTGCTCTTCCACTGCTACTTGGGCTAGGCACAGGTTGTATTTTAAAAGCTAAAGCCTGATCCTGCTACCCACACACAGAATAGAGGCTTGCTTTGATTCCAGAAAGGCTGTTCAGAGAGTAAAACAGCAGACAGCTTGAGTAAGGGTGGCAAAATTCAGCTCCTAATTATTAGATTAAAACCTTGAAACAGTTGTCATGTATGAAGGGACAAAGTAGAATTTGGCAAACAGGAAGGGAAAAAACAAATCTTCTCATACTGATAAATAATCTCTGAAGACAACCTTGTCATTTTCTGAAAGCATCTCAACAGTTCCCTGTTTTTATTTTTTTGGTCACTGCTTATCAAAATTTCCATGGCTAGTTAGTGGGTTAATTTAATTATGAGCAGCATTTATGAACAGCCTGATGGGGATCTGCAGAGGGCAATAGAATCTGTTCTTGAATTATGAAATTGCACACACTCACACATCTGGAAGCCGTCACGGGACAGATCGCTGTCTTGTAAATGCGTGTTGAGTGTTACAATATTTTACTAAGCACTCCCAATCTGTCAAGGTTTACAGGAGAGTAGAGACTGGGAACATTTGGGATCATTTGTGGCTTAGAGCCATTAGCTACTTCCACCCACTTATTGTGACGTTATTAATAGCAAAATAATCTAAAGAGCAGAACTTGGCTTACTCAAGATCTTAGATAATAGAAGTGATTTTCACTAAGGGCCAAAACCAGGGAGCCAGGACCCAGCTGCATAACAGACTATGCTGAACAGCACAGCCTTACTTTTGGCTGAACTGGTGGTAACTTTGCACGGACTCTGCTCCTCGGAGGACTTACCTGCAGACCTAGCCTAGCCCTGGTGTTTCAGGTCTGTGTAAGAGGTGGCACATGGTGACATCACCCAAGAAATAACCAGAGGAGAAAATCCTATGTAATCAATGTGATGTTGACCATCCCTTACTAACTGCCCTCCTCACCAACGGTTAATGGTGAGAAGATTGCATCAAGCGTGACGTGTGTGTGCATCAAGCACCACACACAAGAGAGACACATTTACATTTCATTAAACCATGGACAGTATGACAAAAGCTATCTGCCAGAACAGAAAAACAGGTGAGTCGTACCTACGCTATGCTATCCCTACTAGAACAAGTTAACTGGCTAAAAACCAAGGCCATTACACTCGCGTGACATCCAGGGATGCCTGTGACTACCATTGTGGCATTGCCAAGAGTATGTGACAGCCTGAATGGTCCTAGACTCAAAGACAGAGACCAGAAGGGCCAATTAGTTACCAAGACTCAAATCATGTGGAAGTCCAGTTCTAGCCTGGCACACAGAAATGGATTTTATCCCATGAAAAGCAATCCCCTGCTGAGGAAATCGGAGCTTGGCCTGCGAAAGAAACTTTGCACAAAGTTTCTTCACCTTCTGGAGCCATAGCTCAGTGAAAAGAGTTGGAAGACTTCGGAACTCCACAGAGCTTTTGGCTTCTTGTTAAGCCATTGCATATCTGTTTAATTTAAATCCCCATCCAATCATTAAATATGGGTGTTTTTTTTTTAATGGGTCATTATGATGTGATTTATGACATTGGTGTAATTGTCAGAATTACTGTGGGTAATTAAAATATGAAATTCATGCTGCCAGAGGCTTCAGTCACTCTCAGCACCCTCATTAAAAATCAGGAGCTGACCAAATTATAAATAGACTGGTTTGCACAAGTTCACAGGGAAAGCTAATTATGAAACTTATGCACTTCGAACTCGCACCATCAGTCATGCAAATTCTTTAAGTGATTATACTATTGTATAACGTGGAATCGGATTAGTCAGTACAGGTGGGTGCTACTCCAGTTACAATGTGCAGTACAACTGTACTTTGCATGGTGAATGTGAATCCCTAAAACTCTTATGCAAGCGTGATGATAGATGTGGGACAAGGGCCTAGGGAAGAGAGAGGTGGTGCATTTTCACATGAAATATAGAAAAAAAGATTGAGGAGTACAGGGAGAGGCTGCAAAGGATAAGGCTCTCTGATCTATAATGGTAAGTCTCAGAGAAACAAAAGAGGCATGTGAACACAAGGGAAGAGAGCTTCAGCAAGAAGCTGGAATAAACTTTGGATTAGCTGACTAAATTCGTAAGGAATGGCGGCTGGCTAAAATCACAGGGAGTCTAGGTGCCAAATACAGTGAGCATGAATACAAGCTGAAGTTA
This sequence comes from Strix uralensis, assembly GCF_047716275.1. Lineage (NCBI taxonomy): Eukaryota > Metazoa > Chordata > Aves > Strigiformes > Strigidae > Strix > Strix uralensis. Next base: position 1,542,624 of record NC_133999.1, read on the forward strand.
AGAAAAAAATTTATATATAAGGGTGGGCGAAGGCTGAGACATTTTCTTTCTAGAATTCTGAATTTTTTACTCTCCATAAGGGAAGGAAAAAAACCAAAAAACTGGAGGCCTATATACAAAATTCAACCAAAATTAATCAAGAAGTAAACCACTGATGGAAGAAGAGTCCTGTTAGAGTTACCAGTAACATCTCTGGTGACTTAAAGCCCAAATGGAGTATGCTGTTGCTTATTATGGGGTTTAAAAAAACAAAGAAAAAAGAACAAAGAAGAAAGTGAAACCCCTCTTTCAGTGGCAGTAAACAGACTTGGTTTTCAGGCAAAGAGACAATGCAGTCTGTAGTGCAAACAAGTTTGGGCAGATTTTGCACACCGTGGAAGCTAGGTTTGCTGTGTCAGAAATCCACTAAAATATCTGATCCATCACAACGATTCGTCAGTCTTATTGGTTGTGCAAGTTTTGGTGAAGATAAGACCTCAGTGTTCCATGAGCAAGATGCAGCCAGCCTGCATCTGAACTGAATTTATTGGGGTGCTTAAAGATCCATTTATACCACAAAAGTCATGTTCCAAAAATAGTGCTGATTTGTATTTTGTGTACCTGGACAAGATTCTGGGGCCTGGAGATTTGAAGAGAGAAAGCTGCGGGGAAAGTATTAATGGACAATGTCTCCCACCTGAATTTTTTTAACTTGGATAAACCTAATTAACTGCATGGTATTTATCAGCTTAATTATCACTCCATCCAATCTGTCACCCTGACTCTGACAAGTAGTCCTCAAAAATACACAGCAAGAAAAATGGGACTTCCCAACACAACAAAAAGTGGAATGCAAAATATTATCACCTCTTCCTGGAGGAGGTCCTCGCCTAACATCAGTTCATAAACTTCCAGTGTCCCAAATATCTGTTCTTCATCTTCCTTATGCGTCCCAAACTCCAGAAATGCCATCTGTGCAGTTCAGGAGGGACTCATTTTAGAATTCCACCCCTGAAGTGTTTGAGAGGTATCTATAAGCATCCACACTTTTCCATGTTTCTACAAACCCTCTGAGGTTTGGCTATCACTGGAACACCCCTTCCACATCACCCTCCCATTCTAGCAATAAAAGTAAAGCTGAAGGAACGTGAAACTTGGCTAACTTGTGAGGTTTTTGCTATGCCAACAGACTGCTAAATTTTCCACAGAGCCCCCACCCTGTAGCGTAAATACCAGGTAGTGATCAAAAGCACAATGTGCCTGCTGACAAAAGGGATCTTGCTCACTGTAGCAACACTTTCTCCACCTCTATCTATCTCCTTTTTCTTGAGAACACAGTTTTACACTTGTCCTTCATACAAATAACCCGAGGGTGGGAATTATTCAGAAGGCTCGTGTTTGACACCCCATCTGTTCATTTCTGACAGCGATATATAATGTAAGGCTATAAAAACTTGAAAAATAATGCAACATAAAAAGGGATTGACTCGGCTCCAAGAGGCCATAAACGGTAACAAATACCATTGTATGATTTATTTCATGCTGTAATCTTTACAGTAAGTCATCTTTCAGACATTTCCTTGTGACAGGTTTTAATAATATTAATGCCCAGAGCAATCCAAATCATCGCCAATAGACATATTTATCAAGCTGCCAATCCAAGTAAATGAAATTCTATAAGCAATAATGTAACATGTTTAAAGGAAGCTAATAAAACAAGTCAGGAGAGAAATATTACTGCGAAGTATGCTCTCTCTAATCCAGCCCTGGATTTTATACAGCCAAAATGCAAATCTTTCCCTCCATGATTTATCGCTCCAAAAATACCAATGACCTTTTCAGGAGCTCTTGCACAGTCCTTCTCACACATTTATAAAGATTGTGATGCATTCTGCCAGATTAGCTGAGCTAGAGTGCTCAGCACTACTGCCTTGTTTTGCCCTGCCTTTGGACTGGGAAGTGGTAGGTACCATCAAAGAGTAGGATCTTAAGTCTTTAAGATTTATTAAAGACTGACAAGCCTTAACATAGGATTGGCAACTCAGCAGGTATTTACGAGCAATTATCCAGGCACTAGATAAGTTACAATTAACAGGGAGCTAAAACTTGGTTCTTTAACCTGGTTTCCCTTTTAATCTAATTCAGTTTCTACTGGCTTGGCTTGGCTGAAGTGACTCTACACCAGGGCAAAAGGGAAGGAGACACTGCAGAGTTGTGTGCACATGGAGCCTTGCTCACATTCTTTTATGCCTCACTAGAAACTTAGCAGGAATGAAAAACAAGAGTCAACAATTCAGCAAAACATACACCATTAAATTTGTCATGCCTTAGGCAAGAATGTGTGGAAAAACTATGACTAGTAAAGCAAGTGTATCGATGCAGGGGCTCAGAAGTGCTTGAGGAATCCTAACAGGTCTTTATGTATTCACTTCTGGATGAGCTTTATAGGTCTTAGGGTTTTTTTTTGTATTGGTTTGTGATGACTTTTTTTTTTTAATGATGCTAATTAAGTTCTTCTCCTGAAGATAAAGATCTGCTTCTTTTCAGTGGGGGAAACAAAAAGAGAAAGGAAGAAATGTACAAGACTTAATACTTGTAATATGACAGAAGATATCCTCCAGTAGTCTAGGACCAAGACCTGAACCAAGTATGCATTTTGAGTCCTGTAATAGGCCATGCCTAACTCTTTCCCCCTATACTTTATTTAATTTCCCTGAATTATGGTATGATTACATTTTTCCTTAATTAGCCCACATGTAAATCTTGTCTCAAACTCAGATGCAAATTTCTGTTTAAAAAAAAATAATTGGAATTTAAGTATTTAGCTGTCTAAATGTCGTAGTAAGCACAGATACTTTCAAAGGACCCTATAAAGGGGCAAGAGGGTAAGTATCCAAGTAATTTTAAAAGCACTGCCTGCTGGACACAGTTGATGTAATCTTTATCGTATATCCAGAGAACCCTGCAGAGGAGACTGGTGTTAAAATGTCCACCTTCCCTGGATCAAATTGCAGTTTACCATCCTAAATCAAATGGAGCTGAGATCTGAACCTGGAGCTCCCCTTGGTCACTGTCCTAACTATCCTAGTTTGGAAGCAAAAGGTCAGTGTTCGCTTTTCTATCAGCAGAACAGCCCAGGTGGAAAACTTCACCTTAACCTGAAAATGGGCAACTGGATCCAATTCTATTTTCAGTTTAAAGAATAAAAAATTATTTGGGGTTAATTTGAGACCTCCAATGTCATGAAAAGTCAGCCTCAAAACGCAATTTTGAATTGTGAGGTTTCCTCTATGGCTTTTGATACCTCACTTCACACTTTCCTGCTTCCCTTTGCCTTCCCACTCTCTGTCTGCTCTTTCTATTGAGACCGAGAGCTCTTTAAGGCAGAAACTGCCTTTTACCATGCACACATACAGCATCCAGCCTAACAGGATCCCAGTCCCAGTAGAAGCCTCAAGGCACCGCTATAATACAAATAATAAATACTGCAACTAATAATAACACTACGGTAAAACGTCCTCCCCAGGGAAGTGTTGGAAGACCAGTCCCTGGTGTCATTTAAAACTAAACACCAGAAAACATACCTGCACTGGCTGCGTAGAATATAGAGTCTTTATGATATGGTGATGAGGGAGAATCTTGATGGGGATGGGAACAATTATTTATCTGCATATTTGGCTATTCCTTTAGGGGAGTTCAGAATATCTCTTAGTAACATTTTTGTTCCTCACTGCTAAGAAGCAGTAGACATCTCAGGGAAAATAAATAAATAAATAAGAAATATATAATCCCCAAGGTGTAATCCCAGAGTATGGAAACTCACTTCACTTAAATACCTCCCTCTGGCATAATTGACTTTTCATGTGCATGTTAATAATGATATTTCAGCAGGTTGTGAGGGCTTGTTCTTCTCCCCCCACCCCCCACCCCCTTTGGTAAATTATGTTATTGGGCATGAGGAGGGGGAGGGACATATAATAAATCTAATTATGTTTTCGTTTATATTTAACAGGTCAGCACAATCTGGTAGCATGTGCATATGTATTTACTGTGCAGTCCCAATATTTACAGCTGACCTCATCAGTTGTAGGACAGCAGCACTGAGCAACATTTTATTGTCGTGATACCATGTATGTGCCGGGGACAGCTGCTAAGATGCACAGCTCTCCAGAGGACACCTTAGAGTCCTCGCCATACTGACATTTGCCTTTGCTGCTGAAGAACATGATAGGGTTTTGGAGGGAGGGGAGACATCATTTATTAAGCCTCTTCAGTTCTGCAGTGGCTGGAAATTGCTCACAAGCAGAAAGAGAGCAAGAAATACTAGTTTGTACGTCTCTCTTCCCCTGCTAGGTTCCTGTTTACTCCCTGCAAACGCTGGTATGACACTGTTTGCCAATATGTCCTGTCACCCTCTCTAGTGGGTGCTCTGGAGGAGCGTAACAGCTTGCTATTACTGACAGCTCGGTCTCAGACCACGACACCCTTTCTTATGCTGAATGTAGCAGCTCAGGTTAGGAGTCCCCTCGGTGCAAGTCAACTGGACTGGCAAACTAAGTACACTGCGGATAAGAATATGGCAGTTCACACCTCGCCTTAGACAGCAGATGACTCTGCTCTGCTACCAGTTTGTGAACTCTGCTGGGAATCATTTAGATGGCCTAGAAAGGACTCCTCTAGCATGCGTTATTGATGCTAGAGAGAAAGGCTGTAGGGTGCGATTTCTCTTGGATCTCCATTTGCCTTTAGAGCAAACTTCTTTTGGAGTAAGAGTCTGCTGCTGGTGTCACACTGCAATTAAATATCTGAGCAAAGAGCAGATCTTGGTGTTGGCTGTTCACATTCCTACCCCCAGCTGCTCCTGCTTCCACTCTGCTCTCTCAGAACGAGCCAAAGAAAATGCGCTCATGACTCAGCTGTCCAGTGATGGTATCACTGGGCTGCTGTCTGAAGGCAGCGACCACTTTCAGGAGCTGCACCCTTCTCCTTCCCCCTGTTCCTCCACAGTGGTATCAGTTCACAGCACAGGCTCTCAGCTTGCAGGAGAGTATGAGAGGTTCAGGATTTGGATGCATGGGCATAAATTGTGTTTTCTCTGCTGTTCAATTACTCAAGGCAGGGAGAAGCCGTAAACCATCCACTTCAACCCCAACCACCACCAATAGCAGAAGAATTAGGAGAGAGGCACATCCTGCTGTTCCCACTTTCCACACAAATTCTCAGGAAGTCAGCCCAGGGAATGCCTGCTCAGCATACACACAGCTTTACATTTCTTACCCATTAACAAAACTCTGAGGTGGAAGAACATCAAGGGACCTTGACTTTGCAGGCTCTCCATCTGAAACATGTGATTCTTTATAGAATTTCCAGTTCTCTGAAACAAAGGCAATGAAACAGAATTGGGTTCCTTTTGTATAGCCTTCAGCTGCACTTAGATGTGTCTGCAAATGGCTACCATGGCATTGGAGGATTCTGGGGGCTTCAGAAATGATAGACAAAGGAGCTCAGAGTAATTGGTTATTCATACCAACTGCTCAGAAATAGAGCGTTATAAAATAGTAATTCCATTTAGTATGCATAAAACAGTCTTAAATACGGTGAGCACTACATACTTAACACACCATTGAACTCCAAAGGGAGCTCCAAATGCCCTATCAAAACACGGTCCTCCAAACAAGGGGGGAAAAAAAATGCGAGAGAGTAGGAAGAGTTCATACTCTGTGCTCGTACCATCCTCATACTTGTCATGAGTGACTTGCGATTATTTACAACACTATTCTCTGAGAGTCAAACCATTTTTAACATCCTCAATTTCCCATCAGGAAATCAAAATTCAGAAAGGCTAAGTGGTCTAAAGTCCCAGATTGAGAAAATGAGCTCAAGTTTCCCAAATCCTAAAGTAGCTATTTAACAGCTGGAACATCTTTTCTCTGACACTTGATCTAGTCCTTTCTGGGCCATAATCTGAGGTCACGGGCCATTAAGCCCAGCGTTATAACACCAGGCAGCGATGTGAGGATGTACAGCAGCACCCTCTGAGATTTTTTAAGAGCACCAGAGCCTACCTACATCTCCTGCTTTTCATGGTGATGTAGCTGGTTCAGGACACACGATGTTACTCCTCACACTCCCCTGGTCTGCATCTTTGCTGCTAATCTGCATTCCTCCCCCTGTCAGCATAGACAGGAGGTGCAGCAAAGCCCTCCATGTCACATGTGTCTAAACATGTCCAACGCATACAGGTGGGAAAGGCTGGACTGGAGGAGCGTTCAGACACATGTATCTTTTTACTACAGAGTGACAGATGAACCCTCTCACATACCCTTAACTTCCTTGTGATGTTGTAACTATTGCCAAACCCTACTAACCCAGATGAAACAGCTAGCCATTCCAAACATACCCCTGGCACAACAAGGGGTAAAATCTCTCCGAAGAGGTGATTTGTCAACCTTAAGCTGTAATTGTGCTACACAGGTGTGCTCAAAGCAGGTGCATTTAGCCTCGGTAACAGGATAGCACTTTCTACAGCTGCGTTCAGTGAGGTGGGAGATGGATGGGTGAGAGCGCGCGCTCTGAGGATGCGACATGCCACTCGATTCCTCTAGGTCAAGCTTAATGGAAGTATCATAACTCAAGTCAGAGAATAAAAGTTCAGAACAGTCTGTCTTACACAGGCACTAACAAGTGTCTGAGAGAACTCACTTACGGTTTCCTAAACCAAGATACTTGGCCAACTTCAGAGCTGGGCTCAGTCCCAGCCTTTATCACAGACTTCTTAGGTGACTGTGAACAACCTGTGCAGGGCCTGACTGCCCAGGGCAGCCCCGAAGTGCTGCAGAGAGGCAGAACTGGGAGAAAAGCTCTCATTTACTTCCCTTGCCTAACCAGGTCGCAAACCAGGGCAGGGGGGAATTGCCTCAAGAAGCCCTATTGCCTCTTAATACATATCTGATGATTAAAAAAAATAATAATCTATTAATAGTAATAGCTTTTGATTAAGTCTGGATGACAAAGGAAAAAATAGCCTTTGCTTTCTGTTCTGATTGACTGCACTCTGGTATGTTATTTACACTCCTGTTAAAATGACAACAGTAGCTCCTTTGACTAAAGCTTGCAATCTGTGACACTCCTGTATTAGTTTTTAAATTTGTGACAATGAAATTGCTTTTCACCAACTAAATCTCCCTATTTTCATTGCAGGTACTGGAGGCATACTCAGCTACACTAATTGGGGTCTCTTCTATCTAACCTTCCCCTTACCTCCCTCTGAATGAGTTTGGAGGAACCCAGAACATCATGTACCACTTCAACTACATCATATGGAGAGTGGTGGAATGAACCAAAGTACTTATAATTAAGTTCTGTTTTGCTCTGATACATCCAGAATCCTAGGGGAAACCAATGGCAAGGTCTTATACCTGGCAAAGCTCCTGATCTACCTCAGGCAACTACTCTCCCTACAGTATAACTGGTGCAGAACTGCAGGTTTGCAAACAACTGCTTTTTATTAATACACATTTATACTGAAATGTCATCTTGTCCTTTTAAAATCTAAGATTGCCTAGGAAACGAGAAGAAAACCAACCAGGTGGAGAGCTCCTACAGTGTCAATGTCTTTCTATTCATTTGCCATTGACTTTTATTAAGATGTCTTTGCAGTTTATGGAAGCCTCTTTCCTGGGAGGTAGCTGGCTTTCAGGGACCTTAGGTACATCTATGCTGATAAGTGTGTTGGACTGAAAACGGGCTCCAGCTTCTCTTTCTACATGACATTACTCCATGGAGTCCTCCAGGTGTCAGCATGTTTGTGCTTGTTCCCTCAGTGTGGCTGAGCACAGTGTGAATGAGTTTTGCCTTCAGCCCAACCATCTGCAGCTCAGAGGCATGGTTTGTAACGGGGCTTGGCTGCCATCTGCTGCTTAAAGCAGTTGCAAGTGTCTGAAATCCAAGTAGGCATGCACTCGTACATCCACATCTAATGGAAAGCTCCTTGTCTACTCTTTAAAGCAAAGCACCATCTCCATGGAGGAGAGGCACTAGCAGAGAAGTTTACAGGAGCCCAGAAGAGGTTTGTACATTTTGGCCTTAAACGCTTGTGAAAATGCAAGCTTCAACTTGGTGTAGTTACACAGAGATCTGAGAGGCTGTTCTCCATTTCAACAGAAAACTAACACCACCACCCCCCCACCCCCCATCTTCAAAATGGAGTTTGAGGTGAAGAAGGAATAAGTTGCTCTGCTTAGGGTTAGATGTTACCATGATTAATCTGTTCTTTCCATCCAGCTAAGATTTGCAGTCCTCAGAGCAAACACCATTAAGTGTTGCTACACAACTTGTACAACCTCAAAAACATTTATCTGACTTCATATTTAAAGTTTTATATTCTCAGGATGACAAAGACCTAGACACACTTCCTCAGGGAATCCTGACCAAGAATCTGGCACAAACCAGAAAGCTGTAGCTTTTGCTTCAACTATACACATGCTATAGTAATAAGACACATTTGTTTCAGTCTCTACAGTTAAAGAACAGTATTATGTGATAAACCTGTTAATAAGCAGAGCGAAAATCTTGAAGGAGGTATATTCTGTCCTACTCTTTTTTTAGCCAAGAAGCTTTGGCTCCTAAAGAAAAGCATAAATCATCATCTAAAAGCATAATCATAAGTCTTATTAGTATCATCAGAAAACTCCCTATTTTAGCAGGTAAGTAAAGGGCTGTGTATTCCAACCTATCCTTCTAGAGAAATAGTTAATAAAAATACAGTTAACATATTCAGATTTTTTTTTTAAACGAGAAAAAGATTTTAAAATTACCTGAGAAAGGTTTTGAGCAAAGTCTGCTTTTACACTGGCATTTTTTAATCTGCTCTGGATCCTGTATATCACTGTGACAGGCTTTACAATAGAACTGTGCCCTAGAAAACAAAAGTGAATTAGGCAGAACTGAATTTAACTGATGAGAGAATAAATGCACTCATCTGCTCTTGAAAGTTTTTCTCTTCTAGACCTTTTTTCAACAAAACCGTAATAGGGAATCTTACCTTTTGACTTCTGCCAGGGAACGAGCAATAAAAAAGCCCATTGTATTCCGATGAAGCTTTATCTGTGCAGATGGATTGATCAGGATAGCGCTGTATTGAGAAGCAATCAAAAGAGTAATCAGTTTGTCTATCTGGTGACAGTTTTCACCTCTGTTGTGAGAATTCAGACTGTAGGGTCATAACAGTTTCATCTCACAATCTTACATTAATCCTCTTTGTTATAGTTGCTGTGACACATGAGACACGAAAAAGTTAACATGCTTTTTCAATAGCATAAAGGGAATTTACTGTCCATAGAAACCTGGGGGAGCCATGGAAGAACAGGGACTCAAAGCATGCAAATCAGCTTTTGTTAGGATTTCTGCAGTTTATTCAACTCCAAGGCTCCTGGATTTGCCAGCTTCTTTTTTTTTTTTTTTTTGTAATTAATTTGCTAAACCATAACTTCATAGGAAACAGGGGCTTTCATTTCCATCACATTATTTTTGAACATGTTTAATGTAATAAAATAATTCATACTTTACTACAGCTGGGATGGGCCATTCCATAGGGTCACTGAAATTCTTGAATACTCACACTTAAAAGTACAAGTTCTGTGCAACTGAAGATACTAAGGATACGCAGGGTGTGAGGTACCTGTTCTAATGCTGAACACGCCAGGCAAAACAAGGGGAGGAAACTTTATTTTCTAATGCTTCCCCCCTCTAAATCCAGAATGAGTATCCCTGCTGGGCTGCTTTAAGCACATCTGTGTTGAATCTCCTGCAACATCACTTAAATTTACCAGTTTCCCCTGCAAAGGCCACTCAAGGTACCAGCTCAGTCCAAGTTCCTATTGCTTTCAACCCAGTTTTAATGAATATTGGTAGTGTGAATGGCACAAGGAAAGATGACAAGGTTAACATTTTCCTTCCACACAAGAGAAGGCCTGTACTCAGCTCCTCCAGATTCATGGCTCAGGGGACAAAGAAACTATGAATGACTATAGTTATTACTACAGATATTGTAGCAACATCTAGAGGTCCCGCTTGTAGAAGAGGTAGCTCTTCTGTGCCAACTGTTGTGTAAAGAAAGCAAAAATATAATCCCTGTATCTCAAAGAGCATGCAGCTTCCTTTTCTCTCTCGCTTTCTCTTTTCACCATTCTATTTTCAGCCAGTGTATGAACACAGGGAAGAACAGATTGAGTTGTGGCCTGTTTTCCATTAGTGCTAAGCAACTACATCTACTGACTTCTTTCAGTGTAGAGTTCATTCAACGCTTCTGGAAGAGAGCCCCGATGTATTTCTCACAGCAGTGTTTCCCTACAACCCTCTGTTTTCAGAGTTTCTATTCTACAGTTTCATCAAAACAGCCATTTCCTTTATAAAAGTGGAAAGAGAAATAATTGCACTCAATAGTCTGCATTTTCTGGGCAATTTCTCAAGCTTTTTAAAGATCTATGGCACTTATTTATTCCCCTTTCTGAACTAGTTCCAGCTTCCCCATTAGGATGTCTTGTATTTCATCATTAGAACAGACAGAGTGTTATCTGGCCCAGGACCAGATCAGCTTCAGAGAGCAAAAGCTCTGCTGCCAGCATTGACAAATTACCCCTTTATGACAATGCTTTAATAGCATTTAGGAGCCTCTGTAAACTCATGTGGCTAAAAAGCCGAGGAGGCGTTTCGTTTACCAATGCAAACAAATATGCTTGAGTCACCCCAAATCCAAGACCTATGCTGTTTGCATGTGGAATAGAGATAAGAATAGTGTTTCATCTCCTGTCTCTCACCCGATTATCTATGAGAAAAGAGGAGGCAGAAGAGATTGTTGTATATGGTAAAACTCCCCCCAGCACTTAACCAGGAACGACATCTTGATCCTGTCTCCTAAACACTGTGCACAGGAAGATAAGAGGTGTATAAAACCCCCATAGACCCTGGGACATGTTTCTTCTGAGTTCTTTGGAAATTGTTAGTTTGGAATTAGTTGACTTCTTACTAGAAGTCTCCCAGACAGTTACCTCTCCCCTTGACTGCCAAATCTGAGTTCAATTCCCAAGAGGACAAGGTTCAGCTTTACAAAGCACAACCTGGGGAAACAAAGCAAGTTACAGTTAGTCACAGCATCTCTGTGCTCTGAAAAGACACATCTGGAAGGAAATAGCAGAAAAACAACCAAGACTGTACCACATACCGACAAACTTCTATAAAAGTCATGCCTGCAAAATCATTGGAGAGCTGGAAAGTCATTACTTTGTAGTCTTTGTCTTCCAGAAGCATTTTGTCCTTCAAATATTTTCTCTTTGTCTAAAAGAATCAACCATAAAGATAATGTATTTATTGAAAGGCAAAGCAAGTAGGATATGTAATTTAACACCGGGCTGATACTCCACCACCACACAGTATTAGATCAAAGGCCCTTAGTTACTGGAAACAGAATGACATCAGCTATATGTTGTCAGAGACAATAGCAGAGTTAATAAACAACAGGCCAGGGAAAGCCTCAACCCTTCTAGACACTTCCAATTCATATTATCATCAAAGAACAGGTGTTATTACTGTATACAAATAAAGTTACAGGGAAATTTCATGACTGCAAAGTCTTTGGAGCCCATTATTTGAGGAAAGTTACACCTTACTTTGCAGTAAGATTAATCTGCTTCCTTAGTTTGAAGACTGGTCTTGTGTTAAGTTTTACCAATCATAAGTAGAGTTATTAGAGGCATGATTTATTGCTGATCTGTGATCATCTGCTCCAGTATAAGCACTTTTTTTTCCCTTTGGTAGTTGTGTGACTAGGGAAGGGCTGTTCGTACCTAGGCAGTTAAAGCAGCAAAGCATTCTAGTGCTTACAGCTCCTTCAGGTTTTAGACGGCCACTCCTTGTGTCACAGTATATGCTACTCCCTTGGCATATGAACACCTTCCACGTAAAACTTAATAGGCTACTAAAAATGTGTAAAAAAGTGTTGCTTTCCAAATAAAAGCTATTTAATGGATTTTGACATCAGAGGCTTTTTTCAATTTAAAAAGTTTGCTGAGTTTTCATAGTACATTTTAAAAAACTTAAAATATGTTTTGCTAGCTTTGCTATGTGTGTGAAATACCTGGACTTGAATGAAACAGCAGGTCAATGAAAAAGCCACTCGAACAAGCAGCCCAATTCTACATACAACTTCTGCATTGATAAATTCTGTATTTATTTCACCCAATATCTCTTTACTTTGTCTAAACTAATTTTGTGAAAAGTCCCTGAACAGAGAAATAGCAGTCAAATCCTTCTGTGTAGAGTGATGTGAAGTATCCCAGGCAGCCACTAGGTGATAGCAAAAGCACGTCCACTGCAGGAACAGCAAACCTGAGACTTGTTCAGGCAACTTCACGCCCAATAGTTCTGCCTTTTTAAGTTTTTATTAAATCTTCTGGTATTGATTTGGAAATATCTGAGCAACCTGTGTACTGTAAAAGTTAATACGTAGTTTATCAATTTTGCATTGTAGCAAATACCGATGAGGAAAGACAGATGATAGGAGGATAGATCTGGATCACCTTCCTTGCAGAGATGACAGGATTGCTAATTGTCACTGTTCTTGTGTAAATTACCCCATAAGACCCAGCCAAAGAAATAAATAAGCCTAAAAGGATACTGAAGAAACGCATGCTGCTAACTGGAAAGGGTACATTGGACTGCCTTTCAGCCCATTTTTGGGAGTGGTTCTGCTGAAGTGCTTTAAGCACAGATTCAAACGATGAACACCAGACAGAACGGAATCAAGCACAGGATCCATACCATGCAGTAACCAAAATTGATTTACTGTGTGCCCTGAGGCAGTGGGGCACCAGCACCACGTTACTGCTGCTGAACCTACAGCAACAGAGAAGGTGCTGCCACGTATCGGCTACACGCAGCCGCAGAGCTCGCTCTGGGCCATCCTTTGCTCTGGCACCTCCTTGCACACTACTGTAAAATGCATCCTTAGGTTCTGCTTCAGCATGCTCTGGAGCACTCTCTTCACCTCTTGCACTGAATTCAAGTATTAAATTAGAAAGAGTCTGTTAGGTTTTCTTGCCCTCTGTGCCAAGCTTCATCCCAGCATGATCAAGACAAGCTTCAAAAGACCTGGCTGCAGTTTCTACTCAGAAGCCAGGCACATATTTCAGAGAAGATCCCACTGGGTTGTATTCACATTATTTAGACAAGTGAAGGATGTACCTCAGTATCCTCTTCCACAATGAACAAATTGGTTAGGAGAGTAGACAAGCCAGGAACAAGGCAGCTTTGTGCTATGAAGCCGAGCTTCAGTTCGGCTAAACAGATGATGCTGTCTCCTGTCCTGCGGCCCCAGCTGGGGATGTTTGGCAGGTATGCCTGTTTCAGAGCACAGAAGTGAGTACAGATCAGCAGAGATAGGCAAGGCCACAACGTTCCTCTGAAATGATCATTCTTGTCTTTCTTGCCTTCATCATTCTTTTACTTTTTTTAAAACCTATGCTGGAGTATGCTAACAGATAGCTAAGTGGACTTCTGAGGTTCTTTTTTTAGGGTTTTTTTTTTTAATATTAAATATGCATTTGATGACAACTTTGACAAAAACAACAAAAACCAACAAAAAGTTATACCTTATTTTTAGTCATGTTAAAAGATATTCTAGATAGGTTAGTAACTGGATGCATAAGAAACACTGGATAAAGATCCTGTTTTTATAAAAGGCAGAAGTTTTTGTTTCCATAAAGGCCAGAATTTCAACTGTGACACCCATGTAACAGACAGACAATTGTGATACCTTGTTATGAGACTGAATTATCTGTAAAATTACTCTCGTGTTCGGGTAGTGATTCTTGATAGACAGCACTCTGTAATAAAGATACAATTTCAGATTAATATGCTCGGTTCTGGCTAGGGTCTCTCATTTTCCAAGTCAGACTTTACTTGGGCAGATAGCAACTGGGAAGTAGTGACAAAGAACGGCGTATGCCCCAATCCCTGTATCTGGGACGCTTTAAGCAGGCCCAGGTCCACTATCTGGAGAGGAAGGTGTCACCATCAACAGATTTGAAGACACAGGGTGAAGAATCATACCTATACCCCACTAGAAGTGTAGAGCTAAGAGAAGCAACAATAATGAATATTACTTGCTTTGCCAAGTCCACCTGTAAATTTAATTCATAAACTAATATTTCCACTTGGTAGGTGCCCTAGAAATAGAAAATAAAGATAAGCCAATTTGGAACTTGGACTTTTGGACTGTTTTGGGGGTAGGCTAATTATGCCATGAGATTCACGCAATCCAGCAGGACTAAGGGAGTCCCCAGTTCAAGTCTGTGAAGACGTCCAGAATTATCAGACCTGACAGCAGAGCTGCACCAGAGAGCAGTGTGCAACTCTCCAGTGTAAAGGAGCCAGACTCCTTGACTGCTAATATTCAGGATATTGAAGAAGGTAATTACACCATATTTAGTAACATTCTATTCTGGATGGGGTTGCAAGGCTGCACAGCTGCTACCTGTCTCAATCCTTCAACACATCTGATAAAATCATAGCAGAAAGGAGTCAGTTGGCTTTCAGAGTTCTCCAGGCAGAAAACAACGTGACAGGACAAATATGTTCCCCTGCCAGCAGCACTATCTGTGTCACTGTTAATATCAATCAGATAACAGAATGAAAGCACTAGAGTATCTCACCCTACCTCATGATATTGGAAGTATCTTCAGTATAAGGTTGTGGAGAGTGAACATCTGCTAGAATGAGACAAGCATTCGTAGATCCCATCTGCATCCCAGGAGAGAAAAATTAAATCAGGGTTTAACCCCATATGAGGTACAACAATCTCTGATGGTGAGCTGATTTAGTGGCATCATGTCTTTAGTTCAACTCTTGTGTAAGATCATCATGATTCTATTTCTTAGAGTTGTCCCCATGCCTGAATGCTTCAAGTGACACAGCTCCAGTCAAACACACAGTACGTAACGCATATTTCTATTTTCAAAGTGCTGGAGCATGTGAAATTTTTACATTTCTAGCGCTAACATCTTCCTAGAAGAGGTTACAAAATAGGAAGCTTTGCTGCATTCTTCCCCAGCAAAGTCCAGCCAAAGCACTTTAAGGGTCAGTATTTGGGCAGGTCAGAAGACCTCTGTCACAGTCATCTAATCAGTACGAGGGCTGTGTAATGAAGTCGTTAACAACAAGCATTTATGGTGGAAGTTTTATAGTCTGCTGGGAACTGGGGGGAGATCTACTGATGTACTTCAAATAGGACACTAACAAATAGAAACCACACTAAAGTTAAAGTCAGTGGTGGTTTTTTGTTTGTTGGTAGTGTTGGTTTTTGGTTGGTTTTGTTTTGTTTTGTTTTTTCTCTTTTATCCAGGTCCATTCCTTCTGCTTCTACTGGAATGTTTTACTGAGTCTTCAAGCATTTCAAAACACAAGGTCTCTTCATTCCTGGACATCCATGAATGAGACCCAGATATGATGCACACTCTAAAGATGAGCTCACCAAGGGCTATTCCAATTATTTAAATACAATTTCCAGAAATGCTGCACTCTAATATTCCTCTTTCAAAACCAGATGATCACAGTTTGGCTTTCCCCTTTATTTTTCCTGTTTCAGTGCTTGAAAAATTTATAGCTTGAGAAGTCTGTTATGCCTGACTCTTGCGTTCTCAGTTCCCATGAGTGATATGCTGGTATGCAAAAGGTACCACTAAAATAAGTGGAGCTGCTTGAAGTGTAAATCTCAACATGAATTGAGTAAATGCAGCTCGAGCATCCTTTCATAAGGGACAGGATCTTCGCAACATCAGCTTATCTACAAGAAAGGGCAAATGATGAAGTTCTTACTCCAACTCTCTTCAGATCTTCGGAGTTCAGCGCAGAGCCATAAAAGAAAGTCGTGTAGGCTGAATAGCATTTGAACACAGCTTCCAGCTCCAGACTAGGAAGAGATCTATTCAATAGAAACAACAATGGGATGGGGGGGAAATCCATCAGTCTCCCATAATTACATTCTCTGCAAGTCTCCATTTCTCAGAGAAGCTATTTGCCATAACTACTTGCTGTTTAAAAAAGCTACAGGGATTTTGGCAGCTCAGTTAAAGTACATAGTTTAGATTTTAATGAAAACAAGCTTTTATAAAACTTAACAGTCATGGAAATGTTTCCTGGATTTTTCCTGTCTTCTGCTATTGTCATTAATTTTTCATGAGTATCATTCCACAGCCATCCATGCAACTCTAATTTTACAGCTCACTGTTACTCCACAAGAGTCAGGAAATGACACTTCCTAGGGCTTGATTCTGCATTCTCTTTTCAAATGAAACTGCTGAACTTCAACTTTCTCTCCAACTCACGTGTTATTTTCCTATTCAATTTATGCAAACTGTATCTCATCTAGGAACTTCCGTAACATTCTCTTCTATGTGAGCTGTACAATACATTATCAAGATATTCCTACATTGATCCCAGCAATGCAGCATGCCCTGTAGGAAGGTATCCAGTCTTGATTCAAAGACAGGAGTTGGAAAATCCACCCATCCTCTGGGCAGTTTGTTTCAGTGACTATTAATCACTTCCCACTTTTGAAAATGCATGCCTTGCTTCTTACTTGAGTTTGCTTGACTTGGAACTCTAGTTATTAGCTTTTGTTATGCCTATCTTTTCCAGATTAAAGGAGATTTTTTTATACTGGTTGTGAAGCTACTTAGGCACCTTAATTGAGCCAAACACCCCATCCTCTTCCTGTTATGCTAAACAGACTGAACTCTGCATCTCTTCCTCTAAAGCACTTTTTCCTGACTTTGAACCATTCCTGCACCTCATTTCCACGTGTCCTCAATTCAACAGCTCTCTCAAAATGTCATGATATTTCAAAAGAGATGCCTATAATATTCTGCTCACCTCTTGCCCCACCTCCACTGCATTCCAAGGTAAATTTGTGTTTGTGCTCCCAGCAATCACCTCCCTCTGAAGCTTCTGCTTTCAGAAACACATCTAATAGCTTCAGCTAGGCAGAAGAAGGGGATCTGACAGGACAGTTGAAATGCCTGATATTTTTGGCACAGAGGAGTGGCTTCACTTTCCTCCCTTTGCCATATGCCAACATGACCAAGTACAAGTTACAAATTTTCTCCCCAGGATGAAAAAACATGTAAGAAATTGAAACAGCTAACAATTACGTGATTGCCAGACTTGGCAAGACTTAAAGACAGGTATATCTGGCAAAGCTAGCTTACTATGCAATTTACGTGGAAACATTTTTTTTAATTGATCACAACGGAAAACATTTTATCATGAACATTCCGGCATGAAAGCTTCACTACTACAACTTGGTTTATAACTCCCATTAATTAGTTACACAGCACTGCTTGCCTTTACTTTCAGATCTCCTACATTTCCCCTAAGTGTTCAGGGAATCAAAGTGAAATATCTCAGAGAAATAAGGATACTCACTCTCCCAGAAAAAGGATTTCTGTGCAAACACTTCCTTTATCCTGAAGCAAAAAGTCTCGTAGGAATGTAGTGACACTCTCCAGAGTGATATTACCACAGACAACAATATAGCTACAGGAAGAGAACAAGCAAGATTTATCACTTTGAAAATAGTAGAATGGTTGTTGCAAAGCTGACACTGTAGGAAACTACACACCTGCTTATAGTATATTAATCCCAGAAATGCAGAAGACAGTTTGTGTCTTTGGTTTGATGGAAATTTCATCCATCATGACTATGTACTTCAGGAGTTATTTTGGAAAGGAAGAGGAACTGTGTTAGAAGCAGTGAATGGTAGACATTCCAAAGACAACGAGTCACAGAAGGAACTTTGTAAGACCTGGTTAAAGCTGTACCTGCCCAGTCCTGTGAGTAGCAAAAAAACCCAACAAAACAACACAAAAAAACCCCCAAACCCACAAAAATCCCCCCAAATCCCAACAAAACCAAACCAAACCTACACCAGAAAACCCACACCACCACCACCACCACTGAAATAGGTCTCTTCAGTCTCTAAGTTAGGCTATCATGTCAGGTAGGTTATCTTCCTTTGAAAATAAAGCCCATGCTGAACAGTGCTGTTGACAAGGTTTATTCAAGACAGTCTTGAGGTAAGGATCAACCAAGAGCAAGTTTCAGGATTTCATTTAAGTTACTACAGGAAACTTTATTTAGCTTTGTATTTCTTCTGAGCTGGTTCCCAGCCTAGTCACTGACCTGATTTCTATTTTCCAAGACAAATAGCAACGATACTTACTTTTTCCCACTCACCACTTCATAGGAGGATTTGTAATTTTTACGGCTTTCAACAATTTCCACAACTTCAGGGATAAAGTTTGCAAATAGTACCTAAGACATCAAGAAAAATCATCTCAGAGCCAATTCTGTCTCTCCTAACCATGATAAATTTGCAAGAGCTTAAATTATGTGGAACAACAATGAGAAATTTACTTCAAATTCCTAAAAATTACTGGCAGGAATATAAAACTGTATGATGTAGTGATAATGGATTTATGCCATTGGTACCTTGGACTAATTTTGTCCAGTATTTTGGCTCTTGCCAGTATTTGCAGCCACAGGAAGAAATACTAGAAGCCCTGCCAGCTCTTAGAAAATTACTCTATAGCCATGCCAGTAAATACTTAAGGTGAAGACTCTCTTTCCTCACAGATATCTAATCTCTACTGCAGCCCTGCAAACATCAAATTCTTGGTGACACTGCTGTTCGCTGTCTCCAGCTGCCATTTTCAGAAAAGAAATACAGGTTTCTTACCAAACCACCAATAATGAAGAAAATATTGAAAGTTTGACCCAAAGTTGTTTGGACCACAACATCACCATAGCCAACGGTGGACATAGTCATCATTACCAGGTACATGCATTTGAAATAGCTGAGGGACTGGGAATTTGCAGGCTGAACCCAAGGATCTCCATTGTTTTCTACCTGCCCGGGGGTGGGAAAAAAGAAAAGAAGAGACAAGTTTAACTTGGTTTTGGTCTCAGTCCGTCTCCAATTGGCAATTATTTCATTAAAAAGTTAGCACTGTTTTAGTTATTACAGACGTGATTCATTACTAGGGGGAGATGGAGGGTATTGCATCAGCAGAACCACACCTGGTAACACATGCAAGTAAACTGCACTGGCTCGAGTCATGCTTTGTCCTTGCACAACAAGAATGCTGCATTTTTTAGGAAAAAACATATACCCAAAGGTCCCATGACAATACTGATTGAAGGTGACGAGGAAGGATGTGCAGCTGGTTATACATACCAGGTGAATAAATCCTGCAGCTGTGAGCCAGGTGCTGATAAATACAGCAAAGAGCTTGGAGATCTTGATTGAATAACTGGAGATAGAAAGGGAAAATTCTCAGGACATTTAAAATGTAACATAATCTTTGCCAGAGTTAAAATTTCCTACATGACCCTACTCCACTCAACAAAGCTCCTCTCTTCTCTAGTGAGTGTAAGATTACACACCAAGGATTTAGGATTAGAAAAATCTTCCTACATCCAGCACTTTCTGTCACAGGCAACATGTCAAGTAATCCCATTTTTAACATTTATCAATCTCTAAAACCTTTAAGTTTTCTTGCATTTATATTTTCCACTCACTTCCCCACCACCAGAGTTTCACTGAGCTGATAGTTATACAATTTTTTGTCATTTCCAGTGCAACATTATTGATAGTCATTTTTTTCCATACGCAACACTGGTATTTTCCTTTATTGCCCAAGTCAAGCCAAAATACACACATCAGGGAGAACGTTAGGCTTCCAAGTGTACTTGGCCAGGCTTTAACTTACTTGTTCTTTGTGATCCTGAGGAACTGTAGGATTCGCGGGAGTTCTAACAACCTAAGTGCTCTCAAAAAACGCAAACCTGCAGGAAAGTGAGAAAGTCAGAGGAGAAGGAAAAAATCTGTCTAGAAGTAGAGTGTCTCTACATATTCAGATATGTTTAAGTATGCATGATTTGTTTTCCACATATATAAATACATGGAAAACATATTTGTGGATCCTACATCAAACCTGGCGAGAGAGGATAACATTGCTCAGTATTCAGAGCCTTTATGTCACTGGATTTCCACCTATGTCCTCCAAGGAAACCTTGAATTATGAGAAAAATTAAGAATTGCAGTTCCTTTGATCTGTAACCTGAAGGCTTAAGGGACATACAGGTCCACAAGGCTGTAGACCCCAGAGCATGCAGGGAAGCCCTTCACAAAACCCAGGGATCCATCTTTGCTTCCCTGCTGGGTAACTCCTCATCCAGCTGGTCAGGAACAGTGATTGCTGAGACACTAAAAGCCAGGCAGACAGGTAAACAGAATGGAGAGAGACTTGGGTAAATTACAAGCCCCCCAAAATTAAAGGAGTTTTTGCCAACAAGGTACCATTTTGTTCCCAAAGAACAGTTTTCATACTAGTGGTCAAAGCATTTGTGAATTAAAATAAACTTGAAGAGAGTCTTAATGTAAAATGCAGAACAACATGGATGGAAAGCAGGATCTCCAAGTCTTACTTACCAAGCCAATTCCTCTTTAAATAATAGGAAACAAAAACTGGAGGGATCGTGAAGAAATCCACAAGAGAATTCAGCTGAAGCCAGAACCTCAGTTTGTCATCTGCTGCCACAAACTAAAGATGAATAACATCAAAAAGCATCAGTGCTGTGTGATCATGGGTCTCATCAGAGCAAGGTGGCAGCTCTCTGAGGAGACCCATTTTTGCAGTCTGCTTCCTCCTCTATTGTTTTGGCTCCTGGAGACACCCCCTCAACGTTCCCGTTTTGTTTCACAAGGCTTGGGCTGGAGCCCCAAGAGCACAAAATGGGTTGGGCCCAGAGGTACAGTGATGCTCTCTTTCTCTTCCTCTTTCTCTCCTGCCCCTTTCATCTTTTTTCTGGGGTGCCTTTCTCTGTGGCACTGCAGAATCAGTAACAATGAATTACAAAACCAAAGGGCAGGGCCAAGACCACATCCTCATTACATCAATCTATAACAGGGAATATCCTGTTTTCTAGTGACTTAAGACAAAAATTCTGAAGTCAAAAGCTACAATCAAAATGTATTTCACACCAGAGCAACTAATGTAATTTTAGCAACAGATGGCACAGAGCTATACAGTTTGTTCAGGAGAAGCTGAAGAGAGACCTGACTAATTCATTCAGTGGTTTAAAGACATGGAGGAAGACAGACAAGGCTAACGTGTGAGCTGGGAAATGCTGCAGAAATGCTGGAAATAACCAGATTCCAAAGGGAGAAAATGAAGAAATTACAAGAAAAGGTGAAAAACCAGAGTGGCTCTGAGTTAAGCTAAGGCAATCAAGCATTGTACTACAGAGCACCTATTATCCACACAGGTAAACTGCTCCCAAATATACTTTTTAACTCAACTTTCTCATAAGGTGCCCTTACCCGTAATCCAAAGTAAAGGACGAAGAAAACATTGAGGGCTTTATCTACATAAAGGATGCTGTCTGGAAAGGAGATCTTGAATTCCTCTGCTCTAATTGGGAAACAGACATCACAGCCGGTGGAGGGAAGGGCAAAAAAAGAAAACAAAACCAAACAATAGAGTTGCTATAAAGTGACATTTGGTTTGGGTTTTTATTATGAAATAATCACTAAAATGAAATTTAAATGTATTCACAATTTTGTGCAATTTAAATCTCTACTTCCTGAGTTAGGCAGAATAAATGACTGTTCATATCAGGTTTTCATTAGCAAGCATGTTAACACATGACATTATTTATCTGTTGTGCAAATAGACTGGAAAGATTTGGTTTCATATGTTTGGAGAGTGCTTGTGCAAATCCTTCTGTTGACCTCTTTGGGAAAACAGTTTACCCTTCTCCTGTAGACCAGTATGCTCTTCTGCACCCAGCCTGGCCAGCAGGAGAGAGCCCAGTTGAGCATGGCCTTCGACCTGCGAGGGAGCAGCTGGGGCACTGAGCAGTTTCCATCAAAATCTGCCACGTTAGCTTACAACACCAATGTGAATTTTCTAGGCCAGACTCACTGACCTTGCATGAAACAGGCCAAGTGCTCAAGGTGTAACAGTGCAGCCTGATGAAAGTGATAGAATCTGGCAGTAGGAAGCTGGGGGATGAGCTTTTCCCCCTGGCACCACCTGTCTGACAGTGCCTGAAGAGCTTGCAGGCCCCAGGCACCCTCACTGGCACATCGCCTGCACCAGGCTGACCAGTGCAGCAGTTACGAGCCCTCTGAGGCTCCTCTTCCTCCACCCGTGCGGGGGATATTTTGAAAGCAGAAACACAAACTAGTCCCACAGGTCAGCTCAGGTGAACATCTACTCCCACCTACAGGTGTAATGCTATTCATGGAAAGAACTCTCTGTAAATAGGATTAACTGCCTGTTTATTCCTTAAAAAACCAACAATTTCGCTTCTGAAGCTATGCCTAGATGTTTGTCAGATTTATAATGTCTTGGGATTAAACACAAGATTGGATTGCTCTTGATGTATAATTCTGCTTCTCAGGTTTACCTCTGCTGATTGAATGCAGTTCAGAGTGCTCCACAGCTTTTATATTTTATTTATTTCGTTTTATGATTCCATTTTATTTTTCCAGTGTTGTGCACCAGTCCAAG
The DNA here is from genome assembly GCF_047716275.1 of Strix uralensis. Lineage (NCBI taxonomy): Eukaryota > Metazoa > Chordata > Aves > Strigiformes > Strigidae > Strix > Strix uralensis. The sequence continues at coordinate 1,565,234 of NC_133999.1, forward strand.
CAAAGAACTGAGAACAATGCTCTGGCATATTAAATCAATCAAAGGGGTTTACATATTAATGTCTTTTTACCCCTTAGCACATACTCAAAATATATGTATTCAGGTGAAGACTGGTAGAGGCTACAGTGTGATTTCCTACTCAGTTTCGTTATTTTATTCCCATCAAATTGTTTACCGAAGGCTGGATTTTATAGAAGAGCTCCATTCCCATTTAGGCACCAAAAATAGATGGCGAAACTTTCAAAAGAGCTTTGGGTAGTGGGTGGTGAGCTTTATTAAAAGTCTAGCATTCTCTAAACATTGCAATAGCAACAGCTGGGCTTTGAAAGCTTTTGAAAATGTCTGTATCAAAACAGCTGCTGGACCCTTTTGCAAAAGCTTTGGACATCTGTCCCTCAGTTCTTCTGAAAATCCAGACTTGAAGGTATACACACAAAAAAACCTACATACAGTGAAACCTTAACAGCTGTAACAAAGATACAAACCACAATTTTTGCTTTCTGGCTGCACTGTGTAGTTCCACACACTACTGAGGCTGCTGCTCCCCTGCAGTTATGGCCAAGGTTTGCTCTGCTGGCCTCGGTAACCCCTGTACAGAACTGGCACCTCGAAGGGGGATTATGTACGTGGCAGCCCGCGGAGCTCAAGGGCCCCTCACAGCTCAGTGCCCAGAGGCTCCTTGGGCTCGTATCTGTGGCCACAAACCAGCTCTTAGAAACACATCAGCTTGGCAGGTTGTTTCTACAGTTTGTTCAAAGAAGCTTTTTGGATAAACATCAGTAATCTACTTACTCAGCAAGATTGACAAAATAAATGATGAGTGAGCCAATATTCAGAAGAAACACCAGTATCACCTGAAAGCACAGGCATGAACAAGGATGTTATGAGGCTTACTCTGGTAGTAACACAGCTTCCATCTAAAACAAGCACACATCTAACACACCACTTCCGTTTTTCTATGACTTAGAGGAGAAGCAGAAGGAATAAAATTCAGTTACCTACACTCTGCAGCAGTCCCTAGACAGAGGTTTTAGTTAGGCATACGCACAATGAACTAAAATCTCACCCAATGTAAGTCAACACTGTCGCGTTAATTTGCTACTGTGGAGGGCTGGATGCAGCTGACCACGTGCCCAGTTCCCTGGCTGCCACTGTGAGAGGCCAGGGAATCAAACCCATGGGACTAGTTGCTCCTTCACTTGCAGCCACCAAAATCTAATACACAAAAGGATGCTCAGATTGAAAAAAAGGCAGTTAAGGTCCACGGAGATGTGTCATTGGCATATTCTATTTTGGTGGATAAAGACAGCACTCTTGTCCTTTGGATATGCATTTAAAATAACAAAAATCATTACCACCAATAGGGTTATAATCAGTTCCCATTGAAGCAGTAAGCCACCAAGCAAGTCTTCCGTGCTGAATCAGGGTGATTCAATTACCCAGAAGATAGAGATTGTGCAGCCAGACCCACAGGCTGCCCACAGCCAGATCTAGGGAGCCATCAGACGGCAAGTTTCAATAATTTACATAACCTTTCCTGCTTAGAAACTTGCCAAATCATCTTCCCAGGCCAAACACATTTGTATTAGGAAAAAGCGTGACCTAGATCACATGAACTGCAAAACATGACATATACTTGTGTTTTCACTGGATGTTCTCATAAGAACAGACATGCCTCACCACTTGCGTTAGAAGAGAAAACCTGTGCTAACCGATCTATACTTACCAGTACACACCCCATAGATGTTTGAGCTGATAGCATCATTTCTACCTGCATAGAGAAGACTCTTATCCAGTAGACTGACTTCTGTTTCCTTTTGTGTGGCCAGACATCTTTGTCCTGACAGAGGAACAAATAGAATGTTAACCTTGACTGTTTCCCAAGATGGCTAAAGCCAACACATCCAGCCACCACATCTGGATGGGACTGAAAGTAAGAGAGTGGTGGGATATATTTTCCTTCAGTTAAGCTAAAGCTTAGCCTTATCTTCCTGGAACTCGCTGAGGGCATGCGGTGCAGACACATACTGTGATATACAGATGCAGTCACATTTCTTCTCTACTGGTTGCACCCATGAACATTGATTCTCATCACTTTAAAGCAGTTACCTCATAGCCTGAGCCTGAAAGGCACAGCATGCTCTGGTGCTAATAACACCTCTCTACTAATCTCTCCACCCTTTCCCACCTTATGCCAGGTGTGAATTCATTTACTTAGTTCTGACCATGTAAAACATTTCGCTAGCATATACCCTGGAATATCTCAGTTCCAATGTTCTATTTTAACATGGCCTGTTACCTCTTTTAACATATGCCAGTAACAGCCCCAGGTAAAACTTAAATTTACTGTAGAGCTTCAGCTAATTCTCATTACCTTTTGCTATGAGGTAGGATTCTGTCCTTTTCCTTGTCCTAACTATTAATAACTGTAACAACTAACACAGACTATTCAATGACAGAAAACCTGTAAACACCTACCAGAAAAAAAAAAAAAAAAAAAAAAAAAAAAAAAAAAAAAAACCAGACTCATGCTGCTTGTAATGTGAGATACTGTGCCGGCCTCTCTTCTTTTACACTCAGTTTCCCAGGCACCAGAATCTGTAAAGAGCTAACACTGAAGCACTAAACCCCACCTCTGCTCAGCAGCCAAAAGAACAGCAGAGAATCAGGTTAATTTAACATTTTGGCAAACAGAGATGCCTACAGTTTGCCAGCTGCACAGGTGTTCCCTTCATTTTCTGCCCACACAATCCAGGTAAGCTGATGAGAATGTCAAGCCCTCCCTGGGAAGTGATGGAGTGAAACAGCCTTCAGCAGTTGTTGGAGGCAACATGAAGTGACACAAAGAAAGAGCTCTTCAGTCCTGCAAATTATGTTGTAACCAGGTATACAAGTGACCTGGATATGTCACATGAACCATCCTGGTGATATCCTTGGGAGCTGCTAATACCTTCTCAAAAATTCCACCATGCACACAGGGAGGACTGGGGTCAAAGATCATAGATCTTCTGCTGGTGGATTTGTTTTCAGCATGCTTAATCCCATCCTTGTCCAGTCTGTTTGGACCATATGAAAAAGGCTATTCTACAATACTAAAAAACAACTTAAGACAATTTTTCCAATAGTTGCAGGTTACAGAGTGGGGAGTTACAGTCTTGAGAGACAGCTTGACCAGGTCCATGTACTCCTCATTTCTGTTACGATCTCTGCCTTGGTGTTTAATTACCTATGTGTATGGAATACTGTGTGTTTGCACATATTAGCTTGTGTGTTTAAGAATCAGAGGCTGTATGCAAATGTGGGTTGAAGATGCAAGCATTATAGTGCTCTTGTGTGCATCTGTGTTTATCTACATGATCCGTAGGTGCTGAGGTTTCTGTATGGATATGTTTGTGCTGCTAGCAATATCTACATTGGTGAAAACTACTTTGTCCCCTCCTCTTAAAAGGGGAAAGGCAGTAGCACCCAAAAGCACTAACCTGTTAATCAGCTCAAAGACAAAAGTAAACCTTTTCATGAACATGCCACATTTATTGCACTATAACAGAAGATACTTTCTAAGCTAGCACTCCATCCACACCAAGTGTAATTCTTGCATTCTCACATCAACACACAAAATATGAGCCATTTCAAAAAGATCTTGCCCTTACCTTTTTCATCCAGATCCTCTCTATGCTGAATCCATAAGCATACCTAGCCAACCTGAAAGCCAGTATGGTAAACAGGCCTCCCAAGAAAAGAAACAAAGATGGTATAATAAAAGCCAACTGAAAGGACGGTGAACAGATGAGGTTAAATTTCCCTGCCATGTTAGGAATCACTTTGTCCTGCCTTCTTCCTCCTCAGCGTCCTTAGCTGCTTGGTCCTGACCTTCTGGAATACTCGTTGCTTTTGTGACATCGCAGTGACCTCAGCACCAGGCTGTGCACTGGCCACACTGACAGGCTGGGATACTGAGAGGGACCCTCTCTGCAGTGGAAGGGTTTCAATAGATGTTCTAATTTAGAACTATCTTTTTAGTGACATTACGAAGGTCCCTCCTCTCTGGAATATCTCGGTTTATAAAACTGGCTCTCACTGTATACAGAGTCACTTTATAAACGTAATAGAGAGCCGTGAGGTCTCACCCACAGCACTCAAGACTCATCCCTTTAGCCCCCATTTCACGCTTCCTTTCAAGAGCTGCAACACGCACATACAGCAGCACTCTCTTGGGAATCTCCACTCAACTGTTGGACTGAGTCCTTCTACTGCTCCAAACCAAACACAAGCAAGATGCCCTGACACTGAAAGAGTAGCTGTGATGCTAAGAGCTGCAATAGCAGTGTAACAGGATAAACAAAATGAGTCAGACCAAAGATGCACTTAGCCTGGTATTTTGTCTCTGTAATTGCCCAGTGGTGAAGTACAGTGTGACCTCTCCCCTGCTGCCTTTATTTCACCAGCTCACCCTCTTTCTTTTTCTACTTTAATAAACTCTTAACCAGAAGAATTTAACCCAGCTAAGTCACAGTTTCTAATGATATGAAAATAAGGAAGCAAGGATAAATGTGCTCTTGTGCCCACAGGCGGCAGCATTTCCTTGGAGTTAGGCTCTCTGTGCACCGCACCAGTATGTAAAACCAATTTGCTTGCCAGCATCACTGCAGCCTTGGACAAAGAGAAAAACAACGCAGAACAGCACAGCAAGCCACCTCCCAGAAACTGCTCAGTAAAAGCAACAGCTCATCTTGTACCATGCAGGCCTAGCTGTCCCATCCACAGCTGGTGGGGTAGCAATGACGATGCCACCAGTGCACACAGTATCTTTCCCCCTTTCTATTGAAACAGAATGTCATCAAAAGCTTTAGGTCTAGTCAAGAGTTTTGAAGTCTTTTACGAGCACTGCAGATGAATAATGCAATCAGACTCTTCTTCATGCAATCAGGACAGCTGAGTAGGGAAGTAGTGATTTTGCTTGAATTGGGAAAAACATGTGCCCATAGGAAAAAAAAAAAAAAAAGGAAAAGAAAAAAACAGGAAAAGAATGGTGAAATAACAGCCCAGCACATAGTTAGCGGGGAGGCAAAGAATATGCTATTGTAGCCTTTAAATACAGCAATATTTAATGTCTGTCCTCCCCTTTCCTCCCTTGCTGAGCATCAGAGGGGATGATGTGCAACTGGAACCAGTAGGGCCTTTTGAATGGTGAGGGTGGTCCCGGGGACAGCCTGCCAGCTGACAAGAGTCATTACGGGTGTTTTCATGGAGACTAATATGACAAAATTGCAATCAGCTCATCTAAGGCTCCAGGATGCCTGAGCCAGGGACAGGAAGATTTTTAAGTAAGTTCCCAAAGGGAGAAGGGGTGGGAGGAGGGAGGTGGAGAAAAGAAGGTTCCCTCTCCCCGTGACCGAAGGACAGCAGTAATACCCCCCTCACGCTGCAGATACCGCCATGTCAGCAATGAAGTATTTACCTGCAGGACTGTAGTCTGGGGACAGGAATTCACCCAGATGACAAAGGGACGTGACACCAGCCAGTGCAACTTCTGCTCCGCGTCTAGCGCTCCCTTAACACACTTCTCCCCCCGGTCCCTGCTTGGCCCAAGCTCTCCTCTCCCTCCCCTTCGTTGCTGTGGGGAGGTTTTGACGGCAGATGGCAGCCTTTGCCCGGGCGTTGCTGCTGAGCCAGGCCTGGAGGCGAATCAGCTCACCCTAACTCCCAGTTGATTTCTCACAGTCCAGCTGTCCCCAGAGCAGAAACAGGTCATTCGCAAATCACAGCCCCTCAGCAGGAGTACAGAGCTGCAGAAAGAAAGTGATTTATTAGCATGCAGTGGCACACTGCCCTGTCTGCACTGACAGAGACATAGACCAGGAATGGGAGCACGCAACAGAGAGAGGACTTTAATTTGACTCAGTGGTAGTTTAGGCTGCACTGATGCATACATTTGGAGTTAAATATAGAGTGGAAATCCACCAAGAGGCCTCATGTACTGCTCATTTCTGGCACAAAAATAGCGTTACTGATATTCAGAGTCTTTGTGAACACGAGGACGTTCACACCTGTCTCCTGACAGAAACAGGTTGATGCTATCAATATTTACAGGTAGGAAAACTGAATGAGAAAAAATTAAGGCCTCAAAGGAATACCAGCAGGATACCAGGAACCTGATTTCATCATTTTCTGGCACAGAAGTGTTTTAAGCTGCTTCCCTCTGCAGCCCCACCGCTGCAACATGGCAGCATGATGCTCAGCTGCTGCCTCCAAGAGGAACGTTCAGTGCCCACTGTGACACATCGTTTAGCTTAGTCTCTAATCAGTAGAATGAAATTATGCTTTTCATCAGAGCGCATTATGGATCTCCTAAATTAGGCTAGTGTTCTGGATTTTCCTAATTTGTTACTCTGACAGTTAATTCTTCCAATAGCTAATTATCTTACCCTGAAAACACATGTACTTTTTTTCCAACTCTTGTGCTAGCTCCAGCTTCCAATTGAAAGCTGAATCCTGACCTTCCAGCCAAATTTCACTGTATATTTTTCTGCTGGCTAGTGGAGCCATCTGTTATAAGAAGTCATCTTCTCTGTATTTGTGCTCGCACATTGTGATGGAGTCTCCTCTTTATTTCCTCTTTGATAGCCTAAATGGATCAAGCTCCTTACATCTTTCACTAGAAAGATGTCTCCCAGACTCTGAATCATTTATACGTCTCTTTTATGAACCCTTCCAATTTTTCAACATCCTCTTTGATCTGCAGACACCAGACTCCGAATCACTATCCCAGTGAAGATCTGGTTAATGGGGGTGGATGGAGTGGTAAGCTTATTACATTAGATCTGTGAAAGGAAAGATTTGATTTTAAAGCGCACCAGTTTGACTGAGAGGAAAGAAGGATAACAGAGGCATTGAATTGGGGAGACATTTCCCGAAAGGATTAAACTTCTGTCTGGGTAATGAGAACATCCACAGTCACATTAGACCGGATTAAAGAGAAAGATAAATTCTGCTGCTTCAGAGCATAAACCAATAGCTGGTGGGGACTACAAATAAATGTCTCCTTTGGGTAGATTCTTCTGTAATTGTTCACTGTGGAGAGAGCTTACATCTCCCACTGAAGCAGCTGGCTACCAGCAGACCCAGAGCACTGGGATAAATGGGTCTAGAGGAAATCACCCATCTTTCCATTATATGGGGGGACACACACACATATTGAAGAGACAAAGGGTTTGCACTTAAAGATTAAATCCTTATGTCATCTCTCTCTGCTTCCAAGCCTATCTAGGTAAGAAGGCTTAGAAATTAAACTGAGAAACATGTATTACAGCCTGCATTCTCCCAGCCTCCTTCCCACTGCCGTCTCCATTTGGGGTGGAAGTGAACGTATGTGCACGAATGCAACAGTCCTCTTATCCCTGCTCAGTAAACAGTTCCCACTTTTACTGTGCTCTGAACCTTCCAGGTGCAAGATAAAACAGATTGGTCTGGAATTTGGAAGCAAATGAGCCAGGCTGCTTGCTCCAGGCCTCGGATTTAATAAACATGCATCTATAGCTAATGGACAGTCTGTCACTTCCCTTTAATAGAAATCACCTGCTCCTCTAATAATCATTAAACAAATTGACAGCACAATAGCCAAGGCCTCTCATCTTAATGCTACCTGCAGCAAGAGTAAAATAATCCACTAATATCTTTTCAGAAAGGCCATTATTCTGCCTAATATGAATGCACATAGGCACACTCTACGCGACATAGAAACAAACATGTCCATGAAGAGAATAAATCGCACAGGAATTCTCTTTATTTATATAATGCATGTATTCTATTAGTAAGATCATTTCTCATTCTCTCATGATGGGGATAATAATCTCTCAGGCTTCCTGCAGTGTTTTCCTCTGCTAGAGCCAGACCCTGAGCAGCTTTACGGGCACCATCAGGCTGGATGGCCAGAGATGCCTGCACCTACATGAGAAATGCAGCTGCTTTCCTAACCCAGAGCTTTCAGGCCAGGGTATGCTAATACTGAGACCTTGGAAGTTTTTAAAGTCCCCTTTTGGAAGGGATTAGAATTGTTCTCCTATACATCCTTGTCTAGTTGTGGCAGGATCCGCAAGGGTATTGGGACTTCTGACAGTTAATTCTAGAGCTCCCCTAAGGCCCTGGATGGCAACTTTGCATACAAGCAAAAAAAATACTTCAGGGTTAGATGGGACCCCTCAACAGATAACTCAGCATTCCTGAATACCCAAGGGGCTGCGTGCAGCCTTCCTCAGTCTTCAGGAACAGTTAAGCATTCAAGGAGTACCACAGTCCTGTGTGGACTTTGCCATTTGTCAGATACTCAAGGAAGGTCTTTCTGAGCTCAGCCGGTCCACGTAGTGTTTTTGAAGCAGCCAGACATATCTCATGCCACAAAATTCTGCATTTGTAGATGTAAGGTCACTCGAGCCTTAGCAAACTTTGTATAATAGGACTTCACCTTTATTTGTTGAAATCCCACTCCATATCCACAGACTGGTTATGGCCACACCTTAGGGTCACAATAACAGGAGAAAAAAATAATCAGAAAATGAACTTCAGTATGATAAAATTCAGACCCACTGGCAATGGAGCAGGGACAAGAGCTTGCTCTTGGACTTGTTCCTCCCTCTGACCTCTGTATTTTGTTGGCATTATCAGTTGCTTGTCTCAAACATCTGTGTGTCTCTTTGGCCTGGCTCTCCTTCTCCCTCCCTACAAACCAATTCCAAACACAGCTATCGTGGCTTAACCCCAGGCAGCAACTAAGCACCACGCAGCCACTCGCTCACTTGTCTGACCCTGGTGGGATGGGGACAAGAATCAGAGGAAAAAGGTAAAACCTTGTTGGTTGAGATAAGGACAGTTCAAGGACTACACAAGGAGAGAAGAGTAATAATAACAACATTAAAAGAATGTATAAAGCGAGTGATGCACAATGCAATTGCTCACCACCTGGAACCGGATGCTCAGGCCTTTCCCAGGCCCTGATCCCTCCTCCCCCAGCCAGCTGCCCAGTTATACACTGAGCATCATGTCATATCCAATATCCCCTTGGCTAGTTCCATCAGCTGTCCTGGCTGTGCCCCTCTCAGCTTCTTGTGAAAACTAACTCTATCCCAGCTGAACACAGGACAACAGCCCATCAGTCTCAAAGTTCTGCTTGCTATTGGCCTTCAAAAGCTTTCTTATGCACAGCATTCATTACTGAGGGGCACTTGAGGTTAACGAAGAATGTTGTACCTTATGGGGCCTCCAGTGTCTGATGAGAGTACAAAAAACTCACACTGGGAGAAAAGACCTTGTGCCAAAGGGACAGTGACAGTCTGGCACCAGAGCATTCCCCAAGGGACACCTCTCAGAGCCTGGGACAAGCTGTTCTATAAAGGCAGGTGGACAGAGAAGTCTTACCCACTTGTTAGTAGCCAGAATGTCCTAGGGAACCCCAAAGTGTCCTTCAAGACACCTCTGTAGCTAGCCACATGGTTCTTGCAGTGTGGGAAGCACCTCAGGAGATATTAATCTTTTCAAAGCAGCCCGTTCCCAGATTCTACTCCGCAGGCTGCTAGTGCGTGGCACGCAGGACAACCAAGAGCTCCTCTGTGTATTAAACAGGACACATTCCCTAGCTCTCCTTTATGTGCAGAAGCTGTTCTGCAATTCCTGTGCGGAGGTAAATTCACCACTGTGCTGCAACTATTTTCTGGCAGCTGTGCACAAAAGCTTTGCAGTGAATTACTCTCAGCTTAAAGCAGAATCAACTGTCCTTCGCAGCTCTCCCTCTCTGGGGGAGTATCCACACACACACGTATTCAAGAGAAATCAAGGACGTAGCAGGACTGGGTCTACTCCAGGGCAATTCCTAGATTTAACCAACCTCATGGGGCTACTGATCATCTGATGCATAATCTGGGAGCTAGGATGGAGGATGCAAGTGAGGAGTCTGAAATGGGTTGTACAGGGATAAATTGGGCCCTTGCTGTCTGTCTGGTCCTTATCTCCACAGTACAAGAGCGTATCAGTCATTTGCAGAGTTCTCTGCACAGCATGCCTGTGGGGGAGGGAAATTGCAGGTCCCTATTTTCCAAACAGGGAGGTGAAACAAAAGGAGTAGCACATGATTTTTCTGCTCCTCCCCAAAACCAGGCAGGAGGTCTGCAGGCGAGTGGAATTGAAACCATATCTCCCAAGCTTCCCAGTCTCTCAGCTGTCCTTCATTTACAAGCAGTGACAAACTGCTCTGCAATCGAACTTGCCTTGCAGAAATCTCAGCTAGGCTGATGGCATCTCAGCATACCTCTTTTTACCGAAGACTGTTTTTCATTTTAGGTGGTTCCTACTTCTTGTATCAGTTTGAGGCCCGACCCTTGCTCACTTCATTACTGTGGCATTCATTGCAAGGCACCAATATGCACTAAGAGGTATGATCGCATTCCCCACATCCACTGAAGCTAGTTTCAATGGTGGTGTGGCTGCAAATTAAACTCTGACGTCTCCATGGAGTATTCTCTCTTCCCATCTCTCTTCATAACTGTCTAGCTCACATTTGGAGGCCATGTACCGCCAGCTTTCTTTAAAATACAAAAGTTCTTAGAACATTCCCATATTTACAGTAGCAGGAAATACAGAGATAAAAGGGAACAAGTATCTCAAGATTTCTCTGATTAAATATAGTTTTGTTACTGACAGGAGTAAAACCCACTATTTATACTGATGAAGAATTCGGACAGTATTTCTCATAATTTATAGAACAAAAACTGAACTCAAGAAGCTGGAGATTCTCCCATGCCTACTCACTACCGCCAAATCCAAGAACAGAAGCCAGAACTACTGACCCCCACTGCCTTGTACACAGTGTCATCATTTACTCCTTCCCTACCAAGAACTGCATTTACTGAGGTGGTGTGAGTGTGGGTTGACTAGAAACCTGCTGCTCCGGATCCTAAACCCCGAAAATAAAGAATGCTCCCAAGAGGTACCATGACCAAACGAGTACACATTCACCCATCACATGTGCAGATTCACAAAGGGTCAGAACATACTGAATTGTCTTCCTTATAATTCACTTGATTTTTTGCAGCCGACCCGATTGCTGTACACAAAAGTGCTTTTGTAGCATGCAAACTAAGGACACCTGATGCAACGCAGCAGTATCACTCACTGATTACGACTCACAGAGAAGTTCACATCTCCCAGAGGGAGGCACCATGCAGTACACACTTTTCCTCCATCTGAGCTCTAGCAGAGACAGCTCCAGTTCAACCCACGAGCTGGAACGAGGCAAACCCTCCATCAGGGACAGTGCAACTGTCCCTCCTGGGAGAAGCTGGGGGAAGGGAGAGCTGCAAGCGAGAACAAGAAGGGCAAGGGATGTGCAGCCATCAGTTCCTTTATGTTTCAAAAAAATCTCCCACCAATTAAGATGGGTCTGTATTTAAGTATCTCCAGTTTAGAGTAAATGACTGCTATTGAAACCTCTCAGCAATCAAAATTAACAGAATGAGCATCATCATCACCAAGATGGAGTAGAGTGGGAGAGGGCAGGAGGGCAGTCACGTTAAGAATCAGATCTCCATCCACATGTACATGAAAGTCTGAAAAACACTGCCACAGAACATTATCTTGTAACCTCTATTATTTCTCCCATGTTCCTCTTTGACCCCACCTGGCCAAAAAGCAGCTTATTAAGCAACAATAGTCTACAACCCTTGGGACTGCAAAATCCATCAGTAACTGCGGATTTAGTAGCCAGCCCAGCTGCTCTTCCTGTGCTGCCCTACCCTTGTATCGCTCGTGCAGAGGGATCAGGAAAAGTATAGTGGCTTTTAGAGACAACAGCTGTGATACACATTCACACAGACTTGCTCGAGCAGAATCACATCTGCTGATTACTGCGGCAGACACCTCCAAGGGACATTAAGATACCACACTGATTTTTTTTTTTTATTTTTTTTGGTCAGGCCTCTTAAATACTTCAGCCTGGGAACCAAGAGCCATGTTCCAAATCCTCAGCAAGCACAAAGAGGTGTAACTCAGTTAATTGAGAATCACGACCATGGAGACAAACTGACCCAGCAGCTGAGATTGCAGCTATATAACTTCATTCATAGATTTTTTTTTCATCTAGAATGCTCAAGAGCGGGTGTTTGACATCAAGCTTACTGCTTGGACCAGTCCTTGTTTTAAACATCTCTGCTCCTGAGATACTGGTGCAAATATTCAAAGGGGTCTAATAGAGTAAATGCTCACAATAACACAGCGGTGGGAGCCGGGCTCTTCGCCTCAGTGTGTTGGCAAAGGTGAGCCCTAACGCTGCGGGGAGTTTCAGTGTTTCTGCGAGGACTGCAAACACATGCAACGGTTCTTCTTCTACATGCACTGATGCTATGATCAAAGTAGTTTGCACTGGATGTAGGTTAGTCTAACCAAAGTACATTAGACAGACAAAGATTAACATGCCTAAATGATACATGTGTTCTAATTAGAGAATGTAATCACCTCAGGCTCGATCATTACTGCTCCCTTTATGTTTATCATTTCAGCTGCATTAAGGTCCCTGGCAGTTCTTTCATCTAACTTTCGTATCAAGGACATCAGGTTTTTAATCATTAAACACCCTAAACACTATTTTGGGGGAAATCTTTGAAGAATAATTATTTTACCAGTATAAACTGTATATCACTGAAGGTTGTTTTTAAAACCTCTCATCTCCAGCTGCTGCACTTATGTCAACAGATCTCTTTGGAAATCAGACTGTGGGAAAGTAGCTCAGAAAACAAAAAAAAAATGTTTTGTCATTCTCCCTCTATTTTTTCAGCCATTTTGTTCTGTTGGAAGATTTCCAGCTCAACTATAGGATCTGTCAAAGTATCAGCACTGCCAGAGCTAAGGGGATTTTCATCTGAGACTGAGCCCTCAAGGACAGCATTGCCCCTGTCTTGGGACTGCCTGACAACTGGAATTCATTTCTTCTGATTTAGCTTCATGGTTCTTCTCACACCTTTCTGGATACACCCAAGTTTTCCCCTCCATGTAGACCAACCGCACGTAAGAAAAAAGAATTAAAATTGCCACGTTATTTGCCTTCCAGAAGTCCTATTTTTGCAATATTAGTGATATGCAGGGAGACACTCAGGAAGAGTTGGTGTAACCTTTTGCACATTCACCAATATGTGCATTTATGATGTGGTTAGCTTTGTATGATTCTGCAGAACGCATAAAGGTGGCTCAGAATATAAAAATAGCCCACTATCAATCCTTCTGTAGTGGGAAACGTAGATTCATTGGTGCAAGCAGAGGGAGCACGGGCAAAACTTTATAGCTGCTTCCATAAAGCTGTCAGCAGTGAAAACAGGCTGGTTTTTAAGCTCAGGGAACAAAGACCATATCGGCACCAAGTCTTACAGCAGGAATACTGATGAGAACCCACAGCTAGAGGTTTGTGGCTGGGACAAGGAAACACAGATGTAGACCTTCGAGCTCTGTACCGGTGTGATTCCATCAGGCCATTAAAAGTGCCTGTAACTCTTCTGAAAGCATCTACAAAGGATAACATTTCCTTTTCTTTGCAATTCTCTCAAAATATGAGTCCTTAGTATGACTGCCTACCAGATATATATTCTGGGCTTAATTATTAAGATTAATAATTAATAAGACACAGGTAGGGGCTGGAGAGCTGTACATACCTGACTCCACCATGGAACCTTGTTCTGAGATCTTTTGGTTTTACAGATGGCTAAACACAGTTATAGCCCACAAAGTTGGCTATTTGCAAGATGAGAAACCAGAAATTTCCATTTTGAGTCAAATGACCTTCTCATGAGTAAAAACTGAATCAAACTGTCCAGACTATATTTAGTCATTAGAGGCTCAAAATAACTTTAGGACACCATTACCATTACGCATTTTCTTTCCCTTTTGATCACTCACAGAATTGGTGTGATAACTCTGCGCAGCAAAACGAGAAGTACATGGGCATTCCCAGGCCCCAACTCCCATCTCTTAACTGACAGCAAAGTGACAGAGAATGTGCAATAATTCAGTATAAACATTATGAAAAAGCGTAAACATTACTGACCCAAACTGCATTTTTGATGCAGTTCACAGAGGACCAGATCTAAAGCCCTTTGAAATTCATATGAAACCCTTTCAGAATCTGTTTGAACATCATCAGGTTGCACTGCTGCGGTTTCTTTGTAACGTGGCATGTATGCTTTTCGTGCATGAATACCAATAATTTGGAATAAAAGAAGCAACGCATCTTCTGAGCCACAGAAATCTGTCAGTCAAAGGCAGAAGGCTCTTTCTCCCAACTGGCAGCTTTTACCAAGATAAGTAATCACTCTGAAGGACATGAATTGTTCGTATCTAGAAAGATAAAAGCCCCACAATGCCCTGCACACCTCTGTGCTACCCGGTGTGCCTACGTACCTTCCTTTCCCAGCCTGGACAGGCAGCTACCACATCCAGAGGAGTTACTGTATGGACCGTTCCTTGGCTTCCCATCTCTCCTCTCTTGGGGAGGGGTTACCCATCTCTTCAGATATATTATCAGAGCATTTGTACATCTGATCCGTTTCTGTTCCAACTGGGACAAGGCAGACAGATTGACTGTTAAAACAAACCATCTCTTTTGTCCAAGAAGGGCTAAAGAGTGTTGCTCTGAGGAAGAGGTAGCTTTCCACAAAAGGCAGTGCTATCCTTCACCGCCACAGTGCTCTGCAGCCCTAGGCAGCCTCTGCATTAAACTAGTAGGAGCAGAAGAGACTCTGTCCCACCTCGCCTCCAGGAAGGAAGTGCCTGTTTTATTATTACCAGGGCTCAGTGGTATTCAAGGGGATTTACCCTGCGTAAAGTCGGCACCTTATGCCTCCAGGACTGTAGCACCATTCAAAGGGGCCAACAGCTTTGTAGCTCCGAGAAACAGAAACGCATTTTTTAAGGAGTCTAATGGCTGGAAAGCCATGGTATTGTTATATCAAGACCGTTAAGAAGTAATTCTGCAAACCAATCACTATAAGGCAGTTCAGTGACTCCCTGTAGTGGAAATTACATCACCTAGACATGGGCTAAAACACAATACTATGCCTCCAGCCAAGAATTTTCTCTATTATTAGAAAATCAATTACTTCTTCCAGTCTGGACTGCAAATATTGGAGGTGACTAAGTATCCTGTGATCTTTTCACTCATAAACTTCTCTCTCTATAGTGGGTGTACCACAGAGGTGGTAATAAAATTTGTATCTAGTGGTTCATGCACATTCCAACATTACTCTCCTGCAATTGAGCCTGGTGAATGAAAAACAAATTTAAATCAAGATAAAAGCCCAGGCAGATACTATCCATATTGTTAACTGCTTGTCATAGGCAGAGGTGTATTTTGTATCCTTTGGGAATGGCACTTGTCATTTTTTTCTCACTGTGAAGCTGTAACATTTATTGTCTCTGAGCAGGAGCTGCAAGGTATTCCACTTGGATGATATGTATGTGAGAACAGAGTCTGGTGGTTTACAGCTTACTTTCTTGTACTCCTCTCTCCATTTCTCCCCAGTTACACTCAAATTCTCTGCCCTTATTTTTTCTATCTATTTTCATTGTTATAATTAAGGGGTCCGACTCAAAATCCACTGTAGTCAGAACAGATCTTTCCACCCGCTTCAGAAAGATTTGGACCAAGTGCTAACAATCTTGTTGGATCTGTTGTGAAAGCTGCAATGATAGCCTGAAGACTTTTTAAGGCAGCTTTTGAAGGCAAAGGTGAAAAACTTTGGACCCTGGGGTTAGAGGTTGAAACATGCTAACAAAAACCCTATCCACTCCAAAACAAACTACAAAAGAAAACATTTCTTAGGCATAGGGAGCTTTTTGGCCCAACAGCTGTGTTCTATTCCACTACGAAGCTCAAGCAACTCTGCCTTTATTGCATTCCCTTATTTATGAGGTAAGCATTATTCTGCATGTTGAGTTTACACAGAATAAGTGACTACGGGACATCATCAGTCCCACTGTCCAAGCAAACCAAAGAACACGTAAAGGAGTTAGTTCTATCAGCACATGAAATCTCTCACCAGCCTGGGAGGAATTCACATCACGTTGAAGTCTGTTTCAGGTCCTCACCTTAAGACATAATGTAGCGGTTGAAAAAAAAAAATAATCAGTAGCTGAGAACAAGGCCACAGCTGTAATCCTGTTACTTCCCTGTCAGTCATCTAAGGAGAACTCACACTCTATCACACCTTATTATACCATATACAGCTAAGCCCTCATCACTTTCCTTCACGGCTCTGTGCGTGCTGCACTCTGCCTTAAGCAGGCAGCCCAGCACACGGCAGCCAAACAGCTCGCCTCAGGCTCGGTCACGTTTCAGGGATACAAGTCTTTTCCATTTGAAGCTCATATGGCCAAGCAGCCCCAAGAGATGCTCTGCTGAGCTTGAACATCTTTCCATAAGCAGTAGGGTAGTTAGAATTGACAACTATTGGAAAAAAACAAGCAGCATGAGAGAAACAAGACAAAAAACCACCCCAAACTAACTACGAAAAACTCAAATGTGTCCCACAGAAATTCCACTTCCTCTGTCAGCAATACAGAGGACTTTGGAGACACGGGAACTAAGGTTATGGTGCTGTTAGTGTAAGCTGGAAGAGACACACTGTTGTCCCAATACCAGGATACGGAGGGTGCAGGTGGCAGGATTAATCCAGCTGAGTATGTGTGTTTATCTGTATTGCTACTATATTCCTCTCATTTTCTTCTCCCCTCGATTGCAGTTTTCAAAGCACAGTTCAGGGCAAGCCCTACCAGAAACAAAAGTCAGAATAAAGGCATGCTGTCACCAGCATATTTGTGACCGGATGAATCGGTACCTTCAGGGCAGGAGAAAGAAGAAATATTTCATGTCAAAATAACTGACCCAAGATAGCTGCTTTAATGTAAAATCCCAGCAAGAAGTTTGCTTTTACCTAGGTTTAAATAGTCAAGATAAACTGCAGGGTGAGGGGCACATCAGACTGTGGTATTTTGGCTGTACAGGCACTGTGCTTCATTTCTACTACTATTCATTTCAACCCGGTCAAAGACAGCTGGTACTTTACTGAAAGAACATTACTTTTACAGGGAATATACAGTCTGACAAATCAACAGCAGCCTGAATTGCCTTTTCTTAATAGGCCAGTGGCTCTAATAGAGACAGTAGAAATAAACACGCCTTACTAGATGACTACAGTGCAGTCTCAGCCCCATTTCTCTTTAGCCCTACTGCTGTTACATGAACAGTCATCACAACAATTATCAGTCCCATTTCTTATCAACAGAATCCTTTTTATTCGAAATAAAACGGGTGAGCTGAACCTACCACAAGAAGTCATCAGTTACCGCATCTCAGGGAGGTAACTTAACCTGAGAAGAGATCACCCTCTCACCACTACCCCCAGTCAATCTGATGTGGTTTTCCACACCTACATCCCTAACCCCAACCTCTACAGGAGTTGTGAGTTCTCCTTCAAAGGGCGTTAAATTCACAGCCTTTTGGTCTTGAAATGAAAACAAGCAAGGGGAGATATTTTCCTTGGTTTGTTCTCATTTTCTGTTGATCATTTTTATTTTCAGAGCTTCAGGAATTAGAACTATTATGCACCAAAGGCCTCATTAAGATTATGTAACTAATTTCATTAATGAAAGAATTTCTAAATGTGTTTTTAAATATAATTATTTTTTATGTGGTTGCCTAATTTCCTAGGTAAATACCACGCTATTGACATTTTGCAAGCCTCACATTTCTAAATAGAATATTTCTAATGCTCTAAACTTAATAGAATCCTTTTAGAAAACCTATTATACTCTTTAATCTAATGTAAAGTTTTATTACTTTTTAGTGATTACAGTGTTTGTTTTGCAGAATTAATTACCAGCTGGCTTCAACCTGAACAACTCATCATTCCAAGCTTCTCTCTCTCCTCTAGCTATGCATTGAGCCTGGGTCACTGGCATAATTACCGGAGATTAAGAAAAACAGGTAGATTTGGTTTTGTGTTCTCCTGTATACTTGACAATAAACATATTTCCTCATAAAATATTCTACTTTGAATTAGACCTGGAACAAGAAAGGTAATACAATAAGATCGTTAAAAAAACCAAAATACTGGGGTTTTTCTTTCTACACAGGCTAAGTGCTTGAAAGGGTATACAGGAATTCTATCCTGTATTTTGGGTTAGGACCAGTGAAAAACTTTGAAGAACGACTATGAGGACTTTTACTATTAGTATTATTGTGTTACTACAGCAACATCTCGGGGAGGATCCCCTTGTAGTAGGTCTTACACAAACACTTGTGAAAGAGCCTAATGTGCTCTGTCCTGTAGTAAGACACCAGCAAGAATGAAGATTACTCTGGGTTTTATAAGAGAGTCCTACAATCGTCCAACAGGAATGTTCCCCTGAACAGGAAATGCACCCCAACAGAGTTCTCAAAGTGCATCTCAGGCCTTTCGGTTACTTTACTCCACTTAGGAGACAGCTCTGTTTTATTAATACTCTTCAACAGCCAGGGAAATTGAAAGCTCAAAACAAATAAAATACAATTTTATTTCCACTCCTTCACACTGCTAACATGACTACCCTCACATAACTCCAGCAATACATTTTAACAATATTTTTTCTTGATAAACATTTGGATATGGGAAAAACCACACTGTGCCTCCTCAAAAAGAACTTGGCAGAAACCTGCATCAAGACAGACTAAACACTAATCCCATGAAAGTTTGCAAGAACTCACCCTGCCTATTTCCTTGTTTTCACATTCACACACACAGACACACCATCTCATTCAGTTCTGTGACTTAAAAGCCACACATGGACATATGCAAAGCCCAAAATTTTCTTAACAGCTCAGAATCCAGAACTGGGTGCCACGGCTTTCTAGTCCTTATGTGATTGTTCAGAAAGGAGCTGGTGTATTTTTTAAATCTGATACCAAGTGAATCAAGTTATGCATATGCTGTCACAATTATATGATCGAGGGCATAATGACTAGCAATTATTCTAAATTTCCAAACTGAGCAATTGCTTACATTATATATTTTTTGAAAACCCTGCAGTCTCAAGAACAAAACAACCGCAAACCATTCTGTGCTTTCCAGGAACTAGACTCAAACTTTTCTCCTGCCGAGACCATAGATCATTAACATTGTTAATGTTCTCACTAAAACTGTTTGGAGAGTGCGACAAGTCTAATTTGTTACTGACAAACCAGCTGGGAGTGTGTTTAAAATGCATCAGTCTTGCCATTGTACCCTTTGAATGGATGTGTGTTTCCTGTCAGGTAGACTTGCTATTTTGTTAAAGACTATCTGTTATTTCATCAATCTTTTTAGCTGGCTCCAGAAGGGAAAACCCTCCATTTTGCTTACTTTCATTTCTGCTTTTACATTAAAAAAACCCTGTTTTTAAGATACAATGATCACAGGTCAGGGAGGGAAAGAGACAGAGCTTTTCAGGGCAGAGCTTGGGATCCCAAGAGGTGCTTGAATCCTCAAATAGAGCTATTTTTTAATTAAGTTCTATAGCTAGTTACCATAGAGTTAGATACCGTATCTTCCCTTCCACCTTTATTTGGATGGTTTGATGAGATGTATTTACAAAGTTTTGAACTTTAGCAGTGATTTTGGTTTAGTTAAGATGTTACAGCTTTGTAGCTGGACATTTTTATATTAGTTTTAGCCTAAGTGGTGAAAGCTAAAGCAATATAACTTGTTTAAAGTAATATAAACCCATATTGAGAAGTTAGACAGTAACTCGGGGCAAAAAGAAGTACAACTGCTGTGGGCAGCTTCAGATGTCCTATATCTATTCTTCAGCAATATTCCAGATGATTGCTTTCCTAATAGTCTTGTGAATGCAACCACTCTGACATGGTAGCAAAGAAGAGCCAGAAGAAATAGGTTAAGTGGCAGTCAAAAAGGAGGTGTGAAGAATGTATCTCCTCCTGCCTCAAGCAGAAATCAAGTATGTTTTGCTCTCCATGTTGACCTGCTTAATGGAGATTTTAATAGTAGAAGTTGCTAAGATCTGTCTTGCTGAGTTTTTAAATTTAGTCCCTTTTCATAGCACAATGCCTCTGTTAATTTAACAAGCTGAGAGGTATTTATAGCTCTGACTTAGAAGTTTATAAATTGTTATTGCTTTTCTTGAATTTTTCATTTAAACCAGTTGCAAGGCTTGGGAATATCTCATGGAGAATGATTTAAATCTGGCCATGCTGCACATCTGTAACCAGAGCTAGTATAATGCAAGACTGCTATCTTGCTAAAAATAAGGGGAGAGGTATCCTGCTGAACAGACCCATGAAAAGAAGGACAGCCACTACACCTGCCTGTGTTACTGCACACCATATAGATCATGTTGTGCACATCGCCTGTGCTTCGCTGTCTATCAGATACATCATTCTGTATGAATAGCAATGGTTAGCATTTCTCCTGGCCTCATCATATGGAGGTGAAATTGTTTTTTCAAAGGAAGACATCATTTCCATGCAGCAGAGGAAGAAATTAAGATGGCAGAAAGAGAAGGGAGTAGCTTTCAAAGGTTCAGAGACCATTTAGAACCCCAACCCCCACAGCAAAGGCTCTCATTTATACCTCTGAAAAGCCGTCCTGCCGAGTTTGAATGATGGCACTCTTAGGGCTACAGCCTAGTTCCCCTTTTCTTGTGACATCTACCAGTTTGGATTGACAGACCTCACTGTATCTCAGAGAGGAAAATGAAGCATCTTAGCATGGTGCCACTGCAAGCTACAGGTGGCAGGGAGGGCTGGCCAAGCTGTGCTGAGTTGGTTGGACGTGCAGTGGGAGGCACAGAACAATATGTTCATGAGACATGTGGGAACTTCAAAAACGTGCACTTTCTCAAACAGGGTTTCCCATGACAGTGTCCCAAACCTGTAACCTATATACTTGTACAGTACTCGAGTAATGTGGAAAATACTGAGCTTGTCTTCTGCCCACTACAGGATTCATAGATGCTCAGACGCTCAAATCCTAACTGCTGTGAGCCTTCAATATTGTTACCATTAGCATGAAGCCTGCACCCTAAGAGATGAGAGACGTTAATGAAAAAGTGCTAACCCTTCCCAGCTTCTTGGGACTTCAGCCCCATGTGGGATCAGTCCCAGAGGAACTGTGCAACTCTCTTTAGAGCACTGGGACATAAGTAGCCTTCATGCTCTTAATTTCCAGCAAAGAATGTCAGTGTTGGGTGGATGCATTTGCCTGAACCAACACTGAGACAGATTAAGAACCCTCCACCGCTTTTTCCCTTGCTTCTTTGGCAAAACAGCAATGGATCCATTCATGCAAATGGAGAAACAGCTTTTGTTTTAAGCAAAAGCTGACACTGCTAGCTAGAGCAGATATATAAAAGCAGATCCTAAATCAATCTACATAGTTAATTTGGGACTTTTTACCTTTTAAATATTCCCAGAATCATAAGGATGCCAAGAGCTGATCAGAGAAGATTCATGTCTCCTTTAGTATAACAGCATTTATGTTAGTGCACATCCTGATAATTACTCAGTGAGAGTTTCAGACTGTCAGAAATACCTTGAGAATTCCCCTATGAGTGATTCTGTGAAGGAAGAGGAGAAAGTGAATATTAAACATACTGTAGTCAATATTTTTTTAGCATACCAGCATTGCTACAGAACCTGATCCAATTTGTGATTTAGCAATGCTGAGTCTTTCCATCTCAGCTACAGCAATCTGTGCCTATTGCTGCCTAACTCTAAAAACATCAAACCAGTTCTCACATTATAGCATAGAAGATGCACTTTTCATTTCATGCAGTGAGGGAGACTACAGCTCCATCAGAGATTTAGTTGGCCTCAAAGCTCATTTGGAGCTAAAAGCCCTATGAGAAATCCATAATGAGAAAGATCTGATAGTTTAATGCATTCCTGCAAAGAACTGTAATTTGCTAGGAAATGGATAGGATAATATCATTCCTGAGATCAACTGGAGGTCGGTGTGTTAAATTTCAGCTGTAAGAGTTGGTACAGAGGGATTCAATTCGCAATGGGTGACACAGTTCAGAGACAGTCACAGACTATGTGACACCTCTAGGGAAACTCAGGTCAATTCTTAATCAAAACTTTAACATTCAGTTA
The DNA here is from genome assembly GCF_047716275.1 of Strix uralensis. Taxonomy (NCBI): domain Eukaryota; kingdom Metazoa; phylum Chordata; class Aves; order Strigiformes; family Strigidae; genus Strix; species Strix uralensis. The sequence goes on from NC_133999.1 coordinate 1,587,390, forward strand.
AGTTTATTTTTCATTTTTGATTCCTGCTTCTGGTCAAGATGACTCAGTTCAATGTTGCATCTTGGTAACATTTGGATATGTACCCAAAACAAACCTACAAAGGTATTTATTACAGAAAGATTCAAAGCACTCAAACAATATCCCATGGCACAAAGCACTGTGAAACACAGTACTTGAACCATAGAACTTACAATCTAAATAGACAAGACAGGAAAACAGTGTTACCAGGTGGAGAATTAAGTGACCAGTTACCAGCTTTTTAGCAATTCAGTTCTCATTTAGACAACTAAGCAAGTTAAGTTTCTCAATGTCCTTGCTTTCTGTCAGCCAGTTAAAACCAGAGGATTTACATTCATCTAGCTAATATCTTCCTCTCTACCTGGTCTGAGAGCAGCTTTTGTAGAACTGTCAGAAGACTGTTTACCTTGTTTCTCCACTGTCACTCTCCCTCCCTCAGTTCAGTGAAGTTCCCAACAGTAAGAGCAGCTCTTTCAGTTCTGTGTAGTAGTGTACTACAACACATTTGCTAAGGCAAACACCTACAAGACAGGAAATGTTGTATTAACAGCATTTGCTGATCAGACTGTCCCAAGGAAAACTGTAGGAAAACTTGAGCAACTGATTGATCAGACATCAATCTTTGTCTCACTGTATTTCTAAGAGAGAAAAAGGCTGATGAGCAAATCACTATAGGGACAATATGTGGTTCTGGCTCATGGCTGGGTGACTCAGTGCTGTTGAAACCAGAATATACAAGAAATTACTCGATGAGCTATTTTATTATTTGCTGTGCAGAAATAAGGCACCTTTCTAATACAGAAAATGTGTAGAGAAGGCTCATGTTATTAATTGTAATATGAGTTTTCTGCAAGCGAGGTATCATTAGTATGCCAACCCTTTTTAGCTGTAGACCTCAACGTATTCAAGAAAGGCAGTCTGTGACTGTGACCCCAGTATTTGGAATGCAGTAACAAGGGTACCAGAAAATTGAGAGTCATCTGAGGTAAGCAAATAACCAGATCTGTAGAACAAAAAGGAGATGACTCCTAGGTGCACATTCAACCAAGTACCAGTAATTTCACTGATTTGAAATAATGACGACAGATACTACCTGGTATTGTATATTCGGAGAAGTGCCAAACAATTTTAAGGCAAGATTGACTAGGAAATGAGACACAGAGAGGAGAACTATCATTACCTTCTAAGGATACTAATGCTGCTCTGGGATTTATAGGCAAACTAAATCTGGAAAGACCAGAACTAGTGAATTAAAGGGAAAGAGTTGAAATACATCAAACTGATCACCTTGGAGCTAATAAGAAAACAGTGTAGAACAAATCCATTGCATGAAGATGGTGAGAGGGGTAGAGAGCTGAACCTCAGAAAAATTTGTAAAGCCAGAGGTGGGGTTAATGCATCTTTAGGATTAACACAGCTGTAACATAACACTGCAAAGAGAGCGCTGGTCATAAATTGCCACAAGGGAAGGAGATGAAAATGAAGAGTCTGTATGGACTTACTGAATAATAGTACCATAGCATCTGCTATACAATATGGTTTGAACTTTGCAAAGCCCCACTGTATAACTCACTTGTCATTTGTGCTGAGGAACAGACAACAGTTCTGCCAGGAGCGCTCAACACCAGGTCTATTTATTTTTTTCCAAAGAGAAGTTTCTAAACCAGAGTTTCTCAGTGAGACTGTTTCAGCAAATAGATCAGCCTCCATCTAAAAAATAAAATAAAATAAAATATGTATGGTAGAATCTAGTGAAGGTTCCTGTAAAAGCAAGAAAATGTTCAAAATGAGAACTGTGGCAGCTTCAGTTAGCTTACAGCACAAAATTATTTACAAAGCAATGGAGAAACATTACACTGGAAGGGACCAACCAGGCTATCAAGTCTAAGCTTTCACGATGCAACAGTAACAGCAGTGACACCAGCTATTAAACAGCTCACCCGAAGACGCTTCGCCCCCTCTCCAGCAATATTCCAAGACTGTTCTGACAAAACATAATAAGGTAGAAAGGGCTGCTGCCTGCCTTCCCATCAGAGTTTGCAAGTGAATTCAGCATCTATTTGAAAAAACTCTGACCAGGGTACCAAAGTGCTTACTAAGTTCATCTGTACACTTGATACTTTATTTTTGGGTGCGGACCAGATGGGAATCTCTAAGAAGTTTTTTCGTAAAGGAAAGTTTTCCCAAATCTCTTCGGTAATGTAATATTGATCCAGTGCTGTCAACAGCATTATTGCTAAGAAGTGACTGTTGTTGCCTTTTCAAACTGGAAATTTAGCAGATGTGCTAGTAGTCTGATTTGGACCAGGATATTATTGTACTTTGTACAAAGAGATAATCTATGCCTCAAAAAGTCTGTTTCATTACTTGTTTTCCTTCCCTAATCTTTATTCTTCCTTAGCTTTTATTGAGTACGTTTAAGAAATGTCAGTTTAGAGGGATGGTAGAAATTGAGACACAAATTTACAACAGCAGCGTTTATTTCCTCCTTTCACAGGGCATGTACACTCTTGGCCACTCAGCCTGATGGGAAACGCAGACGTGGAGTCAGAAGCTGAAGTCAGAACAGCCATCTGTTCTGGCAGCACACAAGTGACTCCTTCACCTGAAGCCAGCAGCACAAGTAATAGAAAAAGATGGATGGACATACAGCAGGGAGCAGATGCAAAAGGCACTGAGTACATTGCACGCAGCCTCAAAAGTAGAATGCCACCAACTCCCCTTCAAAGTACGCTCATAACGAACAAATGCAACAGAAAAATAGCCCAAGACAAATTTGTTATAACAGATGATCCAGCTATACAGTATTTACTGATTCATTCTACCTTCATAGGTATCTTGCTACATGCATAAACAAAAATCCATATGAACACACAGGTAGGCTGCAGTTAACAAGATGAGGACACTACTGTGGAACTAAATCAAGGCACAGTTTGTTCCCCACCAAACAGATGAAGTTTTAGGGCCCCAGCAAGTCCATACCAAGGTTTGAGGGAGGGACACAGACTTAAAGTACTGAGTAAATGAACTGTTAGTCACTAACTTTTCCTCCTGAGGTATGGCAGCGGAAACTTTCAAAGCTGCACTGAGAACCACTTGTGTGCGTACATGTATTAAGTCAGGAGCTGCCAGTCACCTTCCCAAGTACTAAACAAGTGATCACATTAACAGCAATTACATCAGGATCCATAGATCTGAAATGCACACTTATCACAGGGGATAGCCAAGCTCACAAATACAGCAAATTATCCCTTCTTGCAATTTTCATCTCTGCTCTTTCTTTTCCTCCTTGCCAGATAACATACTTTACTGATTTCATGTTCCTTTTTCATGCTCATTAACTTGTGCTATTTAGTTCTTGTTTGACATGAAAATGGGAAATGTTATCCATGGAACAGATTCCTTCCCTCTAATCAAATTGCTATCTGAAAATAGAGAATTATTACTGCATTGTTTCCACCTCCTGTTCAGTGTTAGCCAGACTGTGCATTCAGGCTTGAAAGCCTCCGATTCAGTTAACTTCTGATTTAAGCTGTGCTTTGTTCCATATTTGAAGGAATACAAAAATCAGAAGACTTAGAGTAACCTGATCCTTGGGTCAGAAACCAACCAGGATCTATTTAATCCAAACCCTGATGAAGCTGTAAAATGTTTCGGTGAATTTTTGTTTCAAAACCTCATTCATGGAACCTTGTCTGGGGCAGAATAAGTATACTTAGTAAGTAAACTTAGTGAGTGCATGAGGGTCAGAAAGGAAACTAAGAGATAAGCACAAACTTTGGGGTTGAGATAAACCTGCAGCTCTATATACAGGCCTTTGGGGACTTCTTCCAAGCCAAGACATGTTCTTATGTATTTTCCATTTTACCAGAGGACCTAGCTTATATATCTACAGTAAGAAATGAAAAGTATTAAGCAAATCTGATGTTAGCTCTAAGACACAAAACAAGTAAGGATCAGAGAGGCAGAGAAGCCCATGATGCTCCCTAAATGGTCCCTGTACTGTGAACAGCATTTCCAAAATGAACATGATCACTTGCATCACATGAATATGTAAGAATGTTAGCAGGAATAGAACATGTTTGAAGTCTATTCAAAAACTCATTAAAGCTATGAATTAGGGTAAATTAACTGAATTTCACTCTACTGTGCCTATGTGTTACCTGATAATGTGTCCAAAGTCAGGTCTCTATACATTACAGCTTTAGTAGAAACATGCCTTTCCCTTATTTAACTACTCAAAATAGAATAAAAGTTCCAGCCTTATGCTGTTTTTCTGCAAAGAGGCAATTTTTTCCCCAGATATGTATGCTGTTTGTTCTATATAGCTTACATTTATAATTACTTTAAAGCACTGTGGGTTTCTCTAGATATTGCTACAATTACCAGCTTCCCCTATGCTTCTCTTTCACTGTGCTACCATGCTCTGATCAATAGAGAATAGTCAGTAGATGTGCTTACTTAGGTATTTTGCTTTATCTCTTGTGGCCTTCACATATTTATAAAAATATGATCAGATCAAGCTCTACCTCACTGGCCTGTTTAATAGATTTGGAGACAATCCCTATGTTACAGCTTATCTTCTCCCTAGCATCAATGGTCAAATAGCTAAGGCACACATTGAAAACACTGGATGCAATTCAATAGTCTCTGCTAGACTGAGGGGTTTTTTTTAGGCAACTTGAACAGCCTAAATGAGTAGCTTTATCAAAAGTATTTGGGCACTTCAACTTTTCAACTGATTTAGGGTTTAGGCATGTGAATACATTTCAGGATCAGGACTTGTTCTGCATTCAAATGACTTGCCTTGCGTCTGACACATATATCGCACAGGTACACATAAAAAAGCATCACCTAATTACTAGACACCCGTGGCTTGTGCAGAGGCTTGCACCTCAGTCACTGCTTCATTTAAGAAAAGTGATCATCTCTTATTTAGATCTTTTCTGAACTGCCACACACAGATTCATCAAGAACTTGAGAACAAAGTGTTTTGATCATTTAAAAAATAAAATACAAGCAAAGCAAATATACTTGCAATGACATTTTTGATGTTTTATAGATTAAGAGAGTCTCTCATGAATAACAGTCATTTCTTGTGTCATCTCTTTTCTGGCTTTGAGAGTTTTCATTAACTGAATTACCACTAACTGGAAAATAATTAAACTAGCTTATAGAGTCTGGCCTTCCCATCAGCACTACTAATAATTAATCAGCACCATCAATAGATTTCAATAGCATTAAAATTCTAATTCACTGCATTATTCCTCAGCCCCACACCACCCACTTCTACTCTTAGTTTCATTATGTGCAGGAAACAGTATTCCTTAAGACAATATCAAGAGAACAAACACAGAAACTAAAAGTAACCCCCGTTTTCACTGTCCCTGGAAGAAAACCTATTTTTCTACATAATTGCCCAGCATCATTCACCACTGATCTGTGTATCTGAACTCATCATTCAGGTTCTGTGTTCAGCTCCACACAAAGCCTTCTGTGAGGAAGGCAAAATAATGAGGAAAAAAAATACACAAAAAAGAGACGTTCTCCATCTGGCACAATCCCATCTCTCCTTTTGGTTGTTGTTACTGTTCTATTCACTGGCAACAAGCTCAGCCTAAACTTTGTTAGTCATATCAGAAGTTGAGCAGAGCTCTTCTAATCTTTTATTTTCATGTGACTTGAATGAAACAGTCTAACCTCCTGAAACGAAGAGTCAGGGGAAAAAAAAACATAAAAAAATCAATAGTCCTGCTGGCACTAATACATATGTGACTTTCAGAAATGGAACAAGCATCTGGTCAATTTGTCTTCATTCTTTCTGATCACAGAAGATAAGTGATGCAACACCAGTTTTTGTTCAGGCCAAATGGGTCATAATTATCTTCTACCACTTCATTTCTACTTAAGACAACAGGCAATTTCTTGTTAGCAGCCAGGACAATGTTACAGTCCTTGGTTTACTGAAAAATGGGTGGAAGATCAAAGTACTAAAGATCTTCTGTTCTTAAACCTTATGTTGAAATACAGACATATTTTCTATCTATGTATCAGTGAGAATCCATCATATTTTGAAACAGAGTAAGAAAGGATTAGTAGCAAGCGCAGTTCAAGTTCCTGGGATAGCTGAAGTAGATGTTGCATTGTTTACTTTAGTTAGGAACTCTCATTTCCATCTGTAATATCCAAAGGCCTGATTCTCACCATCCCTGCATCGTTAGTGACTGCTGTTGTTCAAGCAGGAGTAATTTCACAGCTGCCCAAAAGATCCGGACACATACAGCATGAATGAGAAGCTCTACAATGCTGACAACTTTGTCTATTAAGGATTCTGTGTGTTTTCAGCAACATTTGGCATTTTAGCCAAGTTCCCTGATTTTTGCCTTTTCTTGAAAAGAATCTCAACGCACTGCTAAGTTACATCTCTGCCCTTCACACCAAAGCTGCATTTCACTAGCAGAACTACTGGCCATTAAAAAAAAAAAAAACCCAAAAAACCCCACAAAACCAAGAGGTTATTCTGACTATATCTTAATCAGATTTACTACTTCAAGGCTTGTGATGCAATAGACAGCAATGGAGAGATAAAAAGCAACAAGCAACTGTTTCTGCCAGTGATTCTTGCAGGAAAGATTTGTGTTTAGATCTAAACCAATCAATGAGACAGTAGAAGCATATGAATTAATTGAATCCCTTGCAATTAAAGCAAATAGAGTCCCACAGATTTGACTGGGCTCTTACCTTTATAACTGTGGCAAATCTAAGCGAACCAAGGGAAAGTTCCCTTAAGGGAAAGGACCCAGTATACCCACATTCCCCCCCTCAATGAGACTGCCACCGTTTTGGCTTGGTTCTGCTGCACACAGCTCATTATATAATTTAGTTTCCTAAATTAGCTGCAAACATATTATAACACCTAGGAGAAAGCTGGTTCACTAGCAGGAGAACTACCTCCCATTTAAAAAAACAGATGTTGTAATCAGACTACATCTATCCCAGGAGCAGATTTTGTGCTCTAAGACTAGAACCTTACCTATTCCAGGGACAACTTGCAGTGCGGCAGACTAACAGCACAATAAATAAGTATTGTTCCCTGAGGCCTCTTCATTGGACAGTATCTAAAAACTAATAAAACTAAAAGTAAACATTGGCTGTTCCATTTAAATTTCACAAAAGGGCAGATGAAGGAAAGGCTGCTAGAAGAGGAATAGTTTGCTACTTCAGAACAGGTTTATGGAAATAGTACATCTCATGAGTATTGTTCCAGAAGGTAAGTATGGGGTAAAATGAGCAGGTTGGATAGAAGTCACAGATGAAGTTTTTACTTCTGGTTCTACTAAAATCTGATGTTAGCTGACAGTCACTGGTGAGCACAGATACGTCATAATGAAGACAACATTAGACAAGACTATTAAGGGAGAATTTTACTTAAGAAAGTCGCTTCAGATTTCTGTTGCTCTATAACACTTGGTGCTTAAAGGAGGTTAAGATGGAAAAAATGTCATCATGAAAAGGCTGATGACATGGAGTCAGGGTTTTAATGAAAAACTTAAATGGAATCATTTCATAAAACACTAAGACAGACCTTTAAAATTTCTGACCCTCAAAACCAAGAAAAGTGACAGTTCTCTTGAACATTTTACTTACATTTCCACTGTTTGGTTCTACTAAATGCTGATGGGGAGAGAAAGACTCAAGCTAAATCACTTACTCTGATTTCTCACTATCTAGGTACTCTACATGCAAAGAAAGGAGGCACATCTCCCCCTGGGGCAGAGTTAGCGATTTCAGTACTTTATCAGAAGGGGACAGCTTTAATTCTGTATTTCTTTATGTCTACAAGGTTCTTTTAATTAACTTTTAGGTTACTCAGCTTACTAAGTATTATGTAGTCTTTGCAAGATATGGATTAACCATTTCCTTATCACTAGGAACCATATTTTGCTAGTCCAACATCTGTTCCAGGGAATACACACACTTGAGACCATGCAGAAGCACCTTAGCACATGATGGAAACCTGCAAGCCCTGTATAAATGAGTTTTACAACCTGAAGATGCAGGGAAAAAAATGAAATTCCAGGTACTTCGTAAGCCTCTGAATGCAGTGCTTAATCCAAGTAATCCAAGAGCAATCTTGTTGGCAATCTAATTGTGTTTTCTAAGGAGGAGAGTGCAATAACAGTTTGTTTACATATAATTGGATCCCTTTATATGTTTGTATTGTGCTTATTTCTGAAACCTTTCAAAATTGAAAGGTCTCCTGTAATATTTGTCTTGGCTTTTCACTCTAACCTGAGGGACTACACATTACTTTGCACATAATAGCCCAGACAAATATGAATTTTGTATTAGTACTGATCAGAAAGTACAGCTATCCCTTGAGGACCAGCAACCAGGACATAGAAGAAAAATTGAGGAAATTGCACTGATTTTTAAATAGCTTTTTATTTTGATTTGTTTTTCTTAGGAAGCTCTTACTGTCTAGATGAGCTTCTGTTGTAATTCACTGGGGAAAACGAGGGAAGAGAGACTTTACATTTGAGACAATTTTTAAAGTTATCACTACTTTTTCACAGAATATTGTTTATTTGCATCTGCACAGTAAAGTGTTTGATTAATAGACAGATTTCAGAGTGTGCATCCCTCACTGATACTATTCATAGCTCTTCAATGGAAACACTTCATTTGCCTCTTACATTCCATTAAGGGTTTCCAAAGGACTACAGTGAAACAGAAGATCAGAAGTTTCTTGATACTGAAGAGAAAGCACACCTGTACTCTTTCATAGAAATGACAGAGTTCTTTGTGCAGACAACAGCTAATGTCACATTCATTCCAAAAAACTATTGTTCACTGACTGGTTTTCCTCCTAGTCTTGTGGCAGATTTTCAACTCCAACTTCCCCTGCACTCTAGTAACCAACTTTGACACGCAAGTGTTATTGCCTAGGGGTGAATTGGACTATGAATTTAAGGACGCAGGATTTTGCCAAGCTACAACAACTCAACAGCCCATCAAGACATTGTGCCAACTCCAGCCATGACTGCTACCTGATGCTTGAGGAGGAACTAGACCTCCATCAAACCAAAACAATTGTGCAGTAATTTGCAGCAGGGGAACTCCTCCTTGACACCACCACCCCTCCCCAAGTGCTCAGTTTGCAGAAGCGTAGGAACCAGAACAAACTTCTAGGTCTCTGTGTGAGATCCCACTATCCAGAACTCTCTCCCTACCAGGACGAAGTTCAACAATGCCAAGTGCAGGGGGGTTGGGGCAATCCCAAGCACAAATCCAGGCTGGGTGAGGAGTGGCTGGAGAGCAGCCCCAAGGAGAAGGACTTGGGGGGGTTGGTGGGTGGAAAACTGCCTGTGAGCCAGCAACGTCCGCTGGCAGCCCAGAAAGCCACCCGTGTGCTGGGCTGCACCCAGAGCAGTGTGGGCAGCAGGGCGAGGGGGGGATTCTCCACCTCTGCTCCGTTCTCATGAGACCCCCCTGCAGTGCTGGGTCCAGCTCTGGGCGCACCAACAGCAGAAGGACATGGACCTGCTCAAGTGGGGCCAGAGGAGGCCATGAAGATGCTCGGGGGGCTGGAGCACCCCCCTGTGAGGACAGGCTGAGAGAGTTGGGGGGTTCAGCTGGAGAAGGCTCCGGGGAGACCTTAGAGCGGCCTCCCAGGACTTAAAGGGGCTACAGGAAAGGGGGGCAGGGATAAGATGAACAGGGGGGTAGGGATAAGATGAGGGGTAACAGGTTTAAACTGAGTGAGGGGAGATTTAGATCAGATCTAAGGAAGAAATTCTTCCCTGTGAGGGTGGGGAGGCCCTGGCACAGGCTGCCCAGAGAAGCTGTGGCTGCCCCCTCCCTGGAAGGGTTCAAGGCCAGGCTGGACGGGGCTTTGGGCAACCTGGGCTAGTGGAAGGTGTCCCTGCCTGTGGCAGGGGGGGTGGGACTGGATGGGCTTTAAGGCCCCTTCCAACCCAAACCAGTCTGTGATTTGGTTCTTACCTATTTCTTTCTCATGTACCTGGAGAACATGGTGACAAGTCCTGCAACAGGAACCTGACTGGAATAGAGCAGTCAACATTTCCTCCTTTGACACGGCGCCTTATAAGTATGCATATCTGCTTGTGCAGTCAGATATCAAATGGACACGGAAGTCAAAGGAAAGCATTATCAGGTGAGGTGCATTTGAGACAGGAAGAACACTTTTGCTTAAAAGCCTATTGACACAGTTGAATCCCGTAATTCTGGATTGCAGTAAAATAGTCTTCCCTAGACTGTACTTTGGAGAAATCCTGATGTATATGAACAACCTGAAATTTGCAGTACCAGTTCAATCCAGCCATTCTACACAAAAATCTTTTATGCTTGCTCTCTTAGAAAACAAAAGATGCAGTCTTTATTGCTATTTCTGACAATTCCAGCCTGACACTTGTAAAGCTATTCAAACCAAGCACACAAGATTTGTCAGAACAAGGCTGACATTTTAAATGAAGAATAACGATAAAATGTCTAAAAGTGTGCTGCAGAAATACTCTCACAGATAGTACTGCGATTTGAATACAACAGCAAAATGTTATTGTGTAAAAATCAAACCAAAAATTCTTTCATGTTGCTAAACATGGAGTTAAATTATGTAAAAGCTGCAAGTACTCTGATGCAAAAGAGGGAATTCACAAGTCCTTGTTTTGTGGCTTAATCTATATGGACATTTTGCATTAAGAACTACACTTGTTTCACTTCTACTCTTGACGTAAGTATAGCTATTTCATGAACAAACAGTAGATGGAAAGTAAGGATTCCTCATAGCCAAAGGAAAGTCTCTTCCATTCTGTTGAGCTAATTTAGTATGAATCCTCCTTAAGCATTTTAGATGTGTGCAGTGCTATGATGGCACTAACAGTGGTGATTTATTTTATATAGCTGAAGACCATGAAAGAGCTATACCATGTGGACCAGCCAATTGAGCACATACACCGAGTTTTGCTGTCCTCTGCATTTGGTATGGCATTATAGTGGAATCCTGTTGTCTTTTTATAGTGAAGCCTGGATCTTTAACATTCACATTGGTTCATTTCAGTGAGAATTTAAGAGATTTTAATCTGCTTCCCTCATCTGCCTTCCCAGTGGAAGCTAAGCATGCCTAATGCTGTTAACATGGAGCCATATTAAGAAGTTTTAATAGAAGCTTCAACCATCCTGGATGCAAAGAACATTTGTGAGCATATTTTAAATAACCAATGAGCAAGTTGAAGACACACTAAACCATTTCAGAAGCAAAAATGTATTGGAAGGCTCCAAAGAGAGAACCACTTCTCAGGACAAGTAAAGCAGAGTGGGAAGATCGAAGTATGCACACATGCTTTATACTCTTCTGAATTCTCAGAGCAGATATACCCCTTTTAGGGCTGCTTTATTGTGTAAGGGCAGATCAAACTGAGCACTGTATCTCTCATTTGTTTTCTCACTAATCCATAATTAAAAATTAAATAATTAAGTACAAGAAATCCATTAAGTTCTTTAAACAATTATAGTAAAGAGTCAGTTAAGTACGATGGACCATTAAGTTATTATTGAATGAGGTTGCTGTGTTTGCATAGTACTAACTTGCTTCCTGAAGTCTGCAGTGCCTGATAACTTGCACCCATCTAAGGTCTGTTAAATAGATCAAACTCTATCCCACAGTGCAGCATGTCAAAATGCCTATTTTTCCACAGCAATAGAGTTCACGCTCTCTTGTGGTTTGAAGGTAATTTAGCACAGAACAGCAAGCTGAAGCAGCAGAGCAGCGGTGGTGTCAGCCAGCAGATGGTACTGCAGGCCCTGGCAGAGCTTGTGCTCTCAGCCTCCTTTCTCCCAGGGTCCCCATGTCAGGAGACAGCCAGCTCATTATATACCATGGAGCCCGCTGCAGGGAAGTCAACTTTTCAGGTAGCCAAAAGCATCTTGTCTGTGAATAATCTAGACCAGCAGTGCGTACTAGAAAGCATCATCTGTAGTCCCACCCTCACCTCACAGCACCGTTTCCCTGCTGCTGTGCATCTCTGGGTGTGCAGTGAGGGCAGTCACTCACTTTCCCATGGCTGCGAGCTCCTTTGCTCTCCCTCACTAGTTGTGTTTTGTTCAAGGACAAGCAGCTGTTTCTCCCACAGAATGGAACCCAGCCCTGTGCACAGTATCAGAATAAAGCACTGGTGTCCCTTACAGCCCTCTCAACTCTATTTTAGTTATTGCAGGCTCTTCTTTTCCCAGCTGCCTGCCCAGGGAACCCAGACCCTGTCTGTAGGGCAAGTTTCTCCAAGTCACCTTTGGTTACCTGGGCTGCAATATTATCTCTACGCTTTTTACCCATGCAGAACAAGACACCAAAAGTAGCAAATTCTCACCGGTTAAGGTAAGTTGCACGTCCTTGCATTTTCTAGGGGCCAGAGGCAAGTGATGAATCGAGCTCAGGGAAGCAGTATAACTTGGAAAAAAGCTTAACTTCATGGTATGTATGATTTGCTTGCTTCAGGGGATTGTGAGCTCTTTCAGGATATGCAGATGTCTCTGGAGGTCCACAAAGCTAAGAAAGGTGCTTTTTTTAGTACCTCAGTCTATTCCTGGATTCCGATTTCCTACATGCGCCCTCCACTACTCCCCCCAAGATAAACTGCATTGCTTATGGAACATGAAGATTTTGTTTAACAAGATAGGTGATGACCCACTTTAGAATTGCATGATTGGCAACTGAAGGGGAAAAGTGTGCTTTAATTACTAGTCTCTCTGGGGAAGTTTTTAAATAGTTGAGCTGGTTCTAATGTGACAGCACTTAGTAGATTTTGTTTTCTTTTCTCATTTTGAAACTTTCAGTTTACAGGTCCATGAGGCACCATTTGGAACAGCTACTGGAATCTTTACTAGAATAACTGTCCCTCCTGGGGACCCATTCCCCATTCCTTTGGGAATGTACATACCATACCCTAGCTGAGCAATAATCCACTCTTACTTAATGACTAACACTGTTTCCCCTAATTGACTGAGCTAATTGGGAGAGTCAGGGTACCTTGGGTTTAGACCTGTCTGCACCACCGATTCTCTGACAAGTTAGTTCAGCTGATGTTTTCAGAAGGCACTCTGAGGTGGGATCTTACAGATTCTGAGGTGTCACAGTCCCTGCTGGAGTCAGGAGTGAAGGAGCTCTTTGGAAAACTGTGGGGCTGGGCTTGCAGAACTGAATTCCATTTCCCCATCCTTCAATTCATCATCTGTAGATTGCCAATAACTTACTAGTTCCTCAGAATTTCAAAGACCAAAGAATTTCAGTGGATGATGACCAAATAAGATTAAGAACAGGTCTTATTTCTTCAAGAAATTCTAACAAAACAATGCCACTTTCACCATACAGTAGCGGTGTCTCTTACCTTGGTACTACATGTTCTGCCATGACAACAAAAAAGCTGAGAAATTGTCCCAAAGTCCTTCAACATGTGGTCATCTTTAGTGTATTGGGAGCTCCTCAGTGAACCAGGATCTCTTTCCAAGCTGAGTAAACATAAACATCACATATGCACTACAGTCTAAGCAAGTTACCGTCTCATAATTGAGCCATAACATGATTTAGATGTAGCCACAGATAACCAAGGGGAAGCTAGGAATTGCAGGTAGGTCTGAAGCTCCAGTTTATCACGTTAACCACTGCATCATTCTTCTGTCCTTCTGCCTCACCAAACTCCCAGCCAGTTAACAGTTGTCCTTCAGACTGTTTTGTTAGGTCGCTCACATTCATAAAATTGTGCACAGCATTTAACTAGATGTTTTTTGTCTTCTCCTTGTGCATTAAAGTTTTAAAGACTGAAAAATGAGCATTGAAAAAAATTTCCTCAGTCAGCAACCTGCAATCTATTATGGCAATTAATCAAAGACATACTTTGTCAACTTCTCCTTGTTCTCTTATGCTTTATGATCATGTTGTTATTTCATCAACACAATAAAAAGGGATTAATCTTCATTGCTGGGAAAATTGTTTTCAGGACTAAGGGTAGCAGCCTTAGCTACGCTACTGATCTTGTGGTCCAAATCAATTCCTGAGAGCAGAATTAATTATTTTTAACTGGGATGCATTCATTAAGCCCTAGTGAGTGCATTTTCAAGTTCTGCACATTATCATAATACAAATCTGTCATTCAGAGCAGCATATTCATACAGTCACTGCAGGTTCAGGAAGCAACACAAGGCTTGCACACAACTGAACAGACTTGTTAGGGTGGCCGTGTATATGGCGGTGTAATACACCTACAAAAACCACATCAGTATGCTACTGCCCTGTTTCATTACTGAAAAGAATAACTGCAATAATTAACCTGTGATGATGAATATTCTACAAAGCAGTAACCATAATTTAATCTGTTACAAAGTGTAACATCACAAATTGTTTTTTTCTAATCTGGAGACTAATTACACAGCAGATACTTCACAGTGCAGGTTGACATACTCTGGCATTTTGATACCCATTATCAATAGAAGTTCACACAACTTTGTCGTGAAGCTTTCAGAATTTAGGAAAGTCCAACTAGGAGAGGACATGAAGGATGTTCTGCAGCCAGAGACCACCTTGCCCATCCTGTTTCCCCATTCCCCTGCAGTTTCCCTTAGAATATCAGTTCAGCTTAAGTTTTTGTTATCCTTAGAGGCTTGGTTAATGGTCCCAGCTACGACTTGCTGTTAAGTGTACTGAAGAACTAACAAAGTGACACCCCAAATCTTGGCTGGGCCACCTGGAGTGCAAGCTCAATAAAAACAGGATATCCAGTAACTTCACAGAGCATCAGTTTGCAACACTTGTAACATCTGCAACAACCCCAGTCACTTTTTACAATTAGCTGGTGCCACAGCATCCCATTTCCATGGTCAAAGATTCTTCTTTTATTGTAGTCACCATGTTCTCACCACTGCATTTCAGTAGGATTGTCCAGACATTAATGCTGTAAATGGCTGAAATATTTGCAGGTTAATTGCAGCACCCTAAATCTTTATACTGACAGTGGAACTTCAGAGCATCAAGTTCATGTGCCTTTGCTTCTCTCATTACTCAGTTTGGCCTTATCATTGGCTCATTGCCCACAAAATATTGATTAGCCACAGAATCTCTGTGGCCAGCACTGTAAAACCAGCCATAGATTTACGTTCTGGAAAGAAGTTCTGACAGAGCCAATAACAACCTGAACACCTTGTAGGTTCTTATTACCAAGTGGATAGAGGACTCATTTCGCCAACTCAGTAAATAATTAGTTTCAGCTTAATGTTCTTGTAGTTAAAAGGATTACCAAGAAGACTCACTCAAGAAAAAAGTTACAGCACTAGCCTCAGGTATATATACTAACACACAAAGGTCTTCAGCGTGTAATAATACTAGTAACACATTTAGCTCAAAACCAGATGCATAACGTGGAATTCTTCCCTGTTGGCAGAGCCAGTACTTTTTTAATCTCTTCAAATAAGGGCTGGAGGTAAGATAGTCCAGATACACATGGCACTTACTACTATAGTATTCAGCCATTTCACAGGTCACAGCTAACTTCTGCTCTCAGGTTTTTTGGGAGTAATTTCAGAGGAACTTCACTAGCTGCACAAACAATTGTGCTCTGCTCTGAAGCAATGGTTAAGTGTTCATATGTCTAGAATCTGTGATCAGTGGATCAGACACTCGTGTCCTCAAAAAGCCATCTAGAGCACCAATGGTCCTGAGCCCCAGCTCAATGCCCCATACGTATGAAAGTTTTCTGCAGGAAATGCAACAATGGGAAAACTCTGGTTTCTGGAAAATTGGTTTTTGCTTTGTAAGTACAAAATTCAGAGACACAGTTTGTTCTTCACTACCCAAGGGAAAAATAGATTATTTTTCAGGTCTTTGTCAGCTGCACTACATCCTACGCCACAACACCCAGCAGCCTTACAAAGGCACTCCTGTGCTGCAGTCCACCCAGCACTGATTACAGCTCCTAATAAATACCTCCTTCAGTGGCCAGAGAAAAATTCCTTTTTCCACCAGTGTGCTTCCTGCTCCTGACACTCGTTTAAAAAGCCTGCTCACAGAATATTCACCAATGATTTATCAGCTTAATACCTGCCCCGGCAGCACATAACAACTGCTGCTTGTTACAATTTGGAGTTCATGCAGTGCTAGAGCTTTGGTGGCTACAGTTTATTTCCCTGATTAGACTGCAGACCTATCAGACACTCTTCCCACTCGTACTGATTGGGGAGGGCAGATGCAGAGAAAGGAGTTTCTATTTAATGGCTTTGTTACTATAAAAATTTTAGAGCTTTAGCAAAATCAAGAGAACTGCTAATTTTCTGCACCTGCCAATATCCAAGCAGCACATAAGTTAGAGGCATTTCCTCACAATTCCCAAGGTAGAGAAAGAAAGGGAAAACACAGATTTAAAAAGAATAGTCAGATTTACTACCGATATTTTGTACGAAACCCATCTGTCCGTGGGAACTACTTGTATCTCCCTCAGTCAACCTTTCATCACCTTCTATACCATAAGTTAATGTAGAAAGAAAAAGGCATTGTGGAGTTTTACCCCAAAATTCTGGAATCGTGAAATTCATTCATGCTCAAAAGAAAAGGAAAGAAGCTATTGATTCAGATCTGGTCTTGTTTTAAGTTACCAGAGGTGGAAGGAAGCACAGAGATGACCTGAATAGCATATCTAAACCCTCAGACATCCTAATATACCCAGACTAATGACAAAAGCAGGTCTGCTTTCCTGAAGTTATCCACATAAGGAACATGCAAAAAACTCCCTAGTAATGAAACTAGTCAGTACCACTACCCTTTCCCCCAAACATTAACAGTTACTGCACTCTGTCCCACTTATCTGAATCCATTACCAACTGCATTGCCACTTCAGTACCTTCAGGCCCTCCCAAACTGATCAGTCCATGGCATCCTGTTTGACTGAAGTATTTTTAAAATCACCGGTTTAAGAATTTAAGAACCAGTCTGTAACTCAATTCTAACTATTCTTGGAGAAATTGCTTCTATCTAATCACTGCCCTGACTCTGGGTCATGTGCTCATCTCTAGCCCCTTGGAACACATCCTGTGATAAACTAGTACTGCCAGGTCAAAACCACTTGCTCTGCTTTCCTTGTGTCAGTCTTTTGACAACTGAGTGTTCCCCTTGCACTGCTGGTGAACTAACACTGAGACAATAGTTAATATGAGTGTGCAGGGGAGGGAAAGAAGAAATAGTTCCAGGTCTCACTCTTAGTAGTGCATAGAAGCAGCATAGTTTATGTTACCAAATTGTCAGCATCCCAAGAGCATCCACAAGTGCACTATCATGAGATGGATTTTCATACAGGCAAACCCATTAACAAAAATGTTTAACTAAAAAAAACCAGAAAAGTTGGTGACATTAACCAGGAGAATCTAATGGAGGGGCTATTACATTTCTTTTTGTTTGATTAGCTCAAGGACAACATGATAGACCTGGCAGATACTTTGATTATATTTATCTGAAAACTCATACCCTTTGTAACAACAGTAACAGTTCAAGTGAAAACACATAAACAAGTGTCCTAAATTGCCAACTGAAGTTAGTTAAGTTGCAAGGAAAATTCATGGGAAAAAGCTTTGATCAGTTTGTCTCATCAAGCCTGTGAGTGAGCAGCCTGTGCTGTCTTGGTCTCTAACCATATCCTACCAGGATAAAACAATGCACGAACACGAGATGCTCCAAGGATACGAGCTGCAAGAGGTCCTTCCTTTAATTTTCATTAATAGTCATCCTATTCAAATGGAATGAATTTGAACTCTCCAAATAAACTTAACTCCTGCAGAAGGAGCCCATTTTGAAAAACTGTTGGCTAGCATACGAGGATTTCAACGATTTAACTTTCGCTGTCTGAATAACAAAAATTAGGCCTCTGAGTTTAAGGGCTTTCCAAAAATCATGCTCCCTCAGGATGCCTCAAGCAAGCACATGAACCAGCATAAGAGTACAATAATTGCTGAAGCTCAGTTATGGACAAAGAAGGAACTCAAATGACCAGGCTGATGGCACCACCCTCATTCATCACTGCTTTAAGAACAGAGGCATTAGAAAGAAAAATTCCCTACAGCTCAATAGCTGTAACCGCCTCTCATGATGTCCAGTTTCTTCAGTCCTTACACTTTCTATAAACTTTTCCAATAGCTCATGAATTAGAAAAAACATGCCTTGAGTTATAACTCCTCTGTATTAAAATGATCATAACAGATTAGTGATAAATACAAAGTAATTGATTTTTTTTTCATTTCCTCCCTCCCCCAACAAGCTTAAACTAATAACAATAATTATGTGAAAGTATTTCCATTGGGAAGTTTGTACATTTCTGGCAGTGAAATCAATTGTTCCGAGGACAAATTTTATCACAAAAATTAATCATTGCTATCTCCAATTACTGTATCATACAATTATCAATGTTATTCATGATGTAAAATATGCAGGAGGGCATCTCAATTACAAAATAAGACTGTACAGTAACTACCAAGTCTTACGAAAGCAGATGGGAACACATTCCCCGTGTTAGAGTACAGCGGTATGTGCACTCCGCCATGTCAACACTTCCTGGGAAGCTGCTGCAAGTATTTCTTGACCCAATATGAAAATCACACTCTCTAAAATAAGTGTTGCCCCGTGCTGCGTTTGAAGACAACCTGCCCAAAAACTGTAACTGTTTGAGAGATGTTGCCAATCCTTCCAAAGTCAGATTTCAGCCTTAACTTCTTAAAGTACGTTTTTGATTTGTCAGTATGAATGATTTCTGCTGTGTTAAAGACTACCTCCAATAATTCTGTTAAAAGTTGGATAGGAGCTCCAAACAGTCCAGCAGGGCTCACAGAAGTGCTCAGGACACTGATTCACATACAGAAATAACTGGGAGAAACCAGTCCCCTGCAGAAAAGACACTGGGGAAAAACACCAGAGAAGTTGGTTTCCTGCTCTTCCACAGACTTTCTGTCTAACCTCAGACAAGTCACAGCACTGTGGTAAGGACAACCACAGCCTAGTTTCAGTGTTGCAAAAGCTAGCCCAAGGAGAGCCACAGCCAGCACAGAGCATTCTACAGATTGCAAAAACCACTACACAAAGCCAGGTAAGTGTGACAACAGCTGACCCTGCTGTCACAGCTAGGCAAATGTTACCCAAGTTCTGTAAAGCCAATGCAGGCACTGCCACAATAGGGTAAGCAGCCATCTTGGCTATCTGCATGGCAAGGTTTAGAATGCAGGGAGGGGTGTCACTTGGCTCTGCCCAGGAATACCTTGTTAGAAGCATTCAAGCATCACTGTAATCCAGATGATAATCTACACTGACAGTCTTTTAGGAGAGCCCTCCCATCCTTATGGAGTTTAAGGAGCTATAGCTTTTTCAGGTAAACTGTTAAAATCTAAACATGACACTCTGATATTTTTGCTTTAATATAGCAGCCTTTTGTTAGTATGAAAATCACACAAGCAGCTAATATCTTGTAGTCTGGAAAAGGGTGGGTATTCAGGTAGGCAAGAGCTCACGTCCAAACACTGAGCGACCAAGCCAGGGTACCCTTGCTGCTAGAGCAGGTACTCGGTGTTACTACGCTTTACTAGTCTTTGCCCATCAATTACAACTGTTGTCACCACCCTACAGACACAGTTTGCCTAATTATTAGGCTTTTCATATTAAAAAAAATAATTGGCCTCACCACTGTCCCCTTAGTTGGGAAGAATTGAATAAATCACTGGACGGCATCGAGGTGGTTTTCTCCGAGGGGCACTGTCAGTGCTCCCCACACCTGCGAGCAGCACCACTTCACCATCTCACTGGTCCATCATTTACACTTAACCTTGAACACCTTCCCGCCTAGGCAGCTGGTCAAATCAGAACTGTGCTAGCACACATATCATATCTACTGAGGCTTCCTTTTGTTTATAAAGGGACGTTCATAAATATCTCATTCAAATTCTCAATCACTATAAATTGCAATTGCCCAGTTGATTTATATCTGCAAAGGATGTAGTCCTTGATCTTGACTTTCTAATTCATTTTCTTAGTAGAAGGTATAACATGAGTATTTGGTAAGAATAACAGACAATGACTGTACTGATCTTATACTGTGCCATGAGATAAATTATATTTATCATGTGGTTCTAACAATGTCACCTTCACAGTGCCCAGTAATTAATCTCCCATAACCCCTATTTCATTCTGAACCTTTGAGCAGCTCCCAAGGGATATTAATTGTTAGCATATCTGTCAGGCAAGTGCATCCCCCTTCTTTCCAAAGACTGCTCAGCTACTACAACAGGCAGCATTTTGTCTCCACTTTGAAACCTCTAATGAGACTCTACAGCTGTAGGGCAGTGACTGCAGTTGAAGCATGTGGAAAAAGCTGACCACAAGCTTTCACCCCACTGGGTGCACATACAGCTTTGTCCTGGGCTATTAAGTTTGATTTGTGTCAGTCAAGAACTAGGACAAGATAGCTGGTGCTGGAAAAAAGTCTTATTAAAACTTACTGTACAGTCCACAGAAAAAAGTCTAGACAAAAAAAATCAGGATCTGGCCCAGATTTTGCTAACAGCCTGGCAAGTAGTCCCATTTGTTCTAAAATCAAAGTGAACTGTAAATTGGTAAATCAAGGAAGAACTTGAGTCATGTCCCAGATGATATATTCTGTTGCAAACCTGCTTTTAAATGCTAGAAGAGACTTTAACGTCTACCACCTGACTGACTATCTCTCCTTTAAACACGTCTCTAGTCTTGTGCAGTCCTGGAACAGAAATAAAAACTACTCTGGACTTGCTGCTGTGGTAGCTACTTTTCTGTACGAAATGTCTCCCTGGTACACGTACAAGCAAAAGAGCTCAAAGATCTTTCCAACTCATCACTCATTTTCACCGCATGTCTACATGAGCCAAGAGCAGTATGACAGGAGGCAGCACAGGGCTATGCAGAGCAATCCCCTCCGGAAGGAGAAAAGAACCTTTCTTTGGCTAGTATAGGGGCTTTCCACTGGTCCTCACAGCACACAGCTGTCATTAAGCTAAATTGCAAACTTCCTCCTTTAAGTGATACTATTTCCTTTTGTTACACTGCCTTGGTCAGGTCACCGTGCCTCATTAGACACAGCACCTCAGGTGCCCAGCTATCAGGGGTGCTGGGCTGGGGAAAGCTTTCCCACAGAGTCATTCCTTAATAACCGTTATTTAAGTAATGCTTTAGGGACCAAAGAAAATTATGTATTTTAAATATTAAAGTATTTAGTAGTAAGCAATAGAAATGATTGTTCTGGAACAGAAAAACATATCCTGAAAGAATCTGCCAGCCTTAATTACACTCCCATTGTATTTCATCTTCATGCTCCCCACACTGAGAGGGAGGGGTGGGTGGAAGATAATTACAACAAGGTGAAAATGAGTGCTCATTAAATTGCAGACTACACAAGTACTCATTCCATGTGAGAGGGCTGTAAATATGACTTTTAATGAAGTTATGACATGCTTGCCAATAAAAGTCATTTACTTCACAGTATTACAGTTAATTATACACAGCTGGAGCCATTTATTGCCCATCCCTTGTTAACTTTGCCTGGGCTCATTAACCCTTTCACAGCTCTGTGCTTATGATACCTCCCATGCAAGAAGTATAGATCAAAGAGGCTGCAGGAATTTTAGGAGAAGGAGTGGGAGTTTAGATACTGTAGAGAAGCTTTGTAAAAGTGCAAAAGCTCTTGAACCTGAATTGCGCACTCAGTTCTAGGAAGTACAAATCTGTAGAAATCCGCAATAAGAGCATTAAGGTTTAAATGGAGAATGAACAAGTGCAGAAGCACCAGAAGGAACAGGGTAGTGGCAGGTGTGGATAGCACATAGGTCAAAGTCATCGGGGCTGCAGAACATCTACAAGCAACTTTGCAGAAGATGGACAACAAAATGTTTTATCTACAGTGCAGTGGATTTCAAACAGTTGGTTCATAATAGTCTCTTCTGGCCGTAAAACTACAATTTGATATCAAGTCACATCAGCACAAAGATCTGTTTTGCCATAAGAAACTTTCACATTCTCTGTATAATAATAAATTGAATTTTCTGTAAATGAAGGCACAACCGTTGAGTTTACCTATTCAGTGTGTCTTACTTGCAGGTATTCAGTCCTTTTGGCAATATACTAGTTTACCCAGTGCTCTGTCAGAAGCACACAGCACCCACAAGAGGGACAGGATTTTGCACAGCATGGCAGCACAGACTTCTAAACATCCCTTTAAATCTCATTTGCTTCTCTAGTATTCAGGAGAGAACTTATTGCCTAAGCCATAAGCTTTGCACTGTAGTCCCTGCAAGCAGAATATCTTGTTTTCCAGGAGGAACCCTTATTTGAATACAGATATCTATTTCAGTTCTTTTAGTGCTTCTTTGCAATTTGCAAGTAGAATGAGTTATCCGTTGCTTTCCCAATTAAAGAATCAAATCAAGAAGTCAAAACTTAATTTGATGATAAGATTCAGATCCTCTTTTGTAATGACAGGCCACTGGTGACTACCTAGACTATGATGAAGCAAGCAGATTAAGGTTATGGTATGTTTGTCCTTAAGAATGTCTGCTGCAGAAATAGTACTGCTATCTTAACACCCCCAGGTAAAATGGAATTGGTGTTTCACACACTTTGTTTTACTAAAACTCAAGCTATAGCTCCATGGGACTGTAAATCAAGTTTAGGATACCTAGTACTAGATTAGGTTAAGAGACAAAGTGCTGGATTAAGACAAATGACATCTGCTGGTTTAAATTAGCTCAAAAAATTTTGCAGGGATAACTGATCCCTGCAGATCAGATGTTGCTTGATCAGGAACGCTCCTACCACAGCCAGCATAAAGCTAGTAAGCCAAGGCAAATACCACATTAGGCATTCTGGCTAATTTGGCCAAAACATGCTTGTGAGCTTGTCCTACCTGTATCAAAATTGGCACCGCCAAGTAATCCAGTAATGCACAGATTTGGTGTTACTGCAAATAGAACCATCATCTGTCATTTACTGATACTCACTGTTGCACAGAAGTAGAATGTTAACAGTCTGGGGTTAAGAGATATGGAAAATTATCTAGTAAAAGTTAGGCTAAATAAGCTAAAATGACCAAGCTTATTTCTCATAATTTGAAGGGTAGCATCACCAGATTAGATATGAAAGTCAGAGGGGAAGGAAGGTATTCAGAACAGAACTACTGCCAGTTTTACTGCACATAAACAATTTTAGGCCATTTCTTTTTATTATCTGTTGCAAGTACAAAAGCTTCCCAATTTGCATTGCTTGTACATGTTGCGTTTACATCCCAAGAGCTCCTTATTTTCTACTGTTCCAAACAGTGCAGCTCTTCAGTTTGAGCCAGAATATGTTGACTGAACTTTTGCTAGAAAAGCACAACCCTGACCAAGCCCTCCCCCAAAAATCTCCTCTTAAAAGAATAAACAAAATACAGTATTTAACAAGTGTTGCTGGGCAGATTTAGAATCCCTGCAGTCAGGAGCCCCCCACAGCTGACAGCAACCTGGCTCACAGTTATCCAGGGATTTGTTTTCCTTTGTCAGAAGACTTGCCAGCACACAAACTTTTATAGTGGCAATAAAAAGCTTTAAACTACCCCATAAGCTTCAGAGTCAAACAGCAATCCCTTAGCAGTGCTCCTAATTAGCTCCTAACCTGCTGGCTGTTAGGGTTTTTTCCTCTATTCCTTTCTTTTCACCTGCTAATGAAGTCTGTGAAATTGAACTTTTCCTTGATTTTTCTAATTTGATACAGTTAATTACAGGCCCTCTGTGCAGTTCGTAAGGATTCTTTAGCTACCACAGTATATACTACTCTTTTTTCCTGCAGGCTTACTCTTGTTTGCAAGTTGTGTCAGACAAAGGGCATTTCATGATCTCAGCAGTTAGTCATTTACATAGTTACAGGTGCTTTTAAGCAGAAGATAGACATTAATTTCCTTCCAGTTCCATAGATGAGAGAATAGACACTAGACTTAACAAAGGTTTGTTTAGATGGAAGTGAATAAAAGCTAAAGCATTGCGATAAAAGACTTTTCTAGGCTGTTCCAAGCACTTCGGGAAGTATGTTCACAAAAGAGAAGTTCTGAATGTAACCATTATTCATACTGGAAACCAGCTTCAGTGTATCATATTTCTCACCACGTGACCAAGTATCTGAAGACAGTGCAAAGAGCTCCAACTTGGGCACTGTGTAGCTTGTTCTGTTCCCAGCTCTGAAATTCTCAGCAACCCTGGGTTAATAGCCTATTTTTCATCCTTTCTCTGTTTTGTCTGTAACTGCTTCTATCTGACCATATATCTGTACTCAAAACTGGGTCCTGTCTATGCCCTTAAATAAAGGTAACTAGAGAGTAAAAAAATATTTTTTTTCTTTGCATAATCAAAGAAAACCTGCACCCAAACTTTAGAGTTGCTTATTTGATGTTTATAACAAGGTACTCACAAGCCACTTCAGATGTTTACTTAAACACTAATCCATGTTGGGACACTCTTGACTTCAATCCGTAGATGAAACACTGGTGGAAAAGCTACAGGAGTTATCTTACAGAACCTAGGCCTGCTTTAGGTAGAACATTAACGCCAAAAGGTTGTGTTATTGCCTTCAGTTGCTGTATCACCAGGACAACCTGTTTCATTAAACCCATTAACCAGCAAAAACTCTAAGTAGCTGTCTTGCAGCTACTGTAATAGTGAGCAATAGTAATTTCATTGATGAAAATGAAATTGTCATCACTAAGTTTAAATGAATCCTGTAAAGAATTTTTAATTCATTAGAGCTGCCTTCTACTTTCCTTATCTGCATCATTTGGTGGGGGATAAACATGTTCTTACTGCTGCAATGAGCCAGCAAAGAAAGCAGAAAGACAAAACAATACCTAGCAGAAAGGTTCACTTCTGTCTTGACTTTTATCCTTGCCACAATGATTCTCAATTTCTTACTATAGCATACCCAGCTGTACAGAAAGCAATGACTAGAACCAGTTCTGTAAGGTTTAGCTTAAGATCATAGATTTGCTAAATGGAATATGCCAAGTGCTTCTGCTTTGTGCTGCCTAGCAACTTAAAAATAAGGGCTATGAACAGGAAAGCTACCACAGAAAAGCAACCGCCATTGCAGAACATGTTTAACTCCATTTGCAAACACCCTAACAGCTACTGCATTATAAATGCATCAAGATGGATAGATGGACAAGTATGCACAGCAACAGACAGTCATACAAGTTGCCCATTAAGTCCTTCCCCCTCAAAATCCAGAAGCATATCTATTACATAACTGGGCTTTTTGTCTGTCATGGGTCAGAAGGTCAGTTGCTCATTATTCTTTGAAGCTTCTCTATTCCTAGACAACCTCACAAAATGAAGGCTAGAAAACCAGATGGTAGTGGGAGTAGACTATAAACCACCTTTCCTTAACCTGCTGGCAGAACATTCAAACCCTATTCTAAAGTGGGTAACACCCAGCTTAAAAAAAAAAAAGTCTCAAAATCTCCATCCAGCATGCTATACAACCTTGACACTATATCATAATTTGCTTCAATTTGCTAATAAAGACTAATTATCCAAATAATTCAGCATGACTATCTGTTCCTGACCACTGCAAATCATCCTGCTGTTCCTCAAAATCCTGTTGGTTCCCTCTCCCTGCTCTTATTTTAAGCCCCTGACTGTTCCAAGTGCCTTTTATTTAAAGAGAAAGTGGTTACCTACTGCGTACATTTCTGCAGGGAGCCCTTTAATGTAGACTGTTGCAATTTTCTCCAGGAATATACTAATAATTACAATGACTAGGGACTTGCACTTTGTTATCTAAGAGAAAGCAACAAAAACATGATGAAGACTTATTTGTTAAACTCCACACAGAAAATAAAAAATGAGTGTGAAGCCATAGGGTCTTCATAAGCAGTAATGGGCTGGAGAAGAACTAAGACCATTAAAAAATCAGGGAAGAAAGCAGAGCAGAGGCAAACAATTAACTGCTCACATTAACTGGGAAAGCATCTCTGCCTCCATGGAATGTCTGCTACTGTGAGCAGGATTAGACACAGCACTGCAGCATTTGGGATTTAGTGGTATTATTTCAACAGCTGGGAGAAGAGTGGTGTATGTTGACAAGTAGGAGATGAAAGGGAGGGCAGAAAGAACACAAGGAGGAAGAAATGGAAGGAGCTGAAAAGCATGAAATACAGATGGCATGTGGCTGACAGGGGTTAGACAGCAGCACCTTGTACAATCAGCGAGCTCACCAAGCCAAGAAGCGTTATACATTCCCAATTTTAAAAATAACCAATTTTCTGTTTTAATTCAGACTCATAGATTTACAAGTAACACTTTCAAGGTGATCTCTGCTCAGCAATTTAAGATTTTGAATAGATCAAAAAGACCCATCCAGGCATGGAATCCAGCAGCTAGATTCAAATTCATGTTCCATGTAAAGCCAGCATGAGTTCCCCACCATCAACGATAAAGTCATTGTTTTGAGCAGTTGAGTCAAACTGTAGATGAGTAGATGATTGAGCACACCCACATATTAAGAGCTTTTAATCTCAGAATCAGAGTTGCTCAAAGCATGAACTGGACCACTGCTGCTGCCACATTCTTCAGCCTGCCTGTCTTTGCAGACCAAGGGTATCACTGCTTCTGTTCAGAGGCCTTTGTCTTCCTTCTCCTTGATATAGGTAAGTAAATAAAAGTTAACTTCTAAGCTTCTTCCTACTGACTGGACTGACTTCAGGCTTTTGGAACATGTTTTTAGACGTTAATGTTTTCTGTGTTGACAGTTCACACCTAGAGACTACTTGCACATTAGCACATTGCCCATACCAGGCTGCAGTTATATTCAACTATTAGGCAGAGCACTAAAGAAAGGGCCTGCATTCCAATTATTATCCTATTCCAGAAGCAGATACCAGATATGCCATTCTTACCCTTCTCAGTGTATAAACTATTGAAGAAGGCAAAATGGCTGTCATGCATGCAAACAGATGCACAGTTTGATTAGGAAGCCATGAAAGTACCGCCTTGGTTAAAAGGCAACTGTACAAAGGCCACTAGTCCAGCACACATCAATCACACCTCCCAGAGCAATCAATTACAGGCATCATAGGTGCTTTTCCTTCTTTATGGAGAAGCTTTTAAATCTACTTTTGGAAATTCATACATTGTTACTAGTAAAGCTCTAGTTTATTGCAGAAGAACACGATTAACAAAGAAAGCAATATGGGCATGACTCACTATCCTAGTTATTAGAGAAGTCATGAGGCAGAGACAACTATTTCAGTCCCTTTCTTGCCAAACACTGAGAATCCAGCGGTGAAATATTAATTAGAGAAGGAGCTAAAACTTGCAAAGAAAAACTTCGGGAATCATGTTCTAATGGCTAGAGTAGTTAAAAAGCAGAATACAATATCTAGGGAGTTATGCTTAATCTGTTGATCTCTATCCCATTGGAGATTTTTAAGGAGAGATTAGAAAAACATGTGAGGGGTGTTAAGTCCTGCTGATACCGCCTTTGAACACATGACCTCAAGAGATTCCTTTCAGTTCTGTTTTTTTGTAATTGCATGTTACGGAGGGCTCTGAAATTCAGCCTTTATTGAAAAACAAATGTAAAGCTTGAGAGAGTGTCTGAATATGAATATACCATTTCACTCCACCCCAGAATCTGGGAAAGTGATTAGGAGATCTCATGAGCATAGTCAAGTCTCATACTAGCTTACTACCACAAACCTCAAGTCTCACTAGGGTTGTAATGCCTTATTTTAACTGTTTGAGCCATCTTATTTTCAAATTGTAGCAAGATCTCCACAGAAAATGTTATTTTATAAGAATGCTCAAATAGCTAATACATCAGGTGCTATACAGTGCAGGAGAAGCTTCCCTTCTCTCAAGTATTCACAATATTCAGAGACTGGACAGATGGGGGGGGAGAAGAGACGTACAGAGAGGAAATAACCCTCCTTAAGTGATAGAGCTGAAAATAGGATCTAGGTATTTTAGTTCTGGCTCAAGCAGAACTCTAGCTCCAAAATAAATATCAGTGAAGAGATACAATATTTGGTTCAGCTCTAATTAGGAGAGACAGCAAAATTATCATTATGTTACAATATGGAAAGTCTATAGGCTGGTATGAAAAGAAGAACATAGTGCATCTAGCAGAGGGGCTCCATTTACAGACACAGAATAGTGGAGTAGCAAATCTTGGCCAGAAATCTATAAGTTACTACTTCAATTCTTGGGGAGAAAGCATTGAGGGAAGAGAGAGACAAGAGAAATGACAAGTCGTCTGCAAAGTTTTCACATGTTAAAGAACTTTACACTAACCAATATAAGTTGATCTCTCTATTCCTCAGCTCTGAAGATATTTATTCACTCCACCAAAACCAAGCAGAACCTAAAGGGAACTTCTTCCTTACTAAGTCCTTGAAGCTAAGGAGTTGTTCTGAATAACTTTTAAGAAGGTTAAACTCTAATACAAATTCTTGACCTAGCTGTAAAGGCTGACTGATGAAGAAAGAAAAAACAAGTACATAAACACTAAAAAAACTAAGGAAAACAAATCCAAGGAATTCAATAATTGCATGGAAACTGTACTAAATATACAGCCTAATTCCAATTAGCTAAGCTATACCTTTCTCTCTTTGGAGAGAGAAGTGATACCAGCTCTAACTAGATACTAACTCTCTCTGAGGTTCTCTGCCTCAGATAAACTAATTTCCACTATGGAAAGTCTCCAGTACCTTTCAGAATACCATGGAGTTACAAGAGTAGCACTGATTCACAAGAAAACCAAGCAAGGAACTAAAAGCAACGAATCATAGTACTTGTAAGAACAAGAACCTCAACAAGGCACAGACCCACAATACCTGGAGAGCCAGTGTAGCAACAGCTCAGCAAACAGTGAGTTGAGGTAGTAAGTCCAACCCAAGTTCAGTATCTCAGCTAAGAGCCCAAGGATGGGGCTGAAGACCCCTCTACACAACCCAGCCCAGGCAAGAAGGGAGGCTGCAGGACTGACCTGAAATGGAGGTCCCCAGCTGGGTGGGCAGAGGGCCAGAGGCAACAAACCCCGGCAGGTGAGGGCCCCTGCTTCCCTCAGGAGCCTGGAAGATGATTGCACCAGTGCTGGTTTGGGGGGTTCACATCGCAGAGATTTTTTTTTTTTTCCTTTTTCTCATTTCATTACAAAATACAAACTATGTAAAACAAACCTTTTTACAAGTAAGATACTCACACTAAAATTTTCAATCAATACAAAGGAGGATTAGAGAGAAACCCCTTTAGTAAGTAGTGATTCTTTCCTAAATGGTAGGCCTTCAAACATGACCCTTTATTTTCTAAGTTAATGAAGTAATTACTTCAGCTAAACAGTAATTGTTGATTTTAATCCTCCTATGCTGAAGCACATTTGTCTGATAGAAGTCATTGTTTGCAGTAGCTGTATTTACAATTTGGAATCTTCCTTTTCTATGAAAGATCTATGCTGAAAAGATGTTTCAGTGATAGAGAATGATGCTCTCAGCTTTTCTGTTCCTGGCCGCTTGCAAGCTTTGGGATTTTTTTTTTTTTTTTTTTTTCATGTATTCTCTAGGGTTGCCGAAGATTGCATGTTAGTGGCAAAGGCCTATCTTCTTATTACCTATGGCAGTTTAGAAATTAGGGTAAGTTAAATGTGTCACACTGCAGTTGAGCAGGGAACAAAAGGAGGAAAAAAAAGGGAAAAATCTACTTCAGGAAGCTTTTAGTCTGTGTGGGTGAATGTGGGCAGATAATGTAATGGAAAAGCAAATATGCTGTTAAAAGAAGATTTAACAAGTTTCTTTTTCAACAAGGGGTGGCAGACTCATACTGCTAAGTCACTGTGAAGAGCAACTCAACAGATAATCCGGAAAAAGATACCTATGGTCCCTCTTAAAAAAATCTCCTTTCTCACCTATACGATGAGTTCTCCCCTTCTTTAGAATTTTTCACTATGGTAATAGTTCTTCTATTACTCTCTCACTTTTTATTCAAGGCTTTTCACTTAATGCTTGTTTTTTTTTTTTAAAAAAAACAAACTACTAAATCTGCATAGCATTATATATATAAAGGAATAAAATCATCAGAGCTGAGAGTTGGCTTCCAAGGTTGTTTCTTTTCCAGTTATCACAATTAGGAATTACAGAACAACATTCACGATGTAATGATTCAGTTAGTGCCAACATGCATGTTAATAAAGAGATCATTTGTCTGCTTCTGTATTCATAATGGTCTTTTTGTAGCACTGCTCTATGTAGGCTCCCTCGAGCTGCTGCATTCAGACTGTCTTTAGTCTTAATTTGGAGGGGCCCAAGATTAGCCTTCCTCCTCTCCCTTTCCCACCTAATACTTGTGAAGATTTGCTGCCCCCATGTGAGTCTGGAATATATATTTACTGTCCCGAGATATGTGGTGCTTCTGCTGTCAGCTGGATCCCTTGAGGTATTCATCCATCACCTTTCTGCTCCTCCCTTTCAGTTCCTCTTATTAAGCCTTGTGAGTTCCTGTTTATTAATACAGCACCAGAGAATGGGCTTGGGATGCCGGTGAGGTGCCTGTTCTGCAGAGTGGCAAGGAGCAGGGTGCTAGCTAGATTTTTATTACAAAGAAAGAATACTTAAGGAAGAAAAATAGTAAGATCGGCAACAAGTTATTCTGACCACTATAGAAACCTTTGGGGCCCCAGGAAGAAGGAAAGAGAAGCAAGATTTTGAGGTTACTGACAATTTAATTTCTTTGATTCCCAATCTATCTGCAGATTGTGTTATTTTAGATGCTGTGGCTTAGGCTTCCTAATCATTCTTCAGAGGAATTCAGGGAGGGCTTTTCAGATAGGTGTTTTGGAAATAAGAGGGAAACACAGATACCAGGAAAGGTCTGATCCAAATCACATGTAAGCGTGGATATCCAAAGAAGCAAAGACCAAAACATACCCCCATTCACAGTCGTCAGAGTTCAATTTTGAGAATGCTGTGTTTTAATTTGGCACACAGCAGGCCTCTCAGCCATGGAGTAGAAGTCTGTGCAGGGAATTTAGGACTAGCTGGCATCTGCTGCACCTCAGCTCTGGCTGTTAGAAAATGAAATGCAGTAAGGAAGGAGAAAAAGCAGCACAGTAGTGCTGCATTTCCAAATGTGCTTTACTTTCTGGTTTATAGCTAATGTTTTTTAAGTCACTTCCAGTTGAGAGGTTTTCTGTTTTGTTTTAGAGATGTGGACTTCAAATGCATAGAGATGTTACTTACACTATTTGCAAGAACTTGCAAGTTAAGATGAGAGGATGGCTTTGACTGCATTTTAAAAATCTACAGAAATTTTCTTAGCAATCTTATTTTATCAAGAAAAGTAAATTCAGAACACACACCCCCAACCTGCAATCTGATTTAGCCAAAACAGGTGACAGTATATGATGACCCACAAGAGTCTGTGGGACAGTTCTAACTTTAGGCACATTCTCTACAGGCTCTGGCTGAAAATTTACTTAGTTGTTCCATTAGTGTTATTGAAATTGGAAGAGTTGATTTCAGAGACATAAACCTGGCTTTGAGATGCTAATGTGCCTTGAAGATAGCAGTATCTGAACACCTTAGAGAGTCACTTTGTGATGGGACATGAAGGGAATGATGCAGAGATTGGGGGTGTATACACTGAGTTTATCTTCACAGTAGTAGCATTTATTCCTGGAATTTAATTGCAGACTGGTCCAGAGTACAGAGCACTACTGTAAAAGTGTTCCCTGTCCTGAATATTTAATAATAATAATAATTAACAGTAGAGACATGCAAACAGTTTTAATTTAATAGTAGAGTTGCCTGCCAGTGCTTCCATTGTTATGAGTTTGTCAGAGCTTTGTACTTTAATTAAAGGGAACATGATGCTGGTAGAAAGGTGTTGGATTGACACTCCCTGAAAATGAAATCCTCTGCTTATCTGCTAACAAACAGCCACAGCTGCCTAAGTGCTACTTTTGGAATAAATCTGGGAGGACTAAGCTCCAAAGTTACCTAGGGATATTGCTTCTACATTTCAAACATTGTTACAAAAGGTGTACACCATTTAATCAACCGGTAAGAGTGTTTTGTATTGCAGCCTGAGCTTTGGGAGACCTGGGTTATAACTCCTACTCTGTGATTCACATGCTAGATGATCTTGGAAAGTCACCACTGCTTCCTGGGAAGTTCAGGACACCTGACCCTTCTAGGGTGCCCTACTTCTGACCTGAGCAAGTCAGTCTGAGAGAAGCACGGAAAAGAAATTGTTTCATGATTCACTATTATGAAGAGCTGTAACTTCTTTGTCTTATGGTATGTTTCAAGAAACAGCTGCTTGGCCTCATACTAGAGACAGCTCTTAGAATAACACAGCAAGATTTTAGGAACATGGGAACTGAATTTAACATCAAAATCCATGGAAAGCCCATTGGAATTTTATAACCTGTATGTCCCAGCCAAATTCAGAGCTCGAGCCTTAAAAAATATATTGGTACAGCTCTTTCCATTAACCATGTTGGGTTTTAACTAAAACATTCCTAGTTATGGAAGACTAAAAGGTAGTTTATACCTGTTTATTTTTATTCCTGCTATAGAGGAATAGCAAAGCAGCAAAACCATCTTTATTCTGCTCTATCTTTATCATTTTAGTCATACCAGTAAAGTGGTGTGAACAATCAGATGAATTCTGACTCGGAGGGTCCCAGACTGAACCAGGAAAACGTTACAGCTTTGCTAATTTCCCAGTGAATGATCAACTAAGGGTTGTAGCAGCTGTGATAAGAGGACTCTTGTTTACAACAACATTCCAGATAGCCTGCTTTTGTTTTAATAGTGCCTTTTTCATCTTCAGTCTAGGAGTCTGTCATAGCAAGGTACTATAAATTACTGCCACAGCATGCTCCTTACCACCTACAGCCTTTCTGTGGCGATATATGACCCATAAATCTTACTGACAGTCTTTTCCATGGCTCTTTTAATGCTCTTCCCTTTCTCTCCTCCCTTCCTCTCTCCCTTTTCTCCACCTCATTGCTGTGAAGTCCAGCAGTTCCACCAGAAAGAAAGAAAAAAGTTAAAAAAAAAAAAAAGAAGCATGAAACAGAATGTAATCAGATTTTGTGGGGAAACCTGAACATTAACACAGTAAGAAATTAATCTGGATACAGAATCCTACTTCTTTAAGAACTTTGTAACCTAGAAATTGCTAAAGGATTTGGCAATGATAATAAATTCTTTTACATAAAATATCAACAATAGATTTGGTCTGAGTAATTCAGTTCATTACAGATTTCTTTCCAGAGATCACTGAGTGTTCTGAGTAGCCACTTATTCTAAGGGCAATGGAGTTATATTAACTTTTTGAAATAACCATATGTCACTGAAGTAAACTTGGTCAGTGGGCAAGTGATGAATCTGGCATCTAGAGGTCAATTTTCAGTTGCACACCTAGTAACTAACAAAGACAGATATATAGACACAAGAGACTATAAGAATTAATTTCAGCGCATTTAGATTTAATAGATTCTCTCCCAACTACTAGCATTCTCTTAGCAAAGAAATTGCTTAAATGATTTATATAATAATTTCCCTTCAAATCTTCTCATTGGCTCATTGGACAATCTGACAATACCACAAATACATGTTTCTACTTTTTCCTATTTCATTATTCATTTTGTTCTTTGTTCTGTTACTTTTATTCTATACAGATGATAACATCTCTGTCAACTGCAGTTCAATTGGTATCTAAGGCCTAGTCTGCATTTCCATTTTACTGGAATAATAATGTTGGTAACAGGTGTGATTTTTTTATAAAAGAGTTAATGCTGCTATGAACTCCTTGGTGGATTCAATCAGGTTAGTATAAAAGTGATTTATACTGGTTTCCTTCTTCCCCTACTCTATGGTAATAGCTATCTAATTATAAAGTATGTTTATACTGACACAATTGTATCCATAATCCTGGTTTACTTTTTCATTCTTCATTTGTCTTAATGTAAATTCTGCTGGAAGAAAATGACACACGCACACACATACACCCACAAGCAAGATCATCAAAGTCCTGAAAACCCATTTGGTGGAATTCATCAGAAGATAATTCTGTCCCTGGGGCTTTAATCTCTAAAGAGCAAGATCAGTTTGTGGTGGTCGTAACTGCTTGATTTGCATTACAGCAGTAATAAAAGACTCCCACAGTGCTTAAAAAAATACCATTTATGGAACTTCCTTGAAGAAAATAGGATCAATAGCACAGTAAAGTGCTAAATTGCTGTTACTTAAAATGTATACCAGATTAATTTAACCCTTACAGCTCTGGATGCAGCAGATGTAATAAAACTCTTAAATCAAACTGTCTTGATAACAGAATCAGAGTTTCTGCCACACAATCCTGCCATCTCCTATGGAATAAGCAATGCCCTGAACAGATGGCATACAGGGAACTGATAGTCTTTTGTTTTGTTTTGTAATATGCTCCTCATTAGACACCACCTGGAATGTGGAGCTCTGTTCTGCACCCCCCAGTACTTAAAAGACACTGACTACACAAAGGGAGTTACTGCAGGAGCACTTGGATTTCTGAGACTCTGTAAGAGTAAATGAAGTTTAGAAAAGGGGTTAGCCAGTTAGGGGAAGGGTCTGTGGACATTGAAAGGCCACCACTGTTGCCACCAGTTCATAACAAGCCCTGTAGCACAAGCAGGGCCTGTGTTGAGATCATAAGCACCTGTGCTGAGCACAGGCTGAGGAGGGGTGGTCCTCTGGACTCATTAACGGCCTCACCTGGGGCAGCGGTTCTGTTTTCCCCCGGCACACAGCTAGCCTGCAGTGAGAAAGTTCAGCCACAGAAATCGGGGCTTGTCCTAAGGCATTTGGGGAGATTTGGCTTTGCTATAGTGGCCGTGTGCAGGAAAAAACAAGGTAAGACAAATGGCGTGAGAGGGGTGAGTGAATACGTAACTTACTTTGTCTTCACTTCACTGAAGGGAAAAGGTGCTGCTCCTAGGCTCGGCCTGAACTGGTTTTGGGCCTCATCGTGTGGTGGGGCTCTTTAGGCAGCCGCGGGTGCTTCATGTGGGGCCCGTGGCCCGAGTTGTGGGTCTGGCCCCCTCAAGCCACAAAGCCGCGCCTGAGGCGACGAACCACCCTGGGGCCTCCTGTGTGGTGGCTCTAGTAAAACCCTGCAAGCCCTCGGGGCAGGGGAGCTGGGCTGGCCCCGCAGAGATAGCGGCTAGCTGGGGATGAAAGGAAAATAAAACCCACAGCGGTAGACTAAGCACTCTGAGCTTAAAATGTCGGGGTGTGGGGGGGGCGGTACCTTCCCGCCGGGCCGGGCTCCCCGCCTCAGGTGCTGGCGCGCGCGGCCGCTGAGGGCGGGCTGGAATGTTCTGGGAGGCCCTGGTGGGCGGGGCCTGCGGCGCTGAGGGGAGGGGGGAGCCCCTGCGGGCGGCGGGGGTAAGCGGCGTTTAATTAATGTTTGCGTTTTGTTATTTAATTAATGTTTGAATTACGCTTGAAACTGAATTTGCCATCTTTTAGAGTGCGGGGGCAGTTTGTGTGGAGAGGGTGGTTTTTTTTTTTCATCTGTGACTTGTAGGCGTGTGGAAGAGAAGTTTTTGAGGTATTAAATATGCACGTTTGCTTTTTTTTTTTTTTGGTGGTTCTTTTTCAAATCCAAGCCTGTTGTTGTGAAAGAAAAAGGCAACTTGGTCTTAAGCGAGTACTGTGTATTTTCAGTTATGTAACAGAATGCAAATGTGGTGGGGAACAACCAAACGCGTTGATTGTTCAGTTGCTCATAGAATTAGTAAAAGTGTGGTTGATTTTTGACCTCTTTTTCAGTGATTTGAAAAGTTAAGTGGATTCCAAGCAGAACAGTTAGCTGGGTTAATGTGACTGAGATAAATATAGTTAATACCTGTAGGAAAAAAAATACTGTTGTTAAAAGGATAAATAAAATGTCCCTTACAGGAACATCAGTTCAGGGGATTAATACTCAAGTAGATGCTGGAAGAAACAGTTGCATTAATTGCTGCGGAATTTTATGAGTAGTTTAAGAACCATGAATGAGGTGGGAATTGATCGGCAAAAGCAGGAGGGTCAACATTTTTAGTTCAGAAGTCAACCAGGACATTCTGCACTCGCAGGCTGCCAGGTACCGATCTGAAAGTGCAACGCGCGAAGGAGAGCCAGGCTGTTGGCCGCCTACATTTGAGATTCTGCAGTTTTGAAGTGGTGTGTTGCAGTTTTCTGCAGTGAATTAACATGGCAGGCATGAAAAATATAGCTTAAAGAAAACACGATGTGTACAGCCCCAGGCAGGTCCAGGCCATGGTGTAAAGGTGTCCACAGGCTTGCCATGTTGGTGTATTTTATCCCACAAATGCAGCTTTATTTCTTGCAGGCTTCAGTTTGCTTGCCTGGTCCTGTAGAAGGTGTCACTTTCCAGTGTGCTTTGTGTTTCTGGTGTCTGTTCAGTAGTCTGTGCTGGATGTGGTCAGTGTTCAGTGCCAGTCTGAGAGATTGGATCCAGTCCTGTGCAGTCAGGTACTCCTATTTTTGTTTGTTTTAATCTGATTAAGTTTCTTAGTACCACTCAAGATTAAAAACCATGACCAGACAAATGCTTGAATAAAGATAAGGTGCAAGTACTGTTTTCTGGGCCTCTGTATAAGAGGGTTTATAATAATGTTCTAATATCCTTGCAGTCTGATATTAAGATTGAAGAAGGTGAGCTACATAGATGAAGTGCTATGGTAACTTTTCATCTCGCAGAATAAAGATAAAATAAAGGGATTCTAGTAAAAGTTACTTGAATTGCCCTTAAGCCATGCAGTGTAATCTAACTCTGAGATCATAAAAGAGAAATCCTCCTTGAGGCATGCCCACAGCAGAGAACTGGGAGATGAGGAATCCTCCTGTTCCCTGCTATTGGGACATAGGTGCTTGAGGATGGCAGTATGGCCACCACTGGTCCTCCTGGTCCCCCCTCCTATACCAGTGGGTGGGAAAAGAAGTGAGAGCAGTGGGAAGAACCTTGGCTGTGTCTGCCCTGGTGTGCTGGCTGGTTCCCTGTGCAGACCCTGTTCAGTTCCTGTATTTGAGGGGGAGGAAAATCTGCTGGGATCTGGCTGAAGCTGAATGGCAAGAACACAGGAAGGGAGCTCAGGCCTTACAGAGGTGCCAATAGGACAGCAAATCAATACCCCCTTGTTCAAAGAGCAGAACCAGCAGAGAGTTTAGAGTGAAACTAATGGGAGGGCCAGGAAAGAAAAGCCTCGACTCCCGTTGCCATGACAAATAATGACAAAAAATGACTGAAGCATTTTAAAGGTAATGTTGCAATAAAAAATATCCTGTGGGTTGCTTGGTTATAATTGGGCTGGGCCCTGTCAGCACTTGTGAGGGCTGAGAGCAAGTTCTCTGCAGGATGCACAAGCAGCGTGTGCACTGGGTGATACAGAGAGGGAGATAATGCTCTTGTAAAAAGGCCCTGAATGTAATTCCTCTGGGACACCCCCCCTCCAATTTGGATACCTGTTTCTGTGCCTTCCTTTGTTATTCTCATAGCATGTTGTTTTGGGAAAGTTACGTTGCCTTTCTGTCACCTGGCTTATTCATCTATAAAAATGGAAGTAGTAGGGCTTGGAAATGTGTGTGTGAGGGAGTGAAATGAGTGAAACTTGGGGGGGGGGGGGGGGGGGGGGGGGAGAAAGGGAGTGACAAACGGCTGTTGACACTTGATGTTTACTCACTGTGTGAGAGAGGTTGAGAGGTGAAACATTCCTGGACACCTCAGTAGTGAGGATTAGTTGTATGAAGAGTTGTGGTACTTCTGTAATACTCAAGTGCAACAAGTATAACCAGTTGGACTGCTGAATAGCTTCTGTGGATATACATGAGTTTTCTCTTCCCATTCAGCCCTGTGAATTTTAGATGTAGTCAATGTGGAGCCTTTCTCTCAAGTTCTGATTCATTTCCAAACCCAAATCTTGGCTTTGTGGCATCCTGAAGATGCAAAGGCCTTCATTTTGTTGTCTCTCTGAGGCCCATTCTGAGATGGATTATTTACAGGTCCTTGAAACAATGCTATGTTTAATAAATAAAAAGACAGCTAACTACAGTTGTCATATAAGTTGTCCCTGTTTGTCTGCTCCCTCCTGCTCCATCTGCAAGAATCAATTGTTCTGAAATAGTTCTTGCAAACCGTTGGTCATGCAATTATGTGTATGTGTGCAGGTGGGTACACATGTGTGAGCAATCTCTGTGTCCACTGCAACTTGAGTGGTTGGGAAGATGCAGAAAGAGCCCTATTGTGGGTTTTTTTAATAGTTGTGCCTGATTGCATTCTACTGAAGTGCAGTTGAGCTAGACACTATTAAACTGCAATGCTGCAGCATAGTGCTTGTCTCCCAACCTCCCTCCCATCCCATGAACATACAAATAGCTGCCAGAACTGAAATCTTAAGGCAGTTTATAATGGATATGAAGGGAAACTAAGGGTGGCCAAGTGTGCATGCAAAACTGCAGGCATCTGGGATTGGCATGCTGGGGAGCTACAAACTACAAAGAAAAAGGTACGAGTAGTGTTTAAAAGAATCCTTGGTTGTTGGCATTCTTTTACCATATACTGTATCTTCCTCGTATTTTGGACCTGCATGTCTGCTAATCTTTATGACCCTGTGGTGCTGATAGCAGATGTTGGTACAGCTAAATTTTGCAATCCAGGAAGTACAAAGATTGTAAACAGAGATTGGACCAGATCAAATCCTTGTGTTGCTAAGATTCCAGACAAGAACGTGGCTTAGGGTCAGAATCCACTGTCAAGGCTTGTTACAATGAAAACCAATTGAGACCTTATGAAAGATCAAACCCTGTATGGAACACTGAGTGTTATTTGAATAATTCCCCTATTGAGATTTTCTGTAATAAGACAGGCCAAACTTGCACATAAGGTTCCAAGAAGGATTTCAATTTGGTTTTGCATGGCTTTGGAATTAAGTTGCCTTGGCCACTCTAGCTTTATTAAATTCTCTTTGCTAGTCACCTTTGTAAACCACTTCCCGTAGGAGAGTGTTTCTAGAATAGAAAATTAGTATCTGTCTGTACTGGGATGGGATGGATTGTTTAAAATTTTAAAATGGTCAGTACTCTCTTCAGTATGACAAAGGCACAAATGGCAAATTTCTTGCTGTATTCAAATAAACCTAAGTATTTTTGGAATTCTTCCCTTCTTCAGTGATTCTAAATAGATTGTATAACAACCTGAAGGTACCTCATATTAACAGGCTTGATTTTTAGGCATTGTACAAATATTGATAGCTAGTAGTTTCTTTTGCAGTTTCAAAGACCATACTTTTTTCTCTGAGAAACATGCTGGATGAGTTAGTACTGATTTCAATGCAAAAAATAATCCAGTGGTGTAGGAAGTACATAATTTTACTGCTTGTACTGCTCCCATTGGCCTGTAATGACCACAGGCTGTCAGAATGTAATAATTCCAGGGGGGAGTGACGTTACAGCATTAACAGTGTATGTGAAGGCATCAAACATTCATGACCATATCTGAGGCTTTCTAGTCCATAAACCTTCTCTGAGCTCAAGTAATAGAGTTATCAAAAAGATAGAGCAACTGTTCATCATAAATGTGTGATATTCATAGACTTCATTGGAATGTTATTGTGTACTGAGTACATTGGTATAATTTGGTCTATTGTATAATATATTAACCAATACCCAAATTTTTGGCTTTTTCCCAATCTTTCTCCCCCCTTTTGAGGATAAGCACGCTATTTGATGCCAACTTTTTTCTGATTTGTGATCCTTCTAGAACATATAGGATATATAGAACTTTGTAGTGTCAGTTCTTTGATACTTTAACTGAAAATCAAAACATGCACATTCTTATGTTTACTTTCATCTCCACAATGTTTCAGAGGGCATTCTTGTGTCTGTGCCAAGATTTAGTCAATCTTACATGTTCAGTGTGTGTGTTGTCTTTTGAATATTGTTTGGACTGGATTTGTTAGCAGATTTACCTAATGTATTACATGTTTGAAATGGAGCATTATATGACCTTCTACAAAGCCATTTACACAACTCCACACCCCGGTCAATGAAAATTATGTTGTCATAATCCACATCCTGCTGGATTTTCAGAAAGTGAGGTAGCGCTTGTGTGCTGTAGGCCAGTAGAGAACATCCTGGACAACAGTATGTGCTGGGCTTTGCTCTCCTGTGTAAGTGTATATTACAGGGGTCAGGAAATGCATATGACAGTGCTATTTATAAAAATGGATTTAATAGAATCCTATAAGGTGAGCTTTTGCTTCAAGTTTTGCCAGTGAAAAACCCAGTGAAGTCAGTGAAACATGTTGTTACAGGTTTTAACAAGTTTTCAGATTGTGTCTATAGGAGAGATGACAGGCTGTGCTACAAATTGTTCTCATACAACAGGACATTTTAGCAGTGTTCTAGACAACCTTGAACAAGCTTCATCAGAAGAAAAAGGTCAAATTATATTGTAGTATGGAGTTTTGGTGCTGTGGTGTTTTTTATTACCTTTTGAAAGAACTTGGGAATCCCTGCTGAAACTGTTGCTCAATTGAGTTTCCTATCTTTGCAGAAAAGGATAACAGATTGACTTTAAAGGGATTCAAATCTTTTCTTTAGGAAAATACATCTGTCTTTTTTTTCTAAATTCAGAGAATTCTTTGCAAAAAGCATGAGCACTTGGTTATCAGTTCTCTACCATTGTTTTTGTATCCTATGTCACTCCTGAAATATGATTTAAATTTCAAATTGAGGGCTTGCTTGTAAATTGAATCTTGAAAGGTACATGAGGATTTACTCTCTAAAGATTTACTTTGTCTCAATGTGTGTTTTTCTCCTAGTTAATATTTTTTCCTGCGGTGTCACAGTGAACCTAGTACAGAGTAGAATTGTTTCTTTCTAACCAGATTAGTGTCAAACTTCTGTGAAAGTGTTCACTGAGAGTAAATTGATCTTTTCAATGATGTTTTGAGGTGTTTTTAAGCAAATTCAACTATTCCATTCTAGTCCACATTAGTCATTACATGTCTCCTACTTTATCAGAGTTGATAGCTAGTACATACAGTTGTAATCTGCTTGTTTATGTGCTCTTAGGTTGAGTCAGGACAAATGCTTTTCCCTGGTGGTGGAGAGTGGTGCGGAGGTTCACAGTGAGCTACACTTTAGGCGATTTGCTTGGTAGAGCTTAGCTCTCCACAGAGAAGGCTCTGCTCTCTTATTATTGCATGTATGTTCAAGTCAAGTGCCTCTGCACCTTTTCTCCCTAGCATGTTCTGGGGCTGTTAGCAGCTCAGCATCTGAAACAGATATACTCTAAAATTAGAGGTGCCAATCCATGAATAGACTTTGTCCACTCAATGCCTTACAAGTGTTGCAAATGTTTAAACTTGTGTGACAAGCCATATTGTTTGAGGGGTGTCTCATGGGGACTTTTTTACAGAACGAAAGAATAAAACTGGCATAGAAGCAGCCCTAAAGAGCTCTTAAACCCTTGTTTAGTGAAGGATAACCTGACAAGAAGCTGAGACTTATGGTTACTGTGCATTAGCTGTCTGGCTTTAATCCTATTTCCATGTTGTTGTTTTGATCTTCCTTTCCATGCTTTCTGTGTCTGATCCACTTTTAGTACTTCCTATAAATTAACTGATGAGCTCTCGGAGGTAAGAATTGGCCTTTTTCAATGCATATCTGCAAGGACCCTGGCATAATTGTGCCTTGACCTTTATTTCACACTTAAGAACAAAGAAACTAATGTTGATAAACTACCATTGTCTCCAACAGTTGCTATTTCCAAGCTCTTAGATGATGTGCAAATAACCCATAAAATGACAGTTACAGAATATGTAATTTAGGAGAAAGGTTTCCTTTTTTTCTTGCTATTTTAAGCTAAAATAGTACCTAAATAGATATAACCTCTGTTTAAAATCTCCCACAGCAATTACAGGAATGTCTCTGGTTGGCTTGCAGTGCTGAACATGTCCTGCAAATTCAGACCCGGGTACTATAATTTCATCTCCAGATATCAATAGCCATGTAATTTAACAGCAGTGATTCTGAGCCATTTGCAAGGACGGAACAAGAGGTTCTGTTGATCAGGGTGGTTGATAAGGTCACTATGACCAAATTAACATTGACCATGCAGGAAAGTAGTCAGCTTGATAGAGCAGTAATTTTACGTGATCAGGCAGTAATAAGATGATCTTAAACCATGCCAGTCATATAGCATACATTACTCCAAATAAAATAAGATGGAGTCACAAAATTTCATAACACAGGATGAGTAGGTTCTTCATGGCCAG
Source organism: Strix uralensis (assembly GCF_047716275.1). Classification (NCBI taxonomy): domain Eukaryota; kingdom Metazoa; phylum Chordata; class Aves; order Strigiformes; family Strigidae; genus Strix; species Strix uralensis. The sequence continues at coordinate 1,629,814 of NC_133999.1, forward strand.
GTGTCTGGTTACAAGCAAGGGAGATTCTTGAATTTTACTTACTAATCTTGTATGTGTTGAACGTCTTTTATTGCATTTTTTTCTTCCAAATTAGATTTTTTTAACATTCAATTTATTATACTTAAATCAGCATTTAGACTTATACAATTTTTATGTCTGTATACTCTCCTCCCTGCTCTCCGTGCTGCAGGATATCAGCAGAGTCATTTTGGGACGAGTCCCAGTGACATGCCAAAAGAGAGGCAGAATGGCTGGGATGCTACTTTGGCCTGAGGGCTGTCTCGGGCAGCTGCAGGCAGTTTAAATGCAGCCATCATCCCTACCTGGCATAACTTGGTTCAAAGGGCAAAGGGGCCAACTGGCTTTTTGTTGCTCTCTGAGAAATATATCACAAAATGTTTCACTCAGGCTCACCTGATCTTCTTACTGAATTGCTGCATGAACAAACACAAATCGAAGGTGACAAGGTTGACTCTTTCTCTTCAAAGCTTTGAAAATAATAATGCATCATCCCTGTAACAGTATAGCTCTCCTTACAATTGCTCAGTCTTTCATACTTGCACACATGCACAATGGACTTCTTTGAATCTCCTCAGTGATAGATCTGTCACCCTCCAAACTATAAAAAAAAGGGGGGGGGGGGAGGGGGACGGGGACGACACACCAAACAAAAAAACTTTACCACTGCAAAAGTTTTCTAGGGGAGGAAAAACAAGTGGGAAAGAAGGAAGGATCTTGAGAAATATATTTCATAAACATCTGAGGTTTGTTATATGCAAAAAAAGTTTCCTTTTTTAAAATGCCTTTTGTAATTGGACACTTATTTGTAAAACGTTAGGAAGGACTAGGATCATGCTGGTTTATTGCAGAGGTGCTCCCTCTGGGCTGGATGGGAAACTGGACCCTCTAGCCTGAGTAAGGGGCAGCGTATACACTCTACCTGTTCTGTGTCGGGGGGAAAAAGCAAAGTGCCTTAGAGCTCTTTCACTTGACTTGCTCTGAGCAACTTGGGAAAGATACCTCTGTGGCTTTCTGTTTATTAGTCAGTAGAAGTTTTTGGATAATTAGCTAATCACTAGCTTCTCTAATGTCACTTTCATTAACAAGTATGTTAAAGCATTTTTGGATGTTGTTATGTCAGCTCCGTATGGAGGGACATGTCTACTATTTAAATGAAGTTTGGTTATTCAAGAAGAAAATGTAAGTCTGTTATTGCTGCACCTACACTTCACATAGCCGGGACTCCCTGAGTTTGAGGCACAACTGCATATCAGGTGAAACGGTGGGAATTCAGTATATTGGGAAGTTTAGTCTAAATCAGTCCCAAGGTGGGTACCCGGAAATGAAGGCTCTCAAACTGTACAGAGCAAACAGCAAACAACTATGCTAAATGTATAAACTGACCTTCTTTAACCACGACCATCTTCCTGCTGTGTGATTTCTAGTCTGAGTGCTAGCAGTACACAAAAGAGATCCTTTGTCTGCATTCAAGAAGTCAAGTGTGTCTAGCAGGACAAGGTTCAGAGGAATTTTAGGTTAGTACGTGTTTCCTAAGAGGAAGGTAACCATTTCTGTTCGGACACTGTGGAAAAGGCCATAAAAACAGAACAAATTGTTTTGAGGCATCTCTTTCATTATGTGGCTTGAAAGCAAGATCACTGATGGTCAGCTTAGCTCAATGTACACCTTTAGGAGAGACTTGCCTGCAGAGGAGGGCTGCTGTGAATCAGTCTTTTAACTGCTTATGAACGTTTCTTACATGTGAATAAAGAAACATACACACACTCTCCGTGTGTTGGGTTTGAGCCATGAATATTACTTGCTTTCCCTTTGTTGTTCATTTTTTCTTGTATTCTGAATATACCTTTTATTAGTGTCCCGAGCTATGCCTTTCCCAGCCCTCCTCATTAAACACAACCTCTCTTTTTTTCCTGGGTCCAGCTGTGAATATGCCTTTTTTCCCCTCCATCTCTGACAATAGCAATTTTTTCTATGTTATCTGGCAGTTTTTCCTCAGTCTAAATTACATTGAATTTGCCACAAGTTTCAAAGGGAGGAAGGACTGGCATTCACAAGCTATGCTTTCCACTGATCCATGAAAAAAAAGAAGTGGACAGTAAAGCTAAAATAAAAAGCAGGGTTTTTTCTACTCTTTGTGAAATTGCTTTTCACTCATCCTACTGTTAGTAAAGCTGTTTAGCTTCCCAAAATCATGCAGAGCATGTGCAAAGGGTGCTTCTGCAAGCTAGTGGTGTAACATTCTTAGCTGAACAGAATTCTAGTGGTGCCTCTCAGAACAACTGCGATTATGGAAAGCCATCTGAATGGAAGAGTAAATGAAAAACATTCTCTCTTCTTTTTTTTTTTTTTAAGAAAATGGTTATTTTGATAAGTGCGGGTTAGCTTTGAAATTCAGAAACCGACATAATGCCTGAAAGGTCTTATATGACTTGGAGTCTTCATTGGAGTCCTTGTGATAGGCAATGTACAAATGTATCTGATGGATTTATAGTTTGTTTACAGTTTTGAAAGCAATGTTGGCTAGAACAGAGGATGAATAATATGTCTTTCTTACACATTTCAAAACATTTGGCTAATAGATCTAGTTATTTCAGTTTCATTAATTTAGTTATACCAATTTAAATGAGCTGAGGATCCAACCTGTGGACTTCCAGAGAACTACATCACGACTCTGAGCTTTCATTTGCTGTTCTGTAAGCAGCTTCTTTTAAAAGAAAAGCGTTACGCTTCAGAAATACTTAAAAAAGCAATTGCAACAAAAGCTGAAATTAGGTGACTTTCAGCTTCTTCCCATTTTGTCACTTTAAAACAAGGATAATAAAGGAAAATAACCTGCCTGTATTTATTTGCTGTTGTTAGTTGAGTTTCAGCTTCGAAGCCAATTTTTATAACTCAGTAATAAGCTTCTGAAAATGTGATGGTAGTGTGGAAACTGCTGACACAGGCTCAAAGCTGTTAGCAATTGTCACCTGAACATATGCAGTGCAAGTGGCCAGCTGATGAAAATAGTGAAACGCTGTCCTGTGTCTCTGTTGCGGAATAACAAAATCTGGAGGGCATTCAGTTCTAGGTGAACTCTGCACCCATGAGCTCTGTAGCACTTACACTCAGGTTGTTAATACAATTAGTTTGTCTCTTAATCTTTTTTTGAAAACTCAGCCACTTGCATTAGGTACCAGAGTGAGAGCTGAACTGTTCTTCACATCCGATGCTCCCTGCAATTGCTGATCCCTTGTGGGAGGATGACTTTTACAATAAGGCATGTTACAACACACAGAGGAGTGTGTGGGTATCTGTTCACTGACTTCAGTGAGTAAAAGTTGTGGGTTCTTAATTAGGCCAGCTAAGGGGTTATTAGTATCATACTGGTTCTAGCTGAATGCTTTTTAGAGGTATAAGTTAAAGGGCTTTACCAGAAGAATCAGAGTCAAACCTTTACTATTTAGAGTAAGTGTTAAACTTAATGACCCATTTCGTAGCCCTGTTCTATCCTTTAACCACAGGACACGACTATACCCCTGTGCAAAAAGGGCAGACTGGTCAGAAAGTTCATGCTCTCAAGTTGAATAGGAACTGTGACTGCTTCAGATAAGTGTCCTTGACAATCTACTTTTAAGGCCAGTAGTGCTTTTTCTGATCTGGCATTATTTTGGGCAGAGAAGGGGTTTGCCTCTTGGGCAGTTTGTCATGTCCTGATACATTCTGAGCGGGAAGCACTGCAGAGCTGAGAAGGGGCTCGATGTTTCTCTCTTAAGGCTGTGTCTGTACTGTGTTAATAGTTGTCGTGGTCTGCCCTCAAGATCACACTCAACCAAGGTTTGTATTCTAGAGAGAGAGGAGCTTGAGCAGGCTGCCCTGAAGGATACTGCAGGCTGTCTGTAGCCTTTTTTTGGTACATCCATGAATACAGTGTATGGATGGGGTACAGACCACGTGGTGTTTATCTCCATTACTGAAAAGTATAGCCATAAGGTGTGGCTCTGTCAGACAACAAGAAAAGTGTTCCCGAGCGTAACTTTTTTATAAGTTCAGGCACATACATTGCTAGCTAGCCTAAAGAAAAGGAAAGTATAATCTCAAGGTTCTTGAATTTCAGCTTATTAAGTGTATTCGGAAGCAAACAGACCTGGGTTCTGGCACTGGGCTGTGGACCTCACCACTATGAGGACCCCAAGAACTCTCTGCAAAGATTAGTGAGGTCGCAGAGCTGCTGTTCATAGTTGGCAAACGTTTGTGGTTTAGGAAGTTGCACCAAGTAAAGTGTGCTATTGTCAGAGGACAAGTCAGTGTAAGAACTCAATTCAAGAGTGGAACTGTTCAGATAATTTTTCAGTTAAATTGTTTTTCACTGGACAATGTGATTAATCAAAGCTGTGGCTTAGATGCAAATGAAGACTTACATCTGTATCTCAGTGGTCTGATTCTGGAAATACATTTTGGTATTAGCATCTTTCAAATCAGGCTCAAGGCTGTATGAGATGGGGGAAAACATAATGGCTTTACTTCCAAACATCTTCAGACCTAGAACAGAAATAAAATTATTCATTAATACTAATAACTTTGTAATAACTACAGAGGGATAGCAACAGATTCGATGTAAATCAGTACCAACCACCCGTGAATCTGAGCTGAGTGATGACCCTGTCTCTGTACATATATACATTTCCTATGGGGGAGATCTAGGTAGTGCTTTAATAAACCAATATATTCCTTGGATGAACCTGGTGGCAATTCTAAGGGGAAGGTAGGTTTGATGTTGTAAAGACCTATTTGTGTGCTTAGTGTCTGGTTGATATCAAGGGGGTTCCCACAAGTGTATAAAATACAGCATGTATCTAGGATTTAACTGCATTCAGAGTCAGGCTCTGAGATCCTCGTGTCTGTAGTGTGTTATGTTTTCCACATCTTAGCAGTGCAATGTGATTTGAAAGCATTTTGATGAACAGGTCTTGCTCAAAGCCTTGTTGCCTTGCCAAGAGAACTGGAAGCCTTGCTGTTTCCATGTCATTTGCAAAGCAGTCTCTTGTTGCATGTGTACTCTTACATATAAATTGTGGTGCTGCCTGTGGATTATGTTAAATATTTCACCCTATGCCTGTCTAAACTTCTAAGCATTACAGTTGTAGACCATGCATGTAAATAATTTATGAAAAACACTGTATGGATTTTAAGTCTTAGCCTTTTGGCATCTGCATTTTCATCTCTGAATGTTACTTGTGTATTACACGGCTGTGATAAATTAGCTTTTTAGTGAATTGGTTATGGTGGATTTTTAGGAGAAAGCAGAAGTAGCTGTTACTCACGTAAATATGCAAAACTTTGCTGGTAACAAACTAGGAAAAAAAAGGCTAATTAGTGTAATTACTGTCATTATAATTCTAATTTAACTGCATAGACTTGTACTGCAGCAACATCAGAGCTGTCACATTTGCAAACTGCATAATTATATGTATTAAGTTCTGTCTCTGTTGCATCCAATATATAAAATGGGCTGTTACCTTAAACTGCTCCAAAAAAAAGTCAGAATGTCATTAAAGGGTTGACTTAATCTCCTTGATTTTTCTGATTACCAGTGAAAGGTGAAACAAAAAGCTTGTCTAAATAAATCTTTTAAAAATATAATTGATAAAATTCATAAATAGATGGTGAGCTGAAAATAATAAATCTGAGTGTTCATGTATATATTTGTGTGTTCATGTCTGCATTTATAAATCCTGCTGCCTTGTACTTGCTGGTAGTACAGATCTTCCCTTGAGTTAATCTAGCTGTTAGGAAGCAGCTTTTTCCAAAGCGGATGATCTGAGTACAGTCTTCCTGATACTGTGTGAATTTTTTTTTTGAGGCCACAGTATATAGAATAATGTCAAGGATGAAATCCTAAGTAATTGTAAATGTGTTGCATGCTAAATTAAACTTTTAGAGGCTTCTCGGTTATTTGAGCATTTTGAGCTTACACAAACCTGGAGGGAGAGGTGGGTGTTGTCAGTGCTTTGAAAGATAGGATAGAACTTGAGATAGTTTTGATAAATTGCAAAAATGTCCCAGAATCAATAAGATGACGTTTAATAAAGAAAGATAAGAAGAAATGAGGAAGCAAATACACAGATTTGTAATATGGAATAGTTAGTGGGGAAGTAGAGGATGTGGTATTAGAAACTGAGCAAGTCGAAGTGGGATTCAGCTGCAGAAAGGCAAATGACAACTTTGGATATTTGACCCCTATCACATGTGAAACACGAGGTAATTATTCCTGATCTAACCGAATTAGCAGCTGAAGACTTAAATCTTTTATGTGATGAACTATACAGTGGTTTTAATATGTAGCATACAGATGAAGCAGGTGCTGATTGAATCCAGTATAATCCCTGCACAAGAGTTATGCCCTGATCTTCTGGGGCTTCTCCGAAAACATGCTCCAGTGTGGTGTGACTTGTGTTTTGGTTTTGTTTGGTTTTTTTTTTTTTAATTTAAACTTACACATCAATACATTCTGCTTCATAAACAAGTGTTGTGTTGTTCATTTAGCATCTGTGATAAGGACCCATCATTCAACAGTTGGCTGCCTGGAGTGATGCAAGTGAAATATACTTTACCAGCAAATCACATGTCATGGATGTCTTAATGTATAAGATTTCTTGCATGTGTAAGTTCCAGAATTGCCTGAAAGTGGATGAAAAGTCAGAAAGAGAGCTCAAGGGATGCCAGGAGGAATGCTGGAATTTCCCTTTGATTTTGTTATTCAAAAATAAAACCCAGACCTGCCCCAGCAAGAACTAAATGTTTTTTCAGCAGTTGGCAGTATACTTCAAGCTGTCAAGCTTTGTTCCTTTCATAAATAGATAAACCTTTGCAAATCTACATGTTCCTGGATCATGTACTCTCTGCCCATAACCTCCTAAACCTACTGGTCTTGAGTCATCTAATGATCTTGGATAACCCAGCATTTGGTATAACCTGAACTGAATAATGTAACCACCTACGCAGGACAGCGCTGCAAACGATCAGCATGCAGAAACCATGATTCAGTGCCTCTAATGATCAGGATATTAAGTATAATGATAATTTTAAATAACACATTTTGATGTTGCCAAGCTTTTTTAGTTTTGCAAAGCTTGGAAACCTAAAAATAAAATCTGAGAGTCCAACTAATACTGTGACTCTAGTAAAAAAAACGCAGCAGGTTTTTAATTCTGAAGTAAATAATTCAAAGCTTGTCAAAGAATTTCAAGAACTAGTACTGCTGTTACTTTTTAGAAGAGCACCTATCAGTGTAGCAATAAGTTGTGTATCTAATGCGTGCAGGTCTCTGATAAGTGCATATTTAGGTCAAGTGAGAACTTGAAAGTAGTCACAAAGTTCTACCTCAGTCAGAACCTGCTGTAAACTGCAAAATTAGTTTGTTTCTCAGGCAGCATTTCATTCTTTTCATGTCAATCTTCAGTGCTGTGTGTTTCAAAATTGGGCTTGTATTTATCGCCAAAGTGTGGGGGCAGTGATGGTGACACTTTTTTTTTGCTTGTCCAATGTTCCCTGGGTAGTGCGTGTGACTAGCTAGTAACACAGACATGACTTGTCCCAGGCCCTCAAACTGAAATCCTTCTGAGCTTTGAAGAGACCTGAACCCAAGGCTACAGCTCTCATAAGGATGGACAGAAAATGTAAATAGGAACAGATACAAGTTTTGACATGACCCAAATCAAATTTTGATTTGGAATTCTTTAACTTAGTTTCATTCCCTGAGACCATGACACGTTGCACACCATTTTTGAGCCCCCAACCTTCTTTCAGCAGACTGAGAAAGTACATCCTGTGAGACTTCCTTACTTAATATGTATTTATGCTTCTGGAGCACTCTTGACAGTTTGTTTTCTCCCCCTTTCTACATAAAAAATGAGTTGCTTTTGTACTGCTCAGCATTGTGTTATGAATATTAATCCAGAGGGTTTATTTTTGTTATTCTAAATCTGCCTGTATTCTTTGTAAGAAGAAAAATGGGACATAATTAATCTCTCTGTTAATCTTGATATTTGCATGGAACAAGTGAAACAAGCTCTTCAAACCACTTGCTCCACTCTTAAGAAGTATTTACACTGCAGTTCAGAGGGAAACTCGAGGGCTTATTTATTTATTTATTTTCATCATCTAAGATTCAATACACACAGTGGGAGGCAAATTTCCTAACTCCCAGTGAGTTTTATCTGGTTCACTGTAGTGGTTGGAAGATGATTTCAAAAGTATCTGCAGGGGAAGAGTGGGAAGTTACCAAATTTGAGAAGGCAGCTCTCTTAATAAAAGATGTAGCCTGTCATGTACAGCTTGGGTCTCCAGATGCAGCCAAGTGAGCTCTCTGTGGGGCATGTTTGAACTTGGGCCTGGTGTGCAGGGTCACTGAGACTGACAGAAGTGACTTGGGTACTGTTGAAAATGGTCTTCCCTGCTGACATTCACTTCTTTGTACTGTTTTAATTAGGAGATGTGTGTTGCAAGATAAAGCCCGTAATTCCCTGGAGATTCATCTGAGGGGTCGAGTTTGTAATAGAAACATTGATACATGGGGACACGGCAGTAAGTTTAGCTCTGCCACGCACCCTTATAGAGTAGGACCTCAATTCCTCTCTGTTTTTTCCTGTTACTAAGGTGGGATAATGCCAATGGCACAAATTTCTTGTGTCTCATTAGGCCTAATGTTTCCTCTGGGTTTTGTGAAAATGTGCCTGGCATCCTGTGTGCTAGAGTCCAAGGTGTGCAGGACCTTGGTGAGTACAGGGAAGGGGCAGAATGATGGAGCAGCTTAGTTGCTGCAGTGATGTTGTATTCCTTTGGGCTGCAAGGTCTGTGGGTGTCGCTTCACAAATGAGTCTGTAGCCTCTTGGGACTGCAGGGGTTTGTGCAGCCTTGCAGCTGGAACCTGTTACTCATGTCTGTGCTCTGTATCAGATGTATGAAAGTAATTATTTCTCTCTGCGCTGTATACAGCTGCTGCATACTTGGCTTTTACTGATGTGAGGATGAAATTGGGGTGTCTTTAGCCTTGTACAGCATTCCATAAATCATTGCTCAGTGATATGGGGGAAGATATGTGCTGTACTGTAGGTAATAATACATTTAATTGTATTTAGCAATGTAGCAGCCTTGTCTAGACTAAAATCTAGAGTTATCTAGAACAAAATTGAAATGCATGTATTAGTTGTAATAAGTCTAACTTCTTTTTTTTTTTTTTTAAAGAAATTCTTGTCAGATGACTAAAATAGCATTACTTGGACTGTGAATGGTGACTCCCAAATTATGCATTGTAGCTTCCTCTGCTGGGCTTTTGTTGTTGATTACTTATTTACAGTGGCCTCAAGTAGGGTAGAACCTGTGCTAGAGAATTTACAGTCTTAAGGAAAAAGAAGTAGGAAAGTTGCATGAGAAGAAAGAACAATGAACATTTTATACAGAACTGGGATGCAAATTGGTGTAACCTTCAGTAAACAGCATGATAGTGTAGCAGAGCATTGTAAATGAGGACAAAGTGGAGATCCTGAGTTGAGGTTTCTATTTGGCCATGTACAGGAATGTCAGGAGGAACAGGAGTAGGATACAGTTTTCTTTAATAAACAGCCTTTCACATGGAACCGTATTTTCTTTTCTACAGATTCCCTGATTTAGAAGTCACGTCCTCTAAATTCTGAGGCAAATAAGACAAAGATCCTGGAAACAGCATTCATCTTGCAATCCAGATGTTTCCACAGTGCAGTGAAAGCAGTGTGATCCTTTAGAAAAGCTGAGGTAACTGTTTACAACATGGCCAGTATGTTTTTGTTTTTCCCCTCTGCTGCCTCTAGGTAGTATGTAGTTGAGTGGTGTGTGCTTTGGAGGAAGCAGCAGAATAGCAGAGAAGCCCAAGCTGTATGCTTCTAAATTGTGAAAAACATCTTCCTCATCACATAGATCCTCTTTACATGTGTAAATATGAAAAGAATCAAAGCCTTGAAGTACAGTACCATAAGCAGTGTATTTTTTAATATCTGGGAAGTCAAGGGTTGCCTTTCACGAGTTCCGCAAAGAATCTTCAAGTGTCATGGAAATGCAAAAAATACAAAGCACTTTGTCTTCAGTACAGAGCAACTTGTGTCTTCGTGTTTGTATACTTTTTGCATACATTGAACCCTGGTGTCCCAAGGCAAAAAAACTTGTTTCAGGCACTGTATGTTGCTCTAATGGACACAGCAGAGTAGCACAAGCAACTTCAGAGATCTTTATGAAATTTTAATAAGCATCACATGGTGTGAAGCAATTGAAATTTGTTTGATCTCTTGCTGGTGCTGCAGTTAACAAAAGAGTGACAGAGAAAAAAACTGCCAATTAAAAGGAGGGAAGGGTTTGTGTGCTATATAAATCAATAGGATTGGTACAACCGTGAAAACAGACTCAGGGTTTTTTTTGCTCGTGTTGGTCAGCAGTTTGCTTCAGTTAACAGACAATGGAGAACTTCTGCAGGTTGATCTTTAATTTCATCAGAATTATGAGCCCCCTTCCCTCAGCGGGAGGTTACGAACTGCTCAGGAACAGTAATCTCGTAGGCCACAGATGGTGCAGATAACTGACAGGACACAGATTTATACTGTCTAGTTTACTTGCCAGTAACACATGTACTCTCCCCAACCTTCATGTCTTCTCCTCCAGAAAGGTCATTAGAAGAGGATTAGCAGAGGAACCAGAAGGTTGATATGTAAGAGTGAAGGTGGATGGAAAAGTAATGTTTGGGGTTTTTTTTATATGAGCATCAGAGTTCGATTCTGTCTCGCTGATGGCCTTTTCAGTGGTCTTTCCCCTTCTGCTTCCCTGCTCTGAAGTAAATGCTGTGCATAAACCAGAAATTTTACCTGGGTCCAAGAAAGCTTCATGTGTTAATGCTTCATCAAAGGTGATATGTTGATACGCTGAGTTTCTTTAGAGAGGTGACATTCTGGTAACTGAAAACCCTAATATTTTGTAGAGAAATTCAAAGACATTGTATGTGTCCAAAGAGGAGGTAGAAATCTGAATGAAATATAGGACTGTGAAATCCGTGGGTAAAATCTCTGCGTGTTTTGATTTGGACAGCTACTTTCCAAGAAAGCATTTTTAGTGTTCAGCTGTATTAAAAGAATTTGCAAATGTATTTTCCTTGCATTTTGCTAGTGCAGTCTGCTTAGTAGAGGCAGATTGATTCAGATCACTTTCCAGAGGTTCCTAATGCAGTGCATAATCAAAAATCCCATTATTATATGAAGCCTCACTTTTGAGAGCATGTAGATTAAAGTATCTGTCTTGGAGGGAGTGGTCATGGTGTACTGCTGCTGCTGACATCTAGCCTTTAGCTTGCTGGAATATTAACTTAGTATTACTGCATGAACATGCCAGGTTGAAGTGAGGCAGAATGGGTGCCAGGTGGTGTCTTTGGCAGAGTATAGGAAATAACTTTAACATGAGTCCTGTGATCAGCCAAGGTTGTTGCCTCCTTATAGATGCATGCTGTCAGTTGTTCTACTGGGAAATCTCACCTAGTCTTCAATGAACACTAAAGGTGCTGTTGCCTTCAAGAGACGCGCAGCAAATCTGTCTGAAGAGTAGCACAGTGAAGTAATGGGTTAAGCCTGTCTGCAGGGTGACCACCAGCTGACAGCAATACAACTGTACTATGTGCCATACAATGCGATACGATTGGTAGGTACAGGAACAATTGTTTTCGAAGACATACCCTGTATATTAAAACTTGTGAACCAGAGTCAGCTCTGGTGTCTGACTTCAAAAGGCTTGTGATGAGGATGAGCTTGGCCCTCCATCTGAAAAATAAATTGGAGCAATATTGAATCTTTGGAAATGGTAACCCTGCTTTTGAAGGCTCCTGTTTTATGAAAGGTGCTTTGAAGGTATTCATTCACTCTGAAATGAATTCATGCTATTCATTCTGCCACTCACAGAATAAGAGATAATAGCAGTCACTCATGATTGCTGTCATCTATCAACAGTTCATTACATACCAGTTAGACTGAGGATATAGCATTTGTGAAAAGTATTACTGTGTGCATCTTGAAAAGAAAAAACCACCAACTTTATACATAAAGATACTGAGCCTGTTCTCTACAAGACTGGGTATCTGATATTTTGGATGGTTTTTTTATCAAGTGAAGCCGCTGATATACTGAACATGTAAACTGGTAGAAAATGGTGCTACTCCAAGGAGTCAGTTTACCCCAGTTGAGGATTAGGCTTGTTCTGGACCACCCTACCCCATATGGTGTGTTACTATATGTAATGACTCATACCAGTACAAGGTAGCTGTGAAACATACAGGGAAAACAGTGTTTTACTCCCACTTTCCACTAACCAGATGCAAATGACATTCCTAGCATGATTTTCCTTAGAAGCTCATCTCTTCAGAATGTGTCTGTCAAATTGCTGATGTGTCTCCTCTCCTTTTGCCTCAGGAATTCAGCCAAATATCCTGTAGCTAGGTAGGGAGACAGGAGCTGCCACTTTGTCTGGGATTTATTTACAAAGGAAGCTGGATCCCTCTTGCTGTTAGAATGACTTTTTAGTATTCTGGTAGTGTGTGTGAATAGAGAGGATCAATGGTAGAACAGAGAGTTAAGTACTGTGCTGTAAGCACCACCTGTTTGGACTAGTGTACCAAGCGTAAAAGGTTAGCCAAAAAGGGACCTGTATGTCTGCCTGGCCCCACCTCTCCATTTGTACTTGTAGTGTTAAAGTCTGAGTAGGAGTAAAGGTGACAAGAGGAACCCTGCAGGTAACAGTCACTTCATGCACGTTTCCCATTTACAAATAATATAATTTTCCTATTATTTAAGGATGATGCAAGTGTAGATTCATAATGTGTACGATGGGACTGATAATTTCATGGAAAACGACTATAAAACGCAGTATCTAACACATAATCATTTGAGTCAGCATATCCCAAAGAACAAGATCACTATGGCTGTTATTGTTTCACAGGTGGGGAAACTAAGGAGAAGAGACTTACTAGCTCTCGAGACACTTTCTTTTGCAATTGGTCAAGAAGCACCCTTTTGACTAAAAAAAAAAAAAAGGCAGCTTGGAATGTGACCCTTTTCAGAGTATAGTGATGCTAAAACACCGTAGTGTTGACTGCTGATCTCTACTGGGCCCCTTCTGCTGTGTCCTTGTCAACTCAAACACTTCATTCCACTTCGTACTTTTTTACATACCAAGGCGTGTGCTGGTTTTACTCATCTGCTTGCAGTTGTTGAATACACTGGCTCTGTTTAGTCAAACAAGTTTTCTGTTTTGATAATGTATAGCCAGAATTAAAACAAACATAGTGTGGAGTGTTGGCTGTAGGTAACCTCTACCTCAGTTTACCTTCCTGTAAAATGGTTATAGGAGTATTTCTCTGTGTAACACTGTGTTACAATACTTAAGCAGTGTTAGTTTTAATCCTTTCAACAAGTTCTCTGTAGATTGAAGAACATGCAAAATAATAATATACAAGCTAGAATGGACACTTTAGCTGGGAATATAATTTCTCCCAAATCTCTGAAGAGTAATTGAGTTAATAACTAGTTAACTACTTGCTAATGTATAATTTTCTCATTTAGACAAGTAAATTGTAATTAACACATATAGCCTACAGATACATGCAGGGGGAAAAAATATCTAATTTTCCTCCTTCTTTTCCCAAGTATGGATAGATTAAAATGTCCTGTTTTGTGGGAATTACATTTTAATGAACTCTAATATGCATAGATCCCTTTAAAGAAGGCTTTTTTTATCAGCTCTTTTAATTATGAGGATCAGCTTGAAGCAAAAGGACTTGAAAAGCTTTACATTTAGAAAAAATAAACCACAGAGGGGGGGATCCCCACAACTATATTTGGAAATAAAAGCCTGAGGAAAGTATTTTGACTCTCTTTTTTTTTTTTTTCCCCTCCTGTTGGAAGTATGGAACATTGTGTTTGCAGGTACTATCTTTTAGGTCAAAACTTCACACACATCAGCTAATCAACATCATTGTGAGGTTGGAGAAATATTTAAAGCAGAAATTGAGGTGGAGTGGGGTGTAGAGATAGTGACAAGGGTGGTCCTTAAATCTACTCTTATCTCTGTTTTCATTGAAGAGGGTTGATACAAATAATGTACTGGAACAATCGCACATCCTGCTGAAGAGAACCCAAAAGCAGAGCCACATACAGGGCACCCTGTCTAGGTATTTCTGCATCACTTTATATACCTCCTTTGCCTGCTTTTACTAGTAATAGCAAGTGTTAGAGAGCATGAGATGAGTGTTCTGTACCTCTGAAATACTTGTTGAGTTACCCATCTCGGATACATACAGGGTTGTTATTTTAGCAGTGCTGGTTAGTGCTACAGTCTGGGCAATGACTTCTGGGGTTGTTGGGTTTTTTTTTTCTTTTGGTTTTTCTTGGGATTCTTATTTTCAAAGCAGAAAACCACATCTAAAGGACTTCTGCAGTCTGGCTAATAGATTTTTACAAAAAGAAGTGTGGAAGATAAGGCTGGTAAAGGAGCAGCTTTGAGGCAGGGTTGGCCTTTTATGGCAAATGTGAATTCAAAGAGTTAAACTCCCTTCATGTGGATAAAAAGAAATGGTTGTGGTAGTTTAACTACAGCGTCATGTCTGCTCTCCAGTGCATCTAATGCAGCAATAAAATGTTGTCAGACAAGCATGACAAGCTGAAGTAGGGGAGGAAAGTATCCTTCCACTAGTATTGCATCACTTTAATGTGGCAAAGCACAGCATCATGTCACAGAAAATTTCTGACACTTTTAGAGAGGGAGGCGAAAATGAAGACTTTCAACTGGTATCAGGGCTCACAGAAACAGTCTAGTGAGGTGACTTGTTCGCTGTATCTGAAGGATGAGTTCATGGCCCTGGTTGCTTGACTTGGTGCTTTCTTTAGCCCCTGGCATAAGCACTGACAGAATGTGCAACGTTCGTATTTGCATGGGGACCCTCACTCGTGTCTGGGCACAGTCCAGTTCTGTAATCTCTGCGGTAAGGACAAGCTGGGCTTTTCTGGAGCCTTTGACTCTTAATAATTCAGTGTGGGGAGGTATCCAGATACCTAGTGTTGCTCTTAACATGCTGTCATCTTGTTCTTTCCTTTTTTTTGCCCAGATCCTCAAAGGTGCTGATGTGAAATCCTCTGCTGTGTGTGTGCCTCTGAGGGTGTGTACCTCTTCTCCCATTCTCTACTGAGGCAGAACCTCGCATTCACCCAGCGTGGGTGCTTTTGCTGCAGCTCCTTTGCTCGGCTGGCAGGGCCCTTGTGAGAAGCGTGGCAATGCATTTGGGTTCTAGCTAAATAACATCTTCCTGTTTTGCAGGTGTAATATTCAGTTTATCCATGTTTTAAGACAGCCACATAACTCAACTGGGTAGGGTTACCCTGATGCAATTGCAACTGAATCCTGACTTAAGAAAAATGAGTATTTTATTCCTTATATTACAGTTGCTATCTGCCCCAGGCCATTGATCACTGTACAGTCACAGGCTGTAATATCATTTTGAGGTTCTCTTCTGTGCCAATACTCAGGAACACAGGGCTGATGCTACGTGCTTGTAATGTCACCGTTTGCCAGCAGGTGTCCCTTCAAGCTCACCAATCTTCGGCGTTTATTTAAGAGATGCTAAGTGTTGGCTATTAACGGCAAGAAGTTGTTTGGGTTTTTTTATAACATTGGGTAAAAATTCAAAGAGCCCACCTTGTTTCTCTGAGCTTCTAGTGTACGGAACGGCGCTATGTAAACTGGTGAGATGCATCGCAGAGATTATCCTGAACCAAATGCCTCATGTGAATGCCCCAAATTTTTAGGAAGGTTGTCCCTTCCACCCAGGGAAGAGGTGATGATGCAGCTAGAATGTATTATGGGGTCCTGATTTATTTCTCCTTTCAGCCATTAACTCTTTGTATAATCCTGAGCTGCTTCGATAATGTTTGCATGCGTTCTGTCTGTAAAAGGATGATGTTTTCTTCCTCACAGTATATTCTTGTTGCTAATGACTGAGATGGGCTCAGATACCTTGAAGACACAACCTTTGAAATATATAGGCAGATTTGTGTTTAAAAGTCAAACCCAAACACTCCTGAAATAGGTTTCCTGAATTTGTTTGCTAATCTTGATGGTTATTTTGAAGATATCTTTATTTTATAGGTGTAGTTTGAGGAGTTGATTAGGGTTTTTAAGAAGATTATTTAAAAAGGGGAAGAAAAAAAAAAAAGCTGTTGATGACTCATGTTCCACAAATCTAAAATAATGGTCAAAAACAAACTCATGTGTTTGGGGGTGTGTTGTGTGTGTGTGTGCAGGGTCCTCTTTAACCAGCTGTGATTTTGTAGCGTACTCTGTTATATACAGCATACGAGAGATGAACAAGACCTGGTTTTGAATGGGAGGGTAAAAAGCTGCAAAAAGTGAGAGTTGCCAATTTTAAAACTAGATGTTTCTGTAGCTCATACTCAGCTAATGTCTGTGAATTGAATTACTAGTCTTTAACATTTTTGGTGTGTGGGAGGTTGCTTAGCTGGTTTGGATATTTTTGCATGTTGTCGTTTAGTAAGTACTGCTACTATACCGGTCTCATACAACTAGGAGATTCAGTGATGTGGTGGAGGGGCTCCTGGGCCTGCCTCCACTGTGTGTGATTGTGGAAAAGATATTGGAGGTTGAGTCTCTGTTCCTCCTTATATTTGTCATAATGCATCAACTTCTCTGTAGTGCTGGAGAACCCCAAGGGCGGTAGATGCCTAGGACAACATTTTGATTCATGCTGACTAATAAATGACACAAGACGAGTTTGAAACTACTTTGTCAGACTAGATGACTGACAGACCTGTGAGGAGCAGCATCTTCATTTTCTGGAAGGATGTGTGTGATAACACTCCTGGTTCTGATGTGTAGCAGATTGACAGCTGGACTTGTAGATTGAGTGGATTTGGTTTCTTGTTTGTACTGGAGGTAAGTCTGAGCAGAGTCAGGTTGTGCTTCATTACATCAGATAAAAAATTCCTCCTGTATGTGTGAACGTATACTGTCTTCACACACAAACACTGACTAACGTCTTCAGGGCTTAGATGCCATTTGGATCTTGCTCTCATCAGCATTATTAGTCTCATTTTAGAAAATAAATGTCACTGGAAAGAGAACCTGCATTTTTCTTGTTTCAAATGTAGGTTGTTGATTTTTTTCTTTTTTTTTTTTTTTTTTTTTTTTGCTGCCTTGTCTCTAGTGTCTCTTAAAAAACCCTAACTTTTTAGATGACCAATAGTAAGCTGCTCAGGGTTAAAGGAGCTTTAGGTTTTCTTGGACCGTTTTGTAGATTGGATATAGGTAGGTTTAAGTTTGGTTCCCAAAGGAACAAATACTACCACATGGATTGCCCTGAACAGAGTCTGCAGAGCAAATCTGTCCTATCTCGAATCACCAGTCAAAGCTCTATGGAGAGTCTGTCTGGTGGTAACTTTGCACTGGTTTGCCCCATCCTCAACAGGTAATCAGTGTTCATATTCTTCACCTATACTTACTGCTTACACCTGTTGGAGCCCATGGCATTTAGTGGGTTATTGACAAATTGGTTCCTAATTAACTACAGATGGTTCCCAATGTTCAGAAATACCCATAAACAAATACCTACTATGTTAAGAAGTGATAAACTGCATCAGAATCTCTCTCCTGTGTGATCGTCTCTCTCCTGCTGCGCCTCCCTCCTCCTGCTACTCTTTTGGAGTTACTTTTCAAAAAGCAGTGACAGCCATTTCCCCTAATGTTGCAGTCTGTATAGGTATCTTTATGCCATACTGTGCTTCCAGATCTGTAAATAAATGCCTTGTTGTCAAGGTGATGGGCATTTTATGATAGTCAGTTGAATAAATAAATATACTGGGAAATTAAACCACCAAGTTTGCTAGTCATGGTTAGTATTTCTACTCTGTGTGTTGCTGCTAACATGGAGGACATCTGAAAACTGTTCTTGCTGTTCTACTTTCAACAGAAGCCTACATATAAATCTTGCCAATGAGCAAAATGTAACATTGGCATCAGATAGCAGAGCCACAGCAGAGGCTTTGGCACTGACACTGCAGAGGTCTGTGCAGGCTGTCAGCCCAGGTCTGTGCCAGCACCAAGGGCTTCAGGGAGGGAATTAAGAAATCTATATGGAAATGGGATCAGATTATTCAGTATATACAAACGGATTGTTCTTCATCATTTTGTCAGCTGTGAGGTATCTGAATGTGTTTAAACAGCTGGTTTATGGGTCATCACCTACTTCCTGGTTATTCTCATGGAATCTTATGGGTCAAATTACACTTGCAGCAGTTTATCAATTTCCAATTTTATTCTTTCCTGGAGTGAAAGTGTTTTTATGTTAATTTATTATTGTAATTGGGGATAAAAAGCAGCAGTATTTGAGGACAGATCCAGTTGAAGAAACACCTCACAAACAATTCCTCAAGAATTCTTTCACTGTACTTTGTTACTTTTGAGTTTGTACACACCAAGGAAGTAAGACTGAGCCTCATCTTACTGTTATGTTTTTGTTAAATTACTTAGTTAGGGGTGTTACATTTCTTCTCAGATGGGTGTTTATGCTTCCCAGTGTTTTTAGACTGCCCTCCATTACAAACAGTGAACTCATCCATATGATGTTGTCATTATCAGACGTGTAATGAATTCCTACCCAGATGGACTCCATTTCCTCTCTTCAACCCAGAAGCTGATGGAAGCTTCCCCCACTGTTAGTAGCATAATGTACAGAAAGAAAAAATTAAAAACATATGATAAGTTGTTACCCTTGTAGACAACTTGTGACCGTTTCTGTCACAAGAGCAATCTGGTCATCTATTCATGTTATATTAACAGTTGGTGTTTTGATATCTAATTCATTTTTTTTCTTTTTGTTTAAATCTTCACTGCTATTGATTGCAGAAAATATAGTAAGAGGTTATCTTAAGTAGTGTTAAAAGTTTAAAAAAGTTAAAATTAACTACAAAGTTAATTTAAAACAAAAAACAACTACAAAAACTAAAAACCACATTAACACACTAGTATGCAAGCTTAATGGATATTGGAGACGTGCAGAAAACCCGTATTTTCTATGGTATTCATAACATGGGGAAAAAATGCCTGGAACTTTGAGTTTTGAGGGTTTTTTATAAATTAAGTGCTTACATATTTTCTTCTTTCTTTTCACACTGTGTCAGCTACTGCTGAACTACGCTATGAGAAATGTTTCCTACTCTGAAGAGGTTACAGTCTAAATAGATAAGACAGTACAAAGTGAGGCACATAATGTCTTGCACAGGGTCCCATTACAGATCAGTGACAGAGCCAGAAAAAAAATATTTTTTAAAGTTTTTTTTAAAAAAACGTTGGGCTCCATTCCTCAGGCATCTAAAACCTGCTCTTTTTCTTTCATCTCTGCTATTTTAATGCCGCCCTAAAGGATCACCATGACGCATATTGTACTTCACTTTGCTTCTTGTCTCGTCTTCTATTTAAATTGTATGTGCTTTGGAATAGCGGCTTATCCTTTGCTATCTTTCTTGTTTTTTCTTTTTCCTTTGCTGAGCCTAACATAGAGGTCTCCGCACAGGGAACTTCTTTGTACCTGAGAGATGTGAACAAAAGTTTGTTTGGGATGCAGAGAGATAATTTTGGTATGTACATGGTGATCATCACTTACTAACGCACAAATTTGCATGTGTACACAAAGTAAGAAAGAGAATCGCATGGTTTTCCACTTTACCTCCCACTCAGATCAACAATCTCAGTTATTCAGAGTGCCACATGTTGCACGGTTTAGCGGAGTACTTTAAAGGTCAGTGCTCTGCAGGTTTTGGTGACATTTGTGAATCTGTTGGGATAGAGTCAGGCAGCTCTCTGAGCAACAGGGGCTGCAAGTAGAGGGAACATAATTTTTAGAGCAGCTCTTGTATAGGTTTGAACTGATCTGGCTCAGCAAAGATAAACAATTTTGTTTGCTTGAAAAGATTAAATAGAAATAGCATTAGTGCAGAGGTCTCCAGCTTGACAGGAAAAGCTGAAGCATAATAAGATATTGTGTAAATGAGTTTTCCTTAATTTAAAGTAATTACATTGCTATTTCATGTTAGGGCTGTCAGCACTCAGGCCTTGTTTTCCAGAAACATTGCACCATAAAACTTTACCTTTCTCTTTACACCTGTTTAAAGTGGTATAGAAAGTTAATCCCTAATAAAACGAAGGCTGAAATGTACCTGTCCTAGGCTGAAGGACGCCCTCTCAACATTTTATGCCAGTCTAACTGGTGTGGTTTGATACACTTAAATTTGATACAAGACTTGTATGTACGCTAAGCTGTAGCAGGATTGATCTTGCTCTTTTTTCCTCTTATGTAAGTCAGAATCTGATCTGTTTGACTTCTAATGTGCAAACATATTAAGATCATGGATGAGCTGTAAAGGATCAGTGTTTCAATTGGAGCAAGGAGAGGAATGCTGGTAACAAACATGAGTCTTTCAAATTTGGAGTTCAAATGGCAGTTAAGTATGTTCTGAGCATGAAAGCTGCGTGCCCAGAATAGGAAGTTAAAATCAATATGAACCTCAAGGAATACTGTGGCAGTTACTGTGCTTACAGCCTTAGCAAAGGCCTTTTTTTCCCTAGATGTAATTCATTCTAGACACATTTCTTTTATTTGGAATGCCTTTATTTTGTTCATATTTCAGTGAGAACTTTTTAACACAGAACATGGAGAGAAGGGGAAAACACACAAATAAGTTCATGTGTATTTCCAGGGTTTATTCAAGTGTTCTGCAAAGCTTTAATCTATTATTCATGAAATAGTATGATTGCATGTATTCAAGAAAATTTTTTGGACAAAAAAAAAAGTGATTTTAAAGCCCAGAATTGTTTAATCAGGTAATAGGAAAAAAAAAAACCCCTCACACCAACTTGTAAGTTAAGTGGTCAGTCCAGAAAACAACTGAGAAATAATAGACTGAGGTAAAACATTATGTAAAAGAAATAAGAAAAGTTAAAGATCATTTGGCAAATAATGTTTTAATATGGTGTTCATGAAATAATTGGGAGTGAAAAGCAGATTAATAAAATCAAAACTCAAATATTCTGTAGGGGGGGGGGGAAGGGCTAAATGGGGCAAATAAATTACAACAAACAATGTGAACAAAGAGCACTAGAGAAAACAGTAACTATTGTTTGCTAATTTTGGCCATGCTAATGGAGTAGGATTTTGAATTAAGTAAGACAGTTAATTTGTAGAAGGAAGAATGTGTGGTGTGTAATTAAATATCAGAGAACTGTTAAAAGTATTCTGGAAGAAATAAGAAGCTCAAGACAGCTTCCCTCTTACTGTATTTACAGAAAATTACAGAAGCAGCAAACGTATAATTAG
Organism: Strix uralensis; assembly: GCF_047716275.1. Lineage (NCBI taxonomy): Eukaryota > Metazoa > Chordata > Aves > Strigiformes > Strigidae > Strix > Strix uralensis. Next base: position 1,651,256 of record NC_133999.1, read on the forward strand.
GGTGGAGAACTGTAGATCCATGCACCGTTGTGGCATAAAATTACAGTGTAGTTGCTTTGGTTGCAATAGGATTAATGCCAGTGAACAGGCTATTTATTTTGGAGTTCATGGGGGGTGTGTGTGTATATATATTTTTATATACATATATATGCAGTCAATATGTGCACATGCATGTTTGTGTGAATCAGAGTGGTTGAGGTTGGAAGGGTCCCCTGGGGGTCACCTTGTCCAACCCCCCTGCTCGAGCAGGGCCACCCAGAGCCGACTGCCGAGGACCATGTCCAGGGAGGATGGAGACTCCACAACGTCTCTGGGCAACCGGTGCCAGTGCTTGTTCACCCTTACAGTACAGAAGTGTTTCCTTGCATGTGCATATGCTCTCGCACTCACTCTCACTCTGTTTTCCCTGTTGCTCCCTCAGTGAAGAGTTTGGTTTAGTTGCTCCAAAATAATCTGTCATAAACTAAGGTTTGGTGGAATGCCGTGGGCTTGATTGTAATCTCACTTACATTGCACAGGTCAGTAGTAATGTGATGTTTTTTGAAACCATAATATTTATTGCTTCTTTGGATATAATAGAGTGGGAAAAGCTCTTACTTCTGCTGAAAAAAATCAGGATAATTCATGGTAAAGTACTGCTGCTTAACATCCTGGTGCATTTTTCTTTTCCTCCAGTTGTTCAGTGTCTCAAACAAGAACTTCCTATATTCATTATATAGGTATAAAATTGCATACTAATCTCATCTCTCCACTTGAATGAAGAGGAACATCTTTCTTGTTGCCAAGATGGAGTTGCTTCATCATCTGTTCTGCACCATGCCATACTCAGTTCATGTTTTCTCCTTTCAAGCTACTGGCTAAAGACACTAGAAGGCTTTTACATTGAGTGTGTAGGAGTGGGAAGCTATTGACATGGTAGTGTAGGGGATCCTTGAACACACTCTAAACGTTCTGTGTTGGTTCAGCAGTCCAGCTGTGGTAGCACTGCGTACAGGCTAATGTATCCGGTAAACTGCTTTTTGGGATCTTGGGCTGATTCCTGATTTAGAAGGAATTCTGGTGTCTGGTGTTGTATGGCAATGAGCACACCCTGCTGGGCATAGAACTGGTGAGTTACAAGCTCAGATAGAAAGGCTTTGGTTTGGGTTAAGGGAAGTCAGAGCTCTGTTCTTGTCTATGCAGTTTATTTGGTGCTTTTTGTGTATTTTCCTTCTTTTGTTGTGTTTGGGTTTTCGCTAAGATTCTGTTAGCTTGGACACAGCACTACACTAAAGGATCTATATCGCTAGTTTGAAATGCTGGCAGAGGGGCTCAAGCTTTCTTATATCTGTCCATGCTGATGCTGTTTGCGTTGTCTCTGATTTTACTCAAAATCAACGCAAGTATTCATTTTTTGGTAGTTAATCAGGCACTGCCTATTCACAGGTTAATCTTTCTCAGTTTAACCTTTAAAATAATAGATACGCAGCCTTGATGTGAGAGGACAGGGAATTAAAAGAACAGTAATGTTTTGTTGGCTTTTCCCCCATTAGTCACCAGAAAGCAAACATCAACAGCCTGTTACAAATTTGAAAGTGGTTCAGGCACGATCTCTGTCTTTCCATCAAGACACGCACAGTACGCCAAGGGCAAAGACTGAGCGTAACACTTCATTGCAGATTGCTGTCGTGCAATGTTCCAAAGAGATTTGCAGCCATAGCGCTAATAAAAGAAGTTCCACAAGCCTATGGTTTCATATGAGGTGGGGAAGAAAAGAAATGGCAATCGAGCACATTTTTCTGTCCATTAGTTGAGGCAATGTACTGCATAAATAACCAGTTTTGGCCTTTTCTCTGCCCTTTGTTATTAGCAGTGGTCTGCTATGAAGGATGGAGAGGAAAAGACAAGGACATTCCAAACAAATAGTAGGAGATGGTTCATTTTCAATGCAAGGTGGTTATTTGCCATGGGACGGTATTAAGTGTAACTGTTTTCCTTCCTTGCATGATCAAACTCTTGTATGTTTTCTGTGAAGATGCAACAAGAAAACAGAACAGACCTAGGAGAGAAAAGAGTACATGAGCTTAAAAAAAAAAAAAATTTAAAAAAAAAAATTTCCTGTTGTGTTGAACTCAAGAGCATAGATTTGTGGTTTAAATTAGTGGAACTTCCACTGGTGGTTGTACATGGAAGTGGAGGTAGGACATCTTAGCCCAATTCCTTCTAAAATAAATGGGCAAATACACTCAAAGCCAGAGGAAGCGTATGTCGCTGGAGCTATGGCCAGGATCTTTCAAAGCTTTCACGTAAGGTAATTCAGTAGCTTGTTCTAGAGTATGTAATGTCTGCAATGAGCCTGGGTTCAAGGTTTGTATGGCCAATAGTTCACACAGGTCCAGGATTAATTGTTGAAAGGGAAAAAGGAGGAAAATGCAAGAAACAAAAGTAGAATTTACAAGAACAGTTTACATAAGGTATTAAATTCAGTGCTAATGTCAATATAAATACAAAACAAACTGCAGCTGGACTAGAATACCTGAGACCACCTGTTATTTCTCTTAAAATCTTCAGAATCACATTAATCCAGGTGCCAGTAACAGGCAGGGTTTTTCCTGTCATTGTTAATTTTAAATGGTTTAAACAGCTCTGGAAGTATTCATGAATTCAGGTTTCCTCACTCCTCTAATCGTGTTGTCGGCTTAAAATTCACATTTAATTAACCTCTTCACCCAAGGCATAAATCAATACTAAAACTCCAAATGCTAACCATACTGATAGTGATTTTCATTTGGGCTAGCCTGCTGAAAATTAGGAATTAAGATGCCTGCAGGAAAGGGGCAAACTAGTTGTGTGAAGTGAAGCACAACTAACTCATAAACTGTAATAATGGATGTCCTTGGATGGAATGGGAAATCCGTTCATTCAGGTTCCAGGGAAGAAAGTGAGAATGAGACTGAGCAGAGCATGATGCTGTGTTCAGGACAAAATTCACCTGAGTGGACTCATATTTAACACAGATTATGTGTGTTCTAGAAGTCCTGAGAGTCCCAGAAAGATACTTGAAGTAGCAATGACAGAGCAAAAGAAGTGAGAATTACGTGAATTTGCACATGTGCAAATTTTTACTATGAAAATCCTGTATAGCATTATTTCCTTCTTTTTATTACTGTCAACTAAGTAATGTTATAATGTATTTTTAGTGTAGCAGCTCCTGGGAGCCTGGATGTGCAGATCTCTTGTATTGAAAGAGGTGTGGGAGACATTTGATGTTAATGGGTAACAAGCACAAAAAGAATAGGGCTGGGGAGTGGTAGTACTCACTGACCATTGTACAGCTACTGTGGCACCCAGCATCAAAGTGGTTGTAGTCTCAGTTACAGAGACTAAACAATTTTTCATTTTGTTAGTGTATTTTGCAGGGACTTAATTCCTATTCAGAATTAAGGATAGGAAGAGCAGAAGAAGGGGGTTCCTATATTTTTCTGCTTCAAGAAGAATTGCTATATAGTTCTGAAATTCCTTTTTTTTTTTCCCCTTAAATAGGGATTTGGTGTCAAATAAAGAGATTTCTTTTCACAATTATTTTGCTGAAGACAAACTAAAAAAATCATAATGCTGTGAGCTTATCCTTGTTATATTGCTAAAGCTTGAGTACCCCCTGAAATAATAATGAATGATAATTGAATAAATAATTAATAATCATCTGAGATTTAGTGAGATGATGAGGTAGTAGAATGAGGTGGTTTAGTGAGATGTGATAGGTTCATGACAACCTGCTGTAGTAAGTAGTCTTTTTGCATGAAGAATTCAAATCTTTGTGTACTAGAAATGTGAAGAGCTGTTTTCTGTGGTGGTGAATCAACTGTATTTTGGAAATGAGCTGTCGGCTAAGCGGTCTCCAAGCACTTAGGCTGTGTTTCAGGAGGGTGTTCAGTTATATCCCTACCTGTAAATCGGTGAGTATTGTCTTTACTTACAGTATGTACTTGGGTGTCTTGGTCAGTCTGGGTCTTGAATAGCAGCGATGGACGAGGTATTGGAGCAGTCGTACCTCCACAAGAGGTTACGTTTTGCATTCTGGCTCTTGTGGTTTTTCCCACTGCGGTACAGCAGAGTACAATTTCTGAATTAGTGACTAGTGAAATGGGGCCTTTGTAGAATTTGATGTTTTCTTAGAGTAAGGGACCTAATTTCCCTCTGTCAGATATTTATAGTAATAAGGACAATGTGTTACTGTGTTTTCAGAACATACAATATCTTTATTCCAACATGATAGCACAGAGTGCAAAGATGTAAACAAAAGTTGTCATATGTTAAATTTCACTGCAATGTTGGGTTTGAATCTCATTTATACCAGAAAGGCATAGGATATTCTCATAATCAAACTATATTACTGTAAAGCTGTCTTGTTTTTAAATGGTAAAATCAATGCTATTTCAGGGATATTTCTGCAAAGACCTTGAGAACTCTATGGTCAGCTTTTGCATATCTTGTTTACAGATGTTATTTTAGGTGCACCTTCTCTATTTTGCAGTAAATGCAAGTCTGCATACTTGAACCTTTAAACTACTTGAATTACACACCTCATTTCACTGGAGTCTGGTGGTTGGTATATCTTCAACAGCACCATTAAATAAAGTCTTATCTCAGCAAAGTATTTAACCATGTGGTTAAAGCTCAGCACACTCTTTAGTCTCTTGATACTTGAGGACCTTCAGGCAAAATTATGTCTTCAATTATATGCGTGTTACTTTCTTGGTTAAAATGGAATTGCTCAGCTATAAGGAAAAGCAGAATGGGGCAAAAAGAAGGCCATCTTACAGAGTTCTGTCCCATTGGCTTTTCCTTGAAATTGGGTGTTTTGGTACAAAAACTTGAGCAGAATACAGGTTCAGACCTGTTACGTTATGTCTGTTTATTTCTAATGCTCAGATTGGACAGAATGTTGAAAGGGCTTGTAATACAAGGTTGAATTTATATAACTGAGTAAATGAGGAGTGGAGAGGGAAACTCAGCCTACTTTTTAATGTGTAAGCTAAGCACATTTTATTGGGAATCTGTGACAAATATGGAATCCCACAATGCTCTTTATTCAGAGACACTGTTCAGAGTGCAGCAACACTGTAGGCCCATAAACTTGTTCTGCTCTACTTGGCCCATGTAGTAATTCCATGTTCTTTATTACTTCTCTTCACATACAGGTAGGTTCCATACAGATTTCTGTTTTCTTTAGGCTGAAAAACAGTCAGATAAAGTTCAGCAGCTTTCTGGCTGGAAGTTCTGAGTATTCCTTAAGAGTCTGGGGAGTGGGTTTTTCTCTGTTTAAAGTGGCTGGTGCTGTTATGCCTAGGCCAAAAGCTACAGAATTTTCACTTCAAACCCTGCTAGAATCAATACAGTGTTGCTGTTGCATTCATCCTGCAAAAAAGAAAATAGGGGTTTGAGGAACAGTGTCCTGCCTTTATCCTTTAACGAGCAAACCCTTTCCAGCACCTGTAAGGTTATTTGTAGGCTACAGTCTATAGTACTGTTGCAGTGCATAATGACAAGGTCCTTCAGAGCTCAAGCAGCAGTACTTAGAATCTAGTTTCCCTGACCTCAGAAGTTACTATATTCTATAATAGTCTATTCTGAAAGCACTTCTTGCTGAAGTGCACTTGCTGTGTATGCTGCTCAGGTATAGACTGTTTATTGCTTATATAAGCAGAGTTACTTTGCTGTGCATGTTGAAGTTTTTGTTGTTTTTCTTTTGTTTTAACTTGAGTGTGAAAGCTACCTGTTGTGTCCAGAGTCACCCTAAAATTCTCTTGCTTCTTGATATGTCTAAGGGGAGGCATTTTGATTATTTTTGAGGACAAAAAAATCCTGAAAGGTTGGTAGTTTAAAAAAGCACTGATCATTTGACTAGTACATTTCTCTATTTCATACATATAGTATTCCCTCCATCCAAATAAAAAAAAAAAAAAAGGGAAAATCGGTTAAGATCCATTTAGGAAAAAACCCTGTCAGAATGGGGTTTATTAGGAGGAGGCCTATATGTACTTGTAAATGAAGTTTTGTTTTCCAGGGCTTAGGAATCTAAAAACCACCAGATTTGTACAAGTTGGGGGTGAGTATGGTAGCAGTGAAGAAATCCCCATCATTCCTGTATTCTGCATGCAAAATACACTTTAGGGTTTTATCAGTGCTTCCCTTATGTGCTTGCGGCTGCGGAGCTGCACAGTGCATTCACATATGATAGCCATCACTTCAGGCTCTATTTCACCTTGTCACATCCCATTTATAAACTGGGGTTTTTAATAGGATGACAGTCAGTCACTGAAGAGGGAAGGCCTTAGAAAATAAATAAAGATTGAGGAAGTCAGAGATCATTAAAGCTGACACTACCTCACATGTTCATTAATTATGAATCTACTTGGAAGAGCTTTGTTAGACTGCTGGCAAGTGCATGTGATATAATTTTTGAAAGTGCTTGACTCAACTCTTGGAAGACCAGAAATAGGGGGGAACCCAGAAGTGAAATTCAGCCCGAGGCTGTATAAATTCAGATGTGCGCTCAGCCCAGGATTTAAGTTTGCTTAAGGCTGCAATTCTTGCCAAGTGGGCTTTCTCTACAGACTGACCTCCAAAGTACTTTCCTCTTGTAAAAGAGAATCTCTTTCTGTTTGGAAGAAGAGTTCTTTTTTTTTTTTTTTTTTTTTTTCCTGTGGGCCATGTTGTCACAGTTGTACTGTGACTTTCCTAATAAAATCCCAGCCAGTTCCCAATATGTTTTCTGTAGACAACTGTACATAAATGAACGTTTTGGTTGCCACATGTGGCAAATGCCTGGAGGAGGAGATTGCTGCATTTATTCCATTCCATATCACATCTTTCCCAAGGGGATCTGCTGGTTGACAGGTGACTGCACATGACAGCAGATACCTGGGAGAAATGAGGCCATGCTTACTCTTTACCACCTCTCCATTTTTTTTTTTTTTTTTCCACTCTGTGAACTAAACTTAGTTATTTTCTCTCTCTCAAGTCCCATATACCTTTTAGGCTTCAATTTTAATAGTTTGTGAAAGCTCCAGCAAACCTCAGGCTTCTATTGACAGTTTTTTTCCATAGCAGTGCATGTCCAGAGGAACATTAGCAACAAGACCAAAGTCTCCTATGTACACAGATTAAAAACTCCTTTAAAAAGAAATAAGCAAATATAGCCAGGGAGAGGCTGTGAAACCAGACCAAGCTGGCCTTGAACTGAACTCTTGTTTTTAGAAATATGTGAGCACTTCTGTTCTTGGAGACCATTCAAGCTGTAGTCAAAACTTTGATGTTCTGTGTTTTAGTCTCTTGGTTATCAAGTGAATGTTGCTGGGGGCGGGGAGGGCAGCAGCAGATATTCTCATGAAAACAAACCTGAAACACCTCCAAGTCATGAGGAAACTGCTAATTTGTTTGACTGCTGTCCTTCAGTGAATAAAGAGGTGAAGGAAGGATACTGATGTGCATCCATACTTACTCCCGCATGTTGCCCCACATACTGTGCTGCTTTTGTGAAGGAATTGCACTCATAGCCTTGTCTTTTCTCTGCCTTTTCTTCATAGGTTTCTGTAGGAGCTTTGAAGAACAATTTCAGCCTGAAATGAACCATCTTGAACTTCTGTTGCTCCTGGAAGGAGGACACCAGGCATCCCACAGACTGCACACCGGAAAATGTAAGTGAACAGGACAAAAACACATATGTGATCTGGGCTCCACTCATTCTGATCAGTGTCATACCACCAGGTGCACTGTATGACAAACAGTGATGCCTTTCTGACCCTCAGTGTAATGGTCATTATAAATAGTAGCCTTGTAATTACCTTCCTAAAAGAAAAGCAGAAGCTGAAAAGTAACCTGGTGAAAACTGCAAGGTAATATGTGGGAGACACATTTCCATAAAGTGAGGCACAGTGTTCTTGTGCTGTGGCTTGCAAGCACACCAGCAGAGCGAGGGAGAGAGGCCAAATGTGCGTCCAGCCATAAGTCTTCTGTGCCTCCTAATAAATGGTTCTAGCATCTGTACAACCAGATGATGAAGAACAAATGAAGTGAGACTTCAAGTGTGGAATTTTTCAGTGTGCTAGTAATCAAAAAAAGATCCAAATACAACAGCTTGAATTGTCACAGGAGGTTCCTAGAACCAAACACTTAAAGAAATCATTGCAACTAATTTTTACTCCCAAGATAAATACCTAGCTTTGAAGAGATGTTTAAGTTCACTCTTTTATTAACGGAGGGAGAGAAGCAACTTGGAGGAGTGAGACAATCACTACTTGGGTTTACACAAACTAAGTGTGGAACTTCTGTGAAAATGAGATAATTGGAGCCGAGGAATCATTTGTGTGCAGAGTTGCATAAATTTAGTTAAAGAGTATAGACAAACTATTACTGTGGCCATGGTTGTATCAGTGACTTATGTTAACCAGCTGACTTTACAATCCAGCTGTCTATAAGCACTCAGACAAATCTTGGGCTGGTACTGTGTCAGTTGATAATGAGCAGTTGAGGGTGATAAGCTTTAGCAGTTTTGGATGGAGTAGTTTGAGGTGTTACCTGCTTGTACAGTAAGGCATGATTAAAGTAAGTTAATTAACTTGACAAAAGACTTCATTGACATTTTACCTTCAGCTTATTCTTATTTAACTTAAGAGGAACCCAATTAAGTCATCAGTTTAAACTGAATGTGTCTGTATCAGAGGTTTGCTTAGGTTTAACTAAAACACTGGAGGTAAAATGGCAGGAAGTTCTGTATAGGAGACATTCCTTTTTCTATGATTTTGGCTGTGATAGAGCTGTTCTTATAATGTAACTTTTATCCTCCCTAAACTAATTGAAACGTGAAGGCAGGACAGTGAGCCAGCACTGAGGAGCTAATACATCTCCTTATCCTGACTCCTTTGAGTCATTTCTGTTTTCCTTATTTGTGCCAGGGCAGCCAGAAGGATCCCTGAAGCTTATTCTGAATGCCAGGCTGTAGCATAAGCTCGGGAAGGGTGGGCTTTCAGTGCTGCAGCTGCTGCCTGACCCTGGGCTGCTTGGCTAGTGACCTCAGCAGTAGGCATTGGCCCCACAGGCCTAGAGAAGGGAGCCTGTGGTTAGCTGCCATGTGCTCTGGTTTGTTGGCCTAGTGCATGGCCTCCAGAAATTGTTTACGCTGTGCAGGTCATGCTGTCTCCTAGGTTCACCCTCGCGCATTCTCGGTGATCTCCCCTTCAGGTGTGTTGACTCTTTAGAACTGCAGGGTTAACTATCTCTTGCCTTACAAGCAAAAAACTTACTTTCATACTGCTTTTGGAGATCATTGCTTCCACGCTTACTGCTACTATCTCTTTAGAACTAGTGTTATTTCATATTGAAAAAAGAAATTCATGTAGTAACAGCCGACTGCACAACTTGCATAACACCTTTTAGCTGAGGACTTTGGGAAACATTAAAAACATTAAGCTCATGTGATAAACACCAGGGAGTCATGAAGTTTTTAATCCTCCTGTATGAAAAGGTCAATTAAAGCGAACAGAGCAATTTGTCCAAAGTCAAGTAGTGAGTGACTGATTGAACTACAGTCCAAAGCCCAAGGGTCTTGATTATCCATTGCGCATGATATTTACTGTAGTTACTATGTCACAAAATCTCTCTAGAGCTGGGGGTAGAATTTAGGAGTCCTGACGCTGTCCTATCCCAAATAAACACTAGAATTAATGAAGTCTGGTTTCCATATTCTTAAGGTTGTGCAGGGACACCCTGTACCAGCACAGTATCACTCTAAAGCACGGGCTTCCTTTAGCACATAGAACGTGCTGTGGATCTAAACTAGTGTTTGCCTCTGGGTTTGGACCAGCATTTAAAAAATACCAGTCAGTTATTCAGCTTGAATCTTTAGGGTAGCTCTGAAGTAGAAAAAGAGGAGGAAAGAAAGAAAACCAGAGGGTGTGATTGGTAATTCTTGTAATTATTTAATGATTTCCACAAGGAGGTTGTGCAGAGTTTTAACCAGGCTCCACAGTGTAGTAAATAAATCTGGATTTAGTTTCATATACTCTCAACAACGTTTCTGCATGTTTGTGTTACAAATCAAACTTAAAAATATTCCACTGCTTAAACATTCTTGTATGTAATTGCATTTTGACTGCAATAACATTATCAGAGCATCTTTCAAGCTTCAATTAATGCAAACCTAATTCTACCTTAATACCAGTACCAGGAGGATTTTAGCTTAAGAACATACAGATTTATCTTGGAGCTCCAAGATGATTTTCAAATGCCTTTTGTACAGTTTTTATACTGTGTGTATGTAGCTTATGGAATGGAACTATACTGATGTAGACATCTACATCAATTTAAGGACCTGGCTTTGCTGGTTGCTGTTATTTACACTGCCATTCCCTGCAGAATGGAATTGTGACCTGTGGAGACAATTTTGATAATGCCAAATAATTAAAGACAGACTCTGAGAATTAACAGAGATTCCCTGACCACTTAGGTATTGCTGTTACATCAAATAAGTATATAGAATTATTGAAATTTCTATTTAACTACAGTCTTGTCTCAGAATGGGGCAGTACTAACTTTTAATTTACTTTTGATTGCAGGATGCAGTTGATAGACTTTTTTTGCGGTGGACTTTTTTTCTCAGGTATTTTAATATACTGTTACTGAGAATATAAAATTTAAATGCGCATAGCAGTCAGTGTAGCATATTTCAGTCATGTCTGAAGTTTCATTAACATCGCAAGAAGTTTTTTTTTTTTTTTTTACGGGTGCCCATGAAATGAAAACAGGTATAAAATTTGTATCTGGTTTAAAATTTTATAAGTGAAGTTACACCGAACATTAAGTAGGTCATTTTCTAACACCATAAAACATAGTGACAGGAGGGGGGGGTGGGAAACCCAACTTGAACTGCCTATGCAAAACTAGGGAGATCTGTATCGAGTAAGGTGCTCATATCCCTTTCAGAGGTAGGTCAATTGAGAGAGATACTGAGAAAAAACAGATCACTTCTTACAGATCACTTCTTACACTCTGTGTCTTTGAGTCTAAGGTCATCCAGAATCATACCAAGTTTCATATTTAGAGCCTAAATTTGTGAATTTCAGCCTGAGACAACATCTTGCGCGCTAACCCTGGTAGAGGCAGTTCTGGAATTCGAATCAGCGTAACACCATCCCTGTGCTGCTGTAACCAGGCTAATGAGTCAGCTAAAGCAGAGTTAATTTGCCTAGATGTAGTTTAGCAGGTTATCCCTGTATAAAAAAAATCATCACTACTAATATTACCACCACATCCTAAATTCTTACTGCTGTTCTTTCAGTGACCTATCCAGTACCTTTCCTGGTGCATTGTCCGAGGAAGACAGTGGCATGTGAGCTAATGAAAGTCCAGAGGGTGTCTCCTCATCCAGTAGAGTTAATTGCACCTGCACATAGGCATTGCTGTATTCTCACAAATCAGTGGGTTTTGTGTCAGTCTCTTTACAGTGCAGAAAGGGAAATGTCTAACAGTGAGGAGCTGTACGTAGGCACACGTACGCGCGTGTGCACAAACGAACCGTTCTGTACCTTGGCTGCAGACAGCAGGGGAATGTTGCTGTGCTTAGCTGGGTGATGAAAAGGCCTGGCCTGGTATCTCATGCTATTCTGCACCAAGGGAGACTCCACAAATTCCAGAGTCCTGAGTGTTCTGTGGAAGGGGGACTTGTAGAATTGAGCATATTTAAGGCAGTGGCTTTGAGGTGCAGGATTACAGCAATGTTGGTTATACACGGGGAAATGCTGACAACCATTTTCTGAACTTTGCTTGCATAAAAATCAGGTGGATGGGAGCTTCTAACACCTGATCCAATGGTGACACTTACAAGTCTCTCTGTATTGGAGACCTTCTTAGCTAAACACAATCAACAGTGGAGTGATCTCCTTATTCCCTACAGCCACCTGCATTTTCTGGCTAATCCTGGCTCAGACCAAATGCAAATTTCTCACTCATATCTACCTGTGCATGGTGTTTCAATAACGGACAGTGCATGGAACAAATCAAATCTAAATACACATGCCTGTTCTTCAAGAAACCCTTGATTTTAGGGAGGTTTGAAAAGTAGGCAGATACTATGTTGTAGCTGGTGTATTTTTCAGCCATGTTGAAGGGAAATAGAGGAAGTTTAGTTCTCCTTTAAGCTGACGCTAGTTTGTTACCACTTCTTTAGTATAAGGGGAATCTAGATCACTTTAACAAGACAATCATAGGTCTATGATTTTTGATGTCGTACTTAATGAAACCTTAATGTTTAAGATTCAGTGGAAAAAAATCAGAGTGTTTCTGCATGTAAAAACACAAACAGACAGGAATCTGGAGCGATATGTCATTTGAGGCTCCTTGGTTATCAAGCTAAAGTGTGGGTCTAAAGAAATGTCAAACTAGCCATCTGTTCACTGTGAATTGTGGAGGTCTTCACAAGAAGACCCCTGAACATCAAAAATGTTGCAAGGAAGATTGCCAGAGAGCAAAACTTCCTGATAGTTAGCAAGCATGCATTGTACTTCAGCATTTAAAATGGCAGAAATATTAAGCTGAAATCTAAAGCTGGTAAAAGCAAATTTATCCATTAAAACCTTTGATTTGCTGCCTTCAGAAGATCTGCAAAAGTCTTGAATAGGATTAAGGAAAGGGCATCAAGATGAACAAGAGTACAGCCATATCAGCAAGGGGTTTTGCAGATGGCATCTTTCCCTCTTGTGAAAAGCTTTTTATGCCTTCAAATTATGTTCAGACAGCTTAATGTAAGGTAATAAGAAATGTAGACTCAGGTGGGTGAATATGCAGGTCAAGGTAAATGCAGAAAAGAGGATCTTTTTGAGGCTGGAAGGATTTTACAAGTAATACGCTCTGCTTTAGAAAAGCATCTTTATTCTAATGTTGCTAACTAGTGACATTTGGTGTTTCCTTTTTGTAACAGAGGCACCTGTCCATTCAACTTGCAGGGCAAAGCTTAAAAGTCTGAACAGGTGTAATACACAGTAAAGAAAATGTCTAGTCTTGCAACTTTTTAAAAAATTAAAATGCATCATAGAGGATGGATGCATGATTTCTTCAGTGTGCACAATAGCAACATAACCACTGGTGGAAAAGGATGAGTGTCAGCTGAGCAAGGTGAAAAACAGTTTATTTCTGTACTGGAAAAATTTTAGAATTTAATATTTTCCTATTCTGCCAGGAAAGAAACAAATGTTGATGGCTTCTAAAGAGCAAAACTAAAGAAATACTGTTTGGAGATGTTGAAGAACCAGATTCAAGTCCCTGTCTTAATGTGTTTTCCTATAAAAACATGCTGAGTGATGGTTTATTTTGATATACAACAAGGACATTAGACTGTAAGCTCTCCTGGGCAGAGAATTAGTTTCCATTTTGTTTTGTAAAGCCCGGGCATACATTTGTGCCAAGATGAGTAGCAGCCATTTAAAAGTAGGGGACCCTCAAGGCCTTGCTGGTGCAATCAGGCATGTGGATAGAGAGTTTTGGCAAAAGAAGTTAAGCTAAGCTATTTCAATACATGTGAATTAAGCAGAACTTTCAAAGTACACAGCTTGGTATTAAAGAAGGTGCAAATCAGGTAGCAAATTATAAAATCAAAATCCTCAAAATAAATTTCTAGATGTTATCTTCCAGACCTTTAATGTTCTGTACCCAACTATCAGAAAAATATTTACAGTGTCAAAGGCCTGCATTAGTTCCTATTTGGCCCCACAAAGGAACAGTTAATTTCCTTTTCCCCTCCTCTTTTAGTATCATTTAGTCACAAGATCCTTAAATACAGCTTGCAACCAAATGTTATTTATGCTTCTTTTCTTAGCTGTATCCAGTAACTGCTAATTAAGTCTTTTGTAGCATGACTCTGAACTAATTAGGGTTAATTGAGCCTGCTTGTGCATTAGCTACTCCAGCACTTGTCCTGATAATCAGGAGTTTTGAGTGCATGGAATATTTTTGTGATTAGCTAGTCTAAATTAATGTTCTCTGCTGTTTTTCTTGCTCCTGTGGCCTTTTGTGATTTACTCTGATAGTAAACATGAGTATCCCTTTTCTCCTGTCTTATTTCTTATGGAAAAAATAAATTATTGGTCACTATAGTAGGCTTTTTGTCGTGCTGCTTGCTTGTGGTGATGACTGCATGAAGTGGTGTTCAGTTATATGTTGAAAGTTGCTGAGGTGCCAAGCTGCTATAGTTTGAACTGAAAAAAATCATTTTTTGTGTATAGCATTGCATAGTGCCACAAGTTGGTGTTGATAAACTACTGCTGTGGAAGGAAAAATGTCAGCCCTGGAACTGGTGATGATTCACTTACTGCAGTGTTATGATTTTTTTAAAATTTTCTTTTTTTCCTTCCCTTGGAGGTCCTTCAACCCAAGTTCTTGATCCAGTCTGTCCATCCTTAGCTCAGCTGAGGTCATTGTCAAATTAGACACAACAAATCAGGTGACAACTCCTCTGCCTTCAGTGTTATCTGTGGTTAGTCACTGATTGATTGACCTGTGAGATTCTAACGGGCTCTCCAAGGCGCTTGGGTTTAGGAAGGGACGGCTGGCCCTGGCGCTCCTCTCTTCAGAGGCCGCAGCCGCCCCGCGCTGCCAGGTCAGGTCATACAAATGTTGGACATCTTGAAACCAGCTCCGCGGCAGCTGCGTCCTGGGGCAGAGCCCGCGCTTTCCGAAGCACACAGTGTTGCCTAAGCACAATGCTACTTTAATGCAGACATGACAAGAGAGGAAATAAATGCCTGGGTTCAAATGTTTCTCATGCTGTCAGGATTTTGAGAGGTTTTTGTCCCTCCTGTTTGCACCAGCAGGAGGCTTCCTCAGCTGCGGTAGTGAGACCTCGGCAGTTAGGAATACATTACATTTCAAACTTCCCATCTCAGAGTGGGAACTCATAGAACATGCTGGAGTAGCCCATTAAGCAGCATGCTGTATATGAATATTCATTCTTTTGCCTTTGTTATTTACATAAATTTAGTGCAAGGCAAGTCTCTTTGCTTTAGGTTTTTTTGATACAAATGTAGATACAGCTGCACACACTTCCTTGAATTAGAGCAATACCTTTTATTTTTCTATGCCTTTTTTCCCTGTTGGAACTGAAAATATTTTTTCTTCTCTTTTTGCATGTTAAACTTGGAACTATGTAGTTAGCTAAAAGGATTGCATATGTATTAGATTTTCTGAAACTGTCTCAGCTTAAAGGCTTCTGAACTATGGGTTCTGAGCATGATTTGCTTATTATTTGTATGTACCAGAGCAACAGTACTGATTTCAAAAGTGTTGTACTGATCAAAAAATAGTGTAAAGGTGAGTTAGCTGCGTGTATCCAACTTTTTCTATGTACATCTGTACATATGTGCAATGTAAATACTTGCATATTGACCCACAGACAAAGTAATTTAGACGGTCAGGTCATTCTTCATGTATGTGTGCTTGCATAGCTGCATATGACTGCACTTAATTCTGGGCGGCTGTAAGACCATCGAGATCTGGGAAACGTGAGCTATAAGGAAAGACTGAATGACTTGAGATAGCTTCGTCTGACAGAGACCTTGAAGGGCGCTGGGGCAGGGCAGCACAAGTTGTGTTGAGTCTTCAAATAGATAAAAGACTTCTTCAGAAAGAAACTCATAATTAATTAATTCTGTTTGGTAACCAGCACACGACGTTGCAGATTCAAATTTAATCAAACAGAAATTTGGGTTAGAAATTACTAGTTAAGCTTGTAAATGCCAGGTATGCTCTGTTTTGCCTTAACTTGCTGCCAATGATGGAAGTCAGTGGTGAAGCTGCTTATGATGCTTTCTGACTTAGTAACCGCACTTGAGGGTGGGAGAGAGTCTGGGCCTTTATCCGGCAAATGAAGTATCAAATCATGGAAAGCTGGTGTCACTGAATGTGCCAGTGTGTGGAGTGCTGCAGTCACTGTACCCTTTGGCCAGCCAAAAGGCAGAAACAGGAGCAGTGTTTGGTTTGGGGTGTTGAACTTCTAACTTGGTCACCATCCACTGCTCTGTGTAGTGGTTTGAACAGGGATTAATAGCCAGTGGTATTGTGCTTTAAGATGTCCCATGTCTGAGGTGAAGAAATAATTTTTTTTTTTTTTCCTCTGACAGATCAAAATAATAGCAGTCTGGTTTTATACTGTGCATCTACTGTGAGGATGATGTTTTGTAATTCCTTCGCATACATACCTCATACATCCGTGAGGTACGCTGTGGTGTTAAGCCCCCTGTACAGATGGAGAATCTGCAGCCTACAGGATTTACGTGAAGCCAGGAGTCTTGACTGCCAGTCTATAGTAATAGTCAGAGCTCTCCATCACTTAGAGATGTTCTTTCAACCTTGGAACCCCTTAACCATTTGAATTCATCCACCCCCACTTCTGATGCTATTTACAGGCCTTAGCTGCAGTACCAGGTAGCATTTTGTTACCTGAAGCCTGACATTGCTGCACTCTCTGTCAAATAAGAAACAAAGTTGTTTTTGTGCAGATAACAGCATAATTATCCCTCTGGCTGCATCAAGTGTTTAATGCAAAAGATCACGTAATTACTTTCATTGCCATTCTGGATACACTTTGTAAACTTTTCCATTCATAGTATGTGTGTCTTTACAATAGATATCAAGGAAAATGGGGCCACAGAACTAAATGTAATGCAGGTGGGTTTGTCATCCCAGTGTTACTGCATTGAAGGTAATTTGTTCATTAAGTACTAAAAAAAGTATTCAAGTGTCTGAAGAAATGGCTTGTCTTAAATGAATAATTGTGCATAGTCCTACAAGATGGTTACTCATTTAATTGTTGCTAGGAAGTAAGCAGCTAGTAACTACAGCCCTATAACTACCACTGATACAGATTAAAGTATTTGACCTTGTATGAAAGGAAGCAGTATTTCTACAATGGCATGTATCTCTTCCTGAAAGTCACAATTGCATGTTTACCCCACAGTGCAAAGTCTGTAAAGGCTTTCCTGCTAGAATAGTGCATTTGTAGGGGAGGATGAAGCTGAATTTGCTCAGACTGAAAAGCTTTTATTATTGTGAAGGAGAGATGAAAGGTAAAAGTTTCTAAATACTTCATTCTCTACTGCAGTGGTAAAAAAATCACTGCTTGCTGATGGCTGGTTAACTAGTTAAATTTAGGCAAAAACTAATGCAAACAATTTTGGATTGTGCTTGCTTTTTGGTCTTTTGAAAGAGAACACATTTTCTTTCAGAAGGTATTGTATATTGGTCAGCTGGATGCTAGATCCTTTTGTCTAGGTCAGGTTAGGTCTGTACTGCTTTGGTCCACGCAGGGAGCCAAGGAAGAGGGAGAGCAAAGAAATGAGTAGCATGTACAAAAACACCCACAATTCCCTCTTGGCCGTTCATCACAAGACTCTTGGGCTTTCTGAGGTGTTACTGGTAATGCTCTGCGTGGGGTCCTTGAAGCAAAAATGAAACAAGTTTATTAAGGAGCATCAAAGCAGCTGTTGCTGGTGTTAGTGTGCGGGCAATCGATACAATGGGATGCTTTATAGAATAGGCCTTAGCCCTCACAGAGTGTCAAATTTTTCTTTTTTTTGATTTAACATCTGCTAAAGGTCAAGAACTATATTTATCAGAACCAAATATGTGTTAGAAATAAGAGGCTATCTCTTTTCCAGTAATGTTGTTTTCAAATGGGGACAAAATTTAGATACTTGGTTTTCTCAGTTACTAGAAAGAGAAGATCTATAGAAGTTGAAAAACGCTTTCCACTTCTCTGATACCTTTTACGCCAGTGCATTAGTGTTTTACAGACCCTGGTTGGTTCAGTCAAACATGTGAGAATAACTGCTTTACAAAGGGGCCCAGCGCAGTCAAATCTTAGATTTTAAAAGCAGAGTCTATGCTGTGGGTGCGTCCTGTTTATGGATCTGAAACTGGAGGTATCCCAGCCTGGATTTTCAGAGAACTTAAGTATTTGTGGCTTGTTGCAGAGTTAGTCAGACTGTTAAAAGTGAAACTGAGCCCTCTAATATACCATCTATAATCAGAACATTTAAAAAGGGCTAAGAGGCTTAAATTAGGTAGTAATGGAAAGCAGATGAAACAGAAGGGCATTTCCCCTCTCGGGTTACCCTTTATGACAGTCTTTAGCAACTGATCTGAAACTGCCACAAAAATCATTTGTGCCTTATGTTTTATGGCAGATAAGTATGAGGAGCTGTGTAAGTGGTAGGTTGTGTTTTGTACCACCAACTGGTTAGCAAAAGCTCATGCAGGTGACTGGGCTGAAACACCCTGTTAATTTGATTATTTGACATTCCTTTCCCTCTTCCTGTTCTTGATCCAATTTGGTCTGCCTTGCTTGTTCTGATCATAATTTTCTTGACCTAGACTTCTCTCCAATTACACTTACCTGGTTTGCAGCTTTTACCTTTTTTAATACAAAAAAAAAAAAAAAAGGAAAATGCGTGCCTGGGAACTGTTAGAGTAATAAGGAAGACAGAAGCGTGCTCCACACAGAATAGAATCTGTGAGCAACTCTGCAATAATCAGGAACCCAGTCAGAAAGCTGATTTATTTAGAGGTGAAAGGGTATATATGGGAGGCAATCATCCCCCCCAGTACATCTGCAACCTTCATAAAAAGAATTTAAGCACTGAAGCTATTTAGATTAACTGCACTGGTTTTCTCCTAAAATACATTCACCTTCCTACCCCAGTGGGAGGTAGAAGAAAATCGTTATCAGTTATTGCACAGAGATTTAAATTAAGATTTTTTTTCATAAAACTGAACTTCTAAAACAAAATCCCAGAGAAGTGGAATTAATTGCTGGATCTGCATTGAATCACCAAGAGACATGGTTTTATTTCTGTGTCACAGCAGAAAGTGCTTCATCAGTAGGAATTCATGTGGAGGAAAACTAAGCATGTCCCACTTATTGAACACAAGTATGTCCGGGATGTTTAATTATTTTTTGATTAATTCATTTAACATTAAAGAAGTCAAGGACTGCAGCATATTCAGCACTACACAGTTTGCTACCTGTATGTACTTCCAGCTCTTCTTAGTTAAAGGCACCTTGTGGTTTTTACCTGCAGCTGTTGTAAATGAATTACTACTTCTTTTCTAAGCTACCATCATTACCCTGAGGAAATGCACAAAAGCACACTGGAGCTAAGATGATTTGCAGCATCTGTGGTTAAGATTTAATGTGATGTACTCTGTTTTCAAGGATAAAACATGGGGGGGGTCAGTTAAAACAAGTGTAAGGTATTAGATTAATTACTTGGAAACCCTTCAGCTAAGCAGTGTACTTACTCAGTGTGAGAAATAATAGGGCAACATTTTTGTTGGGTTTTGTGCATATTTGATGTAAATTTAACATAGATTAAAAAGTAGGAAATTGATACATAGTAGGAACTGAAGTTCACAAGTTCACTACCAACATGTGGGAATGTCTCCTGGTGATACGGTTTTGTGGTAGCAACGACTTTGTCATGTGGAGATACCTCAAGCAGGTCAAGCCCTTGCTGTGCCAGGTCATACACAGGCACAGCCTTTAAACAGTCCAAGTATCACCCTTCCCCTCAGTGTTGTTTCTTGTATGAAGTGCTGCAGCTCATTTTTAAATGTACGAGTGATTAAACAAGTGAAGTTCAAGATGTCAGTGTTGAGTAACTATTGTTTGTTGTTACTGTAACATGGTGGCAGTGCTAAAATAATCTGTGTTAGATCAGTGACCGGTGGTCAGTGAATGAAAGCCCCTGATTTGAGATTACCTGAAGTCTCAAGTAAGTAATATTTGCATGTTGCTAGAAGTCAGCTATAAAGTCAGGTAATGGCAGGACCTGGTGCGGGGCAGCGTGGTCTGTGGCACAGTGATTTACGTCGCAGAAGTAACTGGTCAGAAAGACCATGGTGCTTAAAAAGAAAAAGGTAGAAGGGGTTAAAGGAATCTCCAGCAAAACTTAATGCAGTTTCTCATCCTGATAACACCCTGTGTTTTGCAGAAAGTGAAATGAAAATTTTACAATGCATTGTTATAGAATAATCAGCACCTCTGGGATTAGTGTCCTAATCTCTGTCAGTTTGTAGGTGCTGTCTTTGCCTTGCAGCAGCCTGAAGGTTTTACCTGTGGATTCTGAATCTAACATCGTGCTGCCTCTTACACACACAAATGCGTAGCCCTTCTTTGAGTAATCCTAGTGTGAACTTTGTGATGCCTTACATCCTGAACTACACAGATTGTTCTATGCATACATGTTTATTAATAATCTTTAAATGTATTTTAAAAACTATGCCCCTCTACATGCAATTTGAGAATAAAAGCGAGTGAACAACTTTATTTTGCTAAGTAATGTGCCACTTCCTTCAGCTCCCTTGCTATGCTATTTTTTCCCCCACCATCTTCTCTCTGAAATAACCAATTATAATTTTGTTAGTATTTTCTCATCCAGAAGGCTTTCAAGGACCTTGTCACTTGCATGTTGCTTCAGTACCTCAGCTAAAGATAGTTCATTGTGGTGTTACAGACAGGGTTTGCTTTAACAGCTATTTTATTTTCATTACCAGTTTGTACACTGTTTCATCTGGAAGATGAACTGCCATACTGAATCAGACGGGACCAAAGCTCTGGGCTGTCTCATATTCTAGCTTCAACTCTATGTAGAATGTACAACATATATGTACATACGTTCCTACGCTAGTATGCTCTTCTAGCTTCCTCGTGTCTTTGCCTGATGGACTTCAAGGCTATTACATCAAATAGGTATTGATGAATACCTATTAATACCACTGTGAATGCAACTGTGCTGTTATAAACCTCTTTACACTTTATCCCCACAGTAACCAGAGCTGTTGAGTTCTATTGATTTACTTGTGATGTTTGGAAAAAATACTTCAATGCTCTTCAGAAATGAAACAGGAACTGCAGCTTATAAGTGTTACACACCTTGTAGTTTATGACTTTGGGTCCTGATTCAACGATGTTTCAGGCATATCCTTTGGAATTCCTAAAAAGTGTGACTTTTTCTGAAGCAAACATTGAATAGTTTGAAACCAAACCTGACACTTCAGTGTTAGAACACTGCATCACTTGCTGTGCCACTATGGTAAATAGAGCCTGCAGCTTCCAAGAGCTCACTTTCCCTCACTAACTATCTGCCTCAGAAACTGAGCCTACTTCTTTTCAGACTAGTGCGAATTCACCCAAAGAGGAGCCACCATGGGTTCCCTGGATGGTAACTGTCATAATTAGAACAGAGGCTTGCCTAGAGCTTTTGCTTCCTCTCTGTATCTTCTAAATGTTGGCAAATGAGACCAATAACACACAACTCTGATTTCTCTGTAGTTTCTTTTTGGGTAACAACGTAATTTAGAGTATGAAATATTGAATTCCACTACTGAGTTACCCATTATCCCAGTGACTAGAGTGAAACATATTCTGCTTCTCTAATTTGGACTGACTCAATCGTTAAGAACTTGTTTCTTTTAATTAGCCTCTCTTCTTTGTTTCCTCTAGATGAGAAGCATTCTCAGCATGCTGATTTGCATATTCTGGTGTACATTGTGATCATTTGGGAGCTGTAAGGAACCCCCAGGTTTTACCTGCCAAAGTACCCCTTAGAAAGCTAGGTACAACTTAAGCTTGGGCTTCTTTTTTTGTGGTGCCACAGGAAGAGGATAAAAGGCAACTGACTTCATTAATGTTTAAGTCCTTGTAAACAGGTATTTGTAGTCTTTATGAAAGGAAATGGTCTGTTCCAAGTCCTTTTGTAATGGCTGCCAGATTGCTTCTCCACTGAAATGAAAACTGTGCCTGGATAGAGATAATTACTACCAAAAACTGCCAAGCTTGGGAATTCCTCTCTGTGGACCAGTTCCACAGGGCTTGACATTTACATTTATAATCTTTTATTTTCAGTGGAACTGTCCTTACAGCCAAAACACAAACATGCAACTTTAGGGTTAAATTTGGCTTCAGCCAGAGATGTAATTGCCATGTCTGTAAAGGAAATGTGATGTTTCAGATGCTTCTCTGCACTCAGAAACTGACTGAACATCTTTTTTCCCCCCATTTCCTTGTAAATTCCCATTCCCTTGTAAAAGGGAAGTGTAAAATACTAATAAAGTGGGGTTTTTTGGGTTGTGGTTTTTTTTTTTTTTTTTTTTTTTCCTTTGTATTGCTTTAGTAGCCTTTTGTTCTCATGCCTGGAATTTGACAGAGTTCAGAGCACAGTGAAGAATCACCTGTGTTGAAATATTTTGGGGGGAAGCCTGGCTACTGAGCAGCTGTTCTCTTATTTCCTGCTCAGACCAGCAGCAAAAAGTCACAGCTGTTTCCAGTACCGTTGACTTGAAGGGATGTTAATCAAAATTTTCCGAGAGGGTGGGGTTTTTTATTTATACGTGTTTGCTTTCCTCTCAGTTTTGATGTTAAGAATTCATTATATCAGAAGCAAAAATATGGGGGAGAAAATACAGAAGCAGATACTTTTCTTAAAGTAGTGGGTCCCCTGACATTTACAGCATACGCAGACTTTAATGCGATTGATTTGAGGCCGCACCTCGATTACTGGGTTCAGTTTTGGGCCCCTGACTCCAAAAAGGCCATTGAATGACTTGAGTGTGTCCAGAGAAGGGCAACGGAGCTGGTGCAGGGTCTGGAGCACAGGTCTGATGGGGAGCGGCTGAGGGAACTGGGGGGGTTTAGTCTGGAGAAGAGGAGGCTGAGGGGAGACCTCATGGCCCTCTGCAACTCCCTGAAAGGAGGGTGCAGAGAGGGGGGAGGAGTCTCTTGAGCCAAGGAACCAGCACCAGGCCAAGAGGGAATGGCCTCAAGCTGCGCCAGGGCAGGGTCAGACTGGCTCTTAGGAAGGATTTCTTTGCAGAAGGGGCTGTTGGGCGTTGGAATGGGCTGCCCAGGGCAGGGGGGGAGTCCCCATCCCTGGAGGGGTTGAAGAGTCGGGTTGACCCAGCGCTGAGGGATCTGGTGGAGTTGGGAACGGTCATTGTTAGGTTAATGGTTGGGCTAGATGATCTTTTGTATTGTATCGGATCAGATGATCTTTTCCAACCTAGACGATTCTGTGATTATGATCATCTTGATCTAAATTTTGAGAAACATAGGACAAGTAATTTTCCCCTGCAATTCCCCTGTAGAGCTCCTTGGGTTCAAGCATGTCTTTCCTGCATGCCTGTATTCCTCTGCAGACCTCGCTGCACAGAGCACTTTGTCACAGGGCACTTGCACTGCCAGCTTGGTTGTGTTTGGTCTTTCCACTGAGTCCCCCTGGTTTTGTCACAAGCTGACTTGCATTTTGGTTTAAAACTGGAGAGAATCAACATCTGTTTTAGGAAGTATTTAAATTTATGCTGCTGAGAACAGAGTATAAATCAAATGTGTATGTACCTAGTATACTGCTTAGGCTTAAACTTAAAAAATTATATAGAAGTCTTACACCAATCTGGGATTGAGATCCACTGTATAAAGATGTGGAGACGTAGAAATCATGATAGGAACATACTCTGACACACAAAAAAAGTTTATTTCCCTGCGTTTTTAAATTTTCACACTTTTACAGTTGCTTGCTTACATCCTGCTTTATATTAAGAAAATAAAGACAAACGTGCACTATGACCTAAGCCAATAATGGCTCAGCTGATGGTGTTGGCGAGAAGATTCACTCTGTTGGCTGACCAACCATATCTCCAGTTGTGTGTTCTGTTCCTTTGCTGGACAAGGACAATATATTACTGACAAGCCTTGAGAATGTTAGGAAACATCATTCCAGCTGTTAGAGTCAATGAGCAAAACTGTGAGTCTTGTCAACTCCTTTTGCTATTTCACAGCACAAAGCTGTCACCTCATTAATCAGAGGAGCGTGTTACCATGATACTCCAGCATGAATAGCATTCATCGCTGAGCTTGACAATTCCTGGAATAAACCAGCAATTTGAAAATCCCCACCTTATGCATTTGAAATTTACAGTGAAATTTCTGTTTACTGGTGATGTACTTGATTAATCAAACTGGTGAGGATTTCAATATGTGTATTAGAAAGCAAAATTAAAAGGCAGACAACTAAGAAGCTTGTCAGGTAGGAGGTTGTTACAGGGGAAAAAAACCTTCATTTAATGCAGAACAATCCTGGCTGCAGCTCTGCAGCACTGCTGGCTTAGTACATGGAAGCATGACTGGGATGTTTTAGATCAGATGACAGATCTTCCTAAACAAGGATCTCTACTGATTCTGTGTCTGTTTCTTATGAGTATTTTGATAATATTGCTATTATCTGTAAACACTTTACAGTGTGTATGTGGAAGTACAGGATTTTTTTTCAACCTTTCTCATTCTAATTCTGGACAAAACAGGCACTATGGATAGCTGCTTACTCATTAACTGAGGAACGAAAGAGATTTGCTTACCAATTTCTTGAAGAATTACTGCCAGTCTAGGTGAAAAATATAGTGGTTGGGAACATTTAAAAGTTGGTGGGTTGTTTTTTTTTTTTAAATGACAGATTGACTTAAGAGCAAATACTGAAGAAAAAATGAAAATGTGGTATGAATATGATTTCCTGCTTTTTGGAATAGTTTTTGGTCTTTCAACCCAAAATTCTTTTTCCATCAATATAAGTATTGGGTTGAATTTGGTTCTCATTAACATGCTCAAGCCTGGAGCAATTTCATCAAGGCTAATGAATAATGTAAATAAGAGAGAAGGTCTGGTAGTAAAATGTAATATTCAACAAATTTGGTTCAAGGGTTTTGGAGTAATCTAACTAAAGATGGAGTATATCCAAGATACCCACAAATATAAATAGTAATAGGGATCTGAACTTCATGACTTTAGGCTAAACCGTGGGACTGATGCCTCCAGTTTCCCTTTAGCATTAGGGAAGTGTAAGTCCTCTATAAGTTTGTGCACTCTCTGTAGACCAAGGAGAGGATCTAAATAAATAATAATAATAATAAAAGGAGTTAATCACAGAGTATGTTTACATGGCAATTCAGGGAGTGACTTTTGCTTGCTCTTCCCTCAGTCTGAGCCACTGAAAGCTCTTGTGGTTGTGTTAACACATCATGAATGCACCATGGTCCTCACCGAGAGAAGCCTGTAACTTCTCAGTATATGGGAGTGTAAGCTATCATCTGCCTAAAAAGCATTATGAAGACATAACATAATACAATTGTTCCAAGCAGTAGCATGCCACTTATAAAAGTGTTAATAACCAGTGACAGAGCAGTGGCAAAGTACTGTAGCAGTGCTGAGTTTATGCTAGTGTTGTCGACAAAGTTTGGAATGACTCACAGTATAAGCAATAGCTTCTGCAGTGCTGATAGGTGACCTTGTCCTAGCTGTGAAGGGAGATCAAACCTCACCTGGAGAGGACAGGGAATCCCATTGTGCCAAAAAGTCAATGAGAAAGGAATGTTTACTGGAGATTCAGATCTGCTCACTTCTAACATAATTGCAGAGCATCTTCACATTATGAAAAGAACTGCAAAGCATGTGTTCAGGGGGAGCAAGGAGAGTAGAATGTACAGAAGGTAAATATTCATCCGTTCATTCTAATTATACAATAAAGCAAGCCAGAAGGTCAATTTTTAGTCTAGAAAGAAGGTTTTTAGGTGGCTGTGAGGTATATTCAGTCTGAAGTTGACAGAGAAGGAAATGAGAGGTTACAGAGATGAAGTGAACTGCCCGTGCCAGCTCGGCTGCAGCACTAGTACTAGTAAGCAGTCCGTAGGTGCCAGAGAGGAAAGGCTGAGGAAAGGTGGATAACATCACCTCAGCTGTTGTTGTTGTATGTTTTACAAGAACGAGTGAAGATCATATGATATTTGTAACATCACCCTTTCTTTGGAGTAGGCTGCTAACAATAATCAGGAGATCAATCTGCCTACAAAGCTATTAATTTTGTTCTTCCTTAGAGACTTCTAGACTCTGGCGTTGTCTTCTTTCACAGCTTTTGACAATGTCGTGCTAAAGTAGTTCTTTGCTCAGCACAAGAGATGCCTTCATCATGATCCCGTTAAAGAGGAAAGAACTCAGTTACATGCATTTAAACATGTCACTGCTCATAAATGTCATCAGTTCTGTTGTGTTAAGCCATAGTGAAGCCAATAAGTTGTTAATAATTTAGCATGCAGTTACAGAAGCAGGCAAAGTCATGCTTTGATCAAAACCAGGTAACAAAAGCATGGAGTGTTCTGCTCAGTAAGTTAATGGACAAAAGTTAAACACTTTGATAATGTAACTGGACTGAAATTGCAGTACACTGGAAAGTTATTTTCAGAATTCAGTGATAAACCTCAAATACTTCCTGTATCAAATCCATTACAGGGATTTGCATGCTTGTTCATTGAGGGAAGTGTCTTTAACTCAAGAGGCTGAAGTTAAGGATTACTAAATCCTGAAGCTGTTTAACTTGAATTAAACGCTGTTAGTGCATGTGCCCATGCATCCCTATCCCTTTCTGCAGTTGTATCCTGAATAATGTTTAGACATTCAACTTTTGGAATGGAGAAACAGTAGTTGCCTGGTTTTAATTTGTGTTTGTGTGTCACCAAGCATAATGAAATCTTGATTTGTGACTGAGGAACATAAACAAATAAAACATAGTAAAGAAAATTTGCATTCTAACCTTTGCTGTGTAGGACATACCAACCCTTTAAACTTGGTTTATTAGTCTTTGGAAAATTGGTAATAATCTTGAACAGCTGCTGTGTAGTTTGGTGTTTGCAAAGCGGCTTGAGGTGTTCTCTTGAAAAGTGACATAAATGAAAAGTATTCTTTTTGGTAATAAGGAACTGAACTCGAAGCAGTCAATTTTGGAGATGGATTTGAAGCTGAAGCATGAGGTAATGCAGGAGGAATGTTTACAAAATGCAGAGCAGAGCTAGTAGGAGTAAACACTGTAATGCAAGTGTAATTCTAGGATGCTTGCAAAGCAGGTAGTGAGCAAAAAGTTACAGTACAGCTAGAATTCCATTTATAACTTACTTGATAAAAGGGTTCCTAAATTGCAGTGTAATAAAGGCTCCTAACTAGAAATAGGCAAGAGAATTCTTACTGCCAGTAATGTACAAGTAAAAAAGAGGGAGCACATAGGGAGAGGGGCACGTAACCCTGCGCGCGCGCTTGAGGGGGAAAGCTGCAGGCTCTGTAAAGCCTGGCTGCAGGAGGGGTCTGGTTGGTTGGTAGAGATTTCTTTCAGGGCAGAGATCTGATATAGTCAGCAAATCCTACATGATATCAGATGTATTAGCTTGTAGCTAAGACACATAATATCAGTGTGCTCTATTTATATTCTGTTAATGAACAGTCTCTGATAGAGATAGTATTTCTGCTTCTAGCCCTTCTGTAATATCAAAGGGTAGATTTCTGCCTGTAATTACATATGCATTAGGCTTTCCTCCTTTCAGCAGGATACTATTAAGTTGTTCTGATAGACAAAATACAATACGAATAGACCAAAAATATAATTTTGATCACATTTTAATCCAGTGTTTTTAATTTTGTCACTATTTATAGGAGATGTCTGAGGCAATGGAGTAGGGTAATTGCTGGAGCAAAAGATAGGACAAAGCATTTCCAGGAAGTATCCTAACAGGAGTATTATCTTTCTACCAGAGAACTTTCCTAGTAAGAATGCATAAAGATCTCTGCCTGTTTTTAGCAAATCCCATGGTACTTTTAAAGTCCTATATTAGCAAAACATTTGCTACTGGTGGAGGATACACTCTAGTCTCTGTAAAAGTTCCTTAGAGTTAAAAGAGGAAATATTTTATGCAACCAGACAGATTGATTGCTCAAAGACTGGTAATCTGCAGTGCCTAATTAGTCAATCAAGTCAAATTGTACTTAGCAAGCATGACACAATTACATTACAATGGAAACACAAAGGGAATTCAGTTTTTATTACCATACAGAAAGTCAGTGGCTCAGGAGAAACGTGATGGTTTCTTTGGAAAATACGAGGTGGGAGTTCTCAAATAGTTCTTTAGTGTTGGTTGCATTAGTTAGCGAAAGGCTTGTTATGTGAACGTCTTTTCTTTCCATTCATAATTTCTTTAAATAGTGGAGTAACCTGTAAGAGGCTATTTTATTACTGCCCTGTCTACCTAAAGGTGGACAGAACAACTGGCAACAAAGGAGAAGAGCAAACACCTTATAACCTGTGGTGGTTGTGTGTGCTGTTAGTCATCCGGAGAGTGCGGCCTGGGCGTCTCCTTTGTTGAAGATCAAGCAGAGACACCAGCTTCCGTCCCAGTGTCCTGCTCGAACTCTAGTTTGAAAACAATTTCTGGCTTTGTAAATCCCTTCTGTGTTTTCAGAAGGGCAGAGGTTTCTTCTTCCTACGCAATTCTGCATATGGCCATACCTCCACCCCAGCGCTGGCTGTCTTTCAAGCAGTTGATGTAGTGATGGCTTGCACGGTGTTACGCTTGCAATTAAAAAAGCTTCTCTAAGCTAGTACTGCACTATTTCTCCCACTGTGTTTCCCAAGACATACTGAACAAATTGAGAGGAATGGGGAAGGCAAGCATAATTTCATAAATGCTTGAAACTTTCAGAGGTAAAATTATTTTTAAAATATGTATTAATTAATCTACTGATCAGCTGTAATATAAAGTGTGGAAGTCTTGAAGCTAGAGTTGGTATAAACAGGATAAGATCCAGAGTGTTTTGCTTTCTGTGTACACTGACACAGTAATATTTGTTGATTTTTTTTTTTTTTGAGAACTTCCTCATGTAGACATGTAGACACTTAAAGGACAATGCAATTACAATGTAGGGTTTTTTCTTTACTGTTTCTTTAGACATTGATACACAGGATCCGTAATTAAACATGCATGCTTTTGAGGATGGAGAAATATATTTACTGGTATGTGAGGCAAAAATGTTAGAGGAGGAAACCACTACATATATCACTTTCCTCTGTTGGAAGAATATTTTAGTTTCCCATCTAAATATGGCAGCCTAGTAATAAAACTTAATTTATAAATCATAGCCGGGGTGTGTGTGTGTGTGTGTCTCCCTAAAATGCTTAAGTATTTAAAATATTCAGCATGCAGGTTTGGTACTCAGAAGAATTAATCAAACTGTCAGGCTGTAGACCAGACGCTGCAGAGAATACACAGTGGTGTGTCATGGTTACTTAGCAACTATAGCTGAAGAGGTTAAGGTAGAAAATATTGTCATTTTCCTATGTTTGAGATCTCTTCTTCCCACCTCCCTTGTATAGGTATTTTTTTCCCCAACAGATAAAGTCTTTTGTATGTCTTAATGATGTTATGTTATAGCTTTCAAAAGAACTTACTATTTCTGTAGGCCTATTTGAATTAAACAACAAATTCTGAGGATTTGAGTGTAGCTTGTAACAAGAACAGGAGGTGTTAACCTAGAATGTATGTAAAAATTCCCACTGAATGGGAAGCTGTTTGATTTTACTGTGACTTCTTTTTCCTTAAAAATTGAGATCGGTAGGGGTAAGTGCAGTTTTGACTAAATCATCGTTGAAAGAATGTTCTACCATGGTGGCAATGGAAGTGGGAACTGTTATGCACTTACATTATTGGTTGTAATATTTATTGCCCTGATAAGGAAATTGAGTTTGCTTGCTAGGAGGAAATAGATGACCTCTCACAGCTGTGTTCTGCTAGAAGATTTGCCTCTGGCAGTAGGTTAAAAATAATAGCAGTTCTGAAAAATTTATGAAAGCTTCAGGGTAAGTGTTACTTTAACATCAGCAGCTATAACAAAACAAGCCTTAAATACTGCAATTTAAGAAATGATAATGAGAAAAGGATCCAGATTTCTGTTGTGTTCATGAAGGGCACATGTCTGCGTATCGGAGCACGTATGTGCACGTGCAGCGTACACAGTGGGAACCTTTGTGGAAGGAGTAGAAAGATTGCCAGGAGCTGAAGGCAGGCGTTGGGGCCATTCAATATTCCTAATATTTAGCTCTTCAGTTTTGTATTATACAAAATGTTTATTGGTCTAGGTCTTAGGAGACAAATTTAGGATCCTCCTCTGCTCCCTTCTGGTTACAGGATGGGGCTGCCCAGCCACTGTCATGTGCTAGAAGAGTGTTTGTCACGCTGTTCAGCACTGATCGGGGGGCTGAAACAGAATTGTCTGAAACTACCTTGCCTTTCTTCTTCTGGCAACACAGTTGGCATTTGAGAGGGCTCTGAATGTGTTGCAAAATGAGCCTCTTTTGTACAGATACAGGAAAAAAGATATCCAAAATTGCTGTAATCTGAATTCTCACAGCTGAGCTGGGAAGAAGTATCCAGGAAACCTGTGCCTCCAGTTTGCTATTCTCTGTGCAATGGACAACTGTGGTCAGTCTGAGAGTGGGAAGGTGGCTAGATCATAGTTTTGAGCTTTTTCCTTTTGCCTGCTGTTACGTTTTGTGAATATCAGCAACAAGAAAGGCATTAGCCATTTAATGGTGAATATGCAGTGAGCTGGAGCAGCAATGTTGTTGAAGCAGTTGTGTTGAGGAACTAGCCCTTCCTGTGGCAGGCACAGAACGGACTGGGATATTACTGACCAGCATTCAAATTCTGGATAGCACTTACTAAAATTCTGTTCACTTCTCTAAAATTTTGTTAATATGTTTTTCCAGGCCTCATTTTTGCTGTGATGACAGTGCATGAGGACAAGTGGCTGAATGCTTAGTGCCAGGCACTTTACATGGAGGTGTCACATGAGAAAGAGACCACACAGCATCTTCAGGGCATAGGCTGGGGTGTTGTCAGTTAGGCTGGCTTTTGAGAGGAGAGAGAGCAGAGGGAGTGAAAACACCGCACGAAGCCTTACAGAGTCCCCGTCCGTTTCTGTGCGTACACCAGTGCTCGCTGTTCCCACGGGATGAACGCACCTCCTCATCCAGATGACATGACATGCATGTGCACCTCGTTGCTTTATTGAATTTTTACTACCATTTAGGGTTTAGGTTCTGAACGTTAGCTTCTCAAAGAAGAATATTATAAAATCTTTTCAATGTCATGTAGGAAACTCATGGCTCCTATAGTAGCACTGGGAGGCAGACAAGAATGAACGTGTGTGGAGATAAGTTGTCCCACTGCAATCAATGACCACAGAGATGGTTAGAGATACGGTTAAGTAAACTGTTACAGGTGAATCAGTGAAGAGGAAATCAAGCCCTTTAAGGACATAGGGTCTGATTTTGGTTTCCAGAAACAGTATGAGCAAACAGTGCAATCAATGCATTCCATAAATATACATTAATTTGACTGCCATTCTCTCTTCTCTCCCTTTGTCTTGAAAAAGAAATGGCAACAAAGAAAAAGCAGAATTTAAAATAATAATTCTGAAATATTGGAGATGTTACAGTTGCAAGTGCATGCGTCTCTTGAGTACGGTCTGATTTGATTGCCAGACAGATCCAGTGCTCTCAGATACTGATCCTAATGGAAATGGAAGTTATGCTACAGTGGCCTTTCTGGGGAAGAAGAATAAGGTGTGCATGCTATATTCAGAAACTCTTAAGGTATATAAAGGAAATGGCTGTAAATTTTGGTATGTTTGGCATTTAAGGGGAAAATGGGAACGTGTAAGATCTGGACAGCTACATTGTAGGCTTTTATTTTTTGATAGTAATTTGCTAAGGTACCGACAATGTGCCCAAGCTCTACTTTAGACATAGATAGCAAGACAGTCCCTAAATATGGCTTTTCTTTATTATTGTTTGCAGGATTTTTATATCCTAGTGTTACATCTTGTGGTTCCATTGATTTTTATGGGTTGTGTAATTTAACTGTGTATTGATTCATCGGCTTTCTAGAACTCTACATGTGTTTCTGTAATCACCCAGCTTTGGGGTGGGTGTGTGTGAGAGAGATGAGGAATAACTATGAAATCCATGTCTGTTTTTGCCAAGTTTGTTCACCAGTTGCTCTTCCACCCCCATCCTTGCTGGTTTATGAATTGCATTTAGTTCTTTCTAGTGACTAATGACGATCCTTCCCTTTATTGTTTGCTCTTGCATTGCATCAATCCCGATGAAACTGAACAGGAGTCAGTAAGTTGTGGCAAGCAGCCACAATCATCAGGTTCGTTGTGTTTCTCTTGTGCTAGCATTTTGAGGAAAAAGTTCTTTTGTGCAGGTATGATATGACTACTGGCGAGAGCCCACATATTCCCAAAATTTGGGCAAGAAATCCTCAACAGCTGGCTGCTGATGTCATTGTCCATACAGGCAGTAGTTTGGTTACCGCATAGCCCGTGCTGGTGTGCCTTGCCAATACAGTTTTGTTGTGTGATGCCTTAAACCACCACTCCAGTGAGCCCACCCAGGACCCCTCCTGATCTCCCCACTGCACGGGAAGCAAATGAAGCAGCAGATGGACAGTGGGAGGAGGTCTCAGCCCAATCCTTCAAGCTTCATGGCACCTCAGGAATTGACACTCTCATGCAATTCATTCATCTCAGAGTATTAAATGCAAGTCACTGAAGCTTTTGGGTCTCTGCCTAAATGCAGTTACTGGGTTGTGTTTTATAATTTTGTAGCACCTCTGAAATGCTTTTTTCCTTGTATAACATCCAATTAGACCACACACTGCCAGAGGCAAGAAGGAAAAGTTTATCTTAAAACTCCAAACATAGAGACTGATGCTACTAAGCATGATACTACTTTGCAATTGTAAAGAACTAGAACTGGTGAAAACTGTGCAGGCGTATGCAGAGCAGCGTGTGGCTGATGCGCAGCATGGGCCAGTGGGGATGCTTTCTCTAAACAGGGCAGTGAGATAGGTGCAGCGTCCTTCTGGAAGCCTGGGCAAAGGTGATGATTTTCCATGCTTCCCTGCTCATATGAAGAGTGTGCAGAGAAAGTTCTCCAACGTTCTTCATCATTGCTCAGCGTTCCCTCGCTTCATAAGAAGTTTCTAATGTATGAGGCTGTGTATGAACTACATGGCCTATGACACAAAGGATGTGACGTTTGTCTAGCCAGGATCATTGTGCTGCTGGTTCCTCATCACAGTAAAAGACGTCAGAGTAACCTTGCTATGAAAGCAGAGTGTAAGATGGAGTTTTCTTATTTCTCACTAGTACCATCTTTATCTGCAGACCAAATGAGGCTTATTGGGTTACAACTGAAATGTATCACTCTGCGACAGCAAACTCTTAACTGTTAAAAAAAAAATATAAAAAACATTTGGATGACTCCAGGTCAGTTCTAAGAGCCAAAATATTTTTCAGTGATGTTCTAGCAAGTCACTTTTAAACAAAAAAACCCCCGCTAAATGATGAACTTTTTTAGAGGTAGTTAAAGATTTGAGCACAAAAGAGAACATTCTGAAGTGTTAAGTGATTCAAGATAAAGCCATGTCCATGTCTTTTGATTCATTGTTTATTATGTGTCACTGTGGCTTGACCATTCCCCATTCCCCTTCACCCTTCCCTTGCCCCCTCCCCCGCCATGGTCAGGTTTTACTCTTGCCTGTCATGGCTTGTGGATACGGGTGATACAGGAAAGTGCTGTATATAAAAATGAGAAACTACTCTTGTGGAAAAAATATCCATGCTAACCGATTACTTGTGAAAGATGAAAGTGGGGCATTCTATCATCTTCCACTGTGCAGTGAAAATCAGGTCACAAGGAAGGAAGAAGACCTTTTGTAGAAGAATAAGTAATCCTTAAAACAATGGCATATTCAGCTGGCACAAGAAAACCAAGAAAGTTGTTGGAATTTCCACACTTGTTGTATAATCATCAAACTGTTAGCTTTAACTTTATATTTGGGTAAACTTTGTTAAATTTCCTGAACTTCTTTGATCTGGTTCTTCTCTGCAATTCTTTTCATATTAGCACAGTTCCACTCTTTTAAAGGGAATAGGAGCCACATAAGCTTTCTGAAATGCAACAGCCTATGCGAGAGAAACTGAGTGTGAACATGTTTTCCCAAGTGTAGTTTTTTGGTAGCATGTCTGCTGAGATGCCATTTCTTTTAGGAGAGGCAACTTCAGATTAACAAACTGGCCATTGTCGTCTTTCTGCAAGAGTATGAATGTTAGCCTGTTGTTTGAATAATTATAGCGATTTCTTTAGCAAAACATAATCTAGTGGTCCAAGCTTCCCCCCTTCTCCCCCTTTTATGGTGCAGATATCTGTACTAGCATACATATAATTACATACAGGGGCTGGTAGCAAGGAAAACATGTAGGAGCTTGTAGTTTATCCACCTGTATGATGGATGATTAATGTGTTTTCCAAAAGGAAGACTTACTTTAGTGAGTTTTAAAATATGCTTTTAACATTAAGCATATGTTTTAAATGCTTTCTCCACTTGAGGTCTTTACAGTTTACCTAGGACAAGGAATGTCAGTTATATATTCATACAGCACTTAGCACAATGGTTTGCCCATCCTGTAATATAAATAATACATTAGAATCTCACTGGGTGATCTCATGAAAACATTTAGACAGTGCCATCATTTTAGATAGTATCATCTAAATACCAGCTCAGCATTACCTTTAAGAAACCTGAGTACCTCTCAAAAGTTTTGAAAAAATTTGTAATGCAAATGTCATCTGTTGTCAGCAGCTGTTATGAGAGAATTTACCGTGGTGGAGTAATTAAGTGGCGTAAGGACATCACATTCTAAGCCTGAAGAAGAAATTGCATCCCATTGTGGGCCTATTTTTTCTTTTTTTTTATTGATTCTTTTTTATTAAAAAAAAGAGCATTGCTTGCACTCAATTTACAAAAGATTATCATGGAATGTTTATATCCTCTGAAGACTTTCTGACAAAAGAAGGGAAAGAAAATCATTGTTTAAGCATTTCCTGACTTAAATGGTTTGGAGGTGTTATTATTGATGTGATTTTTATTGGAGCTATTTTCCCAAAGAAGTTCTCGGTGGCAGTGCACGGGAGTGCAGTTAATTCATTAGAACAGGAAGAACTTGAGTTAAATGTGTTATAGATGAACTATTAGTACGTAATAAGGTCAACTCATACAGGGCAAATACTCTCCCGATCATTACCATTTGTTACAGGATCTTACCAACACATGCTTTTGTTTTACTCAAGTTTGAGACAATTTCTGCATAGCTATTTACTGACTTTGTTTAAAATCCCTTCACAGAACCTGGTTAAATCTTCAGATGATGGCTGTGCATATAATTCTTTGCTAAATAAAAGTGTGGAGTCAAGTATTAGGTTCACATAGAGGTTTATATTCAAAGATTGATACTATAAAGGCAGTGTTGTTGATATAGCTGAGCATCTACCCTTTACATCAAGTATTAAGCTTCAAGTTTTCACAGCCTTTGTTTTTTTAAAAAACAGAACTGAAATGGAGATGGAAGAGGGATAATCCTGACATGGGCTGTGGTCTCAACTTCCTATTTGACCTTTTTTTAGTGGCATTAGCTGGGTTCTCAGTATCTCTATATTTGCTGCTCCAGGTTTCCTGGTAAAATATAAAAGGTGTTCAGTACTTCATCTAGTAATAGTCCTAATCATTTTGTACACACTTCCAAGGAATACCTTTGACCCAGTATAGGCATGACCTCAACTGGTGTAAATTGGCAAAGCTCCCTTCGCTTCAGTGAAGCAGTGCTGATTTAGATAGTCTGACCTGTTAGAATGTACTGCACAGGATGCAATTAGGAGGAGAATTGGATCTCCAGTGCTAGGAACGGTGCTTTCTGTATTGTACTGGGGGGAACAATAGGTTTAATTAGCTGTTTTGTAAAGGACTTGAAGAAGGTGAAGTGTGAGAGCAGTGCTAAAGGTCAGCCTGCTGTTTTCCACATCTAATCTCCCTTGGGAGAAGAACCAGCGCAATAGGAAGAGAGGCAATCAGAAAAGATAAACTGTGAATAGCAGAAATGATTGTGTTTGGGCTTCTCGGTGCACTGCTTCTATGTCTCTTGTTAAATCCATAGCCATAGTGTTGAATGGCAAGGATCGCTCTTAAATCACATGGATATCTGGGTTTGGGTCCAAACCAAGCCTTACAGTTACTACTGTTACGAGTGTTCTGCATCTCTTAAATCTTTATTGTTTGTATGATTCTATGGACTGCATAGTTGTAGCTAGTTCTGAGAGTACCAGTTTCCATGGGGAATATATGTAGAGGGTAGTTAGGATGGTTTCGTCCAGATTTTATTTTCTGGGCAGGATAGCAACCGGTTACTGTAATCGACTTGCACTCTGGATGTGCAAAAATTATTTCTTTAGTGTCATGGGAATGGCCATATGGCACTATCAAATCTGGTAGTACTTTAATTTAATAACCTCTCCAATAGTGGCTACCACTAACAATTATGTTGCAAAGTGATTTTGTGCACTTTTTAATTAAGACCTGCTTGCAGGAAAAATCCTAATCCATTAGAGGTCGATTTATGCCTTGAAGGAAGGTCAATTTTTCTTTTCTTTTCTTGAATTGGTGCAAAGGTAGAATTTTCTTATTGTGCCTGTGTTAAGTAGCTTGGTTTTGCTTTTTACTCTGTTTAGAATTTTGATATTAGATCAGTGCTTCTCAGCAAATAGCACAGAACATTTCCTAGATTTTGTAAATTTTCTTTGTTTCTGGTCCACTGATCTCCCTTGCTCTTGAATAATGAGAACTGGAAATGGAAGTGTCTGATCTACCATTTTCTTATATATTTTAACCCAGTGTCTCTCTTATACCTATATTTACACATATAAATAGATATAGAATACATATAGAAAGGTCCCAGCATCTACAACGCTGTTCACTGGGGATCCTAACGTAGTCCTCAGTTTGCTGAAAAGGAGAAATCTCATGTAGTTTAATAAAAAAATTGTAAACCTGTAGTCATCCTTGAACTTGCAAAAATAACTGAAGACCATTCTTGACACCTACAACAGGTTTGCTCTGTGTCTTTACTGTGCTGTGTGTCTTAAACCATACTGTGATGAAGAAAGCAGAATGCCTTTCTCTTGCTGTGTTTTCCAGTAAGATGTTTTTGGAATTCCTCAGCAGTGCTTTCTGGCCCTTAGAGATGCCCAGTCATGTATAATGTGCTACAGTGGAGCTAGCTGCTAAACTAACCCTGATAATCCAGACCCTGAGAGACTGCTACTGTGCTAGTGAGGCATGGATTAATTCCCTATCAGACTCTGCTTCCACAAATGCTGCCAAGGTAAAAATCACGTCCAATTACCAGAACTGTATGACTACAAAAGCTGAAGAGCAGAAAAATACTTTTAAAGGTGGAGCCTTGATAGACTGAAGAAAATTCTGGATGTTTATAAACCCAGCCTAAATTTACTATAGCCCACTTATGATACTGCATTACTTAAGAGCTGTTTGGCCAATTTTTCACTACAAAGCCTGTTGTTTTCTCAGTGTTTTAACAGTAGAAGCTTGTGATTTGTCACTCCACAGTCTCATTTGAGAGGGTGTTTGCACGAGTGTGGCAGATCCATCTATAATAAAAAGGGACTACAGATGGGATTTCCTCAAAGTGGAAGAATATGAAATTGGGTGACCTAATACTAGCAGTCTGTGCTTGGGGAGCACACACGTTCAGTTGTGAGACTTGAAATGGAAGTAGTTACTCAAGTAGTTCACAAAGTTTTGCACCCTGAGAACATGGGTCCAACTTACCTGGAACAGCGGACAGTTCTGCAGGTCGGGTACGCTAGAAGCAAAGAGTGGCTGCCCAGCACCCAGTTAGACACTGGTAGTTCTAATATTCTCTGTGTTGTACAACTGTGAAGTGCTGCAAGATCCTGACAAGAGAAGTTGGTGCAAAATGGACAAATTACCATCAGTAATCACAATGCACACAGGATTGATGCATCCAACTGAGAGTCTGATTTTCTGAGTCTGGATTTGAGATTCAGATTTTCCTGTGGAGGTTTGAACTATAGGCGTTACACAGCTAAGCTGTGTGCTGTTGTTTGGCTGAATGAGTTGAAGGCCAGCAGGCATTATATAGTATCATCTAGTCTGAATTCCAGTGTGTATGCAAACCATATAAATATATGCAGTTATCTGTCGTAAGCCCAGTAAATTGGAAGGGCCAATGCTAAAAATGATGGGCAAAGAAAAAAGCAGAGAATGAAAAAAAAATTAAAATATTTCCTAAAGGATAAGATTCTCTGAATTGGGCTAGCTTCAGCCCTAAGAGAGTAATATGGGTGTAGAAAGCTGAGCAGGAATTTATGATTTAAAGTGCACATTGAAGAGGAGAACAAAATTTCTTCAACCTCTTAACACTCTGACTTTGAGTAAGGATCTATTTGCCTGACAGACTGGAAAACACCCATGTCTGAAGAGTTAACATTGTGTATCCTTCAGGGAGTGCAGTCACAGCTGGTGGGGGGCTTTGCTGAAATAAAAAGCCTCTGGCAACTTCCTGCTCTGCAGGCTGCAATGTTGGTCAGAGCAGGGCAGGCTTGAAAAAGAGGTATGAAAAAGTAGCTGTTGGTTTGCAAAGACAGATAAAGTTGTTGTTCAGAAAGGGAGCTGCGATTTTCTGTCCAGCTTCTCCCAACTGCTAGTTTATCATTCATATTCACTACTGCTCACATAACAATATTGTATTCTCTGACGGTTTGGATTTTTTTTCCGCTTTAGCTCTCCAAAGTTCAGGTTGCTCTTCTGGAACTTGCATTTAACCTTTAAGAAACAAGCTGAAATCTCTGTCTGTGACCTTGAAGGATGGGGGCAGAGAGGGTAAGAAATATCACTGTGTCTCACTAAAGACACCTTTAGAAATACCTAACAAGGCATTTAGTCTAAAATGGGAGAAAAGGACACTTAATGTAAGTGACAGGATCTGTAGAGGGACAAAAAAATATCTTGCCACAGTGACTAAAAGTCACATCTAGGACAAGGGATGAGAGGCACATTGCTGGAAAAGTAGTGTCTCTTTTGTCATGTGAGTCCATTCCTGAAAAAGATGCCAGAGAAATTAAGATATGAGCAATGCAGGAATGGAAGAGAATAGAACCCGGTTCTCATGGCAAGATGATTTTACATAATAGATGTAAAGGTTATCAGTCCTCAGATTTCAGGTGATAAGGCTAAGAGGAAATAGCATTTTTCTTCTCTCGTCTTTTTTTCCTGTCTTTCTCCTTTTCTGTTGATCATTCAGTGCTGTGGCACAAATCGGGAACACTGCATCCGCTTTTGAAACACCTACATCCTGACTGGAGGCAGAATGCTGATTGTGATGCAGACCGTTTGTCTGCTCTAATGCGGGAAAGTAATTAGATCTTTGTGAGGCTTTTGAGTCCTCTCTAGTGCCCAGCCTCTGCAGCTGAATAGTAACTCCTGTAGTACTTGGTGGGAGAGAGAACTGGCCATAAATCATCAATCTTCAGCATAATTAATCTGATAATAACCTTAAAACAGACCTTACCCATTCTGAGTTGGAGCAGCTGATAACAATTTTTGTCTCTAAGTTATTTAGGAATCAGGAAGTACAGTCCTGATTTTACAGATGGGAACTGAGGTACAAACAACAGAGACACTGATTTTTGGAGTGTCAGAGGGAAGATCTGTAGCAGAGCAGAATGCTGTCTTTAGGGTGAAGTAGTTGAGCTCTACCTGTTAAGGTTGTGCTGTTCAGCCTCCTGTGAAAGCAGTGTTCCCCACTAGCTGGAGGCCCTGTGAGTTCACTCATCATGTCAAAAGCTACAGTTCTCTCACCAAAATCTTTTTCCTGTCCACCTGTCACGTTGCCATTCTGCTCGGCTCAGCAGGGAGCCAATGAAATCAGCTTTGTTTAGTCAGTTTGGCACAAATCTGTTAATGATGCTCCCATGTTGTATCATCCCTCAAGAGGCTACAGAGTGGGTGGAATCACAGAATAATTTAGGTTGGTAGGGACCTTGGGGGTCAGATGTGGTTAAGCAAAAATGCATTGCATCCGTTGTGTACCTTCTGACAGTGTCTGCACAGTGCTTTTATTTTTGTGATATCTGCTCTCTACTTCAGTTTCAGCAAAAGAGTTACCTGCTTCTCTGTCATAAATACACTGCACCTCTTTGTAGATTTTGAGTTAGGAAGGTTACCATAGCAACCACTGCGATTAATTAAAGTACTTGGGCATGGTAAGTTTATAGATGCAGAAAACATTTTCATGTATAAATAGTGCAATCTGTTTATGCTCGAAGGATTTGCCCCTTCCCTCTTTTTCTCTTCTAATCTCAGCTGAGAAATTGGGCTTTTTTTTTTCTTTTGGGGACTGATAAATGATTGTGTTATTCCCCATAAGCTGTGTAAATAAGTCTTTGTGGTTAATGCCCACTGAAGACCTGACAAATGCTGAGTGAGAAGCCTGGCACTGTGCTACTCTTCATGGGTGTGAGCGTTTTCAGGGCTGCAAGGACAGCAAACGGGGCGGCTGTCCATGCGGATCTTCTCTCGCCCTCTGGTAACACAGCACAGGCATACTGCTTATTCTTCTGTCTTACCAAGTCTGCAGTTCTACTCTAACAAAATAAGCCGCTAGGTAGCCTCTTGTCAGCCTGTTCCCAGCTCTGCCACGAGCTAGATGTGTCACAAGGCGATTGTACTCGTACTGCAGTCCTCGCTGGCCGTGCTTCCCGTCGGTGTGAAAGGCGTGACAGCAGAGCCATGAGTCCGTCAGGAACAGACCGATTACCTTAAAGACAAGAAGCTGGTGTTGTGTAAGTTCTGCATCTTTATAGGCTATTGTCAGCAACTGGAAGCTTCATTCTCTAAGATTTAAAAGGAAAAGAGATAGGGGGGCATTCTAATAAGGCCTGCTAGTGAGTCATCTCTTCTGATCTCCATGTTTTGGAGAGAGGGGTACTTTTCCTCCTGTTTACTGTTCTACTGGAGGTGGTTACTTTTTGTCAGCTATCAGGATTAGACAGAATGCAGTGTGGTATGTGAGGAGAGCAGGAAGTGTGGGCAACGTGGAGGTGATGCTTCCAAGGAGAGCCACTGGTCAGACATAGAGAGCTGCAGGTTTCATGTCTGATAAGGAAAGGAAGTTGAAAGACCAGAAAATACAAGGCTTTTTTTTTTTTTTTTTTGAGCTTGTTAAATTGCTTGTTCTTGTACAAGTTTGTTTTTCTTTATTCTTGATCCCAGCTCTATCAGCAGGAGAGCTGATGATTGGCTTGCTCTGTAGGATGATGTTCCCCCAACAAAATTTGCATATCAGCACTGTTTGTACAGAAGCACCACTTCTAGTTAATGCAGGATCAAATTCTTTACTGCCCAACAACTTGCACTGTTGTAGACAGCTGGACAGTTTTTGATATAAGTCACTGCCTAATGAGAAAGGGGCTTGAATCTTTTTTTATTTTCACTCTGCATTACTGTCAAAGTTTAAAAGGTACGAGGCATCGGGGAATTAATTCCCTGCTGCTGTGTTCTTTATGTAAAGGGGCAGCTGGAATCTGAAGGCAGTAGCACACTGATAATGGAACCGTAAGCACATGACCTTGTCTGGGCAGGTACCCTGCTTTTAGATATTTATTATGTACTCCATTTTACAAAGGAAGAAAATTATGTACAGCAAGACAAGGCATTTCCCCTGTAACTTGCACTTAGAGCTGAAAATGAAACGTGTGAGTCTTAGTAGTATCCCTCTTGAACCACTGAAATCAGACTTAATTTTTTTCCCTTTCAATGACTATTGCTCCTTCTATTTTTTTTTCTGAAAGACAATCATTGGCTCTGTTGGACTGAGGAGAAACTTTCCTGTGCATATTATTTGTGGTCTGATATGTGTATTCCTTTTCACTAGCAGCTGAGAGGTTTTTTGAGAACTTGCTTATACTTTCTTTCTTTGAAGTACCTGGAAGCAGTCAACATGAGAGACAAGATGGATAGTAAACAAGATATAGCAGGGAATTGGTCTATATTTCGGTTACTAAGATGAATCTGTAGTATCTGACTGAGATAGAGGAACCCTATGGTGAAGGATGGTGCAACTGAGAGCCCCGTAGAACATGTTAATACAGTATTTTAATCAAATCTGCTTGGTCAATAGAATTGCCTTTGTCAACTGTTTGCAAGATCAAAGGAAGAAAGACAGAATTGCTACTGAAAAGTTGAGCTTTGAGCAGTTAGCATTGAAATTATGTACAAACACCATCAACTTCCATTTTCTCTCTCTGCTCCTGGAAGTTTGTTCATCAGAGTCATTATCAAAGCACCAAGCATGAATAAGCTCCTTAGTAAAATGCTCTCAGAATCTAATGTAACAAATTGTTCAGTATAACATAAACAGATGCTCATCTGCAGACTGAAAGCTTCCCCCGTGAGGATGGGAGGTGGTGGTGGCTGCAGATGTAGATGGAAGGGTGTGAGGAATCCCGGGAGAAGGAGCTGTCGCTGGAGTCGGGTTGGTCCCACTCAGCTGGCGCATAAAAATTGTGCAGGGTGTGCAGGCTGAAAACCAGACCCTAGAGCAACAGTGAAATGAAAACGATCACTGTCTGCAGTTGTAGCCAGTAACAAGCGACAGCATTCAGTACTTCATGTGAAAGGCCAAAACACACATGAACAGCAGCTGTTTCCATTGCTTTCCTGCACAGGGATTGGTGGTTGTATTGCAGAGAACTCTGTGCAGAACCTAGATGACGTAATGATGGAATGATAGATCTCTCTTCAATACTGGGGCATTTTGTGGTTTTATGATGTAGTAAAATCCTCTCTGGGCATGACAAGCACAGACTGACAAGGGACAGTTTTATCTCTATCTCATTAAAGGGTAAGTGCCATGTTGGACAAGCTTAATAGAAGAACAAATAATCTCCAAGAAGACAGAAGAGCTCCAGAAGCAAGAGGAGAATAAAAGAGATGTTTGTTAATGGCAGAGGAATAGATCCAGGCTGGTCAAATAACTAATGGAGGGATAATTTTTGAGTGTGTTTTGTGTTTCTTCAAATTATTTGTCACTTACTCTTTTGTGCTGGAATCTTTTGGTATGACTTCGATGAAGCTGTTAGGGTTGTCCCCAATAGTGGCAATTTTTAGTTGTCCTATTAGAAATTCCTGAATTAAAGCTGCTGCCATGTGTGACATGTTCTTAGTGTAATCTTTTGCATGACTCTGTGCATTTTCATATATTGGAAAAGTACAGATTTCACTTTCTAAGCACTGCTCTCTTTCTTCCTATTATTTAGTCATTTTACCATCATGTAGTCAAATGCACTGGGGATTTCTAAATGGTGTGTAAAATGAACATCTGTCCATTGGCAGGATTGGCACATCTGGATCCATTAATTTTTCATTATTTCCCAGTGTTGGAGGTCAGATGTTCACAATGTGGTAATGTACAAGAGTTTGTGTGGTGGATTTAATGTCTCTGAAGCAGATATTTCTACTTACAGAAGTATTTAAAAACCCCAAACAAACTGTGAGAGCTTGCTATAAAGGTTTATTTTCTAATTATTTTTATTTTTTTAAAATCAAGAATCCTGTAGAACTTACCCAAATAGCAAACCATTTATGATTTATGACAGTTTTGGCAACTGGATTCTTTTTAATTATTATCTCTACTGTTTCATAGATGGGTATACTGTGGTTTGCTCTACCAGTCTTCTCTACTTCTGTATTTCACCTCCTTCCTATTCTAAGCAGGGACAATTGCTTGTCAGCATTAAGACTAGTTTGGAAGTAGAATAGCAAGGTATAGGTTAAATATATTAAATATGCAAAGCTAGTAGCTTATAAGGTTAAGTCTGTCTTTCTCTTTTCGTCAACTGTGCTAAAGAGTTGTTACCTTTCTTTGGTAACAACCGGTAGGTGCCCTGATACCGTAAATACAGGAACTTTGTGGAGTTCTCTCAGGGTAGAATTATGCTCACGAAGTAACGAGTGATCAATAAACTTTGTAGTTATGCACCTCGCTTCTCAGTTTCAGTGCTTTGATTTAAGGAGCCTTCCAATATCACAAGAATTAGCACTCATCACAGAGGTCTTTATCCTTCCCTCCCATGGCCATGGTGCTATATTATGGAGTTGTTAAAGGGTGGATTGGTCTCTCCTGGTGCACATATGCAAAGAAAATGTCACACAAAGGTCACCCAGCATCAGAGTGCTTCACTAAAATGGATGTTGAATTTCAATGGGGTACCTTGTTGAAAAAAAAAAAAAAAAAGAGGAAGAAAGAAAAAAAAAAGTTCATGTTAATTTTCTTGGCATTTGCTGCATGTTCAGCAGCATTGCCTCGGGCTGGCCTCGGTGTCTGGACTACGAATAGGAAGATAAACTCTGCAAGGTTGAATGTGCTCCTAGCTCGTTTACTCATTTCACCTAGAAGAAAATACAAGGACAGGGAAGGAACAAAATAGAAGGGACCCATCTGACTCTCTGTAGGACAGTGGGCAATGTTTCTCCTTGAATTTAATGGGGGATGGTGGGGAGATAAGTTCTCTAAAACAGGAGAAATCCTTAATGTGTTCGCTTCCAGGTGCTCCCTCCTTTAGCCTCTTAGTTGGCTCAATCAACTGTGAATTTTCTTTTCCCAATTTAAGACCAAAAGGCTCAATCTAGGACTGATCAGGGGCAGGCTTTAGATTTGGGTACTTCATACCTAAATGAGGGATGCCTGATTTGGCATATAAAGCCAAATCTGTCTTAGTTTCATATGCTAGGTGATGGTGACATACTGCGTTATTTTGGCTCATACTTGTCAAAATGCAAACTGATTTCCAGCTCTGTTATGCATAGGTGCTTTGGGTAACAGCACTGTATGATTATCTGCAAGTCTACTGTCAGTCCCTCTGTACTGAAACCAGAGCAAAAATACTTTGCCATTTAGAGGCAGTGTTTCTAGGGGAGGATTTTTACCCTACATTGCTAAGAGCCTGGAGGTTGAAACAGATTTGGTTCCCTACAGCTGTTAATCTAGCACTTGACATTTAATGACAAGT
This sequence comes from Strix uralensis, assembly GCF_047716275.1. NCBI lineage: Eukaryota > Metazoa > Chordata > Aves > Strigiformes > Strigidae > Strix > Strix uralensis. Next base: position 1,696,156 of record NC_133999.1, read on the forward strand.
TTGGTCCTGTGTCAGAGAAATGAATTTATTCTGTCTTCTTGGCAACTTCTCGCTCGGCTCTTCTCCATTTCCCCTTTATCCCAGCCTCTCTGCCAGATGTCAGCCTAATGCGGCAATAACAATCCCTGCTGGTGAGACTTGAAGTGATAAATGTTTCTAAGAGCAGAAATGGTGCTTTCGTGTACTTGTGTATAAACAGGAGCACTGTTTCTTGTTCTAGGTCCCAGAGATTTTCTTTGATCCTTGGCATTTAGAATAGTTAAAGAAATAGCTCTTCTGCCTTCTCTCCCATGCCTCAGTCCAACTTTTGGTTGCCAGTCTAACATAATGGGTATTCTTAGGGTATTTCTTAGTAGCTGTAAGGGGCAGAATTTAGGAAAGGAGAGAGCCAGTGCACAGCCATTAAGCTTTTGGTCGCTGTGAAGGCATGGAAGCAACAGCCATTTGGAAAATGAGGAGGCTGTGCATTGCTGACTGTGTTCAGGTTTCAGTTCATGAACAGCAGGAGGAAGTTTGCTTATCACAAATGTTCGGTTCACACCAGACTTGTGTTATTTCTGCTGGGAAATCTAAGAGGTGAAGTGAGCCAGTGTTTCCACAGTGTAGCAACGTGATGAGACTAAATGGCAGAACACTTGCACTGTTGAATATTTAAATGGGTGTCAACTACTTGTTACTTTGGGAAAGGAAAAAAAATCCCTCAACATATCTTATGTTGCTTTTCCTCATGACTGTGAAACAAGCTAATCAGTGGGCAACATACAGGAACCCAGAGCAGAAAGGCGATTTAGCCAGGGACTCTTTGTAGGATCATTTTGCCTGTTAGTCACCAGCTAAAATCTTGCGCAATTGCTGATGTATATAACCTGTCATAGGTGATTGGCAGCTTGTGGGAAATGGATTTTTCTTTGAACAGATCTGCCCGTTACATTGATAGTCACTGCAGTAAAGCTCTTGGGCAGTCATGAGTTTGTTGCCTTTTCTTTAAGTTGACCCAACTCCATCTTGCCCGGGTTCAGGAGTTTAGCACATGCCACTTAAGTTATGCCAAATTTCTCTGCCATTCCTAGTCCTTGACTGTCTTTTCTGGGTTATCTCAACATGTAACCTTCTCAGTGACAGATTAAAAGTGTATTACAGTGTTCTTGTTCTCTACCATTTAAGATCTACATTAAGATGTACCCAATGGACTTGAGCTGGAAGTGGCTTAGTGAAGCCACTTTCTGTTTTGGTAGAGGGGGCGATAATTTTAATAACCACTAAATGAATTTGTTAAAATAAAAAATTTAAATAGTTTACACATTTTAAACTTTACACATTTAAAGTCACAAAGGAAAATACGGCAAGCTCTGAGACTATGAAACACTGACATCTGCTCAACAGTTGCTCGTTGTCTTCATAGGTGGCTTGAGGGAGCCTGTTTGATTTGTCATGGCATCCATAAGGTGTTTTACAGTGCCAAAGGTCCTTGCAAATTCAGACCCAAAGTGGGCGTGAATGGGTTCAAATGTATTTGCAGGGAGAAGAGAATTCAGGTTTAAACAATAACTTGCAGCCACCTTAAAGACAACAGCAGAAATAAGCAGATGCAATTTGTTACTCTTGCACTGCTGACAAGATAACCGTGGGATGATGTGGGCAAAGACAGCAGCAAGCTCACTTCTGCCAGCTGTTCTGGGTCTCGAGGGATGTGTTGATTCACCGAGTTGACTCAGCTTAAGCCATTTTGCAGTATATATGATTCTTTCCTCAGATCCAGGCACTTAATGACCACATTGGTCATTATGTTCTTGGTGTTGTGCTCATTCTGTAGCATCGTAGCATTCTCCTTTGCTGGAACATGAGGACACCGACGAATTATGATTGAAAGAATATTTTTAACTTGTGGGTAGTTGACATTTATACAGGAAGGCTTAATGTCTCAGGTTCTGGGTGCTGGGTCAGTCACACAGAGTAATGTATATAGTGTATTCACCTAGATATCAAGATCAGCCAACCAGAAGAAAGGTAATAATGTGTAACCTCTGCTGGTCTTCAGCGTTCTTTATATTAGTACTCTTTTCTTGTCCTCCCTCTGTGATCTGTCTACTGCTAGTCCCAGTAACTCAGCCCGAGTACGATATTCCTTCTTGAAATTGCTCCAAGTCAGAGAAAAAAAGATCTACTTGTATATCAATACTATTGTAATGGTTATTTCTGTAGCTAAATTTAGCTTTCCTACTTCTAAAACCCTGTAGTTCCTTAGACGTTAAGCGCTAACAGTAGAGATGATTGGCTACCTTACTGTAGTGAAGGTACTTAATACTAAGTACTCTTTTTAAAAGAAGGGGTGTGGGAGAGGATGTGACTCTGCACAGCCATTTAGTTAATATAGCTTACACGTGCAATAGAGAAGTTGTCTTCAAATGATACTTCTCAAGTTTTTGTAATTTCTGTTACAAATACCCTTTTTAACTTCTGAGTAGCCTGTTTTCTAAAGCTCTGCTTGTTTCACCTCCTCCAAAAGGAGGTAGACCAGTGTTAAAGAAATTTCTTTACCCTAGGTTTCCTGTGGCAAGGTCTTAGGCACTGATCTTATAAAAATAATTTATTCAGATGGCACAGTGGAAAACCAACTCGAGTTGGGTACCTCTGGAGAGGGACCCTGAATAGAGAAATCCCTGGGCAATTATACCTTAATCTAAGTTCCTCTCCCCTCATGTGACGGTTTGGTCCAATAGTAATATTTGGACTTGGGGTCTTCTTGTTCCTCACTGGATCCTTTCTCCATCTCCAGGCTGGCTGTTCCTTTTCTTATCTTGAGGATGCAGCTTCTACTGACAGATGTGGCTACCTCAGTTTTCATAGGATGCGCCGGTCAGGGGCCTCCCTTCATGTAACTAAGTTACATGTACATAAGTTCACCACTTATGGCCTAAGGCTTTAGTGAGTTTTTCTATTAATGCTATGCAATGGATTCCGTTTGAGCTGCTACAACTAGTATGCAGCTTAGAACAATTACTTTGTATGTGTCTGCAGGGGGAAGCATACAGGTAGGCACCTGACTTTGAATCACTGATATTTTCCAGGATTGTACTGTTGATTGTAGATTGAAATACTTTGTGTGTAGTGTACTATTAAATAATGTGCATGCTAATTATAGTAAATATGATGGTGTGAACACATTGACATTGTTAATGCTAATGACCCAAGTCATTACCATTTAACATACCTTTTGAAGTTCACTCAGTCGAATTAATTGCAATATTGGAAAATGCTGAGTGCGTTGGTTCCAGGGGTCTTGCAGCGGTGTCTTAACTGGGACTGAAATGATGAAACAGCACCTGCTGAGAACCCTGGAATTTGCCAGGAGGTTATCTAATTTTTTTCCTGTATAATTTGTAGTTTGCAACTATACTGTATAATTAAGAGACACTTCTAAAACTGGTGAGAAGTAAGATACTGTGTATATTTGCCATAAACTCAGTGGATTTATTTTTTTTTCCTAGAGGGAAAAAAAAAAGTTTTTGCAAAGGGATGCGAGTCAGGAGAAGGGGGTTCTGTTGCTAATTATAACAAGTACTTCCTGTGTGACCTTTGGCAAATCATTTTAATATCTTCCTGTTTGATATCAGTGTCTGTAAAGACATATGTAATAACTAGCTGTCTAAAATATTTAAATGACCATTGATATGACCCCCTCTGAAGCAACCCTGACTGCCTTGTGCCATTTAAAGTATTTCTCCCGGAAGCTTACCCACCTGTGATGCTCCTGGTCTGCAGAGCTAATGAAAGTCCATGTAACTTGCTTAGGAGTTAATAAAACAGCCATAAGACAAGAAGGAGCAAGGACATGAAAATAGATTATCCAGGTCTCAAATTAGCACTGTAACTGTTGGATCATTCATCTGGTGACCCTACTTTCCAGGTTAGCGAAGTTCAATTAACTAATATTTGTGATGTACTTATGATAGGGTGTAATAGAAGTTAAGAGATAGGAAGTGTACTTAATATGCCAGCAGCCTGTGAACTATGTGCAGCCCTGTGCTAATAAACTGTGCCCAGAATTCACAAGAAGCCCCCATAGTAATTTAATTAATGTGTTCTGTGGATAGTGCACCAAAAAGACAAAGAGTACTTTAAGTCTTTCTTAATCTAAGAAGAAAATGGTAAGAAAAGGCCCTAGTGCAATTAACAATGCTAACATATTGTAAGGATCTTTTTTTTTTTTTTTTTAAAATACTTGTCCTAAATTTCTTGCTGTGGTGCTCACTGTTCAGGTTCAGTAATCAGAGGACCAGCTTCCTCTACAGGAAGACTGAAGACTTGGAGAACAACTCAGATTTATCTTCGTGGTGCAATCTTTTCCCCTGAGATGAGCTACGTATTAAATAACGTTGGGCTGTGCAATTTATTTATATTCTCTCAGTGAAATCAGAACTTCACCATAATCAGGACTTTCAAGTGTCAATTTGCTACTCATCGTAAAAGCTCAGGGCTTCACAGTTCCTATGGAAATGAAATTTTATGCATGAGTAATTGTGAGGTGGAGAGTGCCCCTGTTTGTTTACCCACCTGAATAGAAACTTGTGGTCTGGGTGGAAAGTTACAATGTGTGATTTAAAACAAACAAAATTCAGTTTGCATTCATCTCAGTTTCAGAATGTCAAAGCTGACAGGTTCAGTACAATATGTAGCTTAACCCTCTCCCCTGGCCTGAGGGTTTTTATTGATGAAATTAATACATACTAGTCAATATGCTGAATATAGATTTATTTCTTGCACAAAATTAAACATGAGTACTGTAAGTAAATTTGGAGTATTGTAAGGTTTATATTTCATCAACATCCTTGGTTAATTGATGCATGTGTTTGGTGTGGGTTTTGGGGCTTTTTGGTTTTTGATTTATTTTTTTTAACCATGTTGAATGAGCCATTGGAGTTATACCTGTAGGAATATGACACACTTTAGGTTTTGAATGGTAATGATGTTTTGTCTGCAGGGAAAATCTGAGTATGAGCAGAAGATAGTACTGTCTTGATCATCTGTGCTCCCAGGAACTGCAGAGAGCTCAGGAGCTGCTAAAAGCAGCCAACAAAAATAGACCCTTTTTCCTGTCCCTGATAAGTGACGCTTTGCGTGTCCTTAGTGTGCAAAGCCTTTCCAGTGACTGTTGCTCTCACTGTGTTCCATACCTCAGAGAGAAGTAGGTAAGAGGAGGAAAGAACTAGGACTTTAGACACCACCATTTTGGTCCTCTGTTACGAATTTCTTTGTGTGTTCTTAAGAAGCCCACATCGTATCTCTGCTTCGTGTCTCCCTCTGTTTAAACAGGTACGTGTTTTCTCTCCTCTCTGGGTTCAGTGTTGTTTTGGACCCTGAGATGAAATGCAGAGGGTGGGAATTATACATTGAGATGGAGCATCCTTCCCACTCACAGCACAGGGAGGCAGCGCTGTTTGTGTGGAGATTGTTGCAGAATTGGGCCTTCGCTTTGAAGCTCTTTGGAAAAGAATATGTTATGATATACAGAAGCCATCTCACTGTGACTGTAGTAATGTAAACATTGTTCTTTGAAAGTTATGCAATCTTAGAGAAATAACTGCTCTTAAAAAAAAAAAGGAAAAAAAAAAGTGGAACACAGGCTGGGGAGATATAAGATGAAAAAAGGCAACGATAAAAATAGTGTGGAGAGATTTTCATATTTCTGATGTAGGGTAGATTGGAATTAGAGCAGAAGCAAAACTACTTGCCCACCGTTCTTCATTTGATTTATGAATTATTCTACTGCTGATAAGGAAGCCCCTGTGGTCTGGGTGTAAAGCACCTGGAAGCTCTTTCCCCTAGTTCTTCAGCATCCTGTCTTGAAGTGGGTGGTTGACACTCAACTCTTTTTAAAGGTGAAAGTGGGCAGAAAATTCTCACCCCTGCTGTCTTTAGTTCCTGCAGGTGAGCACACTGGCATACAAAGCTTCCCGAATGGCTGTCAAGCCATCTGGCATGTCTATAGTAGATAAAACCGAGTACAAGGACAGGTTTGCATTCTTGCATTAAAGTATGACTTTAAGTAAATAAAAGACAAAATTTAAACTGGTAATGATGTCCCTGTCTTTCTCTAACCCCACTTAACAACAAAGGATCACAAGTAATTGATCATTTGGATTTAGGGTCTTGATAGCATTTTTATGTAAATTAGTAATTGCCCCTACAATGATGAAATATGATGTCTAGGAACAGAGTAATATCAGATTAATTTGTAGTTTATGTATGTGGCACAGAAATTATAAATACAACACTAAATGCCCTTACTGAAGCTCCTAGGTGTGTTTACTGATATGAAATAAAAAGAGGGATCAGTTGATGATCATAAAAACGTCCCAATAGATCAGAAATATACCCAGAGGAAGACATTTAAGTAAATATGTTGCTGAGGCTTGTCCTTGAGGTATGTGCATATTCTCAGGATGATAGCAGAGGTTTTCTTGGAAAAGGAAAATGTCCTCAAGAAATAGAGCCAAGATATTATCAAGATGTTATTAGTGTGAAGAAAAGAGGCAGACCTTTGCTGTTGTAGTGCTTTTGATGAGCTAAATGATTTGTTATTTATGTGCATCACCTGTATGCATAGTGCAATTTGGAAGCCAGAACCCTGGGTCTGAGGCACTTACAGACTTGAGCGTCCTGTTGGCCTTTCTTTTTCCTTCCTTTTCCTTTTTTAAAATGTTTTCTCTCTGCAGTAAATTTACCTCTGGAAGTAATTTCACCCATGCTCCCTTGGTCAAGTTGCAGTTATTTAAAATGCTGAAATACATGAGGCACCAGATAAGAACAGAAACAGCTGTTAGAAGTCAGATCTTAAAGAGGACTTACCTGCCCTGCTTCCAGTTTCGAATCTTGTGCCTCTGGCCGCTTCGAAGGCAGCATTGCAGTTTCCGAGCAGCGTGGTTAACTGGGGTACCTGGACAAGGTGTGGCTCAGCCAAATCTCCTGGGTGCCCAAACACCTAACTGGTTGCTGTTCAGTTTTCCATACCAAATCTTGACAAGAGGCCTCCGAAGTACTCAACCTGCCTGATTTAATGTAAAGTCCATTAAAGACCTCAGTTTAGTTCTGAATGTGAAAATTACCATATTTAAACTCTTGTTGATTGCCTTTAATTTCTACAGTGATGTATCACTTTAAGCCAGCAGTGTGTCTCTTTTCCCTAAGGACTCTATGTTTCAGTAGCCTGTAATATTAACAATTAATGCTTAGATTTCTAGGATGGGTTTACTCTAATTTTAATAAAAGGCCTCGAAGGAGGGGTCAGTGAACTGTAAGAAATCAATCTTTCATAAGCAGTCTTTGGTTCTCATTGAAATATTTATGAATGATAAAGCTATCTTGACAAGGCAAAGTTCAGCACAGAGGCCACTTGTGACAACATGACAAGGTTTCATAACAGACAATGTGTATAATTAAAGCAAGAACGTAGAATGAAAGCAGAAGGAGATGTGTCCGTTTCATTACGTAAGTCTTCAAGGAGTAGTAATCCGAAGTGACTGCGTACTGCAAGAGGCCGTTCTCGAGTTAAGTCTATTAAAGGCTTCCCAGAGAACATCATGATGAGCAAGTGAATAAAAACTATTCATTTAAACTTTTCTTTAGTATTTCTTAGCTTGATGGATGAACAGAAAAGTTCTGAAGTAATAAATGCATTTAACCTAATTTAAGCTTTGCATGAAAGGAGGGCTCTGTAGTTATTCTTTTATATATATGACATGAGGTAAAATAACTGTCTTGGCTTGTTAAACTTCTGTGACGTAGGAAAATGTTCCCTCTATTAGAAGAAAGTTGCTCAAGTCACTCATATGTTCTGTAGCTGAACTGAGATTAGAGATAATGTATTTTGAGTCCCAGTTCCAGTGAATTTTCTTCACATGGCTCTTACGGATTTGTCCAGCTGTGTAAATGTGTGTAATGGGATAGGCCAACAATTCTTCCCGTTCCAGCCCACAATTACTTAGGCTGCGAAGCATGACATTAAATGTATTTTGTCTTGTAAAAAGAAAGAAAAATACAGTTAATAGCTTCAAAATCTCCTCTCAATTTAAAAATGTTTTTTCATCTACTGAGTTCTGCAGACTAAATACAAACTGTGTAAGGTTTTCAGCTTAAACACTGGAAAATGTTTGCAGGCAGGTAAATACATAAAAGTCAACTACACTTAACCACTTACTGGGAAAACCAATATGATTCTGTAGTATGATTACTGTACTTTGAGCTTCCAGAAAATCTCTTTTCTTATTTGACATTTTACACAGAGTTCTCTTCCTTTTCCTGTGAAATTCTGTTCAATTTAATTTGAGATGTCAGACTGTCAGAGTAGCCATCTCTCAGCTCTAGAATTTTCCCTGCTCGCGCTTGCAGGAGGAATTAACAGGTCTGGCTGACATCAGGGTGCCACTCCTGGAGGTCAGGGAAAGAAGGAAAGTTTGAGAAGGACCTCCTGTATATGTATAATGTATATCGCCAGAGTTGCCTCAGTTGTGATCTTAAGAGTCGTTACCAGCAGATAGATGGCCAGAGTTTTTGCATTGCCTACCGCAACTATTTTGGTGCATTAACTTTCATTTGTAATAGGATTTTACATCTGATTTAACATTTAATTTACTGGTAAAATTCCTGGGAAAGTGCTTGTCATTTTAAAAACTGCGATCTCATGCCTTTGTCAGCTCATCTAGTAGATGGTATGTCTTGAAGCAGGAGGTTGTTTTTTCCTCTTTATTAGGCAATCGAGTGAAACGGTATTATCAATGTACTCCACTGTTTAGTGTTTAGACATTACTGTTATAAGGAAGGACGTCAACAGTGTACCTCAGTTACTGAAGGGTGTTTGTCAGAGACGACAGATAACTGACAAAATTGGGTAATATATAACAGCAAGTTCCAACCCTATGTTTCGTCTTCAGGTTCACATCTCTTCAACAAGGCAGGGCTCTGCTTTATTTTTTAACTTCTTTTAGGTGTTGCTACAGCTTTTTTCTTCCATTTTCCTAGTTCAATCCGGCCCTTTAACCTGTATGTCCTCTGCTGCCTCCCCTCTACACATCTTCACCTGCTCAGCCATTCCCTGCAGCTCCGTTGCTCTCCCCGTTTTCTCCCATTCAGCACTGCACCCGCCAAACTGACTGGAGCCCTCTTACAGGCGTTGTGGGAAGTATGGCTTTGGTCCGGTATAAACTGTAATATTATTGATTAGAGCAATTGTCTTGGCAACTAAAACACTTCACTTAGGTGAGCTTGCTTATCATGTAGTGTTTTTATTCCAGCGTTGCCAAGATTCACCTGTTCATCATAAGCTAATAAGGTGCTGCTATTTTTACTTTTTTATTTTACCATTGAGTTTATATAGAACTAGCATTTCCAGAGCAGCTTTCACATTACAGAAGTGATGTATGATTACACTTTGAACTTAAGAGTTCCCCCCTACATTTCTCCTTCCTTCACTCCCTCTTAATAATATGCTCTTGGGGCCAGAAGATGCCACCTGATCTTGCTTTCAGGAGGGACTGTTGCAAGCCAGTAAGTTGCAATGGCTTCACAAGTTACCACTTGCAAGCTGACTGACACTAATGAAGCACAGGTGTGTGTTCCACGCATTAGAAATGTGAGGTGAAAACGCATCAGTATAAAGTGCCACAAAAGTGGGACTGAACTGTTTGAGTGGAGTCTCTCGGTGCTCAGTAAGCCTTCTGTTGAGAAGGTGGTTGGTTGGTATAATGTATATTTTCTGGAGTTAGAAGACAGAAACTGTGCTGTAAATTTCAGTTCATATTAGTAAGATTCTAAAATCCTTACTACTAGTAGATGGACTCTTCTGGTTTTGCTCTGTCTCAAACACCAGCCAGCCAGGGTTTGCAGCTGCTTTGCACTGGTACAAAACCTGAAAAGGTGGTGGGTCTACAGAACAGGACCCCATATTTAACAACCAGAAAGCCAAAGCTTAAATGAGAGGTGAAGACATGATGATAAATGTTTGTCAGCAGGGACAAGTGCGTATCTTCAGTTGCGAGATCTTGCTATTTATTACTTACTTGAATGACATTATCCACAGAGGCTGTTGAAATCAGTGCATAAAGGGGGGAAGGAGAAAGCTAGCTAAATTGCATTATAAACCACAATCTACATCACAATAGGAATACATTAATTTAGAGTAAAATTAGCGACCTTCTGCTAACAGAATAATGGATGTTTGTAAAGTTTATCATATTAAAAAAAGAATAAAGAAAGGAGAAGCCCTAATTGTGTTTGTTAATTCACAACCTCACCACTATTGTAAGAAAAATTAAATATGAACAAAGCAATAATCTGCCTTTTTCTTGGAAACTAACACAAATGGTGGATATCCATTGCCATTATTTCAGCAGATCCCATCTTAATTACAATGAGAAACACAGAAAATAAGAGTCATTTCAGATTAGACAAAACTATTGCTTCCCTAAGCTTCTTAACACTAGTTCTTTTGGGGCTTGTTTTGTTCTTTTCTGTCCTTCTCACCTTCACGTGAGGGTGAATAGACTGCCAGGGATGTCAGCACTCAGCAGTACCTTCTATCTGACCTAGCTTCACAGGGTTATCATGTAGCAAGAAGGTTTCTCCAAATCTAGGTATTATTTTAGTCTAACTCACATTATTGCTTACTTCATCTTTAATGGTAGTATGTAGTTGTAGTGTAGAGTTTATGTATAAAGTGTTTATCTCATTGTTTTTAAAAAGACAATTATTTTCATTTTCTGATAAGTTCTAGTTGGCGTGTGTCTCCAGATGTCTGTCTAGTATTCTGTCCTTACTGTAATATTTAACATAATGACCTGAAGAACAACCAAATGCTACCATCCGGGCAAAAATTATAACAGTATTGTCTTTGTCTTTTGATGATAGCAAAGTGGTAATTTAGGGTACATCAAGGATCACAATCCCCGGTCTAGCCAGTTGCAGATGTGTCGTGTGGTGATGCTGTACCAACTGCACAATGGGCTTCTGTCAGGTCTCTGTGCATTTTCAGGACAGTGTGCCTGTCCAATGCACTTGCCATTGCCATGCCCCAAGGCATAATGAAAAAAGGGCCAGAGTCCAAATGCCGCCCACTTCTGCCAGATAATACACTAAGACAGTATCCCTCCACACTAAGCAAGAAAGAACCATTGCAGAACATTCCTGACACACCATCTTACAACTTAGAAATGAAGCAGTTGGGTTGTTCTGCTTTTCATTCTGCCTGTCTGAAGGAGCTGTGTTCCTTACTTATCCAGAGAGACGCGGCCATAATCCTCATACTACTGGGCTGCATGCCAGTACATTTTTAAAGTGTATTGCTCCTGACTTGCGTGTTCATCTTCCTTGTAACATGATTGATTTCAGTCATTGGGCCAGAAATGCCCTTCCAAATTGTCACTGCTTAAGGGCACTGCTCAGGAAAATACAGACACAAATCATCCCCCAAAATAAAAAGGTCAACTAGTATTGAATTAGTTCATTTACAGAACTCTGTGGAATTAGCAATGTACTCTTAAATTGCTTCTTGATTGAGGACTTTTGCCTCATTAATCGTAAAGAACTTACGAACACCGTTAAAGTCGAACAGCATCATGAGCGAGACTTCAGAGACCACGCACACAGTGTCCTACAGAAGGCACCAGGCTGCTTTGTACTACTGAGACCCACAAACAGCAGCGGAGTGTCTAAAGCAGCATGCCCTTTGCTGTCTGTGATGGGAATGTCTCCCCTGCTTTTGCTGGGATAAAGACTCAGAGGCTCAAGTTGATAAGTTGCCTCCAAATATCCACAGCCTGGTATAATCCAGCGAGTTCTGAGAGACAGTTGTAGTAGAAATAGGGTGTGTTAGTGCAGACGTGGCCATCTGCACAACTTTGGGACCAGTCTGACCAATGCAAAACAAGGTAGATATGCCCACAGATTTCTTCTGAAAGAAAATTAATAGGATGCAATATCCTTTCTCCCACTGACTCCCTCCTCCTCTCATTGATGTGGTATTTTCTCATCTAGTTTTTTCCTGTCTTCTTATATTTGCTCTACTGATGGATCTTTAGCTGTATCACGGGGGGTTTTTTTTGATACTCACTAGGAGTTATTTTAGTCTTCTCTTTCATTTTCATGTCTGTCCTTCTGTCTGTCTTTTAAAAAAGAAAAAAGAAAACTTGTTTCAGTTTTGCTCTCCTTGCTGATACCTCTAGACTGTATCATTCAAGCTCTCACTGGACAAAGGACTCCAGGTAAACCTACAGATTTTGAAGTGTTGGCCAGTTTAGAATTGCTGCCAGCTTAATATTGCAGTATTTGATTCTTCATGTTGTTTATTAATATATTCCTCCTCTCTCTTTCCCTCCACTCCTGTTACCTTCTTCACCTCTTTCAAAGAAGAGAGGTCTGTCTTGGGTGTCCAGATATCACCAGTTCAGCCAAACATTGCACCTAGCTTTGTACATAGAAACAGCAAATTAACTCTGTGGTGTTATTACTCTAATCTTTGTCTTTCCTCACCCATCTTTGTAGATGCTTTTTGTGCCTCTGACCTAGAGCTGCATGTGTAAATTAGACTGTAAACTCTTCAGCTCTGGGAGCAGGGCTTTTTTTTAAAGCTTCCTCAGAATAAAATACCTCTGAAAATTTCTGGTGCTGTTATGAATAATAATGAGGATAATGAGGCAATTTCCCTTGTTAGTGATAAAAAACAAAATCCTGAAAGTATTGGGAAGGATGGAGGGAGTTACTAGCTTCCTCTGGCAACTTATCCACAGTCAGCAGGAGCATTCACTTGGCTTGACAAGTAGTCAAGGAAGGGCACTGCTGTACTCCTGTTGTTACCCACCTCCCACATTTCTGTGGCATCCACACAGCTGAGTGGATTGCTTCTCTGTATGTCTTTGCAGGTAACACCCCCTCCCTTTTTTTTATTAATGTCAAAAGACATTTTCAGCCCTGCAGGGGACAGACAGCATTACCGTCTGGTCTCATGTTGAGTTATTAATTTAACCAAAAATTTCAATTTCAGATAGCCTGAGGTTAGTCTTCTGCATTGGCAGCCCCTCATCATTCCAGTAGTGTCCCTAGTAATAACCTTTGCCTGCCTCATTACCTTTTTGCATGCATAATAGCACCATGTACTGTGGGACTAAAATAAGCATGGATAAAAATGGTGCATGGTTGTCTGGGATATTTTATAATTGTTTCTTCACCTGTTCAGAAAAGTGACAGTCTGTTCAGCATGTAACTTGTGCTTCAAGGAGTATCAGGGGAAAACGCACTTTTTAAAGTCCAACATCCATTTTTTTGTACACATCTGTAATCTCTGTAAACTGTATTGCAGGGTTTTAATGAGGCTGCTATTTGCACAGATCTTTCTCCAAGTGTATTAGATGGCAGAGAGTATTCAAAACAAAAAAGTGTGTAGTGAAGGACAAAATGCAAGGAAAAAAATCACAGCAACTTTTCCTAAGTCTTATTTTAATTGAATTTGTATCCAGCAAAACCGTTAAGTTCTTTTTTTCCCATAAATGTTAAGTACAGAGGTTTCACCACTGTATTACAGCCCCATAAATTAGTTTGATCATAACACATCCTTTAAAGAACAACTGTTGCTTCCTTGGAAAGTTTGTAAATCAAGCCTAAGCTTAATGTACTTTTTCTTCCCTTGAATTTTAATATTATTGGTGTTTCCATAAAAACAGGATCTCTGTTGCTTGTTTCCTACTCAGTCCCAGTTCCCTGAATCTGACACTTTTGTAGATGGCTGTGATAAGCAGAAGATCGCGATAATGAGTAGTAAATAATTGCTAGTGCGGGCAAGCTTCTAAGAAGCAAAACCAAATGTTTCCAGGTAATGAGAGGAAAAACATATCTGTCTATATATATATATGAAATGGGAATAAAGAAATTGAGGGTGCTACTTTCAACAGCGTTCATCACCCACGAATGGTATGACATTTCTCGAAAGACCTCAGCTTCTAATTAGCATCTTTAAAAAGTCAGATTTTTTCAAAAGACATGTGCAACTCCCATTACTCACAAGAGTGATAATAATTGTTCATATATTTTTCAGTTGTGTATCTCATGGGGGAAGACTTGGATGCTGTGTTTTTGGAAGGGATGGATGTACCTCATGGGGTGTTAGGGAAAGCTGTATTTTCATATGGGGGGGGAAGGGAGGGTGGGTTTAAGGTATGTTTGTATCTTGCTAGTTGTGAGTTGTTTCAGGAGCTGCATGTGGCTTTGAGGACACAATAGGATAAAATCAAAGGAGTTACACAGCTTAGTTGTGACTGCTTTAATGAGAAAAATGTTTGTGTGGGGAAGGGAATTCTGGGGGAAAAGTGAAAATGTTTTTTGCTTTCGCTTTGTTTTAAGGGAGTGTGACCACTCTGGATGCATCAACAGTAAATAGAAAAGTCTGAGCATGTGCAGTTCTTGGAAGAATTTGGCTTTGGGGGAAAAGGTAAAATCAGAGCAGAGCTGGTCAAGATAATGCCTGACTGGTCAAGGAAATAGAGATAACAAGAGGGAGGGAAAGTGATGGTGTGATTGTGAGAATGAAAATGCCGTGTTTCATAGTGGGCTCCTCTTTCTAGGATATCTCTGTCTGCGTTAGGGAGATGTTACAGTCTTATGTATAGCGGATAAGGAAAGACAGTGCAAGGAAGCTGACTATCCAAGTATCGTAGGTTTGAAAATTGATTTGATCTTCATATTCCCAGGTCTGTAACTCCAGTATAAAACTGTCCTTCTCCCTCTATGGCTGTTACATAGATTATGTAATGTATAGCTCTCTTTATGTGCTGTTATATAGAATGATGATTTTTCCATTCATATTTTATTTAAATTATCATTTTTATATTTTTACTTCATTACAAGAAGCATGATATAAAATGACATTTTTACTTCTCCTTTCATTAATGGCTGTCCTCACTTTTCTAGCAACAGACCCCCAATCTTTATGCAAATACTATTCAGAAAGAGCAAAACCAATAGTGAAGACAGAAGAAGCAACAGCCCTGAAATATGCACAAAGGAGAAATGTATCTAAGTAGAACGATGTCTTATTTGAGAATAGATTTTCGAGTATCTTCAACTCACGCAAAGAAGCAGGAGTGGTTTCCTTAGTTCTGAAGGTTCATTCTTCAGTACCAGTGGGCCATCAGAGTTGAGCAGCACAGGGTGTTTTCTGCCTACCTGTAGCAAAAGTATAATGTAGTTTGAACTGCTTTTGCCAATCGTGTGTTGGATCTCCTCCTCTTCGGTTTGAGGAGAAGAACAACTGCTTAGGTCCTCCTTGCAGAGAGCAAATCGGGTGTCTGCTGAGCCCTTTCCTATGGCCGGAGTCAAAACCAAATGAAAATGTGAGGACGAGGTACTGGGGCACAGGAGTGATCCTGGACTCCTTCTGCCTTAACTTTTCTAAATGGCTTTTTTTGGGGGGGGTAGGACGGGAGTGGATGCAAGCGTCATGTCTATGTACGAAGTAAATGCCAGCTGCTGAAATAGAAGTTACAATGCACCACAATGAGGGGAAAAGGGAGCGGAGTGACACCGCACAGAGCAAACCCACAGAGGACTGGATAAACATGACACGTGTGGTCAGCTGAAGAGCTGGCAAGAAAGGTAGCAATGGGCAAGAGTAGATTTAAGGGTGTCTGCTTAGGAATTTCTGTGTGTCTGTCTTCAGTCCTTCAGCTTCTTTTCCACTCTAAGAATTTTTAACTCTGGTCTTGCAACCTCCAGCACTGGTACATTGGAGGTCTTTGAGGGGACCGGATTACTGAGTTGGCAATGGGTGAAAGGAAAAATCCATTTAAGTATATTTTTTAATTTTTTAAAACATTTTTATTTTACCCTAGTGTTGATTTAAGCATCTGCATTGGAAACTTGCCATAACCCAACAATCAATAGTCAGTACTCAGCACTTTAAAGCGGATGCACATCATGTTTTATAGAAATATTTGGTTTCACTACATTCATTACATTCAAAACTAAACTAGCTGCAAAGACTCAATTTTCTTACTGCTTTAGAGTATGATTCTAGTCCTTGAAATCACCAGAGGCAGCTTGGTGGCATAGAGAATAATGGTTTTAACACTACGGAAGATACTTACTTTTGCTGTTGTGAAGGCAGAGGTGCTCCCAGCCCTGCTGCTTTCACTGGTTTGTTGGAAAGTGTTGAATAATCAAATGGGTCATTTCTGCTCAATTGCTGTAATTTATTGTCCCACTGAATCCAGATTTTCTGAATGTTAATGAAAAAAATACCTATCACACCAGCTCATGCCATTCTATTTTATGACCTTATTAAATCTTACACTTTCTTATCATGCAGTGACAATTACTGAAGTATAGGACAGAGCTCCTTCTCCGTGTCAGCCGTGGCATGTACACTTTCTCTTGTCACCAGTACAGGCAGAATGATTTAGACCAAATGAGCAGTCCTGAGAGATATTTTTACACTCTTGACAGGATTATATAACAAGAGAAAGGCCATTAACAAATACAAAGGAATAAGCAGAAGGGAGAAGGCAGGTGAAGAATGGGGAAGTAAATCTTCAGATCTGTCACTTCATAATAAAATAACCTTCATGTTAAGATTTAATGAGCTGGTTATCCCACTAAAGAGGGAGGAAAATACTGTCATCTTGCATATCCTGGGGATTTTTGGCACAAGACATATCTGCTTACCAAGGCAAGACTGGAGGGGTGGTGTGTGTGTGTGCGTGTGTACACAGATATACCCAGTGTAGCCTCTCTCCTTATTAGTGTGATGTTTCTGTCTCTAAAATCAACCCGGTACAGAAATCTCCGTGTCTGCAGGCAGAACAAAACTTATGCTCTCTCTACAGTGGTACAGGGAGACTAAAAGACTTCAGTAAACGACAATGTTTTATTTTTATATACTCTCAGAAAGCCAGTGTTACCTTTTTCCATCATGAGAATTTCATAGCTCTTGCATTGATTTCAGTAGTTACTCTTCAGCTACCCTTCTCATTAATTCTGTAGAAAAATTATCCTTGTAGTGGGCATGATTAAGAACTAAGAGCCCTCATTCACAGCAAAGGATGCTTTACTCTACTAGATGATTCAAAACAAAACACTTTTAATATCTCTGATGTAAGGAACTGAACTTTTTAAAGGGCCTGCTTTAAAGCTTATTGTGAATTTTGGATTCATCGGAAGGCATTTTTTAAGAGCTAATGATTTATTCATATGTAAAAGAGCCTGCTAATCATTTGTTTTGCCTATTATAACACGTAACATGGCCACACTATAGAGGCAGTTGTCATGTGGTCCTGTCTTATACGTGCAATCACAAAACACTGTCTTAACCATACTGTTTTTTTCAGCTGCTTTAACCCTCTGAGAAAAATAGCACATTGATTTTCTAGTGTGCCTGGCATAGCAGTGTTGGTAAATAATAGCTTAATAATTATATTGCAGATACAGATCCAACCCCAGAGGTACTAGCCACTGTGTAAGAAAGATTGTCTGTGCTCTGAAGAGTTAAAATACTAAGAGATAATATATACTTTTTTGTCTTTTGGAGGGTAGAGGAATTGGAAGTATTGCTGTATTCAGTTTAGAGAGAGAAATCCGAGGGCCCTGAAATTGGATAGCTGACACCACGCATGGAATGTAGCACAGAATTACACCCAGCTGTCCTGAGTTCCAGTTGAGTGTGTTGGTGCTGTTTTCCTCTTATTCTCTCTTTTCCAGTGGGTTTTACTACCTTAAGCAAGGTCATTCTAGTTTTCTAGGCTAACAGTATAATACCATTCCACTGGGGAATTAAACATTGCACAGGTTGGCACTTCGCAGCTACCAGTGAAGTATTGTATTCAGCAAAGACATCTTTCAGCAGTTCTTCACTAAAGAAAACAGCAGAGAATGCAGCAGTTCAAAGCACTCGAGATGGGCCATCTGATGGGCCCTCTAGGTCCCTCCTCTCTGATCTGTGCGATATTACACGGTGTGCTTTGAAGTGGGGTGGGGAGACCGTAGAGGAGTGCTGTTTTCTTTGTATTACAGCAATCGCATATTTTGAAATCAAGGATAGGAGTCAAACAACTCATTGTAGCAGAGTTTATGCTTCACTATGTAGTACTTTTTCCTTTGAGAGGACAGAGTATCTTCATCAAACGCTAACCAAATGCTGAGTATTTTCAGTATATTTCAGCATTTTGGTGTTGGAGTAGGACTGGCCGATGCGGTAGCGGTGGGACTGCATCTTTTATAAAGCCTATCTGATTTTGTAACACTTGTGAGAGATTCTGCCAGACTGGAAAAACAAAATGAAGTTACTTCAGGGCAGATAGTTTCGATGCCACATTAAGTGTGAAGTTGATTGTCACAATTCCTCGCCAGCAGATCTTTTCTTTAGAGGTGAAGCACAGTGACAGGGCTTCACAGCCCTCTGACAGCTCCCCTGGGTTTCTGGGAGGGTAGTGCTTCCAAGTGCCTTACAAAAGTTTTAATTAAAATGGGTAAAAGTCTATAGTAATATTTTCTTTCCTTCCTGTTGAGGGAAGAAACGTAGCGTTACAGATGCTTCAGCCATGGGAAATGCTAGGGTGTCAAATTGCTGGGTAACTGCAATGTCAAACATTGGTAATCTCTGCAAAATGGAGCAATCAGTGGCTGGGCTTGCTTAGGGTTGGTTGGGGTTTTTACTAACAAAGCTTTCTGTAGGACTTCAGGCACTGACCATTACTTAAGGTTTGAGTCTGCTGGTGGCTGCTGTTATTTAGTAAATAAAGATGGGGGGGGCAAACAAAAACAAAATAAGGGAAAATAGCCTTGAACCAGTGGTAAATATCGGAATACTAACTACATAAAATCAAATCAGTATCTCACAAGTAGAAGAGAAAAAAAAAATGCAAAAAAGCACAAACCTCCTTAGCAGAGGACAGATTGGGATTTATTCAGTTTAGTTTAAATTAGTCTGTGGTGTTTGTAACCAGGAGTAGTTCTCTCCAGTGTTGCCTCCTGTCACAACAGAAGGGTTTGAGGATTTGAGTAAGCAACCAAATGGCCTTAAAACAAAACAAAGAATAAACACATGCAGGGAGAGAATCCATTTCTCTCCTTATCTTTTCTCTATCTACCAACCAAAGCGATCCTTCCTACTGTTACTCAGTATTAGCTCCATTAACAGCTGTTGGAAACATGCTGTAACAAAATCTTCCGGTCTATACAAGAGGGCCCTGGGGAAATCTGATGTCACTAAACAAGTCTGTGACCTGTTCAAGTGACCAGCCATGACTGTAGCTGTGAAGGCAGCTCACTACTTCGTTATTCCTCACGGATTCTGTAATTATTCCTTCAAAGTTCTGTGAAGACAGAACAGGACTACAAACGAGACGATGGTATGCGTTGTATGTTGAGCTGAAGCGCGTTAGCACTCTTTAGTTGAGCTATCATACGTTAAGTGACCATATGCTTATTTTACTAGATACTTGCTTCACAAAAAGCCTTTAGTCTGTAGGAGGATGTTGAAAGTTACAGGAAATTATGTAATTTTGCAATTATATTAAACTTCATAATGGTACCACAATTCAGTTTCAGGTGAATTTTTAGGACTGAACAGCTGCTTTCTTTTGTGACTTTCAAAGTCTCATTTAAGTGGTGTCAGTTGTTCAACTATTGCTGGTATATTTAGGCTTGAAGTAGGTGTCTTTAGAAGTGATAGTTTGTTAGATGCAGTCTTTCAGAATTGTTTGAAAATTGAATCCATTTTACATAATAATATCTGATATGCTTAACAATAGGTGAGTGTTGGTCCTTCCTTTGTGTTGAAAATACCACCTTAGCTTTTTGCCCTGTCCGAAGGGCTCCCCTGTCTGTAACATCTTCCACACTTCCCTCAGTAGCAGGAACGTGGGCCCGAGGCTGGTCAAACAGCTCTGACTCCCCCCGTTGTGACTGGTGCGTGCTGCAGAAGGAAGGACCGTTTATTCCGTGTGCTTTTGTCAGCGAGCAAGGGAGTGCAGCGGAGGGAGGACGGAGGGTTAAGCAGCAGTGCCTGGTGTGTGACAGCCTGCTCTGGGGAGGCGGGCAAGCAGCTCTTACGAGAGCAGGTTTTAGCCCAATCCAATAGCATCGGCTACATCCTGTGACCTTCTTTAGGTGGATATTCTGTCTAAATCTCAGCTGTTAAATAGTTTCAGAACACAGAAACTTTTGTATGTACAGTGGCTATATAATTCCTCTCTTCTTGGTTTTCCCCACCTGAATTTGAGAGCTACGTTTCGACCAAATGTCCTCAAACCACATCTCTCTGCAGTGCATTATAAAACTCATTCTAAGCCACGCTATTTGATTTCAGAGACCAAAATGACTTTACTAATCAGAATAGAAGGGATCCTTACTGTATTAAGTAACATATATTAGTTGTTTGCATTACAGTTTAGATCTCCACCTTCTTTCAGTTTTAGGTTTTCTTCACCCAGCTTTCACTACCTTCAAAGACGGATCAATGCCTCGTTTAGCTTGTGAGCTGACATTCTACCTGTGTTCAAAACAGGTATCTACGAACAGCACGTGTTTTAACAAGCCTCAATTCTTCAAAAATCCCTAAGTATGTACAAGACAAGGGGAATGAGAGTAATTATAACTTTAATTGCATCAGTAAAGATGACTTCCTGACTCCGGCAGGGGGAAGGTGATGATTCTGGTACTGGGTTAGGTAGCTGACTGTTTAAAATAAAATGAATTAGTCTCAGTATGGTAACAGTAATATCGAGGTTCTTTCTTTGCTAATCTCAGAGTTCATCAAGAAGCTGCGGCAGGGGAGGAAAGAGGTTGAGGGGCAGGGGAGTACTTGCGGTTGCACAATGTCCCAAGTAGTCGTTTGTGCTGATGTAAAGATGTATTTTTTAGAAGATTAAAAGAGCTCTGCCAGGCTCAGTGCTCCCTTGTGCTTGGTACTGTAAGAGGGATAAATTGGAAGAGGAGAAGGTGAGCAGAGGGAAAGCTTCTCCAGTCACTGTGCAGCAGAGTACAGAGCTGGGAACAGAACCTGGGCTGGAACACCAGTACGCTCCAGTCACGTTAGTAATGGCTGTTTAGGCATGCTTAGCGGTGCTATAAATAAGGGGTAAAATAAATAGGGGGTGGGTATGGGTGTTTTTCAGGACTAAGGAGTGGGGGGCAGTTGTTTAATTGTAGCCACACCTTTTCCTGAATTCTCCAGTGGTCGGGCTTCATGACTTCACTGACAAGTTACAGTATAGGGCTGTACACGTGGGAGCAGTGTGGATTTAAAATGGTGAAACCTGCGTTCCAGTTGTTGGGGGTTTGATATTTGTGCACGTATGTCAGCAGACACATAGTGAGGAGGTTTTTATTGAGGTGTACTACCGATGCCAGCTTGGCTAGAAAGGGGGGAGCTCTAATATACGGTCAGGTGACTGTGTAATACCAGAAGAGGCTGACAGGTGGGGAGCTGGGGCTTTTTACAAAGTGATAATCTGGTTGTCAAATAATCAAACTTTGTGAAGGAAGGAAAGCCATTTAATTTTTCACCAAGAATAAAGGAGCCATATCTTATTATAGCAATTTTATAATCAGAGTAAAAAAGCAAATTCATTTTATTAATGCAAAGTGCCCTTGTATTTTGGGGCACTGCCTCCATTTCTGATGTAGCCGGGTGCAGCCGGACATCAGACGTGCGTGAGTGTGGCAGGTAGATAACGAGAGGGCCCCTCTGCTTCTGTGTGCGGTGGAGACCGTCGCTCTCTTTCAGAACAGCCTGACAGCAGCCTCTGCTTGCAGTATAATTTCCAAGTGGCTGTTCATTAAATCACAATGCAGTGAACTTCTTACAATAACATACGTTATTTCTCTGCAAACATAATTAATCATGAATAATTTTACAATGAATGTCAAAGGCAGTTAACATGATAGTCCTATTTATTATAAAGGGTGGCTATTACATTATATGGTGTATGATATCTTGGATGATAACAACTTAAATGCATGTAATAAAATATTTGAAGGATATCTTGATTTATAACAGCTTGGCCTAGCATCCCCTGCTATGTGTGTATTAATAATATGTTTTATAACATCTCACGTAAGGTGAGTGCCATATTCAGATTCTCATTTTGTCAGGCTACCATTATTTGTAGTTGATGCTTAATTGTATGTGTTAATGATGTGACATGGTAGTAACTGGAGCGTAGATCAAATCCATCCAGACAAGGGCTATGTGCTATGTCTAGCCGAAAGCTGAAGGTTTTTGTCTCACCTTTTAGTCTTTGTTTCTGTAAAGATACCATCTGGCTGGGGTGGCTACGGTAAGGATTTTAAGGGGGTATGTACAGTGATATGTACCTGAGACAGTGAAGGCAGGCGGGACAGTGGTTAAACTATTAAAACCAGAAACCAAACCCAAACCTGCAGCGTTGCAGTGGCTTAACTCAAGGGCCCATCCTTGCCCGTGTCTTCTCCCCGTCCCAGTGGTGGCAGATGTCTGTGTGCATGACAAAGATAAGCACAGATGATACTGGTATTCACATGCCACCTTCCTTGCAGGGTGCAAGTATTGGTGAAAGCTACTTAGTAATCAGAGGCTTTCTGATTGCAGGCCTGGGCGAGTGCTCTATTTGCTGACAGGGTATTTCTGTTCTTTTAAGTGGGATCTAGGGTTTATGAGCTCATCTGGATGGGGAGGATTAATCAAGACAATGAGTTCTTATCTGGTGTGGCTCAGTAAAGGGTATTACAAATCAGAAGATTACATTTACATGGTAAATGGGACAGAACTCAGCTTTGTTTCCTGTGATACAGGATTCAAGGTACAAGCACGTGTTGAAGGTAGCAGGGGAGCTGTCTGATTTTAGAGGGAATTGTCAGTGTATATACATATGCAGAGAGGTTTTGCATCTTCCATCTTGCAAAAAGCAGAATAATGTAAGTTGCTTTTGCAGTGCAAAGGACAAAGATGTCCAAGTCCTGGAGTAGGGCTTGTACATATGTTCAGACAGATAAGTAAGGTGTTTTCATCAAATGCCTTAAATCACATTTTAGGTAGAATGTAATTGGCATTCTTCACGTTGTAGTTCAGACTAGTAGGAAAGCAGGATGATATTCCTGAATTGTTTCAACGTTGTCAGTAAAGGGTAGACTTCATTTCTGGTCTGATTTCTGTAATTTTGCAGGTTTTCTGGAAAAAGGTGCCCAGTACACAATGTTTCAGCATAAACTGCCATACAAGGCTCATGAGAAAACCAGTGAAGCATCCCAAAGCACTCGTATCAGTGCGTCTTGCTTCATCACAGAAATTAATGTGCCACTCATACAGTACTCCAAGGTGTCAGTAAAAGACTCTTTATTCATAAATAACTGATATGCAGTAATTTACGTCTGTACATTTATCTTCAAAAGGCTATAGCCATACAATTTTTGCAAACTCTACATAAAACATCCAAACTGTCCATTATTACTTTTTCAGTACAATATAACACAGCTGTTTGGCATTACCAAATATATATATGTATATATATTTATATATGTACATGTGCTGAAAAAAGAAGCCAGTGCAGCCTTTTCCAAGAAGTCTTTCCCAAGTATTTTACTGTACAACATTCAGAATTTACATTGATAGAACAAGGCACAGAAAGTGTGGTATGAAGCCAAGGCCATGCTTCTTATTTAATGTTCTTCTGTCTCTCTTCCCTACTCCTTCAGCTTCATACTAAAGAAAGCATTCAAACCTCTGCTCTTTTTTCAGTTCTAAACACACTGAAACTGTGGGGAGAAGCGGGGGGAGGGAAGAATGCTCAGCCAAATGAGCAAGAACAAACATTTTCAGAACCTATTCGCTGCAAAAATAAAGGAGCAGAAGAGAAAATAGGTCTCTCTAGAGGAATATACTTGTGGTTTTTTATCTTTTTAAAAATTATTATTTAATTTGTATTTGATTAGGTTGAAGTTCCCACTCCCCTTTTCACCAAAAGGCTGGTCAAAAGTTTTGAAAGTTGAAAGTGCAATGAAAATTTTTCCGTTAGCTCTGGTCGTACGTAACGCTGTCTTGGGTCTCCCCAGACTGACCAGCATCACATTTTACTTCATCCAAATTAACAAAAGGTGTCCACTTAGCGTTTTTGTACCCATGTATAAACTGAGATCAGCAGAGTCACAGTGGGCATGAATTTGATTCGAGGTGGGAGGAGGCAGCTACATCTCCCAGGTCACAAATTACGTGATGTCAGTTTGCTGTTCCCAAAGACATACCAGCAGTGTGTATGTGCCACATCGCCAGTGAGGCCTATATATGTGTGTGTGTGTGTGCTGATGCATCAGGGGACTTTGTGAGGTTCAGTAATGGTATCTGGATTTTAGATTAAAAGTGGAAAGAATGCAAAAGTTTACAGCTTCATGTAAAAATGTTCCTCCCTCCCCCTCCAACTTCAGGGCACAAATGGGGGAAAACTGAAGGAATTGCTTGAAAAGATCTCATCAGGTTAATGTTCCAAATTTCAGTATGGGAAATACCAGGTCTTACATTTTTTTAAACTGCAAAAACAAAGCTTCAGTCAGTTCTAAGTGAGCATTTGTTAGGAAACGTTCTTGTTCTCTGTAGCAAATACTTGCTGTTAGATCCATGTCTTCCCCCTCCTGCTGTATCAGAAAAAACTTCAGCCAGGCTTGGTGCAGAACACCCTTAACTTCATTTTGTGCTACACATTTCCTTTTGGGATTAGACAATAAGATTTATATACAGAGACCAGATAACACAGGGGTTTGACATCTTCTTAAATCTGCAGAAGTACATTCTCAACCAAGGTTATCACACCGGGGCAGACAAACTAAGCAGCTGCTGACAAAACCACGGTTCTACAGTAGGTGAGTGTCTAATCTCATTAGATTACAGTACACTACATTACAGATCAGGGACGGGTCATCTAATCTCCCTATCCCGTAGCTAAATTTTCACAAGTGACTTCAGCTCTAGTTACCCTGTGACAGCAAGGCAGGGAGGCTCCCCCTTGAATCCTGGCTCACCGGGATTCCCTTGTAAAGCACAAACCAGTTATTCAATACAACTGAACAGCTTATTTAAAAGCAGCTTTTGCAATAGCTTGAAAATTACAATACACCCCTACCCACCCAAGCCCCAGACAAGAAACACTAGTAGAATCTGTACTATTCACCTCTAATACAAAAAATATAGTGGCAAATTCCTAGACATTTATTTTCTTTTGGACAGAACAGTGAACATGGATAGTGACAGATTTTTCTTGCGGCAATGAGTAGAACATCGGTTCTGTTTTCTGCATTGCGGACACTGTTACTAGCAAATGATTCTCTAAGTGATTCTTTAATCTTAGAGTGATTTATTTATCTCTGTTCATGTTGGAAAGGAGATTTTTGCTACCACTTCTGCTAGTATTGGCAATGAGAGAAAAGAGCTAGACTGTGCGCTACTAGAAAATGATTCGTGATCTTTTACCAGCATATTGAGTTTCTTTGTTGCTACAGGTATTGTGTGTTACATACCCAGTATTTTAGGTTAATGTACTTGCTCAGGAATCTTTTAAGTAATTAACTAGACTGTTTTAACTAAACAATCATTATATATCCAAGAAAGGATATACGTGCCACTTTACATGCTGCTGCGGGAAGACCACCAGCCTCTTCTGAAGCAGGAATAGTGTCAAGGGAGTAATCTTCCCAAAGCACATACCACAAATGAACAACCCGTAGAAAACACCCTTCAGCAGGTTTAACATGAAAAAGGTTCTCAGTGAATAATGTTAACCATCTGTTAACTGCTGTGGAGAAAGTGGGAGAGCTTCCGAAGTATAATTCAAATTAGTAAAAGAAAGGCTAGAAAGAGAAATCTCCAGATCATTCACAGTTCTTAAGGACTTAGAAATAATTTCCTGTTTTCCACTTGGTTAATTACTACCCTTTCCTTAAATATATGTTTTATAGGTAGAAATAGACTGAAAAAAAAATTTCAAATAATGAACAGAAGTCCACAACAGTTCCTCACTTGTTTTAGCTTCAGTGTATACATAAGCTATAGCTTTTTGTAGTGGAAAATATTATCTGGGATTGATCAGTTACTGAAAGTTTTAAAACTCTCATATAGCACTATCTTTCAAGTGGAAAAAAAAAAAAAAAAAGGACCTTTAGTATGATGTTAACACCATGTAGTCCTACAGGAAGATCCCTGTTTTAGTGATTTATGCTGAACAGGCTTCTCAACCTGCTGAAAGCAAGCTGTGCACAGGCCCAGAGAGGAGGCCAGAGATAAAAATAATAACAAAAATAGTTCCCTGTATTTTAAGAGACTTGTGTTGATATCTTTTCATCTATTACAAAAAGCTCAATAAAATTTTTGTGGGAGTATATCTTGGTTTTATGGGACTTGCACTGGTAAATGAAGTTTGAATTTAAATCTGCAGAGCAGGGTTCCTTTCCTTGTGGTTTAAAGGATTTCAATGGAAACGAGTAAGACTGCAAAAGCAGTGTTGTAAAAACTGTAAATTAGCTTTACGATGCTGCAGTCTGGCGGAGCTGTGAAGTGCACCATTTTGGTGACAAAATTGTAAGTCATTTTTAAAATGCAACTATTAGTCTTAAATGACTCACAGCACAGAAATATCTGGGAAAAGTGCTTAGGAAGATGAAAATACACTAGAGCAGATTCTTTGGTGATGTAAAATCAAAACAGTTATTTCACCATCTTGGACTCAGGGCAGCTAGATGGAATCTTAAGTGTGTAATGTTACATTTCGCTTTCTTTTACTTTCTAGCTTGTGAAGAGATTTTTTTAAATTATTTTTTAAAATTCATAATTTATAATATAGAGGAAAGGAATAAATGTTTTATTTCTGGCCTCTAATCCTGCTTCAGATGCTCCTTTACATCTGTGTTTTGCATCAGATCATACATACATGTATACAGATTTCCAAAAAATCTTTTTAATATAGATGTTAAAAATGTGCTTCTGGAAATTTAAGATTGCTAATAATATTCAACGTATCTATTTATATAGCATTTGCATACAAATTCTGAATTGTCATTCTGAGAGAATACTGTATTGCAAAACATACTTACAGCAGGCTTGTGGGGGAGCTGGCAACAGTCAGCTGCTTTCTACTGTGGAAAATAGGAAGCAAACATTTAACATCTTTTACTTGTATTGTTCAGCTGTTTGTTAATGGCAACAAAATCCATGTTGCTGCTTCATTTATGTGGCAGCAGAAGCATTTACCTAAAAACCGTTTTAATTGCTCCATCTCTAAAACCAGGACTGTGCATAAAAAAGGGAGGAGAACTGGCATAAGCCTTGATAAGTAACAGTGCTAAGAGCTATTAATATCATCCCATGATCCTAACACAAAACAACAGAAAGAGAGCATCTGAAAACAGGCATGTCTGTACCAGACAGACCAGGTAATCAACAGATGCAGTGGGGGGAAAGAGAATACAAAAGACCCTGTAGCCTATTTTTCCACTCAAAAGTCTAACTTGCATTCTTGTCCAGTTACTGCCTACCAGCACCCATGATCATGGAGAACAAATAATGTCCTTGGTTTTTTTGTTTAAGCATTTTGACATCTTCTCTGTCACTTCAGCCTTTTTTTCAATTACACATCTTTTCCTCACAGGTTTTATTTTCTGGATGTTCAGGATGTATTAGCTTGAGTAATTTGCGTAGTAGAGTCAGTTACTGTATTCTCTGGCATCCTGCACGCTCTTGCAGGAGTTTCTTGTGGCTTTATGCTGCAGCAAGATCTTAATCCTCTGGGATTGATACTGAATGGGGGAACAGCAAGAAATTGAGGAAATGGAGGAATTGTGTGATTTCACCTGCGTTCCTGTTGAAAAGCAGGTTATTGGTCACTCCATCTCCAAAAAGATACAGAACTAGAGACAGTACAGAGGATAACAGCGAGGATGTTCAAAGAAGTAGAATAAACGAGGGTTCTTCAGCCTAGACAGGGGAGTGAGCGGAAATGAAGTGTAAGAGAAGCCTGTAGAAGAATTCCTACTACCGGCAAGGTGATTTGGCTGCAGTTACTCAGTATTCCTGACTACAGAGAACTGGGGGTAACGCAGTGCAGCTGTTAGGCAGCGCGTGTTAACCAGAAGGAAAGCTGGGAAAGGAAGGGCTGCTTAAAAAAATGCAAGAGAAGATTGTGGCCCTTGTTTCTCCTGGATATTGTTCATGAAGGCCAAGTGTTTCAGTGGGTTCGAAAGTCCATTTGTTGAAGGACAGTATACGTGACTCTTAGACACAGTGGTCCCGATGCAACCCCCTGCTGAGGACGTCCCTTAGTACAGGGCACGTTTCCTACACTGTTTCCCTAAACTCTCAGTCCTGGTCGCTATTAGATACTGTACAAGACTAAATGGGTTTTCACCTGACATAGTATGGCAGTTCTGATAAGACTCAGGTGTACAGCTAGGTAAGGTCACATCAGAAATGCAGGCTAGCAGTTTGGTTACTGCTTCACACCCCATTCCAATGGGAGAAAGGTAAGTAAGTAGCATTGTGACATTTCTAGTCCACTAAAACAATATAAAAGTGAGAGATCTTGACTCAGATTCACAGAAGTTTGATCAGTAACAAAGAAGATGCTTCAAAAATGAAAAGCCAGGAAACAAAACCTAAAGGGAAACAATACTCTATTGAGCAATGTAAAATTAAAATCTTACCTTAGGCCCAAAACTAAATGTTTATTGTCATTGTAAGAAAGTTTGACATTTATTCCTTTTCAGTACGTTAACTCAGACACTGGACTTCATTGGATTTTGGGTCTAATGGTGTATTCTGGTACAGCCCAGACCCCCTCAGTCCGAAGGCCCTTTCAGGTGTGCTCTGGAGGGAGTCGGTCTAGATGGCTTCTGGTTTCTGCCTCTCTGGGCTTTACCGAGCATTCCATACGCAGAGCTGGGTGTCGCTGTACAAAGAGGTTTTTCAAAGCTACCCAAGTCTTGAAAGTAAACACTGTGCATTTCCTGAGAAAAAGCTTTAAGGTCTGAGCTCCACAGAGCAGCTCGTTTTGACCCCATCTGCTGTGTGTGGCTCACATGTATTTGGAAAACAAGAGGAGAAAATACATACAGCTCTTCAGAATGACGTGAATATGTTACAGCACCTGCAGGGTAGTTCTTGGGTCTTTGCCGCAGTAGCTAACCTAAGCTAGTTTGAACATTAAAACTGCGTCTGAGGAGAAGCTGAGAACAAATTAACTGCTGGAGAGTGACTGTAGCTGGTTTCCCAGACAACGACAGCTCACCAAAACTCCACCGCTTTCTGTGGATGCCATTCCCTATTTTTTTAATTCATGACATTTTGTCCAATGAAGAACAGGTTTCTGAGGAGGAGGACTGGAAGTCACTAGAAATATAATTCAAACACAGAGCGAGCCATGTGCTGCTGAAAACAGTGACAGCTTGCTGCCAAATAAGCTGGTATTTTTGTCTCAGTCTTAAATATGCTCGCAGCCATTATGATTTCCCATTGCAAACAGGAACTCTCATGTCAGACTGCATGAAATACTAAAGTGCAGAAAATGTTTGGGGAAGTCTTAAGTATTTATAAGTCTAAGACTATTCTGGCCAGCTGAGCCAGGAAAGCAGTGAAATTTGCAGTTTCAGATCAGTGAGAACAAGCAAGGTCTTACATCAAGAGTTGTTCATCATACTTTTCAGAACTGGAATCTTGGGTAAAGAAATAGCTACAGATTATTATAGATTTGCACACTAAATACCTACCCTGTGGCCTATCATGCTGCTCTCAGCCAAATGTGGGGGTAAAAAAAACCCCAGAATGCCTGTTTTCAATTTCTTGCATTTCTGTAAAGCCTCTTGTGTTCCTGCTTTATACGACTGTGTTCGCATCACCAAAACTGACAGCCTAGGGCCAGAGCTAACGAGCACCCTGGCCAACTTTAAAGAATATACGAGTAAAAATAATGGCTAAATTTGGCTCAGTACCAGTTCCACTAGAACACTCACTCACAGTGACAGCTCTATTTTTGGTTCAGTTGAAGTAACAAATTATTTTTGTATGAAATGGATTAAAAATGAAGAGAGTTCTCTAGTTAGAGTCTGGTTTTGGTGTCAAATGCAATATGTTTGTAACTAAACCAAGTGTAACACAGCCAGCTTTATAGCCTGTGAAATTTCCAAATTGAACAATGAAGTCAAGCCCGTTTTTGGCAGTACCATGTGGGGTTTATTGTTTCAGTCTGAAACTAAACCAAAATTAGGCTATGCTTATGCTGACTGACTTCACCTTTACTTTTTAGTTTAGCCTCAGAACATGAAGTAATTAAAAAAATGTGTAAAATTGCTAGAACAGGGCTGGCAATTTCCTGCGTTTTATTTGGTTATTTAAATCCACCCCCAAAGAAACATTTTTTGACTAAGTGAAAGTTTGCAGACCGAGAACTTCAGAAAATTTCTCTCACACACGCACACAGGCTAATTTCACAGAGAAGGGTTCTGTCTGTTATTTTGTAACAGAACAGGCAGGAAAGCTCTGCAGCAAATATACATTCATTAAGTGATTGAATTTTTAAAAGAAATTGTTTGGAATACACATGATATTGATTAAATAGTTATGAGATCTTCTAATTCTGCAAACATCTGAACAGGATAAGGCCAGATTTTCCCTTTTCCTGTAGCAGAACCTAAGTGACAACATGATGCTATCAAATGACATCTTACACCCCCTGTGTGTTCAGTTAGAGATGCAGGACAAAGGGGACTCCAGGCCCCAAGAAGATAAGCCTTTCAGCTAGGATTAACCTCTGGGGGCTCTAAATATTCAGTATCATATTTGCTGATTTTCCCTAGGCATTATATTAGCATTACTGTTTCCTAAATACATTATGTCATAATATTTACCTTTCATGGCTCTGTATGTCACTCCTTCCTGCCCCAGGAATGATAGATGTGTAGTTTTGGTTTTGACTTTAAAACATGAATTTTAAATGGGAGAGGACAGGGAGAAGCTTGTGTTTTCCTTATTAACGAGATGATGTCTAATAGGGCTGCTTCTGCTCTTCCAACTGAAATCTGCATTGTGGAAATGAGTGTCTGTTTCCATACACACTGGGCAGAAACCCTTATTTCCTCCCTGCCAAAGCGAATCTCTAGTGTAATAGTCAAAGCTGGCCATCAGTTCTGGAATGGAAAAAAGTGACTAAAGTCCATTCTGTCTGCTGTAGTTGAAGTCAGGCTCCTCAATCTCAGTTTCTGTTATGTCTGAGATTTTGGAGTGTGTCCTTCCTATTTCTTCCAGGGCACAGGCGAGGGAGTCAAGGTCACCATCGTGCTGATGTCGGGCTTCCCAGAGGTCCAGAATGACAGCAGATGGACTGCTTTGTGTGGCAAAATAGGAGAGATTCCTGAAAGGAGGGGAGAAAAAGGTGAAACAAAAAGGGTGAGGAACCGTACATACTGTAGCTACCATGAATGTGAAAGTGCCCTCTGTTGTGCCTAGCACTACAGATGTGTTTGAAATGACGAAAAAACCTTCAGGAAGAGCTAGATGAGCTGAGCTGAGGGAACCCTCAAGAGGACACACACTGGTGCATTTATCTTCAACTGTCACTTGCCCAGTTTAGCGGAAGGAGCCTGAACAAGGGACTTGCACATAAATGCTGGCCAGCAGTACCATCCTGTGTAATTTAGAGAACAAGTCAGTTCTGAAAGCATCATCAGTAAACTCAGCAAGTATTTGTCAGGGAAGGGAATTATATAACTTAACATGATGCTTGTGATTATGTGAAGATATGACATCTTTTAATTTGTAAGCTTATATTTTATTAATGATGTAGTCTTTAGGACTTTGCAGGGGTGGTATTTGCAAAGAATTTGGTATAACAAAGTGTTTATCTTAAACACATTACCCTGTAACTCCTATTTATGGGCTTTGGACATAATCATCCAATTAAGTACAATAACTTCACATTCAGAAGCATAGATGTTATTTATAGCATTTGTATTACATCTAGATACATTTCTATAAATACAGGAAGAAACGGATAAATCTGCAGCACAGAAAAGGAAATCTGGACTTGAATGCTGCTATTTGTTTTTTTAAACCAACTCCAAGATAATTAAATATTTGCTACTGACCATTGTTACTCATCAGTAAAAAACAGACAGATACCATTTTTTTCCTCAAGCTTTGCTAATGACCTTTCCCCAGTTACATTCATCTCCACTGGTGATCAAAAGTAACAGAGTGTGCATGTGTAGTACAACTCCAGCCTCGAAGAAGTCCCCTGTAGCCAGGGTATGAAGTTTTAGTGCAGGGAAAGAACAGTCTAAGCTGAGGAGCTGAAGCCGGGCTGTTACTCTTGTCCACTAACACCTTGACTTCAACTGAACTACAAGTGTGGCAGCTGCCTGTACTCTGAAACACAGGGGGGAAGTGTTATGGTGACACTAATGGATTACGCAGTACAGTAGGTAAGTGGAAATCTATGAAGTCAAGTATTTATGCTCTACCATCTGGTTTTATAACTACGTTTTGGGTTCCTTAAACTGGTCAACAACTTCCTTTTTCTATCTATGGATTTGATTTTATAAAAATAAATATTGTAAAGACTCTACACCTGGTGTCTCCAGGAGAGAATCAAAAGTTAAAGGGCTATCACAAATTTGGTCTTACACAGCTCAGTGTCATCTCCTTACTACACCGTCTCTCAGCCTCCAGAGAACCAGAAGTGTCCTCCAGCTTCCTCTACACATGAGGAACAGAAACCAGGGCAGGTTAAAGTGCCTGACAATAGGTAGTAAACACCAGTAAGTAAAGCAGAATTTTCTGACTCAACTGCTGCAAGACTATAAATTACTTTTTTCTTTGGTTCAGATGTGGTTTATTGAGATTCCCATGCAAAGCAACAAGACAATGAAAAGTTATTTTGCTTGATTTAAGTATTCCTCTATCCTCTTGGGAACATGTTTATGGCGTTTGTGACAATCAGAAAATATTTCTGAGAGTGAACTGCCTCCACCAATTTAATTTAGCCAAGCAGAAAAAGCAAAATAAGTAGTAAATTAGTTTTTACAGCATCCTTCAGTTTTAATAATCATAACATTATTACTCCTAACAGTAGAGCATGACTTTCTTTTGAAATATGCCTTTCCTTAAAAAAAATCTGCAAAATGTGTAATTCATTTTGGAATACAAAACATGTAGATAGAAGCCACAGCAACAGGCCATATGATTTTTTTGAGAGAATGTGCAACCCCCTAAGTCCTTTAAAGCACAGCTTTCGCAGTACACAACCACGCCAAACTCCTCCTACGGGCTCGTACCTCGCCGAGCCCCCGCTCTGTGGGTGCACAAAGAAAAGGTCCAGTCCAGAACACAGGAACCGACCTCAGAAGCAAACCTCAGGTAGGACAGGGCACACGGTCTGTTCAGAGAGCTCCTGTTTTCAGCAGCTAGGTGTATATAAAAGAACGTATGGGCTGCAGCTTATCCTTGAGAGTATGTTAATTACTATGCACACGTCTTTAATACCAGCAAACAAACAAAAAATCCATAACAGCAGCAAATTATTCCTATTGCATATGTAAATGTTCACCTTTCAAAACTGCCTTTCATTACCTGTTAATGCTGGTTTTTTGTGCTAACATCTGCCAGTCCTTGCCTTTGGCGTTGGGTGTGTCAAACGTTGCACAGATTCGTTGTCTAATAGAGTAGGGGATTTTGAATGCTTTTGGACCCATCTGTGCAGGGAAGTTGCTGTCATCATGTGCAAAGAAAGTGATGGTTTCTTTTTCATTCTACACAGAATATAAAAGCAAAGCAGTTAGACAGGGCATCAGGCTTTCTGTCTACCCAGGGTCTGTGGGTGGCTCTCTTCAGCGTAGTAACAGAGTAACACCAAGAGTCCTCTCATACTCCCCTGTTAAAATGGGAACCGAGACAAGATTTCTGCACAGCCTCCTCAGAATGAGAATAGCTGCGCGTGCGGCCCGTGCTGTATCTTTTTTCCTGCCTTGTTATGCAGGGACCTAGAGCAGTGAGCCTGTCCACATACACCTCTGGGTGTATCAAGTCTGCTTCTGGAGGAAGAAAAAAATTAAACCTGAGTCTGAAATTCCAGCTATTGTAGATTGTATGACACAGAAAAACAAATAGCTAAGAGGTATTTTCTGATTTGTGAAGGAACTTCTAGAACATCACAAGCACTTATGTAGAAACACATCTAAAATAGTGTCACTTTCCTTCTACAAGTTTTCTCTTTTTGTTTATTTTTGTGCTACAGATGAAGTCCAACAGAGCAGTGATTGGTAGATGGGATGCCACAAAAGCATATGTGTTTCTAAAACTTTAACTGCTTAAGCCTAAAATACAGACACACAAATCTCTCATTTGTGATTTTTTTTTTTTTTTTTTAAAACACCTCAATTCTATAAGTATCTCAGTTCTCCAAAAATCTCTTTGGAATCCAGGTCCTTTTGTAGATCTGGCCCCTTCTTTTCCTATGAAATTACACCGGTCATGTGTAATAGAGCCACATTTCCATGCATTACTCATTTCTGTGCAATGCAGCATAAATATTAAATAACAGTGGTGCTATAGTCTCTTCATATAACATTTATGACACATCCCAGAAGTCATCCATGCAAAGTAATAGCGGTGCTGTAGATATATCGCATGGTCTGACTGTTTAAATTAAATATGCAGAACAATAGTAGATTTTCATACCCTGCACATGTGAGATAAGCTACTGCTACCTGGTTAGTTCAGGGAATTGTAAAGCAATGAGCAGTTCAAGTATTCAGTTGTTATTTATATATTTATTTTACAGTCAAATTATCCTCACTCTTCAATCACTTTTTGAGATAGGCATGAAAAAGCCTTCCATACTAGCACAGCCCTTTGAAAACAGAATTTTAACATGCTCTGGGGACTTGTGGACAGATAGGTCCCTTTAAAAAGAAAAAAAAAAAAGAAAAAAATACAGCAGCAACATTGTATTGAGATATATATAGAGAATGACGGAAGTTTGTATGAAATAACAGTAAAGAACCAGAAAAACACTTAGCTGTAATCTGAGGATATTTTTATACAGAATGATGCTTGTGGTTTTCTTAGTTGCTGCATTCTTTGCATAGTGCATTTAGCAATGGGCATATATCTTTAATCCCCAAGTATTAATCTGGATTAATCAATGAAGATGCTCAATAATCTAAAGAAGCAGCTGAAGTTGTCATTGCTGTAGGACACATCACCAGCTTGACTACATGTTTGACTTCTTCCTCCTGTGAGCAAAGCTGCAGCCCTGGTACGACATTCTGGGTATCCAAAAACGCTCGAGGAAGTGAATAGTCAGTGGCCTAACAGCATAGGGGCAAGCCATCTGTTTTCAACTCTCAGTGCTCTGCAAGCTATTCAGAAGCTTTTTGCATGAAAACTATTACCACCAACTCAAACATAAATTATTTTTAGTGTTGTAGAATCTCTGTGCTTTGATTTCTGCTGGCAATGGAGTCTGTAAGACTTTAAATACTTGTTACAGTTTTGAACAGGGCATAAGACACCACATAGGGGCAGAAAGGACAAAAATGGGGAGAGATCGTGTCTCATACTCCCACAGCAACTTAACAAAAGAGGAAGGAGAGAGCAGGCTTTACCTCTAGGATGGATGTCTGGATCTGCAGGATTTGCTCGTGCCCCTTGACTTGCCGGACGCAGACCTTGCAGGACAGCTGCGTGGTGGCGGGCGTGTAGCGCTCCAGGGAGAAGGCACAGTGCAGCGGCGGCTGGCTGCTGCCCCACACGCGAGAGAACGGCACCTCCTGCCAGAGAAACGGGTCCCACAAGAGCGGGAAGCAGGTGTCAGGAGGAGAGAGAGGGTGGGACAGTTGCAAAACAGGAAAAAATCCACGTTTTTTCTCTGCAATTGTGTTTTTACTAACACCCCTCCAAACTCAAAGTAAGACAAAACTAATAAGTGATGGTTCAATTGATAAATACTAAGATGTTCCATTTACTGAAAACTTGGATTCCATTCAGTGACACAAATGATGAGAGACTCTCATCTAAATGAAACTTGAGAGATCACTTCACTTCCTCCTCCTAGGCAGGGATCAGAACTCGTACTCCAACCTGTGTCTCCTTGCCATCCCCTTGCACTACACAATCCAGAAAAAGGAACTTCCCGTCAAGAACTGCGCTCCCTCTGTAAGTTAATGCAGCACAGGCCATGACAGCGTATTTTCTATATTTGTGTTCCATCTGAATTTAAAAACACCCACCTGCCTGGGCAGCCCGGGGCAGCCCACTGCACCTCACTGGTCAGCCTCAGTTTCACGTCTCAGTTTCATCCTGTTACATTCTGTGGCTACTCTCAGTGACTCCTCTACCTCAGCCCGGGCCAGTTTATGGGATGAGTGCCCTCATCAAATGCTACACAGACAACTGCAGCAAGTAATCATCAGAGATTTCTGGCATCTCTGGTTGCTATGAGTTCCTAAAAACGTATGGAAATAGACAGGAGACGTACACAGGGGGCAGCTAACTTCTGGTTTACCATTCCTTTGTAAACACCAAAGTTCTCTTACTGGTGTCCTCTCTTTACACTTTCACAACATGGTGTTGTCTGGTTTTTGTTTGGGTTTTTTTTTTTTTTATTTCCAAACTACCACCAGCTATAAACCCACTGTGGTGTTCTACATTATAACCATGAAGGCATGTAAATACTAAAAACAATTAAACCAAACATGTTGTCTATTAATTTCAAAATATTGGAAAATACCGTAGAATTGGCAACCTGGAGGATAATGTAAAAGGCAAAAAAAGGCCGATACTAATATTTCATTCTCTTACAGCTTAGCATTCATCCATATGATTATGGGACATCATTAAACAGTTTCAATGAGCAATTATTCTAACACAAGAAAACTAGTTTAAAGATTTTTACATCCGTTTTTCTAGAGGAGGATTATGAATTTTCAGATTACTCTTTTTTCATGCACTATTTTTTAGATTTTAAAATTGATTTGAATAGCATACAAAGCTGATCTTCAAATACAATACAGTAATTATGCAAATATAGTCTGGGCATGTATTCTGCTTGTGTTTTTCAGAGCTTTATAAAGGGTTAATGAGTATCACAGACAAGGACATAAAATGTGCTGCCTACAGGCAGCTGTAATTCCTTCAGTATTTAATAATGATAGTTATAACTGAGTGACCTATCAACTAGTCACTTGTCATAATTAGCTCTTTAAATCAAGTAAACCATGCAGTTAACTCTTACGATCAGTCTGTATCTGGAAGCTGACCGCAGAGCTTACAGCTCAGAAAAGATGCATTTCTTCATTCTTGCCTTCCCATAAGCAATTTTCTTTGGATTGAGGTTGTGATCTTTTCTATGTCCCTGAAGAAATTAGCTATGCCCCGGTAATCTGAGCATATACAGCTTCAAAGATCAGCCTCGCCCTGTACTTCAAAGTACACTCAAGACTAAACAAGGGAGAAGATCGTTGTACTCATCGCTGAGAGAGTTTACGGCTCCTTCCGAGCGTCTCGGGCTATCTGTAGCGATGCACTAAGTGATAATGACAAGCTCTGCCTTTAGATCCTGAGTTGGGAGCAGCAGCAAGATACCAACAGCGATAAAGAAAACATTAGCAAAATATTAGAAGTGGAGCAACTGTAATTAGATTTTTCCAGAGTAATCATCTCTGCTTTCACTCAGAGTAGAAGAATCACTCAGCTGAAAAGAATTATACGAAACATAATACAGGGGGGTAAAGCCTGGTGGAACAATGAGTGTTTGAAGTATTCCAGAAATGCTTTCAGTTTTATTCTCTCTCTATAATTAAGTTCCTAGCAGACAGAGGGAATGTAAATCATCTCATTGCTACAGACAGACACTGGATCCTGCAAGAGACACAAGATGCTCGGAAGACACCTGCTTTTAACCGCGAAGGTGCCCGCCTGGCTTCTTACCGGGCTTGTCGCAGCCTCTTCCCGCTCTAATGCCCAACCAGTTTTTAAGGGTTCCCCCTAGTTACTTGTGAGCAGGGTGGGAAGGATGCCAAGCACTCAGCATCTGCTCTGCAGGGTGGCCAGGACAAACAAATGCACTTAGCATAGTCTGGAGAAATTCTGACTACCACCTGCCATTAACTGCTTTTATGCCACAGTTTTACATGATGATTTATTCATCTGTTCAAGCCTTGAAGCAGGATCTTTACTTATCTGAGAAATCATTAACATAAATCTTCCCTCACTGTACTGTCTGATAATGGTTTCGTTTGGTGGACCAAGGAGACAATTATGGAATAGGGTCTTTTCAGCTGTTCTCAACAACCAGAACAGCCAGCTTGTTTTTAAAGTGTGGTACATAGGAGAGAAAATAAGCAAACATTGGAAGCAACCACATGAAGAAATAGATTCTTTTATATATAAGAGGCTGGAACCAAATCAGAGCTGTCAACAGAGTTGGGACATTTCACAAAACATTTCACAGAGGGAAATACAAAGCCAGTGTAAGTTGTTCTGCAGTTTCTCTTAGAAACAATTATTATATTTCTCAGCTCTCCAAGTCATCCAACCTATACTCAATTATAAAATGTAAATATTTATTTGGCTTCAGTATCAGCACTGTGTCAGAGCTTCTGTCAGGCAGAGGTTTTGCACATGCTGCTTTAACCCCTGCCAGCCCGCGCCCGCCTCAAAGCAAGCACAGCACTTCAGCATTCTGCTGGGCGTTACAGCTCCCTCCTCTGACTTTTTCTTTTCTGTTTTTATCTTGCAGCAGTAAATTTAATAGGTACTTTGGACTGTGCCACTTGCATTAGATTCAGCAAAGTGAGGTCCTTGCAGCACATGAAGATTAATACAGACAAATTTGCATTGGCTATCATGTCTTGTTTCAGCAGCACCCTGCAGTTCAGTTTTGACTGGAAACTCTAGACTATTACTTGCCAACAGAGAACACACACACACACACACACACACACACACACACCCCCCAGTTTTATATACCATAAGCGATATATTTATTCATAGAAGTTGTACACAGCATTAAGAAAAGTGCTGAAGCACACAAAGTATTTTGAGGCCTCTGAGTCACTCTCAGAACTTTGCATGCGCCAGGGACTTGCAACCAGCAAAGGAGGTGATGCCCCAAAGAAATAACAGCTTTGCAGAAATTATCAGGCAGAAATAATCCTCCCCAAATTCTTAGCTACAAAGAAACATGGAGGCTTGAGTAGCAAAACCTTTCTTTGGTCATCAGCAAAACTGTTTGCAGGCAGCACAGTAAGTACTGTTTTCTGCAGGCCATTTTCTAATTCATCATACCAGGGTGTTATTTGGGTTCTTTGGGCCTGCTCCTCCTCACGGAGCTGCAAGGCCGTTCTGCCCCAGCCTTAGCAAACAGCACGAACAGTAATCTCTGCTGTGTCCAGTACAGGGGAGGGAAAGTGTCTTAACAGTTTTACATTCTGTTACTAAAGCTATTTAAAGAAGTTGCTTTGCTGCAAGAAAAGGCTAGGGGATTTTTGACCAAAGCAATGTGTTTTTGAAGCAGTCACCATGGTGAGACAAGATCAATTAAAACCTTCCTGATTTTTTTCTCTTGTACACTGGACATTTAACTAATGCACGCTCTGCAGGATGGGCCTGTGGAAGGTGTTTGCCTTCTCAAGCAGTCAGAAGAGATTGACATAAGATAATGCTACATATATTTAGTTCAGATCTATCAAATGGTTATTAGAAAGCAGTTTTCAGAAAACAGCCTCTTTCTAAATAGCACTTTGAGGTTGAATTTTAGTCTATCATGCAGATTTATTCTCCAAGATTGGACAAGGGATCAAGAGACAGCAAATTAATCAAAGCATGGAGCAGTGTTTACAACATGTGAGGCAAAACTCAATTTGTTGTATTAAGAGAAAACTCCCATTTTTTTTTTTACTGCTCGGGAAGGTACTAGTTTCAGTAGGTATCTGATACAGTAGTGGGGCATCTTAATACAGATTGATTTGTCTTTTAAAATGCAATTAGGTGAGTAGAATAAACAGAACACTTAGCAGCAAGCTGTTCTTCCTATGAAGCTGAAAATGATGCGGCTTTTCATTTCTTCTAGCATAAATTATCCTTATATTCTTAATGATTTAGGAATTTATCTGGATATAGATCAGGGTCTGTAAGTTTCAGAGCCCATTACATTCATGTTTTGGAGAACATGGCAACACATTTAAAACAGTTTTTTTGGCAAAATACGGAGTGATAGATAACCATCTCTCTATATGCTTCTGGCAAGAGAGATACTACATAGTCTAATTGGGTTCTGTATTTTAAACGACCAGCCCACTCTATGTGCCAGCACATCGCTTGTAACTTCCAGTAACCAATATATTTAGAAATTCTTCTTTTGATTTTTACTTTCCTGTCTTCAACAGCGTCTTTAATTAAGGTACTACAGAAAAAATATTTTACTTTTCCTTAGTTCTGATTCTTAGTATATATGTGCAGTAATTTGAACTCATGACATTTAAATGATTGCATTTTAAATGTCATTTTCACCCATATATTCATAATTATATTGAAATTGGAATGACAAAGATATCAAAAACATTTTCATGGCTGATAATTTTTAACAAGAATACAGGCCTTCCGTTGGAGGCAGCTGAAATGGGGGAAAGTACAAGCTTGCCTTTTTATAAAATGAAGAATTTAAAGCATTCTGTTATATATGAAATCTGCGTTTGTCAAAATCGTAAGGCAATACATTTTTGATGAATACTCAAGAGATTATAAACCACACCTTTCAAAAATAAAAGGGACCACGGTCTGATTTGGGTTATGCCTATACCAGTGAAAATTCTTATTTCCTCTGAATGCAGATGTAAACAGATAAAATTGGCAAGTACCTGGCATGCAGTAAATGGTTTAATTCTCCAAAGGAAAGGAGGGATATCAAGGACAGAGATCTGGAGACTGAAGGTATTCCCTTTGAAATGCAAAAGTTTTGGTTCCTCCAGTAATTGTCCTCCTTGGAGTCTTTCATCCGAAACCACTTCCTGCAATGGCAGAGGAGGAAAGAGTTTTTTCAGTATTAGGAACAAATACCAAATCTAATGAAAGCTGATGTTCACGGAAGGCGCCTCGTTCACCTACAGCACACCAGGCTGCAGCACTGGGTACTTCTCTCCTGGGGCAGATGACGGGCCCTGGCATTCACACTCCCCCCCTGGAGTTGGATGGTTCAGTGCTGCCAGCGCCGCAGCGATGGTGCTTGTGACGCTGCGTTTCCTTCTGCGCCACCTCAACACCCACATAACTTCGCATTAGGAGCCTGGTGCTCGAGAAGGAAACTTAAGGGTATTGCAACGCAGTAGTGGCTGTCTTCATGTTTTGAGGTTTCAAATCAAAGCCAGCCAGTTTTCTTTTTCACTGTTTGATCGTTACTATTTTGTTGCATCCCACAGGCACTATTAGGAAGAAGCCTACCAGCAGTTCATCACCCAGAGTGCGCTCTGACAGCAGCATGAAGAGGGAGGCAAGACCACGACAGCCCATGTCCAGGTAAAGCTCCTTCCCTCCAAAGAGGAAAATGGAAACTGGTTTAACTGTGGCATCATTGTAATTTAATACCTCTTCTGTTCTGGAATAACACAACTATCCTTGGTATTTTAATTAAGCTTTCAAATAAAAACCTCCTAGAGGTTGGGTCTTCCTTAAACACTGGATGTACAAAGCTCAGTGAGATATTTACTTAACAGACTAAAAGGGTGACAGACAACCTAAGGCATGCTTGGTGAATAGTCCTCAGTTACAGCTTAAGTCAACAGCAGTTTTGGTGAGAAAGTACTCTCAGGACTTTAAAGAAACACACCAAGTGTACACATTAGTTTCATTTCTCCTCTCCTGGACATTTTCAGAATTACTGGACAAGACACTAAGCAATCTTGGAAGGGCAGGCTTTGAGCAGGAATTTGCACTACAGCCCCCTAGAGGTCTGTTCTGACCTAAATGTTTATATAATTCTGTGAATTTTGAACCTAATAGTAAAGAAATCACTTCTGCCTGTACTTAGACAATGTTTATTCCTGTACTGTTACAGTAAAAATACTAATGAGGAAAACTTGCAGAAGTCTTTAAGAATCAGCTAGCGAGCAGTCTTTCGAAATTACTTTTTTTTGTCCACATAAATTATACAAAATCTATGTACATCAAAGAGATTTAGTGCTTGTCAGTAGCAAAGTCATTGTTAGAAGAGCTACTGGAATCATTGTGACCTTCTGAAAATATAACGACTGCTAGAGCTTTCTGAAACTATAATAATGGATTTCTGTTATGAACCAATTTACAGCCCTTCAGTTGGTTTTAACTCCTGATGACTGGGTTTATATGAAAGAAAGGAGACTTTAGTTTTTTGGCTGTCAACTGCAAAGGGAGTAGCTTATTTCATAATTATTTTCAAAACTCCTTGAATGTGCTGGAATTTTTTCTTTTAATGTACCATAGTTGTATAAATACTGCTCTGCCTTTAATAATGCTTATGGTCCTTAATTCCACAAGCCTCAGCAGGACCACAGCAAAATACAAAATACAGAGGACTTGGTTCTCTTATACTTTGAGAGCCAAGAGTTTCCCAGCACACTCGGAATTGCATAAAGGGCAAAGTCATCTGTTAGAAAAGTCAGGTAAGTTCTCACACAGGGACAAAGTGAAAAATCAAGAAATTTTGTATCTTATATAGGACTGCACTGTAAAAGATTAACATGCCAATCAAAACTTGGTAAGCACAACTCCGATACTTTATCCAACAAAAAAAATGTGTATTTTCCATGTTCACTGCTTAATATTTACACTAGGCATGAAGTTGATGCAGCATCCTTTTAAGGGAAGTATAATTTCATAACTATACAGTTGTCTCATTATGTACAAACACCCTGTTCTAATTTCTGTGAATGCAGAAAACTGGTAATTATTCTTCTAACAATTTTCTACAGACTCATCCAGGAAAATACTGGTAGCCCACGAATTGTGGAAGTGTTATAAAGGGTATAATTACAAAGCTATTGTAAGTCTTTA
Organism: Strix uralensis; assembly: GCF_047716275.1. Taxonomy (NCBI): domain Eukaryota; kingdom Metazoa; phylum Chordata; class Aves; order Strigiformes; family Strigidae; genus Strix; species Strix uralensis. Next base: position 1,739,225 of record NC_133999.1, read on the forward strand.
ACAATCCTTTCAGTGACTTTGCTTTTATTGGAAGCACACAGACATTAGTGCGTGCTTCATTAAGATTCATGTTTCTATTCTGTATGATAGGAAAAGGAAGCAAAAATTCATCTGTCACAACTGTCTTTATTTCAGTTCCCAAAAGAAAACCATTTTGTTACAGCTTCTGAGTTTACTAAAGCTGAAAAAGCCAGTGAATTTCATTGTTTTGTCTTGGAAAACCAGGTAGAAAAAATGCTAATTTTAAATCGCCACTTGGGGATAGTTTTGTGGTTTGGTTTTTGTTTTTGTTTTTTTTTTTTTTTTTAAAGGGGAAATGCACGATTATAATTTAACTTTTGTTGGTGAGGCAATCTCTTTCTTCTTGCTCAAATTGTGAGCAGGAGAGGAAATCCTGAACTGACTAATGACAGTGTAAGGATAATGAGCGTGATAAATACTATACATCAAATGATAATGACTTACATTTTCTGCTTGTAGCAGAGCAGCACTCAGCTCCAGATGCGGGCAAGCTCTGCCTGTGCCACGCAGTAGCCAAGGCACAGAGCCCAGCCTAACACCCTCTGCTTATCAGCTGCAGCTTTGTGCTGTGTTAACCATGGCTATGGGATTTTTGGTTAGTCTAGAATGCGGGCAGAGTGGGTTTCCATCTGCCTGGCAAAAAATGAAAAGACAGTTTGGCTGCCCTAAAGCTCTTGCAGTGTAAATCCACAAGTGAAACAATAGTGCAGAGACATTCAGGGACTAACTGCAGCAGTGGCATAAAAAAGTAGAGTATTCGCCTTTGTGTGAGTTCAGGACTATTGCTGTTGCCCAGGAACTATCCCCAGGAATAAAGGAATGTTGGTATTCGATGGAAAAACAACAAAACCCAAATTAGCGAAGTGAAACCATTTACCTGAAATGCACAAGGTGTGTTATCCATACAATATACTCTCAGATTGTAATCCAGAGAATTGCAAGACAGGCAGCCAAAAACCGCTACTTTCAGCTGTCGAACGGCACAGTCAGAGATCGGTTCTCCAATAAGAGCATAAGTTCCAAAGCTGTTTAAGAGAATGTGACAGGCATAAGGATCCAACAGGCAGTAGCAAGAAGTAGTTTCCTCTTCCACAGACATCACTTCCTGCAAAATGAAATTCAGGTTTAAAAAAAAAATAAAATAATAAAATCAATAGGCCTTGACAATAGGAGTCATGACATTGTTTATTTTTATTCAACTGGAATGTGAAGTATTTCTGAGAGCCAGTCTGCACGCTCCTTGCTCACGCTGACCTCAGGGAAGGGGAGGAGGTGGGCTACCGCTGTGGGGTAACTCCCAGTTAGCCCTGAGTCAGCAATGGGATTTATGGCAATAGACTGTGCAGACTTCAACGCATGTACTAATAACGATGATGCATGAATAATTTTAGCATCTTTTTTCAAGTGCTCTTGACTTCCTAGCTAATTTTTTTCCCAATGCCAAGTTAAGAAGTTACCTGAAAGATTAAAGTCAATAAGCAAACCTTGAACAATAGTTGGTATTTGACTTCCTTTCAGAATATCCATTACAGTCACGTTTACTTTCATCAAAAAACTACCTATCCCACTCTTCTGCCTTTCATGCTTAGCTCTGCATTACAGCATCATTAGATGAGGTATTTGAGCAGCTTACACTGCGGTGTTACACTCCTCATTAATTCCAGGGTGTTTGTAACCAACAGTGAGGGAACTCACTAATACTGAGTGCATCCAAAGTGGGAAAACTAAGCTGAACTTGAAATGGTTTAAATGAGAGCAACAGCTGGTTTAGGGAAGGAAAAGGATAGAGTGAGTTATGGTATCCGTGAATGTTTTAACTACTGGTTTGCTCCCCTCACAATGTGATGAACCAAATAGTTCCATCAGCAGCAGTGCAATAAATTCTGACTGCCTATGGATTTGTGTCTAGTTACTGGGTTCTGCAGTTCTAACGTGTACAGTGAATTCTCTACAGTTGGGAAATTCAGCACCTTTCTAACCTGTGTGGATTTCTGTAATCTTGAGTAACAGTTTGGTTTGTGCTTTAGCCATCCCTTTAGGAGTTTTAGTAGTAGGCTGTCTCCCCAAACGACGCAGGAAGTTTACTATGTTGGAGACTGCTGCCTACCAAGCAGTTCCAGTTGAAGATGGCCAGTGGGCTTCAAAAAACGCAGGTGGACAGACACAAATGATCAAACAGCATGTCATGAATGCACAAAGCTTAACTCCCCCAGTAAATCAGGATGTGAAAGTACATGTTCAACTAAAAAACCAAAATATTTCGTTTAATGTACGCTAATCCCTCAGAGGTTATGAGCACAGCGTGATCACTGAATGCCCGTTAAAACGACATGTACGAGACAAGAGTTTTAAATCAGGAGGATCCTTCTAGCTTAAAAAAGAAGTAAACTTGGAGTGTGTATTTTCAACCAGTTCCATAACTTGCTTTATAAATCCTTGTGTGGATCTGTTCTGACGTGAGTGGGAGCTATGATCTATCAAAACAATGTCTTTAAAAATAAATGGCTACTGGCTGCATTAGTAAGTGATCTGAGAAAATGAACACTTCCTCGTGTCACATGGACTAGATCCAAACTTGACCCTTTTTTGCACATCTTAGTAAAATAGTTGAAAAGAGTTTAGCTGCTTCTTAACAAAGTACAAAATCCTTTAAAATTGTCTAAGATTTCTATTTCTAGCACTTACATAATCTTTGACCTGCTCCTGCATGAATAAGCGTAATCAAGTTTCCATTGTTAATAACAACCTTTTAAGTGGGAGCAGAAGGCTAAACTTACCTCCCATTTTCCTTGTTGTGTCCTTTTTTTCAAGTGAATATTCCAGTGCTCTGAATTTACTTCTGCGCAGTGTGGTATCGTCAAGGCAAAGGGCGTGCTGACAGACAAATCTGCGGGCCCACAAGTTACTTCTGGTCCTAGAAGAACATCTGTGCCTTCTGGCTGTAGGCTTTGTGTGGGGGAAGAGACAATAACGTCTGTCAGGCTCTTTTTAATAAGGAGTGAAAATTTACTTTAACTGCAAATTTTTAAATTTTTTAGTTAAAATCTAAGTACCTCACTCATCTGTTACAGAAAAGGATAAGCAAGCCAATTACTGTGCTAATTTTCATGTAGAAGCAGTAGCTGGAGATGAAACAAAACTATTAGGCCACATCTACTCAAATCCTTGGCTGGTCAGTTTAGGATTCCGGTCTTCAAAATACATTTCAATTTGTTCAACTAAATACAGCACTAAAATGACTCTGTGCAAGTAAGCCTTGCTTTATGCACCAGCTGGTAGTATTACCATCTAATTCTGCCTTCAAAGACTGTCATCAACAATATTTTCACAGTAGTGAAGATAAAACAAATTATGGTTTAAAAACAGTCTCATAAATTTTTCCAGATTGAGTGTGATCTCCCTGGTTTGAAAACACATTTACATTCTGCAGAATGAAGCAGCTAGGTAACTTCCAGCAGCCGTCAGGGACAGGACTTCTTTGCTCAGATTTAGAACTCTGCGAAGTAGATACGTCAGTGGAGAGCCCATCAGCACAGCCCAAGTCCAGGGATTCATCTCACCTGAACGTAATTGCCTGTGTTCGGTTAGACTGACTGCTTGCTGAGTTATAAAGATGAAGTGTCTGACAAGAATCTTTTCTTCTCTTTCATTCAAATCTAAATTTAACCCTGTCCCACATCAGTGTGTTTTCCACACCTCTTATAACAACTACCTGTGCAGAACCAGTGACAAGGTGGATGAGACTCGTTTCTTAGCCATTAAAACTAGCAGTTGAAACATCTTGCCCTGTTGGTTTGGGGGTTTTTGGTTTGTTTTTTTACACTGTAACCCTTCATCTGGGTTGTATGATCCAAATTTTTGGCCTCTAAATTATTGGACATGTTGGTGTTTCTAAGGATAAAAGCAAGGAAAGAACCTCAACCAAGATATATATATAAGAAGATACAATAATCAAACCAAGATATAAATAAGGGGAAAATCCCTTTTTTAAAAATTAGGATACACTTCCACTGCCATGTCACAAGCTAACAGCAACACTGCCTGTCGAGCTCTGCAGCAGCAGCCCGGCCACAACCTGCCCATCCCACACTGGCCGTGCTGAGCCCAGCGCGTCGTGGCCGCACCGATAAATCCTCAGCTCCCGGAGCCAACTGGGGTAACGCAGCGAAGTGAATGTGCCTCTGACGTGGGCACACGCTGGTGTAGCCCAGCACTTGAATCAATCAGACTGCAATCCTGCACACTGACTTTGCACATCCATCTAACATCACCTGGGGGGAGCAGCCTCAGTACAACTGTAAGAGTAGGGGCTCAGAAAATGCAGTTAAAAACCACCATTCTTGCTAAAGGCTTGAAAAGTTCCAACAACTTCAGTGACATCCCTTACTAAAGACTACACGTACAAGTATTTGTGAGATGAAGACTGGAGTGAAAAAAGAAGACATAACACGCTAACAAAAAAGGCCAATTCTGCTTTTGCTTTTTCAAGTGTCATAATAATAAATGCTCCCTAAGCCTCAGTGCTTCGAAGTGTTTGTAGGATTCTTAGGCTAAAAAAATCAAAGCACCGACAGAGCTTCTACTCAAGCTGCCATGTTCCTCTTGAACAGGAGTGTGTAAGAGGGGGAGGGAGGAGTAGGGAGCGCACAGCAGACAGCGCTTGCAGGCCTCGCTGCAGCAAAGAGCCGCTTAGAGACACGCGAGAGTTGTCGAAATCAAACAGTTCAAGCAAAAAACAACTTGCTTCTGCTTATGCCTATGAATAACGATTTTTCACAACTGCTACATTGCTAGGAAAACAGTTTTTGCACAAAATACCATCACTTAACACCAACCACTGCTACCCTTTACAAATGTCATTTGATTTCCTTAAAAATAAAACCTTCCAGCAGTTACCCCAAATCACCTCTCTTTCCAGCTCATTTAAGAAATCATCCAGTTACTTATAAATGCAAAGAAAAATCTCAGAATTATTAGAAGGCCTCAAGCCAACTTTTATGCATATTTATTTTTTAGTGATTCAGTTCATACGGTTCCTCTGTGCTGTACCTCGGCAAAGGCTGGTGCGTTCTACTTCCTTATCTCTGTTTTGATGCAGCTGCAGGAAGGGGGTAACAAAAGCATCTTTCCAGAGAGTGAGTCAAACCTGAGTCATTTAACCTGGTTGGTGCGTTTCTATCCTATCTCTCTCCCAACACACACGTCCTGTGCCAAGTGGCTGCTGCTGACAAACGCATAAAATACAGGGAGGGTGGGGAGGTGGTGGTGGTGGTGGAATTTTGCTGAAGTTACCTCCAGTACAAAGCTCAACAACTCATCTTCAGTGCTGGGAGCCAAATACAGGTTATTTTGTTTTCAGCACAACCCCTTTAGGAGATGTGAATCCGGAGTTTTAGTTATGCTACTGGTGATGATTCCTATCAGAAACAGCTAAAATTTTTCAAGCATCAAGAATGAAACAAAACACAAATATACAAGATACAAAAAGAAATAATGTCATTAGTGGTAGGAGAGTCCTGGGAGCAGCCTAGTAATGTTGATGTGAGAGATGACTGGGAGACTCTGATTGTGGTCTACCAAGTGCCTTCCCACCCACCTCATTAAAAAAAAATTTAAAAATTTAGAAAATGAAAAAGCCAGAGTGACTGAAATGGTGTGGGCTCTGGTCCCAGCCCCTGGCAGCTCCCAGGGTCGCTCTGTAAGAGCCGAGCGCATCCATCGCAGAGGGGGGGGTGTGACTGACCCGGGAGGGGCGTCTGAAAGGAGCTCTTTGATTGCTTTTAGAGAATCATTCCCCTTGGAGAACATATTGGACAAACATATGGGAGTTCTGGGAATTATTTAATGCCAAATGAACTGAAATCAGTTAATGAGATGAACTCTCACACTTGTTGCAAGTAGCAAGAGTGTTTCTCTGTAGTAACCGACATGGTATTAGGGCCCTCGTGCAGTTCTGAGCCATTTATTAGGCAAAGGCAGGACCAAATGCGAGTATTTAATACTCCCATTGTTGCAAGGTAAAACCAGTCAGTAACCAGATCTGTCTCCTCAAATCCATCCAAATCAAAAGGCTGTAAGTTTTCCAGTAAAAGACAAATAGTAAAAGACAAACAGTAACTATTTTTCTTCCTTCCTGTTGCATATCTGATTCTTTCATTGAAAATGACCGAAAACCTATGGCAGCAGATGGGGATGGAATATGAAAGTTTTCGTAAAGGAGTTCAGATATCAGAGGAGGAAAAAAAAATTTCACTTTGAGTTTTGAAAAATAGTTCTAGGCTTTAAAATTTATAGGCAGCTTTGTATCTTTCAGTTCTTAAAGGAAAATTCCAGCAATCATTTAGCTATATGTTATTGTAAGCAAATATTTACTGTATATGCAGTTATTTACTTCTTTCCACCTCTCCTCAGATATACCCTTTTAGCTGAATGTATACTTAAGGTGAGGGAGATAAGAGAAATAACTGCTGTATAGAACTATAACAAACTCTCCTATCTCCAGGTGTACAAACCTGCCTTTGATTACTTCTAAAAACTGCCCCTCTCACAAGCACTCAAAACAAAGCTTAATCAGTGAACTGCTCTTCACCTGGGACCAATGTATCCTGAAATTATCCTTAAATTAATCAATTGAAGATTACACAATGGATTATTCACTTAGCACTGTCTGGAATGTAAATTATGAAAGGGCAGTTTGAGAAGGGTAAGAAAGTTATTTAAAAACTTTTTTTTTTTTTCCAAAAATATTGTTTGAAGTACCTCACTGCAACTTGTAAGACTGAATGTAAAGGTAGGACCAATAAATTCTGTCAGTGCAGTTACTGAACTACAATTTGCCAGCCTCATGCAGAATTAGGAGCAGCTGCAGGACTCAACATCAAAACCAGAAGAAATGAATTCAGGAGAAGTTTAGATTAGAGCAAGGAAAAAAAAGGTCAGAAAATGTAACTGAAAAGCCTCAGTGGAACAGAGCTGCATTACAGAATTAACGAGCTCCGTTACAGAACATGCACATAGCAGATCTCAGCGAGCTGAGAGTACCACGGACGCTTTTCACTGGATGAAGACATGGTCTCGTGCTTGCAGAGATGCACACGAGACGCCACAGCTGACTTCTGGCAACAGCTCAAAAAAGGGGGACTGCAGAGTGCTTTTCAGGAACTTACTTCAATTCAACAAAATTTGATTATTCCTGTCACTTTTCGTCTGACAATCTCAAAAGATTTAGCAGTCATTTATCCTCCAGAGAAGGGCAGTGGAGAGCTGCCTTTGTCCACTGCTGAAACACAGTCCTTCAGAGGTGTGGAAGAGCAGCACGTGACAGTTTAAGGACACAGAATACCTTACTACTTTAGAAGCTGACATCAGGTACCTAGATGTTCCTCTAGGTTTAAATGGGTAAAGACTCTGGCTTTAGGGATTTTTTTCTTTAAAACAATCGTTACAGACCTTTAGTGACAGCAGGAGGTGAGCCGTTTGCTTCAGCCGTAGAGGCCTACCTGCAGCAGCAGAGCTCTATCTAGCTTGGAAAAGGGGAGGGACGCCAAGGTGAACAGGGCTGTAAAAAAGATGTAAATTGCTGGTTCTGCTGTCTGCAATATGAGTATATTCCTGAGAGGTCTCATCCAGGCACTAGACTGACTCTACTTAGATCTGACAGTCATAAAATAAAGAAAACCCATTGTAAACAGTAAGTGAAGAAGGTGAAGTATACTTGGCAGTAATGAAAACAAAGCCTTAAGTGATACATATCAGCACAAGGCAAAGGCTGAGCACAAGATTTCCGAATGTTCTGTTTGCTGACACTTAATCTTTTAAGGGTAACATCAAGGTTCCTTAAACCAGGGGGATGGGGGGAAGGAAAATACCTGAACACCGTATATAAGCCAGAATGACTGTGGCAGGCTTTCCTGAGTAACACCTCACTGAGAAGCTGAGACACGGGGTATATTTACTGTATTTGACCTGCAAAAGGACACAAATTCCTGGAAACCAGGCAGAAAACTGATAGGGGAGTTTCTCATGTGTTGTTTGAACTCAAACACTTGCATGGGGAGAGGAATTGGGACAAGTATTTACAACGATAGGTGGAGGTTTGATGCTGACAGTAGACAGCACGACTAGTCATTAGGAACACTAAAAGGTGTAGTAATTTGAGAGGTATCTTAAGTCTTGCTTAGTGTCTAGGCGGTAACTTGAGAGCAAATTCCTGAAATGAGCTAGGTTTCTTTTGTACGATAGACATTTGCTACATATGTGAGGCACCAATGTAAAAAACCCCAGACCAATGGCCTGTATTTGCGAAACCATAGTTCTTCCATTTGTTTCCTTTTTTCCTTTCTTGTCTTTGAAATAAGTATGACAGAGCTGAAACCTTGAGAACCTCAGAGAACTAACTTGACTTATTTATGAAAGATCACCAGTATTTCAAACAGCACCTTCCTGTCCCACCAGATGCAATGTTGAAAAAAACCCCAAGGGTCAAAGTGCAGTTTCATTTCTACTGTTCATCAGCTGCTGCTGGCAAATCCAGCTGGGGAGCAGATTTTATAATTTATAAAACAAAATAATTTAAGAAATGGTCCAGAGCATTTGCATCACCTAGGCTACCCAACATCTGTCATGAAGTGACAACAGTTCAGTACCTACATACCATCAGGTCATTCAAACTGATGACCTGGACAGTGAATTTTAACCTGCTGCCTGCACGTTATGGGAGTCTGTGACCCAAAGGTTCTGTAACAGGTAACTACTGAAAGCACCTGTAGACTTGCGTGACATAAGGCTGCAAATCAAAAATGATAAAATCCTTGACTCAGAATTCAGCACACATCAAACATCAATCTGCTTGAGGTATCCCACCCTTTAACAGCATCCACAGGAATTCCAGGGGATTTCACAGAAGCATCGCACAAAGGTTATTTCTGCTGTCGTTTACACCGATACAGCACGTCACAACCACGTGGTCACACCAGCAACAGGGAAGATGGGAGTGACTCTTGCACATTCCATTCCCTCAGACAGTGTTGACAAGAAATCCATTAAACGAGACAGTTCCACAGATTCTGGATGTGTGTGTGTGGTTTTTTATGCGCTTCTTACCTGGACTCCCTTTGAGTGATGGCAAGATAGATTTCCCACGAAGTCTCCTCAGGAATAGCTCCATGTGGTATCAACAAACTGACTCCTACAAAAGAGCAAAAGGCAGAACTTACCTTTGGGAAAGGCACTGGACCTACAGACCAGTGCACAACGGGCCTCTGATTTACAAGACCTCGAGGGGCCGTCCACTAGAGCAGAAGGACGCTCCTCTGACATAGTGGATCTGACGACGGCATTATCAGATGAAAGGAAAATACATTATTAATATGATCCACATTAACATTTAACTGTCTTAGAGCCTGGAATTATATAGAGATATGCCTAAAAACTTCTTGCTCCAACAGAGCTCTTGAATAGTTGACTTCCCATTGTTTTGTGTCACTAACTGACACTGGATTCATAGTCTAGATGTGACTTTAGGCTTCTCTTCATCCTTGAGTACAGGCAGACTTGTCTGCTTCACCACTCCCAGAAAAGGGAATAATTTATGGAAATAAAAGGTACCATCAGCTGTTTTCTTAAGGCTTCCAGCAAGAGTGTTTGTAATCCCAGTCATTTTGATGGTCTTGTTATCCTGACAGGCAGCAACAGAACAATCTCTGTTGAGTTCCCTTAATTGTTCTTTTCATTTTTTGTTTAAAATACTATAGTCAAAAGCACGTGTGCCTTTTTGGTAACTTTTAATTTCGTCTTTGCCAGCTCCTGAAAGGCGGTTAGGGCAAGCCAGTTTTGAAAGATTTTAATCATTTGTTGAGTCTCTTATTTGCCAGAATGCCTGTTATGGTACACACCTTGTCATCTGCACAGCTCTGTTTTTTACAAGGCATAATCATGGTTTCAACTTTTCTTGAAGCCTCTTTGCCCCTTTCTAACTTTGAAATCCAACCTGATAATTCTAGGATCACAAGGAATGTCATAATGGAGAGACCACCTAACCAATCTGAATTTGCATGGAAGTCACCGTACCTTTTTGTTCCTATACGTAATAACTAGTGAATCCAAGTGCTATGATTTTCCTTTTACGCCGCTGGTATAAATCAGAAGTTAACAAGGATGCTTTCCAGCGGGTACCAGTGAAATTGAACTGTTGTACAGCATATTCAGTGCAGGGGGACTGTATTTTACTTTGCATATGTCACACAATGCGCAACCTCAGCTCAGTAGTGACATGATTGCACTTATAATTTACAATTGGCTAGCAAATTTGATCCTACATAAATGGCAGAAGGAAGTACATAAATTGCAAGTGGACCAAATACGTATTTAAATAATCTAATTGATGGGACTATCATTATATAAAGCAGCTAAATATATAGTATGGGGGACTTCTTAATTTATGACTTAACTGACTTAGCGCCTCTGCCTTTGTAATATTCATTCCTGAACACAAAAACAATCTCTGAGAAATGAATACATTCTGTGCGTTGTGCATGATCGCACACTAAACACTGTATCCCTGAATTATACACTGTTATCAATCTTCTCTAAATACAGACCACATTTTTTATGGTAACCTTTAAAGTATCCATTTTATGAAACATGAAGGATAAAGCTCTAAATCATTCAGTTCAACTAGATACTAAGAGATAAGCCTGGACACACTAGCCAAATGAAAACAAAATTGAATTTAAAGTGAAACAAAGATCACCAGAGTTTGAAAGATACCCTGGTAGCTAGCAGTGGTGGTATCTGGCTATTTCTGCTACATTTGCCATTTTGAAAAAGAAAGCATCCAACATAAGGAATTTTATTCGTCATGATATGAACGTAGTGATGTAGTGCAACATACTGCAGGACTGTGATTTTAACATCCTTTATTTGATTCTAATTTGGTGCCGTACGTTTTCAGCTAAATTAACAATTTCTTAAGTCTAAAATACGTCTCACAAAACTCTGAAGTCACAAAACAAACTCTACTTCTTAAACAACACAAACTGAGCATCTCTGCTGCGATGCTTCAGTGCGCAGCCCAGTTCCTGAAATGCCAGTTGACTTTGAAGTGCCCCACGATGGAAATCTGTCATTACTGAGTTAAAAGAAAGAGAAAACCAGAAAACCCGGAGTAAACGCTAAGGGAAGCTGCGCTGGAGTTTTCATTGAGAGTGGAAGCTATCCTCCAGGGACGCCCGTTCGTTACATGCTGCAGACTTCAATAACATCACGAGGTCTGACGACGTTAACGCAGTCAGACGTTGCTGCATGTAGATTCTGCTTTGAATACGACCCCATTATCTAGGATGCTGAGCCAGTAGCGACCCCCTTCCTGGGGAGCCCTTCTTTTGGATCAGGATCCAAGTAAGCAGCAGCTTTGATTAATATGACTTAGCTACTGAAGACATCAAGAGGCAGTAATTTATAACAGTTCAAATAGGCTAATGCCTCTTTACGACTCAGCCCAAGCTTTCTTCTGATCAGATGTCTCCTGTGTGGGCAACACACTCTACTTCCCAAAATTTGCCTTAAGGAAGCCCCTACTTTTTCTTTTTTTTTTTTTTAAACTTGGTTATAGAACACTATATCAGGCAAAATAAGTTTAATCTAGAATTATTTTATATGCTTTTAATGAGAAAGGATCTACCTACCTGTGTTTGGAACCACTAAACGGCCACCCAGGTGTCCAAAAATGGCAGTTGTCTTCAGCTCACTTGTTGTTGAAATAGAAGACAGGTTCTGAATGTACGTAGCCTTGTTTCTAGCCTGTATTGTTCCAAAAGCTCTATTATTCCCATGAGGAAAAGTTCCAGAATGTGCCTTCCCGTGGTACTCGGCCCTCTCCGTCACCCCTAAGGACACCATGAAGGAACTCTGCACTTTGACTTTGATGTCTGACAGCGGGTTGAACAGCGAGGACTCCGTCATCAGCTCCTTGTCCAGGGGGTCCTGCAGGCAGATGGGCCCACTGTACGTCCTGCTCACCGTCAGGTCCGGCTGCATGGAGGAGTTCAAGAGCAGGGAGTTGCCTGGCAGAAGGAAGCACATCAGGGAGTCACTCACTGCACTCCTGGAGAGGTTAAATCAGAAGCCTCTTTCTGAACTCTCCACCATTTCCTTTGGGACCCACCCTTCCTTCCTGATACTCTCAGAGCTCAAAATCACATAAAGTAATGTTAAAAAACAGATGAAGTGATGCAACAGATCTAACAGGTACTTGGTCACTCTGTTTTCCGCACTTCAGGCAACTCCAGAGTGAGTGAATCCAAGAAGGAACTTCCTTTTTGTTCTGGATTCAGGTTTTTGCATATACTGTTTTTCTTTTTTTTTTTTTTTTTTTTTTTTAACGTTAAAACCGATTGGGTGAAAACAAATCTTCCTGCAGACCTTTTCCATGAGCAGCACAAAATGATAGCTTCATGCCTGAGGGAAACTGGGTTGAAACAAAGTGGGACAAGAGTAATAATATAGGGAAAAATACCACAGTCATTCATTTAGGAGCATTTTAGCTCAGAAAACACTGAGAAAAAGAGAAGGAATGGCTCGATGTAGGGCCTGAATCCTTTAGCTGGTTTGGTCTTTTTTTGGGGTTCTTTTCTTTGGTTGGTTTTTAGTAAATAGAAGTTTTCCAAAGTAAGTAATTTTCTGGAGATTATCTGTATTGCAGCTTTGAAAATCTGATCACTTTAAGGGACTGCAGGTTGGGTTGCTAGCATTATAAATGCATTTCTCCGAAGAATAAAATTTGGATCACGCTGATCTGTTGTCCATATGTCAGTATTGTGCTCTCTTTTCTCAGCAAACTGAACAGAGAATTGGCCTTTTTTTCAGCTGAATTGTTTAGTTTACAAATGTTCTTATTTTAAAAACCCACAGACAGAGAACCCAAAGTAACTGAAACTGAACTAATAGCATCCTGGCATAAAAGAAATTGGCGTGCTCAGATATTTTCAGAGCATCCAGAACTAATGTTTTTGAAACATTAAGTCAAACAGACAATTCCCCAGACTCAAAACAAGACTTTCATGGCAAACTGAACAAGTTACTATTTGAGACAGTCATTGAGAATTACATGACTCTAATTAAAGGCTTGGATGACTGCGTAAACGTCCTTCAAACATCCTTGTCTACCAAGCCCTTTTTCCAATTTCTTGCAATTTATGCTTGGTGAGGAATGTCTCCCAGAAAATAAAGTAACTGTAAAAACAACAACACAAAAAACCCAACCAAACTGCAACATATTTCACTCTTCCGAAGAGAGTAGAGAGATGGGGAGACTTTCACACCCCACCTACACAACCACCCACCCACACTAAGGCAGGTCTCATGTTAGAATGTCAGCACAGAGTTAAAGACACAGGCTGTTTTAAAGTAATCACCATTTGTATTCCTCCCCACCTTTCTGTCCGAAGGAAGTAATATTCCAGGAAACATCTGAGTGTTGCTTTCAGTGAAAGTAAACATTTCTTCCATATTTTACAGTACTGGTGGCTTTCTAAAGTTTTTTTGGGGGTTTTTTTTGTTTGTTTTGTTTAAATTAATACATGTTTACACACATTTATTTCCCACAGACCTCAGAATGTGGATGTCTGCATGCTAACAGCAGCTTATAAAAATACTTAAAGTTGGGTTTCTCAAATTAACAGTAAAAAACTAATCATTTTATTGGAGTAAAGAAAATAGAAGACCTGTAACTGAACAGGAACTACAGACGCGCTTTCTGGGTTTGTTTCGATTTGGTTTATTTGTTTTGGTTTGTTTGGGCTTTTTCTAAGTCACCAATGTCAGTGTAGAAGCCAGTGACAGTATTTCTAAAGCATTTAGAGTGTGGTCAAGGAAGATGATGCATTTGTCCAAGCTGCCATGACAGAGCAGTAGCAGAGACTGTTCCAACCACCAGCCCCTGCTCCCGGTGCTGCAGCGTTCAGCTCCTCAAAGGAGCTGGAGTGCCCTCCCACAGCCAGTCCCTCAATATGAGTTCAGCATCTCTTTTCAGTAGGAGCTCTGGAGAGAAGAAAATGAAATCACAACACTAACCTTGTCTGACTGTTTTAAAATTAAATGTCTGGAAGCCTCCTGTCAGTGCAGATGAATCAATCACATCCACGCCGTACTCACTCTGACTCCGTCTGTAAAGGGTAACGCCAACCACCAGCACAGCTACAGCAATGACTGCTGCTCCCAGGCCAGAGTACAGGGCGATGTCACTGGCAGTCTCGATATCTGAAAGGAGAAGAAGCGGCTGCCAAGTCAGCAACGCTCACGAGAATGTTCTGACTGGAGCTGGCGGCCGTGAGCAAAGGGGAGAACGTGAGGCCACAGACACGTGGCCGAGGAGGTAAAGCTGGAGACATGAATGTGGAGCAGCATAGTGGAGCACAAAGGAACACTGAAAACCAAACATTTGACAGCAGGAGCAAATTTCATTGAATCACAGACTACTTGGGTTGGAAGGGACCTTAAAACCCATGAGTCCCACCCCCCTGCCCCAGGCAGGGACACCTTCCACTAGCCCAGGTTGCCCAAAGCCCCGTCCAACCTGGCCTTGAACCCTTCCAGGGAGGGGGCAGCCACAGCTTCTCTGGGCAACCTGTGCCAGGGCCTCCCCACCCTCACAGGGAAGAATTTCTTCCTTAGATCTGATCTAAATCTCCCCTCTGTCAGTTTAAACCCGTTACCCCTCATCTTATCCCTACCCCCCTGTTCAAGAGTCCCTCCCCCGTTCCTGTAGCCCCTTTCAGTCCTGGGAGGCCGCTCTAAGGTCTCCCCGGAGCCTTCTCTTCTCCAGCTGAACTCCCCCAACTCTCTCAGCCTGTCCTCACAGTGGGGGGTGCTCCAGCCCCCCCCCCGAGCATCTTCGTGGCCTCCTCCAGACTGGCTCCAGGGCTGCTCTCAACCCACTCCTCGCCCAGCCTGGATTTGTGCTTGGGACTGCCCTGACCCATGGGCAGGACCTTGCCCTTGGCCTTGTTTAACTTCAGGAGGTTTGCACGGGTTTCCTGATGCATCACTCCGTATAGGTGAGCTTCCCCTGTTTTAGGGATGGCATCGTGGTCTTTACAGCTTTTTTAAAATGGGAGCGTTGGACTTGTAACAGTCAGAGCGCTTCCCACTCATCAGCACACGCTGCCAGCCTGGGCTCCTTGCTCCTCGCTTCCCATTCCAGCCCAGTGGAGATCATTAAGGTATGGTAATACAACCCTTAAAGGCAGGACCCGGAACAACCGCAGCTCGGGAGGGCTGCTTTAGCTATCAGCAGGACTCTCATCTATTGCTAGCTTCCAGGGACATGGAAGTTTTAGGTTTGAATTCTGGAGCTAATCCAGGAGGCTGTGAATCCTCTGAAAAATCTTAGTGGAGCTTTCCCCTTCCCCCTCTCTCTATTTTTTGTGTGAGCTTTAGTCTAAGAAGGAACAGTCTGTGCTCTCACAGCTCAGAGGGGCCGAGGAGATCCCACGTATCTCCTCGGACTCCTGCAAGTGCCTTCAGTCTTTAAAAACAGGTTGGAACCCAAACCTTCCCTGTGATCCCACGCATGCACTAAGCTTACAACCAAGTTTTCTAAGACTTCAAACTTTTACAGCAGAGAAAAAAGAATTCACTGCTTTGAAAGAATGAATCCAAATGAAACCTGCAATATTATGTAATTGAATTATCCAGTCCTGCTATTCTACATCTTCTGGGATTTGGGACCACGTACCATGAAATTAAATTACTTGGCAAGTACACTTAGTGGGTCCTTAGATAGTTCCCTTAATGCCAAACTCCAGTTTAGAGAAGAGAGAATCATGTATTCACCCTCTACATCATCTGTGATCCCACTGTGCGGTGCTTCTGCTGTCAAGTGAGAAGCCCTTGGTACAGAGAGTGCACTTACTTATAACAAACGACAGTGACAAAATAACTAGGGAATCCAGGCTATTCAGTATCAGTAAATAAACTGCAATGTACAGAAATAGGGTAGGAAGTTAAATTCAGCATTTAATAAATAGCCAATTACTGTAATTACTTAATTAGTATTTGGGAGGAGGCTCCTGTTGTGCATATGTTTTCCTGCAGAAAATCAGATAACTATTTGAGCTGAATTTTTAAAATGAACATGAAACTTCCGACCATTGAGATGAAAGAAATGAGTACCTATGGGCAGCAGCAGAAAAGCCAATTTTCCTGGCTCACCAGTTTCTCATGTAAATGCAGAGCCTGACAACTACCAACAGGAGCAGCTGACTTCCTGGGAAGGCACCGCCAGCTGCCAGCACCCAGCCCAGAGCCGACTGCGCCCGAACGCGAGCGAAACGCCCCACGAGTAGCAGCAGCGAGGAGAGCGAGTGCGAAACGCTGCCTGAAGGGGCTGGAGCAGACGGGAGGGTTCCTGGGAGTGAGGCCACGCAACGGGTTTTTCACTTGGGCAGCTGAATCACAAGGAAAATAAACTGACTCAAACATCCTTAATAGGAAGCACCCCCATTCTCAAACTGTTCCCAGTCAACCCCAAATACAACATTCCGACATCCCATTCAACCCAAAATAAATGTTTTGAAATCAGTTTTACTAGGACTGCTAATTAGCCAGAAAATACTTCTGCAAAAATTCTGCTCAATTTTCCAATAACCTCATAGTGAAAAAGGTTTCTGTTTTTAACACATTTAGAACTTGCTGAGAAGGAAAAAAAAAGAAAAAAAAATCACAAAATTTCCATGCAAGTATCAGCTTTCAGAAGTGGCGTGTCACAAGTAATCACAACTAAATAAACGTGTAACTGTTACCCAGCTTCTTAAAGCATCACAGTTGCCACACAGTTCTACTAAATAAACTACTAGAGAAAAGGATTTTTTTCTGAGGCCTTTTTTTTCCCCATTTTTCCATGAGATGCCCCCTTGAAAAATGTTGTAAGGAGAATTTTGAGCATTTTCAGTTCAAAGTTCAGAATTTCAGGAAGTGATCTGTTAGCTGACAATGTGAATGTCTCAGACTAACAGCAGGAGATGCCCACGTCCTCTTACGCCCGATGGAAAAAGTAAATGCAGAAAGACAGTCCCAAAGGGAGACCCCTGACGTACCTCCCATCCAACCAAGAGAGCCCGAATCCCAACCCAGTGCCTCCATCACGTACGGGTTTACCTCCATTTTATTCTCTAGTATCAGGTGCAGAAAGAAAAGTACAGAAACTAATTACGTTTCTATTTCTTCCAGTTTTCTACTCCCAAGCTATTTTGTTGTTACAGGGAATTAATTGTGAAACTCTACTGTTGACTTAATTTTTGTGGTTAATGAGTGCAAGGAATTAGCCAAGAGAAGAAATGCTAAATATCTCCAGTGGTGGAAGAAACCTGACAGCAAGTGGGTTCTTTGCCTTTCCGGAGAACTATAGTGAGCTGGTAGTTATTTCACATGAAGCACCTTTACATCTTCCATTTTGATCATTACTTTAAAACAGAAGAGCGCTGAAAATTTGAATTACCTCTTCTACCTTCTTGGGATAATAAATTATACAAGTCTGAAACGTGCAGAAATAACCTATCAGTAAAAAATTACTGCACCATAATGGCAGCAGGTAGCAAATACAGGAGTTGATCTTTCACCATCAAAACCAGAATATAAAACCCACCTCAAGTTCTCACCTGTGAGTGATTGTAATTTATACTCTAAAGCTACTTAAATAGTTCAGCTGCTTCTTTTCAATCGATTCAGATGTCAGATAATTTAAGTCTTATACTTTTATAACTGCACAAGATTGTTGGACACAGGTTAAAGATGAGAGCAAGAATATAGAATTTTAAAAAATTAGAACAGCTTGTCTCAAGCAAAATTTTTCTGGAGAGAGAATTTTGTTTCCAGTGAATGCTTGTAAGTATCCCTAGAACTTGAATTTGACACTTTTCTATATATTTTATGATTAAAAGCTCTTACAGTTATTTTTTCTGAATTTCCTTATCTTTAATAAAATGGTCATTGTTCTGTTTCATAGAAGACCTGGAAGAGTTATTCAGGTGTTCCCAGAACTATCCCACTGCAAGGTGAAAACCCCACCCACAAACCCAAAGTAACTAAACCACACAGAGTTCAGAGGAAAAGGACATCCCCTCTGAGAACTTGGTAGGTTTGTAAATAGCTTTATCTTAAAAGAGTAAAACAAGAGTGATGTGGTATTCCTTTGAATTGTTCCTAGGGAATATATCTGCTTAAGAAAAGGAACTTTTATTTTGATTTAGGATGCTAGTATCTTTTTGGAAACAAATACTGGTTTTTTAAAGTCATTTTAATCTCTTCCCCTTTCTGTCTTTCTTATGGGTAATTCCTTTCATGAGAGACTAAAAATTAAAGGAAAAGAGAAAAGCATGGCAAATTTGGGGAACGCAGTAATTTTCTGCTTTTATTTTTTCCCAGAAGGGAACAAAGTGAAAAACAAACAAACTAAAAAGGAAAACATTTCTAGTCAACCAATTACTATTTAATGAGCTGCATCCTCCCAGCCTAGAGGAGGCAGGGGCTCTCGCAGAGCACTACGATTTTTATACATTCCAGTGGCAGGATACATGTTTGTGGTAATTGTAGCCTATACTTCACCCCTGACACTGTTACACAACATTTATTGAAAGCACATTTGATGGTAATGAAGTTTCTATTAACTATGATTAAGTTTCATAAAGCACCTGAAGATAATTTAAGATGTGCAGGAGCAGAAAATGAAACATTTGGTTTAGTACATTAGAAACGTAATTGATTAAATTATCTCATTTACAATAAGTGCTTTCCAGGAGCTGTGCGGGGCGCACATTTCCCCCCACCTACCGTTAGTTTGCTACGAGATTGGAAAGATTCTTCCCGCTCCCCATCCTCCCCCAGTTTTCTGTCACTTACTTCTGGTACCCCTTAGCAACCTGAAGTCTGTTTCTTCATACAGCCAGTCTTCGAGAACAAGGATCAAGAACCATGGAAGAGGTTATTTAGTAGAACAGGTTGTTTCTCAATTATCTTCATAATTGACTTTGATTTTGCATCAACGATGATCCATGCAGTCTTAAACTAACTTCCTGTTTGGCTGAATAGCAACAAGCTGTATTATATGTTTCTAACCCCACAGCTATAAAGAAACCCTCTAATTCTCCCAAGTATCTTCTATGCTAAAATCAATTCCATTAAAGTTACTTTTTTTAATAAATCAGAAGATAAAGCGATTTGACTGATATTCTTTCCAGATTCCCTGATTAAATGGGAACTGCGCAGGTACACGAGCAGAACCGTATCAATTGCCTGAGCTACGTTATGACACAGACCAACTGTACGTGACCAATTAGGAGACGAGTCCAGTGAGACAAGATGACAAAATTAAAACCACTTAAGCGGCCAAGGCAGCCACAGCATGTTTTTGAGCTATCTAAATTTGATTTTGGGTATCCTTAGAAATACTTAAGAACTGGAAACGTAAAGGAGAAGTATTCTCACCACAAGCTTTCTACGCATTCGGAACTGTTTCCTGGTGAAGCCGGGTGGCTGTTGTGCACCCTACACCGTATTAAAACACCTTTTCAAAAGCCAAACACCTTTCACTCACCCAGGCTGTAGCCATCTTGCACAATAACTGTGCTCCTCTATAATTACTATTTTTTTTATCACATTTTTGCTGCCATTTAGTTACGTTCCTTTGTAAATAGTTACAAAGTTGTCAGTGGATTACATGGATTTGAACTCGACCAGATCCTTTAAAACTCTTGGTTGATCAGACAGAGGAGTACTCTGGGATCTGATAACCAAACAGGCTTCGTTCAAACCAGCAAGAAATTTTTCTGCAGTCTACAGCACATGAGCTCAAAGGAGCTACAGCTCAGGTTAAGATTTCCACACATTTTCCTAATGTTTTAGGGCTCAAGTTCCATAAAATTTCAAATAATCTGATCACCCTATGCCTCCATATCCTGGAGGAATGTCCGGACTTAATACCTACATATTTTGTAATATATAATAGAAGAATCTGTCTTCAAAGAAGATAGAAGCAATTGCACGTGTTACTTCTCAGTACAGGTGGATTCTTGTTTTAAGTCCTTTAAAGGAATTAACCCAAAAATGTGTTTTATGAATCTATTTGTCAAAATTCGAAGACAATTTTTTGCTGAAAATGAAGCAGTCAGAAATCTTCAAAATTTTGTGTATGGTCTATGAAAGAAGCAGCAATGTGTTTGCTTTAAAGCAGATAGGCCTCACGGAAATTGTGGTTTTGATGAAATTGTGTCTTTTTTCTTTTCTTTAAGAAAATCTTTCAGTTAGGCAATTCACTCCAAATGTGTTCCTCTAAACTAGAATTCCACTGAAATCAGGCTAAGACTGAGGAACAAAGAGTGCAGGGTAGAAGCCTCCCCAAGCAGTATATAAATGACATCTATATCCTCTCTACAGCGTAAAGCATATAAACACCCTCTACCAGTTGATAAATGAAGGCCGACGTGAGCTGAACGAGATCAGACAGAGGCAGCAGCGGAACCAGATTTGACCCAAGAAAGCCAAACTCCTGTATTAATTCCTTTTTTTCTAATTACAAGTCCTCAAGAGATCAATTTCCAGATAAGCATGCCTGTAGAAAGGGCTCCCAGTCAGACACAAATTACTAAAGAACGGTCGCTTTTCGATTTTTAGTCTAAAATCTATGATCACAAAGTTGCTAAGAAGATGCTTTCAGTAGATGTGAAAGCCTTTCATATAACCTTCAGTTTTATTTAGCTCCTAAACAAATAAAACAGAATGGCAGAGAAGATGAGAGAAATCATATTTACAAGAGAAAAAAAATAACTTACTTTGGGATTTTATTTCATGAAGAGGTTTTTTATCTGAGAGAGAGAGAGAGAGAGAGAAAGTTGCACTTAATAAATTTACATGGAGCATATCTATTTCCTATATCGCGTCTGTCTGGCTCTATAAATGAAACATTTTCTGCTTGTTTGCTGACAATATGAATATTTTATGCTGTCCATATTTTTCCCTTCTTTTTTTTTTTTTTTTCCCTAAATCTCTTTCAAGATGTTTCTTTGCAGTAATTTCTCACTTGGTTAATTCAAGTATTTGTTAGCTTTATTGGATGCTTTTATTCAGAATATTATACAGCTCAGCAATAAGGAAGTTCCATACTTTGAAGCGGATCGCTTGCAAAGGAAGTCGGTTAAGAACTGATTATTTCTTTGTATGTTTGATATATGGAAAGGTTAGTGATGGACATTTAAAAAACTAATTTATAAAATATAAAAGTGTACAGTATAGTCACATTTATGTTTCTAAATGTACACCAGTAATGACACCTCTACGTGGATATAAAGAACACCCAGAATCAATGTACCACACACACGTGCAAGTATCAAACAGGTTTATACAGCAGCGTCTCTCAGCAATGAGGCCTCTCTGGTCTCCCCTGTTACAACCCGGTACCCGAAGCACAAACCCTCAGGGAACGGGAGGCTGGGGCCGGCGCAGCACCCGCACCACACTCTGGAGGTGCCCGTGGCACCCAGCGACCCCCCGGGCCGGCCAGTCCCGGCGCAACAGGCCGGAGGGGATGCGCCCACGACCCCAGGACCCTGCTTACGAACTCAGGGGGTGGGGAGGGTGGCCGGGGGTGTCAGTACAGCCACGCCTCAGCTTCCCAGGCAGCATGCCTGACTTAGGCACCTTTTCCAGTACCTTTTCTTGACAGGTTGTCTGCAGAAAACAACAGAACCCAACAGATAACTTACTCATTTCTCTGAAACGCGCCATGGGCTCGCAGTTCAGCAGAATGAAATCTAATAGAATAAAATGCGGGACAGAAGCCCTTAAGCAGATAAGACTCTATCCACGTTGTGGCACTTTGCGTTGTAACTGACTGAGCTGTTCACCAATTTATTTTTTGGATTTCTTGTTGAACGAAGGATCCGGTATTGGCCACCTCTAGAGGTGGGTTCCCAGCAGAGGCACCGTTAGTGCTGTCCTGCGATGGACCCTGGGATACAGCAGTCGGGACAGAAACCACCTCGAGGGACAAGATCTTTTACTCTGTGATAACGTAAGCAAAGGGACCACGAGGCACCTTCTATTATTTTTACTATTTCTGAAAACGATCAGTTTAGTAATACTTAACCCACAAGATTCTTGGGTTTTGGCTTTGCCAAAAAGCTGGGTGTGTTGCTTTCTTTCCTTCTTTAAGTTGTTTTAATTTTTGCTAGGAAATGATAGACGTAAACACCAAATGAACAGTGTCAGACTCAGCTCTGCAGTGGAAACATTTCCATGCTGCTGACACAGTGCTATCTACAGAAAACTGCAATGGAACTGAAACGCGTTTGCCACGTAAACTGGTGAGATTGCTCGATCCAGAAGCCTCTTGGCAATATTCAGTATCACGGCTGGTTGAAAAATGGAAAACAACATTATTTGTGATTTATGATGCATTAGTAAAAACATGGGTTTAGTTCATCTGCTTATGGCCTACTTGTTTGTTTCTTTTTTGGGCACTGGGAAAAGAAATCAATAGCTTTTGAAGTTGTAAAAAAAATAACTTTAAAGCAAATAGATAAAAGTAAACCAAAAAACTCTACAAACCCCTCTCTTTTTAAGCAAAGAAAAAGCTTTCACCTCTGCAAGACAGAGAGAAATCCACCATGGAAAAGTGCAGTGTCAAGAATGCTGCTAGGGAGTAAACAATGAAAGAAAAATATGCAAGAAACCAGTAAGTTATTGGGACTATCTTGAGGGAAAGTGACCTTTGCGTTCAGACGGAGGCAAGCTCTGTTCTCCCAACTTGGCAGGCCCAGCAATCTTTCATACATATCAAAACCAAAAATAATTCTACCTTTCTTCTGCATGTAAGTTTGTATCTATTCAGCTGTTACAAGTCCTGGAAGAAACGCCCTGAAAGAAAAGCACTTTCAGGTGCTTCTCAGTGAAGGACTGGACTATCCCGGATCCAGCCAGAAAATGAGAAACTGAAGCGAGGAAAAGGATGTTCCTGTGGATGAAGGGGTGTCACCTCTGGGGTATTCCCAACCGCTCCTGTCAGGGACTCAGTAAGGAATGGAGAGTAGACCCTGTTTTATCACCATTTCATTCACCGACTCCAAATTTGAAAATTCACACTACGGATGAGTATTTTTTCTGTCAGTTCGGAATCGGGTCTGTGCTTTCCTGGCATCTTATGTTCTCCCCCTTACTTTCATTTGAGTTCTTATTTGTTAACCAAAGAAATGTTTCATTTCTATTTTTGCCTCACGAAAGGAACAAAGTTAACAAGTTGTGCCTGATAAATAACCTCGGAGAGATTAGTTTTCTGTAGCACAGTACTGCATTTCCTTCACAATTCCCCGCGGGATGAAAAGCAAAGCAGAAAAGGCACGTATTGGAAGATGAACAGGGGAAAAAGATCTTTAAAAAATAGGGTAATTGCATCAATTCCTATTAGCTGGGAAAGCAATTACAGCCCTAAAAATAATCTGACACAAGTACACACATACAGCGTGACCCATAAAGGAGTAATACTGTCACACTCCAAGATGAAAGGAACAAGAGACACTCAACACTCGCGGCTCTGGGAAGGCGTCTGGGAGTTGGGACGCAGCCCGCGCTCCGCGGTACCGCCCGTCCCAGCAGGAGGGACAGGAGGGACACACCAGCTTATCCCAAACCCGAAGAACGTGTGGGCCGGGGCTGGACTCGGCTCCCCCAGCACCCACCAGTCCGCGCTGGCGTGGCGCCAGGCCCTGGCTGCTCCTGCACCGCTCAGCTCCCGGGGAGCCCCGCGGCACGGCGAGGCTGACGCTGACAACAAATTACACTGCAGCAGATTTTTTTTTTTGCCACATAATACCTGGAGATCAGCTTCTGATCCCAATATTAGGTGAAGGTAGAGAGAAATCTTCCATTTTATTTGTCTTTGGATTAATTTTAGAGTATTGTTGTTAGCTCACAGTTCCCCTAACTCCCATCTCACCTTGTAAGAGGAACAGAAATTCTTTACCCACTGAGATTTCTGCATGGAAAATCCAGCAGCAGCAGATTTCCCTCCGCCCCCCCGATACTCAGCATAAGCTGAGAATTTAATTTTGTTAATTTTAAGTAGTATTGCTTTGATGTCAACATATGCATCCCTAGTAGGCTCAGATTTTAAATGGCTTTTCATTTCAATCATAAAATTTGGGTTTTATTACTCATGCCACTTATACTTTGTAAAATGAGTTTGACAGTTCATTTTCAACATTGAAGTTATATTTCACAAACTTTGTGTTTCACAGCTGACAACGAAGTTGATTAAATCTGTACAGAATTTACTCATATTTTTAAAAATGCTTTTTGTATCTTTTTACCCATAATGATCCATTTTTTTATTTTAAAGAAGGCAAGTTCTTCACATATAGCATATTAAGAACACTGTAAGTCTATTAAGAGCATTTTAAGTCCCACGTATAGAAAAGTGATTTGCTTCTCAAAGACAAACCTTTTGCTATTCTGGACATTTTGCTATTTCTGGACCATTGCACTGGTAACGTGTCTGTGAACAGAACTCCAAACACACAGCCCCTTCTCCTCTCTGTGCACTAACACCTTGCAGTATGTAACACCCTTGTTCACACAAAAAGCTTCAGAGGGTTTATCCTAGAATAGTTCCTGAAAACGCACCCCTGGAAGCAGCAGTATCAGCAACAGTCCTCAACAGACAGTGGGCAAGCACAGCCCCAGCCCTTTGCTCTCCGTGACAGGAGGACTCGTGCTGACGTTACAGCCATAACTCACCACCGTACAGAGCGACAGGGACGTTCCAAATCCTGCCTGTAGACAGGGTCTGGGTGAACTCCTCGGAGAGAGAGGCTAAGGAAGGAGAATTAACAGCTGGAGAAGCCACCAGCAAAAGCCCACGTGATGCAACCTCACTGTTGGTACAACAGTGCTCAGACGCCCAATCTGTACCTGAAACCATCCCTGCTACAAGGACTCAAGGAGTTTTGGTGATTTTCCCCATGGAATGAAGCCATCACCATCAAATAAAATGTGCATCATGACTCTCAGTGCTCTTCCCCAGGCCACGTGCTCCTTCCAGACTACAAAATAAGCGTAAGACCATATTTGTTCCTCTGCTACCTCTGAAGCGTAAGCGCAGCGTGGAAATGACGCACAGGACTGACAGGTAACTACACCAAATGAAGGGATATTCTTCTCAAGGAAGGACAGGTGATCTTTACCACCTCGCAATGTCGTTAAGGCTTTTCTTGGAAGCAGTGACCTGGATTGGGCCACCTTTTGTTAACTCTGGTGAAAACCACAGGAGGAGCCAACTCGATGGTAAGTCAGCTCGTGACTGTCACAAACAACGGTACGTGTGCAGCCCTCAGCTGCGTCCTTTCATGGCCCTTTCAGTGCAGCCCTCTGCCAGGCTTCCCATGGAGATGCTAATCTGCACACATGAATGGATTCTGGATTTATCGAGCCATCTGCGGGACGGGCATTCAGTTAATGTATAGGAAGGAGAAAGACCTCAGAAAACATCACGTGATCACCACACTGGTCCTCAAAAGCTGAATGAATTGCACTGCTCACAAATTCTCACTAGTTATTCTTTTTTAAAACATGGGGAAGGAAAAAGGTCTAAATTTCATTAATGTACTTTTAAACACTGAAGCCCATCTGCCTGACACCTTGGAGCTAGAGCTGTTCTGGCACCCTGGAAACTTTAAGTAGAGACATATAGCAGACTGCTGGGTATTCCCTTCCTCCAAACCCAAACAAAATCTTGCTTAATGCCTCAGCTGAGCTGTATGTATTTCTGAAGCCTGAATAAATACAGAGGATGCTATCTGCCATTAAGAATTTTTTTAAATCTCAGGGCAAAAAACAGAGCTCATTTTGTTTCAAAAATTATTTTCCTCATCTCTCCAGACGTACTTCAGTGAAGAACTGGTTGGGCCCAGCGGCTGTTTCTTCCTCTCTGAAACTACCAACCAGTACGAGGCAGGTGCACGTGGGGGAAGGTGCCGGCACTCGCGCTACCGTGAGCGCGCAGGTGATGGTCTGGAGCCCAAGGCTCAGGGTTTACAGCCACACTCCTGCTGTGTGTATCACATGATACCTGCCAGGCATCACATGAACACGTATGTGTAACGATGAAGAAGGAAGGGTAATGCAGTACCATAGAAACAACAAAAGAGGACTATCTCAATAAAAAATTAAAGAAAAAGTAGACTTATTTCCCTTTAGATCTTTCAGCCCCAGCATTCCTGATTGCTCCCACGGCTGCCATTTCATTGCTAGAAAGCGATGAGGTGACGGTATCAGCCGTGGGCAGGGAACGGGATTCAGTGTAGGAATAAACTTGTGAATGTCCCCTTTGTT
The DNA here is from genome assembly GCF_047716275.1 of Strix uralensis. Classification (NCBI taxonomy): domain Eukaryota; kingdom Metazoa; phylum Chordata; class Aves; order Strigiformes; family Strigidae; genus Strix; species Strix uralensis. The sequence goes on from NC_133999.1 coordinate 1,765,619, forward strand.
TTGAGACTGGGCAGCTGTCCCCGCGTGTTCTGCAACTCTCCAGCTGCAGGGCTGATTTTCTTGGCTCTTAGTTGTTTGTTGATAGTAGCAACTACCAAATGCCAGATGCTTTCCAGACATTTATGAAGGGCAAATCCTTTTGCAGGGAACTCACCATGAAGGAGATTTGCCTTTATTTAATTTCTGTGTTAAAGGCAACAAATAGAGTAAACCTTGACCTTAAACAGCTCTTGCACCAAGAGCATTCACGTAGGTGATTTGTCAAATTACTCGCAAGAAAAGGTAGAAGGCCAAGTAGTACATTCTGTGGAACGCGTTGTAGCAGGTGGTTGTAACTGCACATTGCAAAAAACCTTTATTTGGATTTTTAGAATCATCTGATAATTAATAGGTAAAGGATGTGCTGCACAAATCCAGTGACTCGAAAGCACTGTGGATTTCAAACTTGACATATGCAGCCCTCTGGAAACAATCTAGTTTTTCACAGTAGTGTTTCGGCCCGCAGAGTTCTACTGACAGGGGGTGTGGCAGCTACGCGACATCCCCGGGTTACAGTGCCTGTTTCAGGCCACAGCTCCTGAATCCAGTTCCGTGCCAGCTGCGACTCACCTTGGATGCAAAGCCCTTCAGTGCAGTTCTCTGACTCTTGACTCAAGCCCTCGCAGTACTTTCCTCCGTTTCTTGGAGGCGGCGCGATGCATTCCCGAACTCGCAGGTGCTCACACTCTGGGCTGCACACAGACCACTCGCTCCACACCTCCCAGTTTCCATCCACTGAATGGGGAGGAAGGAAAACCAAGCGTCACCGCTGCGTAGCGAACCGGCGTAGTTAAGAGATCCTACCAGGAACACTTCTTTCATCTCCTCAGGTCACAGCAAGTAAAACAAGTATAATTCTCAGGAGAAATAAATGTAGTTTTATCAGACGTGAAGTTAAAATCCAGCATTAGAATGTACCACCTCAAGTGTGCAATATGGAAGGTTTTTAAATAGCACCAGTTTATAACATTCTGCAAATACAGTCAATTAAAACCACGGGAGGAAACGTTTCCTTTGCCACCTAGCTATTAGCTTCTAATGTTTCCATACAAATCCTACCTTAAACCAGGCTGACGTAGGGAGGCCACACATTATCCTACCAGAGAAATGCTGCTGACATTTACAGAAAGAGCATCGCTGGCCTTGTAGACTTCTGGCTAATGCCCTGAGCAAGACAATGGATCAATATGTTGCTTTGCTGACTGATTTGTAGCTGTCTCTGACCCTCTCCCAAATGAGAAGGGCTTCCACAGTTCCCTTTCTTTTTCATGCATAAATCAGATTGAAGAACAGTCAGATGAACACAGAGACATATATAAATAATATTAAGTTCTTTAAACCCCAGTTCAGGACACGCTCTATCTAAAAACTCCTAAAAGCTAGAAGAGAGATTTGCCAGAATCCAGACAAGTTATGCTGCACCCATGAGCACACACACGTGCACACAACCCTACTGGCTTTCTTTATGTGAAACACAAATTCCCAAATCAGGTAAGGGAGGTTTTGGGTGAACAACTGAGGAAATGTACAGTGTTCAGGGATGTAACACCGTGCTCCGTGTAGAGCATAAGCTCAATTTCAAAAGTTAATATACTTGAAAGCCAACTTTTTCAAACTAAATAATCCTTTTTAGTGAAGTTTTCAGTTTATGTTTCTGTGTTTCTCTTTCTAGTGTCACTAACGTCACCTCTCCTTTCCCTATACCCCCACCCCCTCACCTGATTTTTCATATTGAACCAGCTGCTGTTTTGTTATTGAGTATTTCAGCTTCAGTGCAAGTTAAAGCACTGACAGACCTGGCAGACCAGGCCACAGGTGCTTGTGGCTACTGCTCCGACCTCACACGAGGCCCTGAGCTGGAGTCTAAACAAGGATGCAGTATCTCCAATTTCCTTTTTGACCTCAGTGGGCACTTCAAAGCACAACTGTCTGCCTGGCGTTCCCGACTGAAAGAGCTCTCCCGCACGCGTGACATCCACGTTACTCCTTAGCAAACTGTGCATATCTCACCAGGGCAAAGAGAAGTGCAGGTGATTTTCTGCACGGACATTCCTTCACAAAAGGCACCTCCATTGAGCGGGGCAGGGTTGGTGCAGGTCCGCGATCGCTTCTGCCAGCCCCGGCCACAGCGTGCGTTGCAGTTCGACCACTCGGTCCACGACGACCAGCCGCCATTAACTGCAAAACACAAACGCCGGAGGGCGCGGTAGGTGCTGGGAGACACGGAGCAACAGAGCTGAGCCCATCACTTCATTCAAAGGCAGAATTTTGCTTTCTCATTCCACAGGTAAGTTCCAGGCTGAGGTAGGAGCACTGCTACCCATCCCACAGCCTGTCCTGTACCTCTCTAGGCAGGTGCTTCAGGGTTTCTGGATACAGGCAAGGCTTATTTATGTGGCTGGATCTTCTTAATATCTGGAGCAAGGACTGTTATTATTGACATAACTTCTGGGAATCCATCTCAAACCAACCCCTCCTAACTCTGAGCACTCTAAGGGCAGCAGGATCTCAGCCGGGCGCAACAGAACCCAAACGCATCACAACAGGAGGGCGGTCAGCCACCGCACTACATGCTAAAAATATAAAGTACCAGCAATAAAAGCACACACGTCTAAGTTTTTCCATAATTATCACATTCTCACTGACCATAGACCACGACTGTTGCAGACATGCTCCTCCTCTTGGCAACGATGTTGGCAGCCATGCAGGTGTAGTTCCCCGAGTCAGAGAGGCGCGCCTGGCGAATGATGAGGTTGTGGTCTGCTCTGGTGTCAATGTTCTCATCCAGGTTGGAGTCTATGGGCTCCTCGTTCTTCAGCCATTCCACCTGCAGAGGGATGGAGCAGAGAAGAACATGAAGTAGGAAAAGAAAAGATAGAAGCAGAAAAACTGCAGAATTCTATTTCAATGATTTCACTAATAAATGTCATTGTGACCTTTATGATAAACATTGAAAGTGAAGCTAGGATGGGATTCCCATCAAGGTAGACACTCAGAAATTCAGAAAAAAAACTATTCCTATTCTGAAGATACTAGAGCTTATCAATAAAGGCGCACCAAAGGAAACGCTAGGGCATGATAAAATAACAAAAAGAAAACGGTAAAGAGCTCGTTCAGAGATGCAAGGGTGTGGATTATAAAGGAAATATTTTTCTTCTACTGGGAGAAAAGGGAAGAAAGATGAGGAAGAAGAGGATAGGGGGAAAAAAAAGGAGGAGAACAGTTAATCCTGCTTTTCCTTGTGGTATTAGGTAGTTAGGAGGCTGTAAGATTTAATCCAAGGAATCAAGAAGTGATGATAAAAAAACCTGGGTAATTGAATGTATTTAATTTACCTCCTGGTTCTCTTCACCGTAAGTATTAAAGCTTGAACCTGAAATCATTTTCTTAAATAATTGCATCTTGTTATTTCCTCTATATTTGTTCTTGAATCTCTACTGTGTATTTTGTTTTTATTGTAAGTATTCATTTATTCAATTATCATCCTATTTAGGGGAGCCCTTTTGCCTTCCCGAAGAGAATGAAAAAACAGAGAAAAGTCTGTAAACCTGTAAAGCCAAATGAAGGCACCTGATGCCTTGGGCTAACGACCTCATTAATCTGATAGGGAAATGCTTCCTTTGACTCAAGGAGCCGAGACATGACCAGTGGAGATTAACACTCCAAGGGAAAGTCAGCTAACGAGTGCCACTTTCCCCCCCCCCCCCTCCCCCTAAACCTCAGAGGAAAGCAGCATGGGCTGGTAACTTAGCAAGGCTGATTTTTATTCAAAGAAAATGGAAGAAAATCTCAACCAAGAGAAAGTAAGAAATATTTAAAAATACTCCTCTTGATATACGGTGCTTTATGTGTTCAAACAATTGGAGAACGATCAGTTAAGCTTTGTAATAGACTGAGATGACATGTAAGTACTATAAATGCCGCTTTTTTTGAGAGGGAAACAGACAGAAGGATGAAATCGCTTGACATCACACACAGTGAAGAGCTAAGTCATCGTAACAGTCTCAGTTTACATAAACATTCTTAAACCAGAGACCATTAGTGTTTGTTGTCAAGGTACATAAATACCGTGAAATGCTGTGTATAATATATTTCAATATATCTTCTCTAATTCACCAACCAATGTATCTCTGAGTAGACCCAGGAATTATCTGCAAGGCATTTCTCTACTTGAAACATTAAAAAAAAAATAGTTAAGGCATGGTAAGCTGCTGTTACAGAAGTGAAAGATTAAAAATAGAAGCAGAATCAACAGATTCTATTAAAAGGCTGAATAAATGTACATTATTTTAATAGCTTTTCTGGAGCTGAAGGAGGTATGGCTGTACCCTGAAGTCAAATACCCTTCTCCTCTCAGTCCAGATGAATAACCTCGTTTAGGAACTTGTGGAGGACTTGGAACTTTGTGGTAATGAGCTTACAGATTTGCTAGCTACAGGCATCCATTAGCACACTGCTCTGCGCAGATGGTCTGCAATTTGTAGATTTTCCAGCTTATAAACAAATCTGGAAAAGCTGACGGTCAAAGGCAATTAGGTTCCATGCCAGACAGCAGGTTCCCCTTCCGGTGGCAGCAGCCACGCTGGGCAGCCGGGGGCAGCCGGAGCTCCGCGCGCCCCGGCACCGCAGCTGCAGACCCACCTCGGAGAGGATCCAGGGCTGGGGCACTCGCATCCCACACGGCGACTACTGAATTAAATCAAGTGATTATCTTACACATCTGGCAAGAGAGGCGTTACCTGAGTATGAAGTACATTCCACATTTCATACCGAAAGTAGTTAAAAGATTTTAGCTCTACATACTCTTCTCCTCAAACAAAGTGGTACCAAAGACAGAACGCCACGTCAAAGCCTACATTAAGTGTTCAGGACAAACCTCTATTTCTGCATTCTTATAAAGCTGTCATAGCGCTGGTATGTTTTTCCTCTCAAATCTTAACCTTTTTAAAAATTTATTTCATTAAACAATCTCCTTCACAAAAGTTTGGAGAGTTTTGTGACACACGACCTCGCACGCTGCAGCGCACAGCCGCGTGCACAACGACAGCGACGTTTCCAGACGGTGAGTTCCGGAGGAGACTCTGCCCCAACGCCTCACCCCCTGAATTTGTGTTCCCCAGCGCTGCTCGGAGACGCGGTCGTGCTTGGGCACCAACTCAACACCCCCAGCAGCTTCGGCAGCCTGAGGGGAAGTGCCGGAGCCATCCCAGGAGTGGCGGGGCTGTCGCTCCCCGGGCTGAGGGACGCACCGACTGCGGGCGGCCGGGCACAGCCCCACTCAGTCCAGCAACGCCCAACTCTTCCCTTCCTAATCTCTCGTTCAAGGGAGTGCATTTCCCTTTGGTCTGAATAAGAGGAGGAACAATCAAGCAATCCTTTTACTATTCAGTTTCCCTTCTACAGTTAACTTTAATATTAATTATCAGAGGGGGTTTCAGCAAAGAAACTAGGAATGCAATTTAAATTATGGAACAGCAGTATTAGCATAAATCAAGTGACAGAAATTCAATAGTCACAGTCAGAATCAAACTCACTCTGTGCAGTGTAATGGCAAACAGCCACATTCAGTGAAATGACAAACATGACTAGTATTGCTAGAGTTCATTATTTCATAAGTATATTTATAAATTTTGCATTTTGACTCTCATCAAGTCAGGGGCTCTTGCAGGGCAGTGATGGGGGCACGGAGGGTTCAAGGCCCTCGTTACTGTTACATCAGCACTTGGGGCTATTTTTCCTGTAGACAACTTTTCCAGGAGGGAGTGCAACACTGATCCCTTGTTTACTGAGTCTGGGACTGCAAGGCTTGGTGAATGAAAAACATGTACATTAAAGCAAAGCATTTAAAAGAATGATGATCACAGTGAAGGGAGAACATTAAACAGACAGAACATAAACACAAAAGTGTTGAGAGATGTGCGATCAAAAGATGATTTGTAAGTGGGGGCACGCATTGCCTTTTGCTTCTTATCTGGAGGCTTGATGACACTGTGAATACTCATCTCTATTTCCAGCCTCCCCCTCCCTTGAAGGAAACACAGACTTACTCAAGCTCTCTCACTGCCTCTGCCTCAGCAGACAAATGTTTTCAAAGATGGAGAACTAAGGGATGAATTTATAGGATAAACTGATAAGTTTAAAGGAGTCATGATGACAAAAGGTTGTTGTTACTTGCAGTGATGCAACCTTTGGAAGAATTCAACACACACACAAAACAACCAAGTAAAATAAAGGCAACAAAGAAACCTACAATGTCTCCATCCTGAAATGGGGCACGATGTTCCGAACGGCCAACCCGCGATGCCTGAAGAGTACACTCAGAACTCATCAGCATTTAACTTCCCTCGCTTTATCGTCAGTGGAGGTCATCCCGTTGCTTGTAGCACAATGGAATACAATTCTTTTTAAGAATTTTTCTGTTTGAAGATCTTCAATGTTTCTATTCTGAGCTAGACTTAAAAACTTGTAGAATATACCATAAGTTCATATGAAGATATTTGATTTTTTTCCCCTGAAATTAAAATCTGCTCAGAATTAAAATGCCCCCATCAGTTTCTAACAAAGGCTAATCATGTAATGATCTACAAAAGAAATGCAGGGGCAGATATGGATTAACTCAGCTACTACAGATTGGGTGGCAGCAGATGAATTAGCATAATCATAAATTTGTTCCAATTACAGAAAGCAATTATCAAAGACCAGCTTACAGCAATATCAAAGTAAAATCAGTTAAATACCCCATATCCTAGGTAGATTATGATGGGAGTTAGCGAACTCTTTTTCTTTAGAAATAAAGCTTATCCCAACTCACCCACGTTTCTCTGCTGTTCACAACACTAAAGAGCCCGTCGGCGTCACATCGCAGACACACAACTGCTGTTGGAGCTGCGCAGGGGACGGGCTCTCACCGTGCTCAGGCCGGGCAAAATCAGCGCTGACTGGCGTCTGTATCCACCCAGGTACCACGGACACATCTGCAGCTGCCACACAGCAACTTCAAACTCGCTGGGGCCTCGCAAATACCCGTGAGAATACTGCGGGAGGCAGAGCTGAGCCACCCACTGTAGGGAAGCTCTGGCAAAGGTGGCTACTGCTCCCTTAAAACTCTGCCCATTTTATGGGTTATAGTTGTGGCTTCTGTGCCAGTAGAAGGTTATGCCCCAAAAATCGCAGCTGCCTTTGTGCCTGATGGCAACACACTGGGAGCATTTTATTTCACCTGACAGGCCTTTACACAGCCATCACCTGTGTGATTCAAGGAGAGAAGCTGGCTAACTCCAGACGAGGAAAGAGCATTCTCCTGGCGAAGCACTACTCCTCCTTTGCCAAATTTGAGAGGGAGGCTACGCAGCTGTTAAACCTCCTCTAAGACTAAAGAATATTCTTATTTCCAGTAACAGAAATTACTTGTTTGGTAGGTTTTAATACCAAACTTATTATTTAAACCTTGAAGCTTAGAGTAGGTCAGACATCGGTTATGGGCCTTAAATGATGTGACGCACCAAGAGCCCTTCATCAATTGCTCGATCTAATTTAAACATCCCAAGAGCTGGCTGTCCACGACTGAATTTTCTATTCTTTCTAGCGTATCTTGTTTGAGACTATAAAGAGATTTAATACCCAACAGGAACAATACAACTCAGAGCTCTTGTGGGCACAGATGATAATTTTGTAGGTCAGGAGACAAAAGACCTTGGTACTCCTGATTTTAGATTATACTGTTCTGCCCTTTAAATACAACATCTGACTTTCTCATGTGGTCAATAACCAGAGTACATATATATCAAAGATAATATAGTTAGAATGTCAGCTTCTCTTGAAGAGAGAATCAATTGCTTTCTCGATGCAAGATAAACGCTTCAGGATTTAAGATGAGAAAGGTCAACACCTGACTTACAGCAGCACAGATGTTTCTTATAGCACAGTCAATTTACAGATTTTAAATATTCTCTCTCTCTCAGATGGAGAAAGCAGTAAACACATCCTTAACCTTCCTTTAAGCCAAGATCACTATTCATTATGTTCTTAGAGAACGAGCCAATATTTGTATGTTTTGGATAAAACTGTTTTGTCAGTCCCGGATTCACTTAATATTTTAAATGTAAGTACAACAGGCTAGTGTTTAGACAGTGTGGTGGCAAAAGCAATGAATAAATAGGTCTGGTGCTGCTCATGAGACTGCAGATAACCGCACTGACCACAACTCTCTTCTCCGATATCTTACACTTCCCTCGTGGCGAGGCAGAGACTGTCTCCTTGGGAACCAGACACCAGCAGAGGCAGCACACCAAGGAGTACGACCAAACACCACGTTTACAAGTGACAGCGATGGTAAATACTTCTCAGGTATTTGGCCACTTGAGATGAAGTGCTTCATAACCCCACATTTTGTCAGTGACTCATGTATTTCTCAAGCATTTTTTCCCCCCAATTTCTTTATTCTCAGATTTCTCCTACTCTATACATCTGCCTACTGCAGCTGAAGGTGCCCACTGCCTTGTCATTACTAACATTAGCTCTAACTTTGCAAGGGTCAGAACTGTGTATCTGATAATAAATATCCAAAAAACAACTTTAGTGTGAAGCTGTTAAAAATACCTATATACGTTAAAGATAAATGTAAAGATTCTTGTGATACAGAGGACAAAAAGTGTGTTGGGCAGCAGCAAGGGAAAAAAGAGGCAGATGTCTTCACACATGGACCATTTAAAGAAAATGTAACAAGAAACAATACGGAATGTAGGTGCGTTTTTATGTGTCCTTTGTCTGTAATACCCATCTGACATACCCATCATCTGCTTTTTAATTAAACAATCCTCCCCTGCAACTTTCAATAGAGAGGAATAAAGTTCACACATGAAATTGTGACCTGACAGAACCAAGCTATCCAAACTGACAAAAAGGCTTTAAAATAGGTCTCTCAGAGACACCTCCTTGGATCTTCATTCTTCTGATGCTGCTGTGATGACAACTGCACAACAGTGAACATGATCTTGAAGTTGATTCCAATGCCATTTCTGCTGTTTGCCATGAAGGTACTTAATTAATTCAGTATAAATAATACAGAAGGCATCTCTACCTGAGCTCTTAGCTTCCCAAGAACAAAAATAACACTGTTATATATACAAAAGAACTAGGCAACACCGTATTTCCCCCCCTAGAACCTGACTTTGCATTAAAAAAGAAGGAAGAAAAAGGTTGAGAACTTCTAAAACTCAGAATACCTAATTTCTAGCTGAAAGCTTTTTAACTGGAGAAGAAAACATGTTTGAAGCTGACTTCTTTTCTACAAAAAAAGTTTCTTTTAATAGAAAATGTTTGCAATAGATTCTCCCCCACATCGTGACTAACAGCAGGTGTATCAGGCTTCTGACACTTTCTCCACTGACTCCAGAGCAAGCCCAGGGAGGCTGCATCGCTCGGCTAACGTTAGATTTTATGAATATTCCCTCCCATTCTACTCAGCCCAGGCCTCTGGCTAGAAAAAGTTCTACTTATCACCGATTTAGGTCTCATATTCCCCAGTCTTTAAAAGCCTTATTAAAAATGGCTTTTTCAGTGACCTATAATGTTTAGAGGAAGAGAGCAAGATATATTCCTTTCAATTCCTTTTAGACCTTGCATGAAACTCCTGTCTCTGAAAATCCAAGTGTGTCAAAGCTGGAGAAATCTTCCTTAACGTTACAGTCAGAATGGATGAGTACAGGCAGGGCAGGTACTCCAATTACAGTGATGCATTAAGATGGCAGCGTTCTTTGCTACAGTTTTATTTTGCTTTCTACCCTAAGATGCAAACAAAAAGTAGAAGCCTCTATCAGCATAAATCATTGTGGGAGATTAATAAAAAACAAAGGCCAGTTTGCTGGATACAAACCATTCATATCTACCTTTAGGATCATATAGTTATTTTATCAACACAATCAAAAATCATTCATCTGCCTTGCTAAGAGCCTATCGCTAGCAACACACAAGAAGCAGGTCAATTGTACCTGCTGCATTTTTTAAAATTAATCCACTGAGGGAATACTGCTACCGAATTGTTTAATCACAGCGCTGTCATGCTGTTCTGGTAAGCATATTTTTCCTTCATTAGATTGAATATATAATCTCATTACACAAATCTGACACACTGACTAACTCATAAATCAGGCTGGGCCTTTGTTGGCTGTACTGTGGAGGGCAGCCCGGGAGCCTTGTCTGCGGAGAGATGCACTCGGTTGTTGCAAGAGGGATCACCTGAAGACTCCAGTGCTGCACGCTGCTAATGCACCTTTTCTCCTTTTCTTTCTTACTCACTTTGTGTGGCTCGCAGCTGGTGCATTTGCTACATAAACCTCCAAGAGCAAGAGCAGCCAAGAGAGGTGAAACTGGCTCGTGGCACTCGGACCACGGCTCATGCTCTGAGCTACGTCCAGTTCACAACGAAGGGAGCATTTCTGTTTGTGTGCTTTAACGTCACAACCAAAAATACACACTGCTGAGAAATCCAGAGGAGGGGGATAAAGGCTAATGAAGGGGGTGAGTCAAAACGAAATTAAAACATGCCTTTCACTAAGTATAATGGGAAAGGTGACAGCCTGGATGTGTATCTCAATTTATAATGCTAAAGGTGGGCAAGGCGTTGACTCAGACGTGCTATTTTAAAACACTGTTATAAAGATACATTGAGAAATGTGCCATTGCTAATGGTACGTTGTCTGATTGTTAAAGATATAATCAGATCCCCAAATAAGTTTACCTTTATTCCTATTTTTGGAGGAATAAGTGTCTAACATTAATTGGAACACTGTTTTTCACCTCCATGAAAAAATTATGAATGAATCAGCATTAATGAACACAAAGGTTATTATGTGGGCTCATACGGTCGTTTTCCGGTGGGGCAGAGCACACAAATGACTTGACTTCAATTATTTTATGGTAAGCAGAAATAAATGATCTAGTTGAAACTCAAATCCTAGTCCCTTGACTATGAAGCTCAGCAATAGCGGTGAGCAGATGAGACTCATCTAGAGCTTTGCTTTTGCTAAATAACTCAGACTGTAAGGATATACAGTGATCCATAGCTATTGTTTTAAAAGTATACGATGCACACCGTATGCTTCTCAGTACTGTGAATTAGGATGGTTAGAAAGAAACAAACAGCTAAAGGCTCCAGGGATGGCGTTCATGGAGCCACACCACTGAGGTTTTATTTGTTTTTCAATGCACAGACATTTGGAAAGTAATTATAAGTGCAGTTGACACTGGAAAAACATCTTTAGATAAGATTATTGGAACGATGTTTACAGTGTTTTGCTAACATGGCATCCTGGTAGGCAGTATCACATTTATACCAAATTGTTAGAGATAAGAAAATCATCACAGAAAGCTTACAGTAATTGAAAACAAAGAGTACAAATAGAGAGATCTCTTCTCCTGCATTTCTAACTGCTGCTGATTAAACACTGCTGCACAGCATCACAAGAACCCAGTAGTATCCCTACCCACGCTTCACTTTATTGCTCTCAAGAAAACTTAGAAGAAAGGCCCAAGTCTCTAACGCTGCCTGTCAGGAGTATTGCTCAGACAGCAGATGTGTGATCCTGCCTGGAACTACTGTCTCTATGATTTGCTTTCAGTACTCGTACCCGAGATTAGTCGGTTGTCTTTAGTTGGGCTGGTTGTGTGGCCTCATCTCCATTATCACAGCAACTTCTGCACTGCTGCTCTGTACGTTACAGCAAACAAGGCTGTAATTTCACTGTTCTCAAGAGTTATGGTGAATCATTAACACATAACGTTGCTCTTTTTTGTTAGTAGCCTTCAGATATGATAATTTCAAGAATGTAACTGTGAGATACTACTAACAGAAACATCCTTTAGGTCTATTATATGAATCATCTTTTTCTACACATTGGAAAAAGTATTTAAACTCAAACTCCGTGTCTGTATTTAAAGAAATACAATTGTTATTTAACAAATGTGTAACGATTACGCTGTGTCACCAGATGCATATTAAATGCCTTGATGCAAGGGAGCACAGATTCACAACTTACTGCTTTCCCTTGTAACACTGCAATTAAAAAAGGTGTTGCTGCATGTCCAGAGAGGTGAAACATTCCCTAAACCTTTAATGTTACAGCATTTCAGTTTCACAGTACTCTAAATGATACTCATTCCAGATTATGGAAGGACCAGCACAAGTATATTGCATCAGCAGAATCTGGAGAAAACCCTCACTACGTTAGACACAAAAGGCATGTTGTCAAAAGAAACACAACTGGAAAGTGCAGTAACAAATATGACTGATACTTTGAAGTTGTTAAAGATCCTGAAATTGGTATCTGCCAGTTGGTGTTTTCTCATACTGGGTTGGTTGGGTAGGTTCAAGGTTTCAACTTATCAACAAACATTTCACCTCTGAAACAGCATAATGTGCTTTTTTTTTGTTTTTGAAAGGATGTAATTTTTCCCCTTCCTGTGAAGTTAAGAAATCTATCTGTAAGAGGGTAAATTTTCTCCTTAGAAGCTTATGTTTGTATCTCTAAGTGGAGCTCCCAACAGCTGCAGCAGGAGAAACCACCATGTAATGAGTGGATGGGACTGCTTCCTTCGGTCCCACTGTAATACACGCCAGGGTTAGTCCAGCTGCAGTGCAGCTGCACACGTGGGCACGTATCTCCATGTCTCTAGAGACAGGGAAAGGAAAAAGTGTGTCTGCAGTAGAACATTCAGTGTGTGTGGTGGCGATGGGATTCGGGAGATAGATGTGTTTGGAAATACGCAATGAGACCAAGATTTGGATAGAAACAAGGAAATCAAGGAAAGAATCTTGGGAAAAAATGAACATAAGGGTGTGTACACCTCTCCCTTGCCTCTCTGCGGTTCTTCAAGCACCTTCTTCCTCTTGCTCCAACACAAACTGTACCATACGTCCCTCACACCTTGAATGACTTTGGCTAGAAAAAAACCCAAAACCAGTTCTAAGAGAAGCCTTCTCTGTAGCTTTGAAGATGTCATATATCCTTCCCGCTTCTGAACGCGTGAAATAAGGAAGATTTGAGAAATGCTCTGCCATGCTTCTCTTTCCAGTGACCCCTCTATCTTTTCCTTTCACAACAGCCCACTCCCTGAGCAAAAGGTACCACATTTCCCCATTCTAGTTGCCCACGTGACATCGTCAGCTCTTTGTAAAAGTACATAAATAAACCCGCGATCAGAGGATAATACAGCCTTCTACCAAATGGATCTGATCCTTCTGCTCACAAACCTTTGCTTTCAGTATTCAAATTCAGAAGTTTGAATCCCACTGAAAAGGGAATAAAAGCAGCTGCACATGAAAGTATTGTGCAGAAGTGCTGTACGCTCTTCACAGCCTCAGAAATCCAGCAGGTTCACTGTATTATAAAGTTCTAAGTATCAGGAGAAGATTGCCAAATGCTGAAGAGCTAAACTTCAGCAGCAGGGCCAGAAAAACCAAACAAGGCCTCTAGGCACTAACACAGCACTAGGAAATAACCACGTTCCTCCTGCTGACCAGAACAACAGGCTGGTACTGGTAAAGCCTCCAACCCTCTTATTCAGTCAAAACATACACCACAGTAAAGCTTCCAAATCCTTGTAGGACTCTTTCCCACAATTACCTTTATTATTTATAATTATAAACATAATGATGAAAGTCTTAGAACTTATCCTTTCATGTTCAAGCACTCAAAATTAAGAACATTTCTGAAAACATATGCCACTGCAAAACAGTACATCAGAAAAAGAAAAGTCCAAAAGCACACGGTCTTTATAAAAAGGAATCATCTATTCAGGGGAACTACAGACTTATCTCACTTCCCCCCTCCACCCCCTCATTTCAGCACCCTAATTCAGAAATGTTTTGCTCCAGCGTTTCTGTTTCATGACCTCAGGACCTCCTGGGTGTACTGGTTTACTTAAAACAAGTCAAATCTCAGAAGGAAAACAAACATTTTTTTCTACTGGAGGAAAACCCTGTACACAGTTCACTCGCGTGAAATCCAGCACTTATACTCACTTGGAGAGAACATCCAAGGATTTTTTTCAAATAAAGGGTCTATGGGCAGGGACTAAGATGCTTCCAATAGCTACAAAATGTACAAAATCAGCAAAAGAGGCACCTGGAGATATCACTAAGGAGACAAGAAGAGAGCTGACAAATGCCATTGTTTCAAGTAATTGGTACAGGTAAGAAAAGGGTAAAAAGAGGTTAGCGGTAAAAAAATGAAGTGACAGATTTAACGCATTCCAACAGCGCAGTGGCAGGATAATGAAGAGAGAACTGTAATCTCCAACTGCATATTAGTATGGCAGAAGGCAACAAATATTCCTGCCCTATCCAGAGGTTGGTGTGAACGGCAAAGAAAAGGCTGTAGTGGCTTCCAGCTAAAGGAGCAGCTCTCCGCTCGCCTGGTGGAGTTCTGCAGGCTCATGGGAAAGTACAGGAATTCAAACCATGCTAAACGCCTCTGAGCTCGATTTCCAAGATAAATCATAGAACATGCTTACCTGGAACTTAATTATCTTTTCACTAAATGACAAACACATCCCAGAAGCAGGGTTTCCACAACACTGGTATGCTGGGTATTTCTTCTGGCCAGTAGACATACCAGTAAGGAACTGGTCCAGTCCAAGAGACTGCACCTTAGGCACAGTCGTGAAAACTAAATTTAGGTGACAGCTGTATTACAGAATGAGAACAACTGTTGATCTAATACGCAGAGACACCAAATAAATGGGTTAGTTTTACCCAGATCTTGTACACTCTATGATTCCCTGAGAATGCTCACACACGTACTTTGTACCTGAGGTGATGGAGCTTGGCAGGTCTTGTATGATGAGTGTGAACAGTGGGCAGCAACACTGAGTACATGAAAAATGCTCAGAGGATCCCTGCAAGAGGCCACTGAGAAATTCCACTTGACTCAAATACTCAAAAGGCATTAGTTTATCTTCCCGTGTCACTTTGTTAACACTACAGCTTAAAACAATCAAAGACACTCAAAGTCTTAAACACATTTTCATATGCAGGGGCTCAATAGCCAGCTACGTGCGACTCATGCAGCACACCTGGCCGACCTTGTTTGCTCGTTCAAGTATGTTTTAAGAGATGTTTGTTTGCTCGTCAGCTGTCTGCAGTGGAAACAAGGACAAACATTAGGAGAAAACCATTGTGTTAACAACATGGGCTCTCCATAACGTTTCAGGGTTGCCAATGTCCAAAAAAGAGCATCCAAAATATATCCAGTTCAATGTTAAAATAGCTTAGCAATATTTTTTTTTTTAAATGTGATTGTAAGGATGAAAAAAGAAAAAAATTAAACTCACCACTAACCTAAGTTGCACAACCAGATATCCCAGTTTATGTAACTGGTTGTGTTGCCCTGGATTGTATGCAGCTAAGAAAACCCACAAAGTGTCTCTAACTTATTTAAAAGACTACCAGTTCTATGCAAAACCATGTCCTTTTTATTCCCCACTTACACAGAATAACTGTGAAATCTAAGGCTTTTTATTTTAGCATATTGAGCAA
The DNA here is from genome assembly GCF_047716275.1 of Strix uralensis. Taxonomy (NCBI): domain Eukaryota; kingdom Metazoa; phylum Chordata; class Aves; order Strigiformes; family Strigidae; genus Strix; species Strix uralensis. The sequence goes on from NC_133999.1 coordinate 1,781,193, forward strand.
CTGCATTAAAGTGGTTTTTACAAGCACTGATAATCACAAGCCTTTTTTGCCTTTGAAACCTGTTCTTTGTTTGAACGTCTACAGAGTATTACTCCAGGCTCTGCACTGTGTGTATTGCAGCTGCTGTTGTAATACCTAATCCATGAGCTAAGGTGAGTAAAAAAAAAGTTCAGGGCATTGAAGATAAAGTACTTCAGGAAAAAAGACAGAAAGGTAACACTGAAGCAGACACTTCTCTCAAAGACGACAGGTGATGAAGGGCAAGGAACGAATACTAGATTTGACCAAAGATGAAACAGCATAAAAAATAAACTGAATCTTGATTCTGGTTTTGTTGTCCGTGCTTCTATGAAGCAGTCACAGGCTTAAACAAAAAGACTTTAATTGAACAGATGTTTTATAGAATAAAGAGGCCCTACATATTATTAGACTGTCATGTTCTGAACACAGTCAGTCCAGGCCAGCATGTCATGTATTATCCATGATAACTGCACACTTTTCAGTCTTTGCTGGATGTGAAAGTAGGAAAAATCAAACTTAGGAAGTTGCTCTTAAAGCAGCTAAAAATCTGAACTGAACAGGGCACATCTATGAACAGAGAGAAACGGCAGAATTTTAAAATGCAAAGGAAATAATATTTGAGAAGAAATTACTAGAATAACTGAGCAATTATGAGTAAGCTGCTGCATGGTTTCAGTAGAACAGAATCAACATTCAGAGGTTGCTCTGTTTCGTTTGGTAGGGTATGCTGAGAACTGATAAACGGAGATGAAAGAGAAGGTAATTTGATACTTCCAAAACCCGTAAGGACCCTTCAGTAGGATTTCATGTTCTAAGTGGGTTCAAAACTGCTTTGTCCACACCCGCAGCCATTCCGTTTCATTAGCTTAGTAACTGCTGCTTTAATCTGTGGTATTTTTCACCATATGTAGTGTTGGATAGTGTCTAATGAAAAAATATCTGAATTTCTTTGGATTCTTGGAGCAATAACAGAAAAAAAGAAACTAGTAATTACATACGTACCTGGAGAAAATACCTATTTTCCCCAGCTAAATGGATAATTTGTCCTCGGTCTGCAAATGGTGTTGTAGTTAATGGAACCTTCACCCCAAAGACAGACTTAGACAATTAAGTCTATGAAAAATCACGATCTGCTCAAGGATTCACAAAATGTGGCTCGACTCTGGAAATGTTTCTTGCATTCATGTGTGTGCAGTGACTTCCACAGTGATATCTGGACTTCATAATTCTTTACTACTTTATGACAAAACTGATCTTATATACAGTTCGACATGGAAAACACGCATAAGTTAGATATTTGTGCAATTCTTAACATCTTCAGAAGCGTATGTGGGATGTATATATAAACTGCCATTAAAATTATGCTTTCTAGAATAGGGGATTTTTTTTTTTCCCCTGAAATGTCAGTATTTTAAGGGCATCATTCATAAACAGCAATCCCATAGAGTATAGATACCAATTCAACCAGAACTTCTAAGATCTTCTGTTTGTCAGCAGGCTGTCACCCAGATGACCTGAAGGTTACGTATGCCCTACTCCAAGCGCACCATCTCAGAAGACCTTATTAATCATTTTAATACCTTTCTATCTTAGAAGTCTGACCTGCTAACCATGGTAATATAGCACGGACTATTTCAAGGTGAATGTATCTGTTTAGAGACATTAGCAATTACCATTAAACTTGGATTTGTAATAGGACCAATTTCTTCTCCAGAAACAATGCCCCTCATTAACAGTTTGGAGTAACGCTGTAGTAGGCTGAAGCCCTGAAGCGTAAGACAACCTTCCCTCCTGCGGGGGGGCGGCGCTTTTAGAGACCTTTGAGCGTTCACGGCGTTCGTGCTCCCAACCAGCTGCAGAGGAACAGCCAGGGGTCTGGAAATGCTGGAACCTACTTTTCATTACTAACAGTAAGAGTTAAGAATTTGTGTAATTCCTTCATAAAGCAGAAGGAATTTATTTCACTGTTCCAAATGCAATGCCATCTAATTCTGTCGTGTCTAAGTTAACTGTTAAATTTCTTACAGCTTCCCAGAACTTTATGATTTTAAAAATGTGTGTGGTGGCTGCAGTGGTTGCTTAAAAGTAAAACTGGTCTATAGGAAGAGCTTACATGTGGATAAATAATAATTGAGACATATTGCATGTACCCGAGCTGAGTCTTGAAAGCGAAATGTCTTCAGTGAAAAATGAAACACGTTTGTTGTAACTAATACACCTTAAAAGTAAAGCAAATATTGATATTCCAGACACAAGACCCAAGATCTGTAACTAACTGTATGAAATGCATGCTGTTTGCATTTAGTAATCATACTCTGTTTTCTATAAGTAGAAACAAGATTCATTGAAGACTATAATTCACCAGCCTTTTTGCCATAGTGTTTTACTACAATATCATTATCCTGCCATATTACATTTTACTGTATGTGTACAAGCCCCATAAATACACAAGCCTATGTAAAATAGGCAGCAATAACTCTCACTACTTTTGGAATACTTGCAGCTTTTGAATTTTATGTGGGTTTCACATTTTGTTGATGTGTTTGCAATGGAATATGTACTGCCCAGAAGAGAAATGATTTTACATTTCCATTAAAAGCTATAGCGGTAAATAAACCATCGGAACTCATGCAGATATTCACTGGAACATCTAGAGCAGTCCATTAAAGTGTCAAAATCTGTGTTAAACATTTGAAAAAGTAGCACTGGATGCAGCACATTTAAAACTTAAATATATGCATATATTAAATGATAAAGATATCTTAGAGTATTCCACAAACCTCTGCAGAGCACTCAACGCAAGTTTACACTCATCAGTAATAGTTTAGCACAACAGCTGCCCTTTTATTACAAAAAACCCCACCAACCAAAATCAGACAGTAGATGTAGGAAGAGCTGCAAGTTGCTACTAATGCCCAAATACGAGCTATTTAGAGGTTTAGTCTCCGAGAGTATTTATTCATAATAAAAAGGATTTAGAATAAATTTTAAGGTCAACTTCTGCTCAGATTTGCACTCGTGCCTCACAATGGACTTCAGTGCTGTTACCCATCAGGCATTTCCAGCTGGGAGCTGGCAGGAAGCACTGCAGTACAGTTCCTAGTAAAGATAAGCAGAGGCTACTAAGCTAAAGATTTTTTTGTTTTGTTTTTATTTATTTGAAAGACTGAGGTTTATAAACACTCATCTCTAATATCAGTTTATATGATACTTCAATACAAAGGGACTGACATTTCTAAGAAACAGTACAGGTGTGGTAACTACCAACCTCCAACATACCACACCACCTGTCTAAAAAGATTACTAGCTACAAAAGCAAGCCTTTTGTTTCCTTTTTTTGCTCCTGTACCAAAAATACTGAGTATTTTACTCTCTGAAGCACCTAAGGTAGAACATACAGAACAGAGATTATCCTAAACTTAATTAAATGGATATTGACCAAGCATTTTCCAGGTTACAGTTCAAGACAGGTTTGACAACAGTCACGGAGTGCAACATCATGACTGTCAAGAACCAGGCAGGAAGAAGGAATTACCATCAGTGAACTAGAGAGATGTTATAATTTATTCTGTTTGCTGACTCTGTCGCAACCACCAGGATCTATTAGTCATGTTGATTCTAGAGGCTGCACCTAACCTGGTACAGAGCTGCATAAAGTGACAGAAATCAAGTTGTCTGCATTCTTCACTGTTGCACTTTGAAAGTAAATTACTGTGTCACTGAGAGGCAGGGACTCCAGTGCTCAGTATGTTCTTAAAATTAATAGGAAGGAAAATATCCTTTGGCAAGAGTACAGGAAAACACTAAGGGATGATTAGGGTTACCAACCTGCCAGCATTATGGATACGAAATCTTACCAAAGTTGCTTTATGTAGTCAAGGTAAGAGGTAGGAACAGCACTGCATCATGTTAATGGCAGGACTGTAAGATGTGGAAAACAGCAGCACAACGCGCGTTTCTCACAGATGAGGGCTTAATACCTGTGTAGAAACTTGCAGTTTGCATCTCCATTGCTTTGCACTTGGTGTATCGATTTAAAGCTGAGATTTGTAAAAAGCTGGCTGACCCAGATGTGTTTAATTGCTTTAAACACCTTTGTGAACCTCCATGCAAAGGGTTACAGAATCTTACATAACGTGGTGGCACAGAAACCCCTCGTCATCAGACTGTACATGGCATCAAGCACAAAATCCCGCTCTAGTTTCCCAGCACTGCAGTCTGAACCACAGAAATGCTGCTGTACACCTACAGGGGCCGGGGGGGAAGCCAGCTTTATGGTGAAGGTGAACAAAAGAAAAAAGACCTCAGAGAATATATGCTTTAGAGAAGAATTATTTAAATGCAGAAGGAGGAAGGAGGAGAAAGTATTAAACAGAATGAAGGAGAGACTGAAAATGCTAATTCTCAGCATATACACAGAGCAGCAAGCTTGTCAAATGCTGCAAAAAGGAGGATCTATTTTTTGTGTCTTCCCCCACCACCTCCCCCAAAAAGAAGAGTTTCAAGAAACTGAACACAGACTAGAGAAAAACTATTTAAAGAAAGACTAAAAGGTCAGCTAAGAAGATAAGGAAAGAATATGTCAGGAAATTCACTTGAGAAGATGTATAGGAGAAGAAACAAAGGGTATTATTATATATTGTACTCTATAAAATGGAGCACTGCCTAAAAAACATCAGAACTACACGAACAGAAAGTAAAATCAATCTATACCACTTGTTGACTGAACCACAGGCCGAAGCTCTGACTTCAGCCTATTCCTGCTTGCGCAGTCCCAGATGGACGGCACAACTGCCTCTTGATAAACCTTTTTCCAGTACTGGGATGAATGAAAACACCTGAGAACCAGGGGTGGGGAAGTAAACAGAGAGACCACTGAACTCCACTGGGCACTGTGCAACACACTCGCTCTGTTTTAAAACGGGGTAAGCTATATCTCATGTGCTCCAGTCAGTCTTCATTTCACATTTTCAAGGCCAAACTGTAGCCATTTAGAAGCCACACACAGGACTTAAGAGCCTGGCTAAAGCTGAATGCAGAGTGTATTTTACGCAAGGCAGTAGGTTAAGGATATGCTCTAAGAGTCATCTAAAACCAGCATAATACCTCCTTGGTTGGAGACAAAGGAGCACACCATGAATAACTGCTGTGTCTTCCCAGGAATTATGCAAAGTAATAAACTAAACTTACACAACAACAATAAACAAGCTCAAAACACATATACAGAAAACACAGCACTGTGCACAGGAAAAAAAATAATAAAACCCAAATACGAGAAGCATTTTACCTCAGCAACACTTTTAATAGCAGCTGAGGCCAGTCCTACATGGGGCCAGCTGCCCACTAGGACAAAATCTGCGGCGAGATCTGATGTATTTTTAGAGATGAATTGAGGGACCATCCGAGCTCGCGGAGCCTGGCACGCAGCCCTGCGCTAGCCCAAGGTGCCACACGGGCACACGACCTCAACTCAGCTGCTCTGCACCAGACCCCGTATTTGTTTAAGCTGCGGAAAAGGCTCCTCTCCAGTAACAGAAGTTTGTGTGTGAGGGAAGTCAGCCCTAGCAGATACTGCAGCTCGAAGGAATGCATCAGGTATTATGTCACTGTCAAACACACTGCTTTTAAAAATGTGCTTTTAATAGAGAGAAAGCATTCTTCCCTTCACAAATTTCTTCAAAATGCTCCCAAAGCAACAGGCTGTATATAATGAGCAAGGTTAGTCCTGTGAAGAGATGCAGATAATCACCAGCAGCAAGGCTAAAGATGTTGCTCTGGCAAGCTCAATATTCAACTCCACATTTTCCGAGAGGAGAACTCAGCCCTCCCTTTCCTCTCATTTTCCTCATGCCAATGCAAATCAGAAATCCTTCCTTTGGTATCTGTGGAGTGAAGCAGTCTCAGCAATCCAAGAATCCCAGAGATCCAAGCCCAAGGTACCCACCTGGCAGCCTCACAAAAAATGACCAGCAGACAAGGATTCATCAGAGAGTTCAGCTGATTCCTACACTACACCACAACTGCCTCACTGCACACACTCCAAGCTAAAGGAGGCCTCTGTTGCACACAATTAATAAACATATCTAGGGGGAGAATCTGTTGTGGGATTGAAAGCCAGAACTGTCTCTTTCCTAGGCCAACTCTGCATCAATAGTGAAAGAAATGGCTCTGCTCCCATCAAGCCTGTGCCAGCAGAGACTCTGTTATATTTAAATCAACATTTGCCACAGCAGGGGATTATCAGATGCTCTACTTAAATGCTGGATTTTCTTTTTTATTTTGATGTTTAACTCATAAAAAGCTGAATTTATTTGGGTTGGGTGCTGATGCCTGCAAGCACAGCTGCTCACCAACTCTGTTTTGCTTGCCATGTGAATGCATGAGAAGAGGATTTAAAACCTTTTTCCAATCTGCCTGGTGTCAGGATTTGGGTTTTCTTACTCTCTTGCTGCTGTGGCAACACACCCAGAATGCCCCAAACCCTCAGCAACCTCCCCCAGCAGAGATGTGCAGAATCTGCTCGAGCTCCCTTCCCCCCCGAGGCGGACTCTGGCCATGGGACACCTGCACCCCGAGGCAGAGGCGCAGGGTGGGCTGCCGAAGGACCCACGCGCCCCAAGGGGCTCCAGGGGATGGGCTGCGGTACTGCCCCGCCCAGAGGCAGGTGCCTAGCCTGCCCATACTGAGTCAGAACGGTTTCATAACTTGCTGAGGCTGCCTAAACTATTTGAAAGGGTAAAACAACAGGTAATCCCTCAGTTACTCAAGTTTTCTTGCCCACTGTTGCCACAGGGGATTTTATTATTAGTAAAATCAGGCTCATTCAATAGTACTTCATCCACAAGAGATGGACTTTGGCTCCATGAAGAGTGTAATCAAAATCTTGGAAAGAGAATGCAGATTTAGAGAGATACTCCTTTATATGTCTTTTACTTCAGACCTAGCTGACACAAGCAACTGAAATTCACTGCTAAATGAATCAAGACAGTACAGCGCGTTTCAAAGCAGCATTAAAACCAGTGCTTGCCTCAGCAGGATCTGGGGCTCCTGATTCACGCCTGTATAACATTAAAGCTGAATTAGAATACTGCCGTTCTTTATTTGCAATCCTCCTTGATTGTTTGCTTTCACTAATGTGCTATTCAGCTTAAAGACTATTTACCAAAACTGAACTGTATGAGCATGCAGAGCACTGACAATGTCACATGAGCTTCCACTATTTGTAAATTAATTTATACAAGCCAAGTTTTTAGCCAAACACAGTTTAGACACATTTAAACTACAGATCCCGACCTTCGATCCATATTCCCCCAACTCCTTTTATACATACCGTGTGTGGAAATTAACGCATATAAGCAAAGTTAATCTGGATATTTTCATTGCTGCTGGTGATGAGATATGGAAGCCTTACTCATCCTGGAACAGATGGCAACACGAATTTCTCCCAACAAAACTAAACTTCATCTAGAGGAATTCTCTCTAGAGAACCTCTCTATGAGGTCTGGTCTTGATCTCTGTATGATCTCTGTGTCATCCCTGCTGTCCCACCCCAAAAATAAATTAAAACAAAGGATTCGTACTGAGAGGCACCACTGACAAAAACGCTGACTTGTGGTGTCAGCTCAGGAATTCTCAGATGTGGACCCCTAATGCTGCTACTCGGCTAAACACTTTTTCCTGCACAAAAGCACAGTAAGGGGTTGCCACTGATGGCACAGAATGGCATAAATATGCCTGGGAAATGCTGATGTATTCAGTAACAAGCACCTCTGCCTACCAAGAACTGCTGAGATCCACTCACGCAGTTTTAAACAAGGAAACATTAGCAGTGGCTAAAATCACTTGGGTGAAAATATTTGAGGAGTGACTAGAAATGTGGAAAGGAATGGCAGGAAAGGCTCTTCCTCCTCCTAATTCTGAGGAAACTGTGATGTCAGCCATCACTAAAATGTATCCCTGCTTTCCACTCTCACAGGCCCAGTGACAGGATTTTTCAGATTAAGCTGTGGTCTCGATCAAGAACATTTACTTTTAATGCTTCTATTCTTAGATTTAAGAAATCTTCAGCACCTCTAAACTGCAGAAAAACAATTCCAGAGATGAAGATTTATATTCTTGATAATGGGTCAGGCTCACATAAATAATTGACCTGAATTTAAATTTCATTCCTGTTGTAAAGTGTCTGCCTCTTATTGAGCTGCATTGCATGATTAGAGGTTTGACTGTATCAGTCATTCATAGCCCTTGTCAGAAATAAATCGCTAGATTAACTCGCGACTACGGCGAGCACAGGAAATGTGTGCTCTTTGGGAAAATAATGGTCCTGAACTCCTGCACTTGATGGAATAATCAAAATCTTCCCAAGGGATTCAGACAGATACTGGCATGGTAACATGAAAGGGGCTGGAGTCTCCTCTCCATTTTGTTTTCAGTTTGCATTTCCAGGTCCATGCAGAGGATGGATTAAACAAACAAACAAACAACAATGCCACAATTAGCATCTATTTTGCATCTACTGAAACAGAAGACGAGCTTCTTGGTCCATAGTTATTTCAAGCCTTATGTTTTCATCTAGGGCTTCATCCAAACTCTAATGAAATAAATTCTTGGATCAGAACCATAGTTTTGTTGCCAGCACTGGGTTTTGAAACCTTCTACACTTCTCAGTACCCACATAATTATTGAGCAAGACTTACTGGCTATCTCAGTCATTTCTCACCCACATGTTTAACAGGCAGGTGGTCTTTAACTTGAAAATACCACAAGAGTTTATAACATCAAGCTTACTGCCACAGACCAGAGCCACTACTTATTGGAATCTGGTACCCGGTTTCTGAAGACACTGAATTATTTCCAGTAGCCTGTTAACCTTGATGAGCATAGAATTAGCCTTGCATCCTGAGCCTTTATGTGAAATTTTATTGTCCAAAGCAAATATGACCTGTTAAGATTTACAGGCTTTATTAGCAGCAATAACAATTTTACAGTCAACATCAGTAAATCTGGGTTTATTGAGAACTCTACAATTTTTATCTGTAGAAAGCAATTAAAATGTCAGTTTTTCATTGGATATAATTTCTAACTTTCATAAAAGACAGATATCCTGTTTAATTGTTGAGTATAAAGCAGTGTAGTTCAAATAATTCTAAAATTCTCAGTAAAATTCAGTGTTGACTGAGAAGCACCATTTTCTCCCAAAAACCTGGTTTCGCAGTGCACGTTGTCTGAGAGAAAGGTCACTGAGGTTGCCAAGTGGTGGCTTTGGGGAATCCCTTCCCTTCTGCAGAGAGTATTGGCAATGAATTCTTCACAGACCAAGGGTGTTTAGGCAATTAATTACACATTTGGAAGTTTGTTTTGTCTACAAAATAGGTACATTTACCAGAATACACATGTCAATAATTTTGGCAATTCTCTGTAATGCAGTAGCCATTTTTTCAGTAACAATAAACATGAGTAAAAATAATGCAGAGCTGAGGAGAATGTAGTAGCAGAAATCTGAATGACAGAGTGATGCACATTAGATGCCTAGATACAAGTTCGTCTACTCACCATTCTTATTTCTAACTCATTTTCCTTCTGATCTTTAACACTTCTACCTGATTTTCAGTGCCTTTGCACCCCAGTTTGCTGCGTTTCTCCTCTCTCTGTTTTCAGTGGCATCTGCTCAACATGCCTCTCCTTAACTAAACGGACGCATGTTTCCTTGGAGTTTGTTTTTCCTTGCTTCTTTCGTTCCTTCAATTAGAGCATGCCACAGCAACAGTGGAGATAAGAGCAAAAATAACTCCTGAGCGATACTATTTGTCTCCCTCAGCAGAAGATGCCGCAGAGCGCGCCGTTGGAAACGCAGCCCAGCAGCACGGGGGCTGCCCCTCAGCTCCGGCCCCGCGGCCGAGCCCTCAGCTCACCCGGGCACACGGGGGGTTTGAGCCACCGACCATGGCTCAACCCACCACCCCCCGGCTGCTCCCTGAGCGGTAACAACAGGGTGATGCCATGCTAGCCTCCACCATCAGATTTTCTTTTTTTTTTTTTTTTTTTAATGCCTCCCTAGCAGATTTTGAAACACAACCCACATAGAACATCTTCCTCCAAGAATAGTCTGGCTATTATCATTTTAAGGCATGCCCATTATTTCCCGTTAAGATTCAACTCTCTGGACAAAAAGCATGTTTAAAGCTAAGCAAAAAAAACCCGCCAATTATTATTATTTGCAGCAGTTTTTCTCTCCAACAACAATTTATCATAATATTTTTAGGGTTTTTTTCCTTTATTTTTCAATGACCAAAGTAATTTCTGAGAAAATAAGTAACAATCTGTTCTCAGTTTGTAAGCGAAAAACTTGAAAATTGTATCAAAGCTAGGGTTTTTTCAGCAAACATTCCTGAATTCTGAGAAAAAGCCCTACTTTTTAAAAATTTATATAATAAAAACCCCACGTATTTAAAGCAGTCTGTGAGAGAGGAACACTGTAACCAACACTGAACCTGGAAAACCACCCGACAGCTAACAGCCCCCTCCCCTGCTCCCCACCACCCCCCAGCCGCCGCTGCACGAAGCCTCACCTCAGCTGCAGGGACTCCCTCAGGCGGCCGGCAGTGGAGGACGATCATCCCTTCGATAGGAACCTCCTTCCCTTGGGGGTCTTGCTCAAAGTTTTTCCGTAAATCTGCAGAGTTTGATGCAATAATTCATTATACCTCCCAAAGCCATTCCTCCCCAAACAACACTACGTGCTGCAGAAGCGAGCGGTGATACCACTTTGCCATATTAATTGTGTCTAAAGCAATGGACAACCGAGAGCGACTAATTCTTCCCTAGATGAGAGGCAAAGAGATCCCATCATCTTTAGTTGTGTTGCCATTTCTCCACCTTTTAAGAAACGATCTGTGTGTGGCTACAGAGACAATCAACTTCAGAGCTCTCAAACTCTGTGGTTCCAGTTGTGCATCCCATCTCTCAAGCCACTGCCTTTCCAAAACAGGAGAATTAAGAGCACCAGCGTGGTATCGCTCGGGTGCTGTTAGAACCGCCTGAATGAACCCAAGACTGGGTGAATAATTTTCCCCAGTACATGCTACTTCAGATGAGCACCAGAGTATTTTATTAAACGTTCCAAGATAGATGTTTTGTTTATATTGCCTACGTGTGGAAGCTGTAGGGAAAGGAAGGAATGGACTGAGAGCAATTCCACACATTCCAACCTGGCTGATGACAAGATTGCTTCATTTCAGATCCCGTGGCCCACCTAATAACTCAGGAGAAGGAGCAGGGCATATCATCTCAGAGTCACACCGAAGTGGCTGCAGCACTTCTACGTACAAGTGCCTGGGTAAACCAGAACAGACACAGAGGAACCGTGTCTCCAGTGACGCTGGCCTAACCCAGATATGCCCACCAATATGTAGTTTTGCTTGCTGTGAAAGGAAAACAAAACCGAAGGAATGTTACTTACTACGTGTGCTTTGAGAGTTAGGATGTTTCCACTAGACATACTCATTTTCTTCAAACAGTGTCTCAGATTCCACAGTGTGGATTTACTGATTTAATTTTCTCCATTGCTTACACTTCATGAAATACACCCCCTTAAACAGCAGAGGCTCTGAATCAGTTACACTTTAATGTATTTTATAAAATACATTAAGACTTATTTTAGCAAGCCGGTCACTAGAGAAAGATGCACGCAGTGCATGTATTCTCTTTTTTTTATGATTCCTTGTTAATGCTGCTTTTTTTTCCCCACAGATAACCAATATCTTTTCCCATACTCTATTTAAAGTCATTCATTAACAGTTAGGCTGCAGTTGTGCCTACAAATGCCTTTATTAGGATGAAAAACGGAGTAAGATCCATCTTCTCATTTTCTCTGTGTTCCACACTATCATAAAGAAATACTTACCTGCTTTTTCAGAGAAATATAAAGTTCTGTAATGCTTTGGACTTGACTCAGAATTCAGAATCTCTAGGCTTTAAGTGCAAAAACAAAAGGAAAAAGGAAAGTCAACACTACCACACCACGCATCACAATGACAGGTGCTGTGAAAAAACAATGGGTTCTGTGTGCTATCACAAATTGGACCTACACATTCTGGAGTCCTTGACAGGGCACTCCCTAAATCAATAATTCATGCCCCAAAGTAGCTGGGCTGCTCACCACAGGGAGGATGACACAGGTCCATGGAAGGGGGAGCCCTGGAAACTCATGGCAGGTGGTTTATTGACAGCTATTGCAGCAATTCATTTTTTCTGTCTAGAGCACTAACCAGTCCCATTGTCTCTGCGCTCAAGAATTGCTGTTCTTTTCAGAAAAAATCATGGCTTCAAGTAAAAGTAGCTCAGCAACTGGCCGGTACAGGCCGGGTTCTCAGGCCAAACGTTGGCGCCTGCTGGCTTGGGGCGGCATCTGCAGCTGCGGACGGCAGCTGGGGACGTGGTTCCCAGCACTGGTGCCACAGTGATGGGTTTAAAAGTCCCAACACACAGCTCCACCTGCTTCTGCTCATTCTGATTCTTACTCATATCACCGTATTATGGGGTTGGGAAATCACAGTGCAGAGAAAAGTCAATAAAAATTCAATTCAGCATAATAGTCCTTTGCAGCTTAGCAATGCGGGGGAATTATTAGTTCATTCAGTGTTATGACAGCTAATGCAGTAAAATAAAAAATTGAATTTACACATATTTACACATTCAAACTAAATCAGCCAACAAAAAAATCTGTCACTTATAAAATCAAGGAATTGTTACATTGTTCTATTACTCTCTCAAATGTTTAAGTTACCTTGTTAAAAGAGCATAATTTCAGAAAGATTTATCAATCATTGGTAGAACACTACCTGATAAAGTTACCAGAGTTTCTTGCTTGAACCTCCCCAACCTGTTCCTCCTGCCCCTCATCTCCTTCCAAGAAGCATTTCTCCCAACTCTTTGCAGGCTGTTGCCATCAGCTCCTGAGACTAGGTCTTAAAGACCTGAACTCGCCATTTAAAGGAAAAGGGTTCACAACAGACTGGGGGAAAGTAATTTCCTGAACTCTCTGCTAGCAGCACTGGTGCAAAAGGAAGGTTTCAGACTCTGATTCTGTTAGAAAAATGCAGCGGATCTAATTGCAAGGTAAAAATTGGATGAGGCTTTGAGTATCTCCACAGTCTCATAGCAACAAGTGTATTTGGGTTCTATCTTTTTTATGTCCCTCTTGCTATGGTGACATTTATTGCATTTTCCATTTACGCGTCTTTCAAATCATGATCTGTTGATTGTGAGGTGTAACACTACAGCACACTGCTTCAGGTGTGAAGAGCAGAGAGAAACTGGGTCTGAACACTTCCTACCTGGGGACAACGTTTGCCCTCTGCTCCCCATTGTATTAAAAATTCTGGAAGGCGTCTTCTACGCTAAAAGAGATTAAACCAAATAACCCCCCTTCCCCATAACTCTCTCTGCAGTGTTGTTATTTAAAACTTCACATTTGTCAGCCTACAAGACCAGAGTTATTCCCTTTGTTTAAAGCAGGAAGTAAGGATGTCCCCTAAGCAAACAGTGACAGCAACTGCCGTAACCGCGTGGCCGCCTTCAAAATTACCGCCGGTCACGACTCTGTCCCTGTTTGCTACGACTTAGAGAGACATTTTAACTGAATAATTCACAATTCTGCACAGTGGAATTCCTTTCTAACTCCATTATGGCAAGCAGCAGGCATATAGAATCATTTATAAGTAGCTTAACATCACAGCATAACTATGTAGGGTCCAATTCCCCAATCCTGGACGTCACACCCCACGGCTCCACAGGTCATGCACCTGGCACCAAAGCCAAAGCCTAAGGCCTTGCAGCAGGCACATGAACAAGCAGATGTTAGCACTGGGGGCACACCAGCCCCAAGCTCCATTCCCACCTGCCCCTAGTAACCGTCGGTCCCAAGAGAGACAGCAGCGAGATGGAATCAGCCAGCAGCTGACGAAGAGCATTGCAATTACCTGTCTTCCCCCACAAGAAGGGCTGATCCTCTGCCTAATGTCCTCCAACGTGGGAAGCACACGCTGATGTTTGTATGTTTGATGTTATGATGTTTGAATCTCATCTCTTCAGAGAAAGGAGGGAAGATATTTCTTCCTTTACTGATTTGAATTATTCCATTTTTCCTACTTTTATCTCCTTTTCCCCACAGCTTATCATACCTGATGACCAATGATATGCTTCAATATTGAAAACCAGAGTTAAAATACTATGTTACAAAAGCTTCTAAAGTGTTCTTGCACTTCTTTTTATACAAAGTGGAGAAGACAGGTATTGTTGAACAGTTGGGGTTTTTTTCAGATCCCTGTGATCAACATGGAGCAAAGGGGCACTTCTCGGGAGGATTTTCAATTTGCATTAACCTTTTTTATTACATTGCACTGTCGTGACACTGTGCATATGCAATCCAGAATCTCTGAAACAGACTTGCTGAGTGTAAATGCAAATCAATCAATCCACATTAAGATAAAAGAGAGCTCTGAAAAAAACCCATGCCATGCTTTTTGTGATATTCCTACAGCATCTCATAGGGAGGGCTCGCAAAGACATCAGTGCCTCACCAGTATCCCTTTGTATTTAACCCGAAAAGAACAGTACATTTCCATGCCTTACAAAACCTAGAGTAGCAGAACATTCACTCTACTCACAAGCTATGCGGACAGATGCCTTCCTACTCTTGGAGGTCCCTAGATGGCTCCATGCAACACACTGACACCAGTAATCTTCTGGCCCATGAAAATCTTCCACCTGCTGTCTCGTCACGTTGATGAACACCTCTCGAACCTTCAATCCTGAAGGGGAAGGATACAGAAAATTAGCTGACACAGGCTATCTTACCTGGGCATAAAGGTAAGGTTAGCCAAAACTTTTTTTTTAATTAAATAATTGCACTTTCAATCAAGGCAAAGCTTTAATTAGCTTGAAAATAATGTATTGCCACTAATTAAATTCTGAAAGCTGAGTAGGTCATAATACATTGCGTTACAAGAATTAGCCACCCACTGTGGTCTTTGCAAGAATATAACCCTCCCTCAGAAACCTTGTCTCGCGTGCCTTTTCACCCAGAATGTTTATCTGGAATCTGATAATATATATCAAAATTGTCTTCCAATCTAACACCTCAGTGCCCTTGAAAACCTTTCTGAAGTCCCCTGGTAGGCCCCAATCAAGTCAAACAGCCAGAACTCGGCACGTATGACAGGAACTAATCCAGTGCCCCACTGAATTCCAGCCTGTTCCAGCCATTGCTGCTGCAGTTCCATCCGGCAGCCGTTTCCTCACACAGGAGAGAAAAGCTGAGTCTTACACTGCAGCACAGAGAACACTAAGCTCACGTCACTACAGCCTGGAAGGAGGCAAAAAAGAAGAGGGGAATAGATTTCACAGCTCACAAATGGAGATGGTCCTCTTCGCCACCCTCTCCTCCTGGGACGCAAGTGAACCAGCTACAAAATTGAAGCCTTGCCTTTCTCAACCTTCACAAACAGAAGTCTTTTATGGTTTCCCAAAGTATAACCTTGCTAAATTCACCTGCAGTGTCATGTTGTGGTCCACTGTGAACTTGCTTGTGGTCTACCAAAATGAACGCATAGCTCTTTCCTGAAGTAGGAATGAGTTACACCTGATGAGCTGCGAAAAGGATCTAAGGGAATAACGAATGGGAAAAGCCCTGTGCTTTTTCTTAGCCTGCTACCATTTTCATAACTGTCTGGACACAGATGAAATTCAGCACTTTTGCCCTTCAGAACAGAAGCATTTGCTTCAGACAAAGCTTGAAGGTAAATACAAGACATCAAGAAGCCTTGCAAACCTGGCACCCTACTGTATACACTTGGGATGGTTGCCATATCTGCAACTACCTTTGCATGACAACCTTGGGGAGAGGAAATATAACCCAAATCTGGGTTAAAAGGCATTAGGAATCATTTGAAAGAGCTATTCAGAAAAACATTAATTTGAAAACAAAAAACATTCATGCCTACTACTTTCTTCTTTCTCCTCCTGTGCAGTCCCAAGATACTTATTTCCCCTTCACTGGAAATGAATGAAAACTCAATCTTAAAATATTTCATGCCTGTGAAGTTTATAAAGCAGCAAGAAATTTCTAATCCTGAACTCCATAAAAATTGGCTTCCACTTATTCTCAGGCATCATTAACAGCTGGGTATTTCACTTCTGAAAGGCACTAGGAAGTCAACATGTTCCTCTGGTAAACAGCAGAGATGGGGCCCACTGGGGATGCTCACTGAGGAGGGGCGGGGAAGGTCAGACAAGCCTTTAATACTATAAAGCAATACAAAATTTTTGTTTCTTTTCCAGCAACAAGCAAAGGGGCATTTTACTTCTTTTCATTTAGCCTGTTTGGCTTGCCATATTTCACAGTGATACCTAAAGACATGGACAAACCTGCGATAGCTTCCTAAGCTGTCTCAATAACCATTTTAGTCACTCAAATATTTATTCACTCTGTAATAAACAAACAGAGGTTTCCTGGTTGTTTTTATTTGCATTTTGTTTTTTTAAATATGTTGATGCAGTTTGCAACAAAACTGTTTACAAAACATCCCTGTATTTTCTGCCATGGTGAAAACAAGCCATTACGACAGAAACACAGCACATGGAACTCAGCAGTTCTGTCAGAAGCTCCTCTCCTCGCTGACATACTGGCTGTAGAATGCAGGATGAAAACGCACCACCTCAATTTAAGCATTCAAGCTGCTCCGCCAGTGATGGATCCTTGGGCTCTCGGTCATAGATCCATTTTGTAGAGTGATCTTTATAGGTAAGAGCAGCTACAGTAAGTTCCACTAGAGAGCACCTGAGTCCTGGTGAGCTGACACTTGCCTGGCTGAAGAGCTGGCATCCCACCACGGGATGTGACACTGACAGACGCACGTTTAACCCTGTTCCTCTCCTGTGGCAAACCAAGCTGTGTGCAGTCCCTGAGCGATCACCAAGCTACAAAGCATCGAGGCTCCAGAGCCTCCAAATCCACGCTAATTTGCAGCCACGTCCAACAAGGTTGCAACCCATCTACTTGAAGACTCCTTCCAGAGGGTGTAAAATGATGAAGCCCCTGACGAAGGCTGACCTCTCCCAGTCGCCCGTCTCCAGTCAGGGATCGCCCAGCTGACGTGCGCTTCGGTGCAGCCGGGCACTCCGTACCGCCCGGGCGCCTGCGCTGCCTGTAAGCACGGCGTGGCCCTGGGCGCTGCTGCGAGGGTGCGGCCTCTTGCTGCACCCGCGTATCTCCAGGTCTCCTCCCACCCCTTCATCTTCCAGCTAAGCTGAATCTTCCTGGGGAAGAGAACTCCCTGTCACCAGCCATTAACTGGAGCCCAGCCGACAGTGCTGCCGTGCACCCAGCCAGTCCCGGTACCCGCCGAACTCGCTCCGTTTCTGAGCTACTCAAGGAATTTTTGGAGGCGGCAAATAGAAACGAAGGTGTGAGAAGTGCACACTGTACAGCTTAGTGGTGCATCCATGCTAACCACAACAGAATCTTTCCTGATACCAAACGAAGAAAACACAGGATGATGATTTTTTTGAGAAGCAAAAGCCATTTCTAGGCTCACCGGTACTGTAAAATTCTGAGCAGTCCTCAGCGAATACAAGCATTTACAGCTTCAGATTTATTCTCCAGCCCAGCTCTTCCTTTCATTGACACATTATTTAATTAATCTATATATCAGCCTGTATTTTCTGAAGCAACATTTAATGTGGTTTGAATGAGGCAAACAAAGAACACATGATTTTGAGAAGCTGGTGGTTCAGCATTTTGAGAATGGGACAGGTAGGAATTCAGGTCCGTTTAAAGGTCTCCCAATTTGCCAATAGACAAAATAAATGCATCCAAAATAGCAGAGTCACAGAATTGTTGAGGTTGGAAGGGACCTCTGGAGAACATCCAGTCTTTGGGGAAAGTTGTGTTTTCTTTATGGAGAAAGCACACCTATTTTCATTTGTTTTAGAAACAACTACAGAAAGCAAATCTATTGGGAACAGAGACATATATTCTTCATTTATCATCACTATATTTCACCAAGAAATATACTCACCTACCCTCTGCACCTCAAGAAATGCCAGAAAAATTGTTCATAGGAAACGACACAGAATGAAAAATCCATGCAAATAAAAACAGGCAACATAATAAACAAGAGCAACATTTTACCTGTGACTTGTATAACTCTAATAAGCACTGCAAGTCCAACCCTTTAAATTATTGTGCAAATTATAACCATCATCTTTTGTTATACAGTACAGCCTTACAGAATATAAAATTATGACTATGGTACTGATATGCTAATAAGCTTTCTGCACTGTTGGATGGTTTAGCTGCAGATAGACTAATGCTGGCAGCAGATGAATAATTGCTCTCCATGTACTAAACATAACAGAGCTGCACAGAACTTCAGCATTTGTCAGCTTTATTTGTTTAAATGAGAAAAACACTGACAGCAGTTATTGCTGTAATCCTTTTATTTATCAGACAAGAAAACTCTAGTTACTCTTAGCAGGTTTCATCCTTGGGTGAAGCCAAAAGTTGAGATATTTGTAAACTAAATTCTGAGGTGCATGCTGCAATGTTCAGGCAAGAAAAATAAAGCAGAAGGAAATTAATCAAACCATAATTATTATATTTTTATCACAGCAGCATCTACTAGCTCACGCTCTCACTTTATGAGGCAGAGCACACAGAGAGAGCAAAGTTCCTGTTCTGCCGCGTTTATGGAATAACCAGCAGCGACAGGCTGGGGATGACTGTCTTTTATGCAGCTCAGGAAATAAGGCAGGGGAGGAGGAAATAACTTGGTCTCTAACCGACCAACCGACTGTGGCAGCGCACAGGTGGGCGCCCGTAGCCACGGCAGGCGCGGCCCGTGCCCGCTGGCCCGCGGGATTTCCTGCACAAAGAGCAGCAGAGACGGCGCCGACCCCGCAGGCAGCCAGCGCCAGGCGCAGCCCCCAACTACAGAGCTTACGCAACGACAAAAATCCTTCCTCTCCTGCTGCTGCTCCTCTTAATTAACAGTGACCCCGTGATACTCGAGGACTTTTCTCTCCGACAGAAACAAAATCATGCAAAATTGGATTCCATGTTCATCACAATGACAAAATATGCCCATTGCCTACCCCAGCTCTCCTCCCTGCCCACCACACGGCGCTGGAGGTACCCTCCATCCGAGGCGTGCGCCTTCAAGTGCCAGTGCCAAGCACTTCTTGCACATGCCTGGCTAAGAGCTTGCTGGCAGGAATTTACAGAGATGCTAAGATACGTTTCTTGTATTCAGCATTAAATTGCCTCTTGTTTGGGTTTCCTGCTGCTATTTTTCACCACTTTTCTATACATCTTCTCAGAATTTTCATCACACAGCAAACAGTGGAAAAGGACAGACCCATTTTAATGTAGTGTAACCTCCCTTCAGTGAACTCACCAGAATCACACCCTTTAACCAGAGGCACCATTCTTGGCCTAAATTCCAGTGCAGTTTTTCACAGATGGAGCCCACGCAGTACGCTGAACACTGTGCCTGCTTGGTAACAGACATGTTTATGCCCCAGATTTGACTCCAGAAATGAGGGCACTGCCAGTATGCACATTAATTCTAAAAAAACCCAATAGTCTGCTGTTTACCGAAGGCTAAGGAAGAGTTCCAAAATCATTTATGGATATGGCTACACCATGGTGAGAGACTATCCATGCCTGTCCTTCAACATTCCACTGTATATAGCCTTTTACTTACATTCTGGTGTCCTAAGGACCACTGTGGTAGTTTTTGGAACACACAGACACACCACACTGTTTAGACCACACTTCTGTTTAGAGAACAATGCTTCCAGGGTTAGCTCTGGCCCCGGGCTGGATTCAAACCTGCAACATTTATATTCCTGATCACATTTGCTCAGCCTATGCCTCCATGTCTCAAACCTCAATGTTACTGGTGTTATTTAAAAAAAATACCTAATGTTACTTTATCCTTTTTTATTCTGTTATTAATCCAAGTCTTCGAAAACATAACTGCAGTATTCACAAGACAGATTTTCATTAACCATATGGAAGAAAAACATTTAGGGACGACATTTCTTCTATATTGATTCAGCAGTGCCTTTAGAAGTAAAGGTTATGCCTATTAAATTATTTTCAAAAAGGTAACTGTAAAAATTAAAATTCATCCAGATTAGCATTTACAAAAAGCCTTCAGTATGAAATTTCTTCAGAATGTGTCACTTAAAAAGAATGCCAAACACCACTTTAGGAGATGTGACTTCTTTTTAAATGGCATCTTTTCCTCTAAAAAGGAATTTCTTGTATTGATAGAGAGGATGTTATGCATACACTGCTATTTCCAAGACACGGAGTTGCCTAGCAATCTTGGAATTTAAAAGGAGGAGAAAAGCAATAACAAAACAGAATTGTGAAATTACAAGACGGTGCAGCATTAAATTGGTTTGCAATACTTATCAAGATGCTTCTAAATGAGAAAAGATATAGGGTGTGCTGGGAGCATGATAAAATCTGTTGATCATTTTCAACTTTCTCCCTTCTCATTCTCTTCTTTTAGATACATGCTTTTACACAATGGATTTCTCCTACTTAGCTTTATTACCTACCAAACACCTATCGCTGCTTGGGGGTGAAGGCAAATTTCAACCACCACATTGGCAGTTTTTCAGGGTTCATCCTGTCAGGAATTTTGTAAAAGCGTGTGTTTCCCTGTTTCTAGTTCCCACTACAATTTATGCCACTGAAACACAGAGAACTAGTGTTCCCTCCAGAACTTATTTTCTTTCAGAAAGCTCACTGTGGTGAGTGTTTGATCAGGCCCCATGTCTCCACTTGGAAAAGCTGGTGGTGCATATCCAGTCTGTTACTGTCTCTGTGTAACGCCTCCTACACCTACAGCCATCTTCATTCCCTTTGTTTTCCCCACTCATACTACACCTCTTCTGGCAGGATCTGTATTTCCCTTCACTGCCTGTCAGCTCTGTCCTTTCCTTACCCTCTTCCACCCACTGCTTTCCCTTTTGCATTTGGGGAAACTGCTCCTCCAGCCCAGCAAAGCTGGGCCTACACGGTACAGCACAAGCAGAGAGGAGCTGGCCTTGCCGACACACCGAGCTGAGCGCGTGGTTGCAGCAGCCCAGCGACGAGCTGATGCTGACGCCCCGCGCCCTCCTTCCAGGGCTGCGCTCAGGGCAGAGCCGACGCCGCCGTGTCCCTTTGGAATCGGAGCCAGTTCCCACTCCCATAGCTCAGTGCGAGCCTGCAACTGCTGCCTGGCTCTCCTGTTTGTGTACCTGAACGTCACCTCCCGTTCTTTGCCCCGTTTCATGTTGGTGACAGACACTGTGCTCAGATCTATCTCCCGAAGGACACATTAGCCCTTACCTGTAGTCTCATCCATGCTTTCCTCAGACACGTGCTCATTTTGATGGACCCATTCACCATTGCACTTGAAGAAAATCTGCATAGCTGGCATAGCTTTACAGCGTAAGACAATGGGGTTGCTTTTTATAATGTAGGCATCATCTGGTTCCTCCATAAAATGAGGCAGTGTTCCAGGAGCAGATGGGATAGACTCTGGAAGGGCTTCACTGTTATCATTTCCTGAAACGGAAGGAAAGGAAAATACACATTTTTCATGTTGTTGCACCCTTTGTATTATCTCATTTAATTGATTAAATACCGTTTTGGATGTAAGAACTGTCAAGAAAACTGACAGAAAAGAAGCGTCAGAATCATCAGAAAACTGCACCATCACTGCTGCCGATTTTACAGATGGGGAACTGAGGCACAGAAAGATTAAATGAGTCACCTAAGGTCATACAGAAACTCTACGGAAAAAGTAGAAACTAAACCTTATTCTCTTGAGTGACAGCCCAGTGCCTTAACTACCAAATCTTCCTTTCTTTCACAGAATTTTATTTCCTTTAGACAGTTGCTGTAGATTTAACAGGGATCAGAGTGCTAACCACAGAGAAATACACTGGTATGAACAGCATTACGGCAGCACTCCAACACTGGAATAGGCAAACTATGATTTCATACCCACTTAGGGGAAATTTTCAATATGCTTTTACGCTGTTCCCATTTACTGCAGCCCCTTTAAGGTGATATAAAAGTGGAAAAGTGGTTTCTGTAGGGCCAGAAACTGCAAGATAGTGAGCTTTCTCAGCTTCTATCACAGACAGTAGGATCCAAGGCCATTCGTTCAGCAATGCATGAACCTAGGTGTCTTATTTTCTGAATTCCTGTGCTTAGACATGAACACAGAAGCACTGGAATACAAGCTTTCCTTTTACTACAACTCTTTTAATTGAGTCAAATCCTAGTGGCTGCTGCCAAAACCAGGAAATTCCCACTGACTTTCAGCAATGCTGGGATTTATTTCAGGACTTTGTTAGTTTTGTGAGAAAATTCAGAGAACAGCAACAAAAGTAAGTCGGAAGGGATCAATTTATGAAGATTAGAAAGTACTGAATACACACAGTTGGCCAGATGATAACAGAGGAGGACACGGTCTATATGCAGATGAAGGGGACACGGTATCAGAGAAGAGGAATAGCTGAGGGCAATACAAACGTAGTTTAACTAAAAACACTGAAACTAAGTTAGATGAAAGGGAAGTTATGATGATGTAAGTCTAAAAACCTTCACAGATCTAGATTACAGAATGATGAGAACATTCTTTGTCTTTATTTCTATTAAAGAGAGGTCTCTCTCACCTAGCACTCACTACATCTGTGTCTGCAAATACGCACTGTGTATGTGCTGAGAGATCACTGGGATCCTCAAATGAGTTCAATGGTTTAAACCACATTCACAGTGTACTTTAGAAAATATTATCATCATTTTTAGCGTTCTACTCTGGAACATTTATGCCAATTTCCATCTTGTCAATCTTCAGTAATACTGCATCCCTGCAGGAGTTATTAAATCCATGCTTTATAGGAAATAACAAAAATGTCAGTAGAAGATTCTGGAGAGGCTTGGAAATCCCATGCTCCCACAATGCTTTGAGGGCTTCATGAGGCAGCAACACGCCTGTGTGGAGGAAGAATAGTGGACAATTTTCTAAGGATCATTCAGTTAGAGAACTTAGAATGACCCATGGTTATTCCACTGAATTTGCTATTCAGGGAAGACACAAAGGATGAAATCCCAGCCCCACTGAAATTAAGGGCACAACTCTCCTGCCAAGTGGCATCCAGATATAATGATATGGCTTTACATTCCTGTTAAGTGTTACTGATGAGCACCTGATGGACGATGTTTTATAATCCAGATGAAATCAGCATCTGGCAAGCATTTACTTCACTGAGTACAACTTCACACAACCGTTCGCAGAAGTAAGGAAAGCAACTCATTACTGTACCCTGTGTGAGGTCAGGCTGGAAGGCAACTGTAGAAAATTCACAAAGGATTTGCATTCCTTGGTTTTTGTTTATGGAGATACCGCTTTTCTCCATATGGCTGCTGCAGTGACACCCATTTAATGGGTTGCGATATCTGGAAGTTTTGCATCATAAATATTTAGTGTGATTTATGAAACACAAGACATATTTTACTTGTCCCTTTATCATGCTTAAAGAGAAGAGTCACACAGCAGTATTTCAGATACATTAAAATAAGTACCCTTCTGCATTTAAATGTCAGACTCTAACCCTAATTAAGATGACATTTCCTGCCACACACACTAAAAAAAAGTTTGATGATTAGACAAGTTAGTGTTCTACAGCTCCCTGAGACTGGAACAGGTACGATCACACTCTGAGCAACTGCTACTGTTTACTTAACCACAGCTACAACAGGAAATTTAGCAGTGAATTGATAAATCAACTCTCCCAAGTTGATGAGCCATTTCCTCAAGACCACCACAGCAACCGCTGCTCAGTTTCAAACTGCACTAACTCACTGCGCATCTTGATGTTATATTGAATCTGAGGTCATGCAAAGACTTGTACAAGCTTCAGGGGAGGGTAAAATTCTGTGAACAAAGAGACTAAAAAAGGAGTATTTGGCCCAAAACATATATATATTTCATGTTCATGTCCTAAGCAATTTGCCTACTACAATCGATAGCAAAGCAAGATTAGTCAAATTATGATGAGGCATTTCAAGTCTCTCTAAAAATGGCCTAGAAGTACTTTGCTGACACGGGAAGATGTATCGAGCCAGGCAAACCCGTATCACACAACCCGCCTCCCTCCTCAAACAGCAGGACTGAACGCAATTCCCTGCTCCCGAAGCACGCTTCTTGGAGGTACGCCCCAGCAGCACCCCAGCGTTCCAGAATATAAAATAAGGACCCCATATTTACATCTCTATGACTATATACACACACACACTTAAATAAATCACAGGAGCCATCACAGACCTTAATCACACCAGTGCTAATAGATAAACTATGGGAAGAGAATGCCTAGACTGATGTGCTGAATGGTACTGCCCATTCTTAATCAGGTACAACAAATCCCAGGGTCAAGTCCTAATAAATATTATTTAAGCGGCTATTACTGATGTTATATAATCTACGTACATTTCAGGATAAATAATATTTTAGCTGAGATAACTGCAGTAGCTGCTGACCAAAGCAAAGCCTCTCAAAGTACACTTAATACTTGGAATTTTAACTTAATGCATCTTTCTTTTGTGCATCATCTTTTTTGTACCCTAACTCGCATTCAAATGAATCTGAAAGCCTAGCAGAACTTTGTAAGGGTTTTGATTTTTTTTTTTTTTTAATAACTGTCAGTTTTCAAGATTCAGGCCATTCATAGTTATAGAAAAATGGCTGTTTTAATGCAACAGTGAATGACAGAATACCAAACTATCAAACACAATTCTTGTATTTTTCATTCCTGGAAAATTACCTCTCAGGAAGTGCTTTGTATTTTATGTTCTGCACACTAGTCCAATAGGGACTTTAAATCTTTTTATGACAATAATAGAAACAAAAAAGAAAGGAGAAAAGAAGTTAGGAACAAACACTGAATTCTTCTATGAAATAAATATACTGTTGTTAGTTGTCAGATCACATTAGAAAATCTTGATAGCAGCAGACATGAATCCTTCAGAATTTCAAAAAAACTGATCAAGATATAATTTGGATGTTAAAGTGAGATTTTAAAACAATGAAAAAACATGAGTTCTAAACTTTTTTTTTCAAATTAAGAATTATTTTTAAAATAAGTAAGTAGCATTACTTTTTATATTAAAAAAAACCAACACTTAGAAGTGTCCCAAACAAGCCAAGTAACTTGCTGGGAATAAATATGAATAATCCTCAAAAGACAACCACACTTCTAATGCTACCCCTCATGGAAGATTCCTTTATTATCACCATCACTTTCAGATTATAAAACCTAGTATAAGTGGAATTATCCTCTATTTCATTTATCCCTCCATCTCCTCCCCCCATCCCTGCAAAAAAGCACAGAGTTGTCCAAGGGCTGGAAGCACACATACAAAGACTTCTCAGAAGTTTTTAAACACCGACCCTTTTAAATTTTGGTAGTACAAGAAAAAGTAACAAACATGATTATTTTCCTACCTTGGTTTCCTTCCACTCTAATTAAGCAATCCTAAAATCAGAAGATCCCTGCTTTCCCTTTCTGCCTGTGGGATTTTTTTTTTTTTGGTTTAGTTATTTTTTCTAAGTTATGTAACTGCCCTGAAGACTATTTCCCTTATTAGCTGTGCCCACAGGGAGACAAGAGCCATACTGATACAAAAGCATTCTAACTTCCTTGTCTTGCTCAAAAGTTCCTCCCCCTCTGCTTCCTTTTCCCACGTCCCCTGAATTTATAAACCTTGGCATTAGCATTTGGTTTCTTTCTTAGGATTTTGGATATTTTCTGCACTCCAAGCCTTACACCCCTGTAGGCACTTCAGAAAAAAAATGCCTTTTCCCAGCTGTAAACATCCCAACCACTCCTTTTGGACAGGTCTGTTCACTCGTTGAAAGACAATGAGTGATGACCAAAGTTCTGGACACTCACTTTCTTCCCTTTCCGTGGATCTGATGTTGCTGATTCCTGCTGAACTTTGAACCACCTGCAGTCATTATTTTCTACAAAATGAAGCCAACTGTCTTTCTACACATATGCTCATTTTACAGGAAAGTCAAAAGATGAAAAAAATCGTATTCCGGAATACGTAACTTCCTTATGCGTGGAATGGTTTTCATAATTAAATTTGAGCCATTACTCAGTCAGAAAAGCAACTCAGTGAGATTTATCTATGTTGTTTTAATCAGTTGACCCTGTCCCATATGCAACAACATGGGTTTTCTGGAAGTCACTCAGATATTGATGGAAATACAAGATTTTGTTGCCCACCTGAAATCCTTTAATGCCTCTGTTATTTCCTCTAGTACAGGGATTTACTAAAGCCTGTAGGGACATGGTATTTAGCAAAGATTGACAATACAGGAACAGTGAGAATGGTCAGTAATAAAACATGCATGCTGATGAGTTTCACTGCATAATTTTTCTTTAAACTCTATACATTGAACGGGAATCCAATTACTACTTATTCAGCACTGCTGGTAAATGATACAGAACTGCTTAATTGGTATGACTGCCATCAAGCACCTACTGCACGGCCATCTTCATCTGCCTGCCAACTCTATCAGCACGATACACATCTGGGGACGAGCAAAGTGGCACTAACTGATGTTCTGTTCCTGACTCCAGTCTCAGAGTCAGTGTTTCCTGCTTTTTCTACTTCAGTACATTTCCCAAAGATATAATCTGTAAATTTAGAGAAATACTGTAATTTTTTCCATATTTTTAACTGAATTCCCGGTTTCTTCTGGCTACTGTATTGCATAATGCCTAGTTTTATTAATGGATATGTCTGCATGCACCTCCAGCACCTGTGGTAATGCACAGATTTCTAGATATATTATCCAAGTACTATGACCACTACTATGCTGATACTACATTTGTTGTAGACATTACACGTTTCTTTCAATAAAAGCCATTTTATGTGTGTAACCTGACACGTAATCACACACAAATGGGAAACTGCCACACAAGCTGCTCACCCTCCTCTTCTCCAAAGACACGTACTTTTGAGCAAATTCAAGAAAAACGGTGTAAGACTAGTAAAGGGAAGGAACTAAATATTTAATTCACTGGATTGGGGATTAGGAAAAATAACCTTTGATCTTCTAAATTTAGTTATGCCCTGTGCTGCATGCAGTTATACATAATATGCTGGGGAAGAAGAAAAATGTTGTTCTGTACCTATTTGGTGAGCGCATGGGAACGATGCAAAACTATGACACCCAGTGAGGAAGTTCTTGAAGACTGTTAACTACATATGGCAAAAGCTAAAAAACTTTCTTCCTCCTGCTCCTCAATATTTAAGATGCTCACAACAATGTCGGAATGGCATACTCGAGTCGTCTCTGGTTACCAGCATGTGATCCTGTTGAGGGACTTGCCCACGAGCTATACAGCAAAATTTTCAAGACTGTTGCAGTAACTTGGGCTTCAAAGTAGCTTCTGTTAGCAAAGAAACTACCAAGACTTTATCCTTGATGCCTTTAAATATTTGTACCAACATCTCAACCGCTGGTGACTCCCAACGTAAATGTCAAGAGTCCTCATTTCTCCCTAGTCCTGCTGGGAAAGAGGCTGGAGCGGGAATGAAGAATCCACACCATCGCCAGTTAGCAGTTTCCACTGAACAAAACAGAAGTTGATATGGTACCATTAGGCTACAGCAAAACAATGAGTACGGAAAGCAGTCCTGCTTATGTTCAGACAATTCAATATCCGATATTAGTTTTCAGTAGGTTCCACATGACAATGATTTGCTTAAATGACGAATATTTAACTCAGTAGATGAATGCATTAGAAGCAGCTTGTGAAGAATGCTTTCAGAAAGAAAATGTGCTTATACACCTGTAAGTATACGATGCATTCCTAAGAACTATGAACTACAACATGGGTACACCTCTTTTCATTACAAATTTTCCCACAATGCCTGTAAAATTTCCATATAAGGTTTGATGGCGTCATAAAATCCGGATTTAAATTCAATCAATAATTGATCTGGGGGAATCTTCGGCATTATATTTCACTGTTGGTATGATCTGATTAAGCATAGCTGTGTTTGCTTACATTTGGGTTACTATAAATTAAGCCTGCTTTATTTTGGTACATGAACCATGTTATAAGAAATTGGACAATATCAGAAGGAAACTTCACTGCATGTGAAAGGTATGGAATTAAGAACCCTTCTTAATGTGACTTCTGTGCCTAACCAAAGGTTATAAGAGAGCTGAAACACCTTCAGGTATATGGAACTGGTAACTGGAACTGAAGCATGTACATATGTCATAAATATACATATTTAGGGTCATTTTTCTTTCTCCTGAGATGTTTGTTCACTTCTCATTTCAGTAGGGCCTGAAATCATAATTAGGTTGCCAAGACAATATCCCATGAGTATAAGAGAATAATGAAATATCAAAGTGGAAAAACATAAAGATGTCACTGATGTTTGAACAGAAATGACTTTCTGATACGGAAACAAAACAAACCAATGTCAGTGTAAGTCTGTAGAGACAATGATACAACGGGAATGCAAAACTGTCGGTGCTACCGCAAGTCTACATTTACAACACCTTCCTCTATAGGAAAGAGCACAAGGCCAGGGGAAACCAATGAGATTTCTGTGAAGGCATCTGTCACCTACCTACTCCTCTCGAATCTGCACATCGGCACAGGGTGTGCCTGAGCAGGTGTGGATTGCACAAGAAGGGAAATCTTCCAGAGGGAGACCCAAGAATTCAGACAAATTTCTCATCCTAACATTTCAGTCTAAGACAATGCACTTAAGGAAACCTCCCACTGCAATGTGTCAACTGCCCACACCAAGGCTTCACTAGAGAATAATGCTTCAGGAACCAAACGCTGAAATAATGACCAGTTATGCCCAAGATACACACAAACTAAGAGTATTCTGGGTTTACTGAGACACGAAGGCAGAGACAACTGGAGAACTGTCAAGCAGATAAACTTGCTTTGAATAAAAAATACCTTTGGAAATAACAGACATCAAAATAATGTATATTTGCAGTGGTTCTCTCTTGTTTTATATTCTAACTGTAGTTTTCAGGGTTCTGCAACACAAATAAGATAACTTAAAAATCAAAGAAATTCAAACCCAGAATCATCTTCCATGATCAACTTTGCTTTATTGAAAAAAAATGGCTAATAGCACAGTGAAGATTCTAAGCACATAAAATCATATTACAGCTAAATTATTTCTACTTGACTTCCAGAACTGACTGAACCTCGTAGCAAAACCTAAAACTTAAGTGTTAAGTACCTACCAAAAAGGCGTGTGAGGAAAAACTCTTTTTGCTGCTGTTTTTATACCCAGGAATAAGGAAGACTCAGAACACAAAGAATCTGAACAGTTTCAGAGCATTCTGCAAGTCAGAGAGAATTTTAAATGCCTTTGCAACCCAATCATATGGCTTCTTTATTTTTACTGGATATTCACATCTACCTTACAAGGAGGGAGTATTTCTCCTGCTTTTAAGTTACACGTCTGAGGTAGTTGCCACTTAGGTTTTTAAGAAACTCTCTTAAAAACTGATAAAAACTCTCACAGGATGCCATCTTGGGGAGAAGCTCAAGTAAAAGCTGCAATGAACGGAGCCCTTTAACTCCTGCTGTGCTGATGAAAGCTGCTGGGCTGTTTGGGCTGGAGACCTACCAGTACTGGAAAACCCGACTGTGGAAGTGAAAACCCTCGTGCCTCAGTAACTAAGTCCGGCACTCAGAAGGATTGGTGTTCCTCTGAACAAAAGGGAGCACGGGTGGGAGATCAAGGATTGCTTAAAAACATACTACACAACCATGACCATTCTGTATTTCACATCTTAGCAGACAGGGTCTCCTCAATTTTCAGCACATGTTGAAAGTCACAAGTGCTGTATATACATCTCAGGAAGCCAACTTTTGATATCAGTATATTAGTTTCATCAGACCCTCTTGCTTCCTATGGATATAAAGTATAAACTTCCAGCAGCTGTACCATAATCCTTCTCATCAAATATTTGGGCGACAGGTGGAAAATTGTTCTGCCAGCTGAGGAAGACAAAATCCATTCCTCCTGGCAATTTTCTGCAATGAAAACTCCAAAAAATGAATGTGCAATAAGTTGTGGAAATAAATCTAAAATATTATCACACAAAAGCAGTGTGCTCAGAATCTTTAGCTGAAAACTAACCCCGCTTATCTGAATTTTAAAGAATCTCATTTCTTCTTCTGTGTGCATAGGACTAGATATTAAGCTGGATGCTTCTACTTGAAACTATTAGTTATACACCTGGGTTTTTTTCCATTTTGCTTTGCTTTGAAATGCACTGTGGTTCTTTGATCATTGCTTTTTTTTTTTTGCATGCATCAAGGAAGTCTGACAACAAATCTGGGAACCACATATTATCAATTTCATTTTACAGAAGGGTGAGCGGTCTGAAAATGGACTATGAGAATAAGAGCAAGCCATGAAGCTAGGAACCAAATGCCACAGAGCTGCGTTCCAGTACTCAGTAGAACCATGCTAAGCTGCATACACTATTCTGCTGCTATTTAGCAGGCTTTGGATGACATTGTCTCCAGTTTATTAGCAGGAAAGGAGAGTGAAAGTCAATATATAATCATGGAAATAAGTTGTCTTAATAGGATTAAAAAAATCAAGACAACACTTTTAAGTGTCTGTTCATCTATTCGCTTTGTGAGTCCTTTCCTACGTACCTTAATGTCAGTGAAGCTGTAAAAGTTCAACGCTTTTCCAACAGTGATAAACCAGACGTGTAAGAGAAAGGCAGAGTCTACGACAGCCTACCCACAGACTCACCAGTGGTGAGCAGAACTGTCTGGAGAACGACAGAACGACTTGCCACAGTTGTGAGCAACTGAGTGAGCCTAGCTTAATAATTCACCTCTCCTTGGCCAAAACCCATCATCGCTAACCACGTGCCCACTGTTTGTCCGTTAAAAGGCAAGTCAGTGTGTTAGTCTGAACCACCCATCCTTCTCACCGACAACGAGCACACGTGGGGTCCCTTAACTGTAACTGAGCAGCAGAGCTGTACGTCCCGAAACCATTCTAATTTCTTGTATTTCTCTGAGCAAACTCTTTCTTCCCCTCACTTTTCACCAAACGGCAGCAACAACATTATCATCCAAATATCTCACATAGAATCCATTTGAGAAAGACCCCATGACATCATCAAAATTTTGCTGTGACAGTATTCTTTAAGAATATGAAGTACCATTCCTTTAGCGAGCAGGACTTCTTCCGCAGAAAGGATTTTGATGCTAATAGGAGTGAGGTCATTTTCTCAATCCTCGTTTATTCCATCTTCCTTCCCTTTTAATATCTTATGAGCTTTAGCTAAGGGCTGTATACTTGCCTTAAAGCTCATAGTCTTCATTTAATCTCTGTGCACATGGCAGAAAGCACAATTTAGTTAAATATATTTATCTATATAAAACGGGATAAAGTTTAAAAGCATCACACCTTCATCCACAAATTCTAGCCTTAATTCTTCTCTGACTCTCTGTCAAACAACCCAAGTTAAAAGTACTTCTGCAGCTCTACACAGGGCTACGCTTTCACATGTTTAAGTGACTAAGACAAAACTGGTACCAGTTCTACAACTGCTCACATCCCCAACCCAGCTCAAGAACGGAAGCAGTCACCTTTCACCATCTCCGCCTACTCTTAACCCCGACTATCAGAAACGATCAGCTCACTCGGTACTGCCAAGTCGCGGTGGGGTTAGCGAGCAGCCTCAGCAGAGCAACCAGGGAAGAATGGTATGTGGAGACCAGCTCCCGTTCACACAGCTCAGGAGGGTTCTTTTCAAAAGAGAAAAAAAAGAGAAGAAAAAAAGCCCGTTTCAGTAGCACCAATTTCCCTCTAGAATTTCATATTCGGCTGACATTGTTGTGCCCTCTCTTCAGCCATTTCATGAGAAGCTCACAGTTCAATGAAATTCGTAGAAGTAATTTTCCATAAACCACATTGTTAATGGGTTGCAGGAGGGTAGGGCATTTATTTTCACCAATGAGGATTAATATGTTCATAAAACATTAGTAGTCTTTTCTATGCCAACAGAGATGAATGTGTTATCCTATTGTAATCCCTTATGGATTCTAAATCTATTTATATCTAAGTTATACATATTTATTAAAATGATATATTGCATTTATTAAATATTAAGTGGATTACAAACTTGAAGAATCTTTCATACAGTCATACATTTATTTAACATCTAGATTTTTTTCTTTAAGCAGTATGCAAGCAATATAAATCTTTAAAGGAAGAAAGATTCTCCAGCATTCTAAATAGATGAATCTGTAACAAAAACTCTTCCAGCATGCAGTGTGCAAAGAGTATCATACTAGAAGAAAAAGTTTACTTAAAAAATGCTATGGGAAAATGTGTGGTAATACCAGAGCTGTACATGTAAAGATAATCAAATGGATGAGGACAATGATTGTATATTTAGCTAACAAGCAGGACTGAAAAGACCAAGACCTCAACAGATTACTGAATGACCTCAAAACAATCCTAAAATTCTCAGTATGTATCACACACCTACTATCACATGCCAAACACACAGGGTTTGTCTTAAATGCCAACAGCATTAGTTACACAAATTTTAACAACAGCTTCCTGGAAATATGTCATATTTATCAGGTGACTGTAGGGAGAGAGGGGGAAGCTTTACTATCCCACTGCGCAGCCACACATTTCCAGATGGTGTAATAAGACCACCAGATGTGTCACCTTTGGGGCTGATCACTTTGGGATCAACAAATTGCCTTGAAGATTCAAGCTTTATGGTTGCCTAGGATACCTGACCTGTTTAAGGTGACAAGAAATGAACTCTGAATAAATTAACCAGTATCATTTCTCTAACTGATGTTCCATGTGCCTCAGAGGGCTGCCAGCTATAATGGTTGCCATTAAAAAGTCAAATATTTACTTATAGTTTCTACACTATGGAGCAGATCTTGCAGGCAGCTCAGCTGGAGAAAGTCACTACTACAATTTAGCACAGAAGCATAAGATAAAGCAGGAGATATAAAAGTGAGGGAAGGCTTCTCTGGAGTGCTCTCCTTGGATTTCCTGTATATTTAGATGATATCTCATATTTACACTGAAATCTATACACATCATTCTTTAGTAGACTGGTCTTTGGCACACAAAGGCAAATAAACCATCTTGCTAAAGTCTATGTTTAAGGGTTTTTTTAACCAAAGGACATTTTTAGAACCTTTAAATTAAATTTTCTGTTTACATATAAAAAAGTAGCTTTGAACTTCAAGTGCCTATGACCCAGAAAGGGAATGAATGAGACCAAACTAGAGCAAGGCTAAAATGCTTATTTTGATCCTCAACAATGACAGAGAAAGAGTGGATTTTTTCCCATCTGTGAGAGTATTTGGGAAAGAACCCCAACAACTATTTTACTACTGATACTAAAAGTGCAGCAAATAAAAAGATGTAACTGCTTGGATTCCGTTCACCAACAGAAAGTGAATTATGTTAGGATAAAGTTAACGTGCTTATTAACATACAAGTCAAGGGGAAATGATCATAATGTAGGTAACTTGTTTTTAAATATCACCAACTCGTTTCTATTAGGACCCAGCAATTTGCAGTACATATTTGAGCCCAGATCTAATCAGATATGCACTAACAGCTTTAATCTGCTGCCCCTCTTCCCTGTTCCCACCCCCCAAAGACTGAAATCAGCTTTTAAATTATGAGGATGGGATTCTTCAGGTGCCAGTACTGCTCAAAAAATACTCCACCCCGCTTGCCCTCCCTTCATGGCAAGACTGTAATTATCATTGGTATATCACAGCACAGCTGACCCAAAAGAGAGTAACTTCCATGGGAAAAACTAACCTGAAGTAAACTAAAAACTCCAATTTGTCCCCAAATGATGAGTGTAACCTAGGATTTCTCCCAAGTACAATTACTGAGTTAACGTATCCGCTTATCGAACCCTGGCCCAAAATATAGTACCTGCTGACGCAAGTGCTTCTAGCTCAGCAACAAAGCAATAATAAATAGAATGAATTCATACCCAGTTCATAGTTGCACCTGTGCTACAATGCTTATTCTTAGCTACAGCAGCATTTTATTTACTGAATGAGCCACAGAGCTCTTTCCTCCAACTTAATTCACAGATCAATTGTCATTATCAAGGCTAAAGGCTTTGATGTGCCCAACTACCAATTCAGCTGCGCGAGGAGATGCTTACTGCAGATCTATTCACATCGTGCTTCAAACTGGACTACAGACAAGTTTTTGTTTTGTTTGCAAGCTAGTAATAAGGCTGCTGTACAACTGCTGATAGTGTATTTAAGAAGAGGGGGCAAAAATAACCCACACATATGTCAAACTGCTCTTCTCTTAAAACTACTGCAGTATCAAAGCTGTTCTGCAGATAAATGTCAGTTTAATTTCTTTTGTAAATGTTGGAGGGGAAAAAAACCCCCACCTTCCTTCCTCCACCACCAAATGATAATGCTTAGAATTCCTGACAACAGATGCTGCATAACAAAGCACGTCAACATCTCCCTTGGCTGCCAGCACACGAAAGATAGGCACTGCCTGTTCAGTGCTATGCTTACAGCCTCAGCAGAAACTCTGCCCAGCCTGTCCGTTCAAATTCCTCAAATCCCTGCATTCCAGTAAGAAAGGTATCGATGACCTTGTATTCTCAAACACTGAGGGCACCTGATTGGCATGGGAGCCAAGAACAGAAAGTAGCATACAACACCTTTGAAGCAGAAAAACAGAAGGATCAGGGAATCCTTATTTGTTCAAAGACTGATGTTTGCAGGAATAAAGTAGGATTTGTCTTCAGCTACAACACACCTCAAGACCGAGTTCCTAAATATGCAAACATTAACAGCAAGTCTTATCATTTCTCAATTCAGATAAAAATAATGTTCTTTTACAAAAAAGGATGGAGATGCTACTTGAGATTTCCAAAGCCTTCTATAATTGGACATTTTCATATTAAAAGTTTCATAGCTAACATAGGCTCTTCTAATCCACTGTATCCAAAGTTACACTGCTAATTACACTTACATGCAGCTACGCCATCTTTTGTTAAAATTCCTGTGGTACTCACTAGAGTCAATCCGTTGCCCTTAATTCATCCCAAGAAAGTAGGAGAGCAATTCTCTTCAGAAGTCATAAAAAATTCCTTAAAACATGTTAATAAGCACAGACTTTTCAGTGCACAAAGCGTTCACTAGCAAACACTCACCCTTTATTTTTCTAGTCACATTGCCATTAAATAACAAATATGTTCCTAGTACTGACAAATACAACTTCCTGAAGAAATGGATTAAAAAGAGAAGACGACTCCCTAAATTAACTCATCAGTTACTAAAAATTTTGTTTCAGCTAATAAAGTAATGTTCATTCCTGCAGAAGGCAGTATTATGCTTATGATGAGACCTGGGTTCAGTTAATCTTAATTACTGAGACAATGATATGGAAATGCTCCTTTGTAAAAAAACATAAGCTAAGAGAAATACTTTTGATTCTTCCAGCCTAAGGTGAGGAAGCAAGCTCTTAAAAGATATGTCCCTTATTTTAATGCCGATAGCTTTTGAGATCACTTCAGTAATGCACCTATTCAAACACAATTTAGGAACACTCAGTAGCCAAGAGTAAGACATCACAGAGTAATTCTCATCAACTGAGTCTTAAATCCCTAATGATCCAATTAAAATTGGACTAAAGAATGTTGTAGTTATTTTTGCTTCTTCAGGTAACTCAAACTTAGTAAGAAAATAGGTATCATTAGGTATTAATATACATCATTCTAACTATAATGTACAGTGCACAATTTAGATAGGAGTTTAGATGGGAGGAATATTAGATTTCCAAATTCCTCTGAAATACAGAATAGCAAATCATGGATTAGCTGTACTTGCAAGCATTTCCATTCCTTGTTGCACTTTACACAAATTAGAGGAATGAACTAAGTTTAATCTTGCTTTTCTGAAATTTAGTTTATTGTGATTGGGGGGAAAAAAACTTTATACCTAAATAACAGAGTTTTGGAAGCAAACATTTATGATGCTTTTCCTTATAAAAAAATTAGGTATTTCAAATACTATCCGGTTTATGAAATACCCAGTATCCCTCATAATGGGAAAGACCCAATTAGTAGATGTTTTCTACATATGTAGAGAGACTTGAGTCATAGAGGTTTTTTGGATCTTTCTGTAAATTCCAATCAAAGCAACAAGTGACATTAACATTTTCAAATATTTTAACATGTGTGTTTGCAGCAACTAAATGTAATATAACACAGTGGGGGAGAAAAGCCAGTGCTATGGGCACTATAGCGATCTTTGTGCTTCCATGTTAAAGGATAAGTCTGTATTGGCTATTAGTTTTATATCTAGATATTTTTTCAAGGCATCCCCCTGCTTCAAACATTTTATGCAATAGACACATGACCAGCTGCACCAGCTAAATTAAACAGAGACAGAAGTGGGACAAGGACATCATAAAATACACTTTTTACAGTTTATTGGTATAAGGGCACTGCAGACTGGTCAGTTCTCCATTACCCACTGCCATGCACTGGTCACTGTCCACCCACAGCACTGTCACCCTTGCTGCCAACCCGATCCATCTGCATAAGTACTATCATTCAAATCCTGAAACTGCAGTTCAGATGAAAACCCCAAAGGACAATCCAGAAAACCAACACACACTCCAATATTCCTGGGCTCCCTCTCTCCAATTAAAGAAATCAATTCACCAAGTCAGACGTAACAGGGGAGAAAAGATCAGGCAACACGAGGAAAAAGAAACAACAGGAAAATTGCTCAGGCAGGAACACTGGACACAGTTACTAATGTTTCAAATTAGCACAAGTTACCTCCATCCAACTCTACTCATAACGCACACTACAAGTGAAAAATATACAATATGCTCTCAAAACCAGATTGGCTTGTCACATCCACATCTGCTGAAATGATACGTTTTCAACAACATCTGGCAGTTTCTTCTTAAGCCCCAAAGGAAATGGAACCCAACTGACCTGTGGTCTTTACTCTCATTATTTCCTATTGACTATGCCAACTTGATCTGGAGTTGGACGCCTGGATCCATTACACACCCTCCTCTGGCTCCTGGGTATCATGGAACCTCTCCTCTCAAAAAAGACAGCCTCTACATTCACACGCTTCCTAACAAGAGGTAACCAGTTAACCGGCTGAAAACTGGAGGCATTCAATGCCGGGAGAATTGCTGTGTTTGCTCACCTTAACATCACTGCTCTCAATGGATAATCTTAAATCAATCTGGGGTTTACTATTATTCTGCTGAAAATATCCTGTAGCTTTATTGGCTGGTTTAAGCCAATACATCCGCAATGTCATAGCCTACAGTAAGCAGATGTGCTCTGCAGATTCATGATTTACTACAAAGAATATTCTCAACTTTAATACCTCAGTGAATTTCAAGGTATGACTGGGTCTGTTTTCCTACTCAGCTTACAATTTCAATAGATATTAGTAAAAGATCTAATCTCCATAGAATATGTACTATCTATACACATATGTAATTAAGTAACAAAAAGCTTATGAAACATCACTTTCATACAGGATTCCAGAATCTTAAGTTTTACATATAATAAGAAAAAAGAAAACCACACACAGAAAAGGCACTACAGACAGAAAAGATTAAAACGATGCATTTATGAGAATACAATGTGTTAGCATTGCCCTCCCTTTTAGAATTAACTGCTATCCTAACCTCCATGCAACTAAAATTGAAATAGTAAAATATTCTAGCATGCTGTAATATTATATACATAGACCTGTGAGGCATTTCAATTTATTTATGTTACTATAGTTCTCATAAGCTGTTTTCTGCACTAGAACATGATAAGATTTCTGTAGTGCCCTCCAGTTAATTGTTTGAATAAGTATTTTCCAATAATTCTTTCATTCTTCTTCTTATAATCAGATAGCTTTTCCTAAACCCTGGAAGAATTTAAGCAAAGATATCCTACCTGAAACAGGGAGACTAAAACCTTTTCAGTGTTCTTGAGTCTGTCAATCTTAAATATCCTTTAAACAGAAAACCTAAAAAGTCGCTCAACAGCCATCATCATCATGCAACACAGGCTGGAAACCCCCGACAGATCCCCAGCCCAAGAAAGCTGAGTTACTGAGGGACTGGTAACGCACCTCTAGGGCAACCACCTCCTCTCCCCACACCACGGACTGTGCGGCCACAAAGCAACAGTCTCGGAGAAACGTACCCGCTTTGGAAGGGAGAGCAAACTCCCCGCCCAAGAGCTGTTCCTGCTCCTCAGTGAGAGACACTCACAACAAATGTTTCCTCCCGTGGGCCTTAACAGCAACCAGAACCACTTCACCTTTTTGACTGGCTGAATCAAACTCAAAATCTGATAAACTTTTACAGAAACTATCCACTATCAGCAGAAAAGAACAATCTGAGACATTCCAGATCACAACTTTGGCAGATAGCTGGTTTAGCATCTCCTACCAAAAACAAATTTCTGTAATAACTTGGCACAGAAGAATTTCTCATTCAGTTGCTTACCAATTTCTTAAATAATTCTTTCCCCCCTTGCATTTCCCTTTACAGTGAATCAGAATCCAGGGGTGGGAACAGTCAAGTGTGATTCTGACTGAGCCACAACTCTCACTCCTCGGTTTTCTGTAACTTTTGCTACCTGGCAGCTCCTGTCCTAATCGTGACCTTAAACTGCCTGTTTATTCAGCTACCGGTGACGGAAGAAAAAAAAGAACCCCAAAACAAAGCAAAAGAGAAAAACAAAAAAATCCATTTGAAAATACTCTCTCTCAAGAACCTCCTACACTAAACGCCCCTACAGCTGACAGTTTTGTGCAGTACAAATATTAATAATTTTCAAAACCTGACATTTTCTGAATCGCACGCTACTTTGTGAAAAATCTTTTTTATATCCTGCTCCACGCTGCTTTTCAAAGAGAAGGGCATTTTAGGCTTTGACTGCTTTTGTCATGTTAAAGACCTAAAAAGATTTACAGCTGTTGGCTCTGCAGCAAATTGTTCATGCTGCAAACATGCACTTTTGGGTGAGACTGGCAATCCAGATTTGAACAGATTATCCATTTAGGCCTATCAACTACATTCTCTTGTACAGGAATCTTTATACTGGCATATACACACCTTGAAGAAATAAAATTCATGACCTTTTTCCCCTTCCTCCCCTCAAATGGCTTGAAGTATTCACCAGTTACAGCTTACCCTTGCACGAATTTCATTGTTTTCAACTTTGTCTACCCACGCAGTTTCAAGCAATTTTACTCAGTGCTGTACTTTCTGATCTTTTACAGTGCAGGATGCTTTACAAAGAAGCCTACAGCTGACCACTCTCTAATGCAAGCTCTAGAATCTAGACCCTTTACTGATGTTACAAATTCCTGCATTTTGGGTAAGGAAGCATGAGCCCCCTTAGTTTCAGCATTTCAGAAAGTGCCGGGCCAGCATCCTGAGAGCATACCTCGTTTATCCTCTAAGCAAGACTGGAAGGAACTTTGGCATGGAATTTTTGGTTGATTTTTAAAGGAATATTTTTGCTTTTTCTTTTTTTGGATTCCATGAAATTAGAACTTCATCTGCTATTGCTCAGTTAACAACCCGTATTTCTTTTCTGTATGGGAAAAGAAACACTATGACTCAAAACAGTTTTTCTGAAAGATAAAATGCTCTAGGGAATGATGCCACAGAGCGGTGATTTTCCTTAAGTCTTGGTAAGGACTGTATTTCTCACAGAGGACAATGCAGTCCCCTCAGATTCCAATTCACAGTTCAATTTTTCTAAACTATACTTCTTGTCCAACAATACAAGACATTACATTCTTCTTAACTTATCCTAAAATTGCTGGTAATTTTTATGCTGAACAGGCCCAATGACTAAATCAACAAAGCACCCGTTGTACGGGGTTTTTCATGCCGTTACGAGCTGGACTATTTCAATTTTGAAGTGGAGGCTACTTTATGGCTTGAGAGGCAGCATCGTTATATGTAATGCAACCTACGAAGTGAAGTACTAGACTGAATCAAGAATAGGTCAGAAATATAGACTCTGGTACTGAATGCTGTATATTTTTACAATGCCCATGACAGGCATGTATAACCAGCCTACCAGCCATACCTGATAACAAACCACTATTTTTTTTTCCTAACAGGGGAGGGGAAGAAGGGTAAATGGCCACCTTTGTGCACTCACAACTCAAAAGCTGCTCTCAAAACAAAAGACAGCAATAACATCCCAGAATACTTCAATTTTTTTTCCCAGCATGTCAAAAATTATGGAGTATGACATTAAAATCCATCTCCTTCAAACTCCACAAACATGATACTTAAAGTCAATTTCTCAACGTTAAGAGACATGGTGCTTCATTAGCTGTAATAAATGTCAACCTTCAGTTAACAATTTGAGGGATAACATACCAATTACATGGACAGCTGTTCTCACTGAAGTCCAGTACTGCTGGGGTTTTGTTCTCACTGGCAGTAAAGCGATGTCCTGGTGAGGGACACCATGAAAAACAGGAAGCTGATCCAACAATATTCCCCTAATCCATTCATTTACCATTTAAAGCAGCAGCACATATTTATACCCTGCAATCACTGGTTGCATTTCTATTCAAGTACTGTTTATCTGATGACTTCTAATTATCAGTCTGCAAAAGGAGAAGAGACGCTACATTTCTAAGACAAATATCAGCACAACAATCTTAAAGTGAGGCTGGGTTAGTTTCTTCATCATTATGAAGACATTAAGTGGCTAGAACCTTCTTTTCCTGATACTGTATGAACAGCTAAAAATAAATTCAAACTGATGACAGTGAAACAGCATTAAGTTTCCAATTTAGCACAGAACAGCACTCATACTGCTTTTAAAAAGTCAATGAGATATAAGCACATGCTTGACTTACAACTTATGCTTAACTCATTTGCCAAGTTGAGTTAATCTGAAGAACGGCATCCTATCAGTGATTGATGCCTTTGACCTCCCTAAAGCTGGTATCAATTTATGACAGAATATTTAACTCTTAAATAGGATTTTGTTTAAATACATGAATGAGAATTGGAGTCGATATCATCCTTCTGTACGCCTCTCCCTTAGAACACTTAGGATCAGCAGCATGGAAAATGGCACTGATGAAACAGGCTCCCTGCAACTTGTCTGCACTCTAATACTTGACGTTCTTATTGCTTCCCAGCTTGATCCCATTGATCTGTGTCACGGGAAACAAAGTGAAACACAATACAATATATAATACACAGCATATTCAAAAAGACAAGTACCTATTACAAAAGCATGGCAAATCTGTTCTGATGCTTAAAAACCTCAGTAAATTTGTCACACACAACGAAGCAGCTCTGCTAAATCAACAAGTACTCACATGTTTCACATTGGGAACTGAGAACAGAAAGAAATTATACTGATAACAATCTTTTTATTAATAATATACAAAGTCTTTCCTCAAAATCTTAGATAGCGTGTCAGAGACAAAGGCATTTTCAGTTGGTTTTTTTTTTCAAAGCAGAACAAAGTGTAGGTTTTTATCTTCCCTTCTAAATGCCAACTGATCCTAAAAAGTCTCACAAACGCTACTGCTGCTTTACCTTTAATAAGTAAAGGCTGTTGAACAAAAATACATCGCCACAGATCCGTGACTCACTGAACCAAGTCATAAGAGATGACACTGACAACAACATACTGTTCACATCCATTTATTCATTCAGTCAGTCTCCAATAATGTGGTAACCGAGTACCTTCCAAAAGCATGACTGCAGTGAATTTCCCTCTTACCACTTTGTCAGCAGGAGGCAAGCCTAATTGCTATTATTATTATTACTTTTTTTAAGGAGAAAAAAGGAAGTAAAATAACCATAAAGATCTCTATTCAGATAGGGCAAGGTCTTAAAAAAAAACAGTCATGCAACTATAGAAAAAAGAAATTAACTGAATGCTATGTTAAAAAAAAAGTCAATCTCACT
This sequence comes from Strix uralensis, assembly GCF_047716275.1. Classification (NCBI taxonomy): domain Eukaryota; kingdom Metazoa; phylum Chordata; class Aves; order Strigiformes; family Strigidae; genus Strix; species Strix uralensis. The sequence goes on from NC_133999.1 coordinate 1,823,350, forward strand.
GAGATTCTGATCAGATTTTTTTTTTTGTCCTTAACATCACAGAAAATTTTCCAAGACAGTGAAGAAAACAAAGCATTTAAATTCTTAAAGTCTGCATACTTGATTTATATTTGAGTTTCCTTTTAAGCTTCAGTAACATTTCCTTCTTTCTGTATCTTCACAGTGTTGGAGAGCTCCATAAATATATATGTATACATAAATATTTTTTTAATTATTTCAGAAAAAAAAAAAGTACCCAACACTGGCCTTATGTATGAGGCAAAGAGATTAGGTTTCAGTTTCTGGCACTTGTCAAAGAGAAAGTGAACGTGGGTTTGAACAAGTACCGTTTCTGAGCTTCAGTTTCTGATCTGTGAAAGGGCACGTCTCTTCCTTCATCCTCCGTGCTTTTTGTGTTGCAGTCTCCTCACAGTAAAGCGCTCTTGTCAGTACAATGGCTTGTATTGCTTAACACAGCATACTGTAATTTAATTATGTTTGGAAACTACAGCATACTGAATGAGAAAAGCCATTATAGCAGTAAGAAAGGAAATGAGCACCACAGAGAGAACAGAACAAATAATAGGCAGAAGTGCAAAAAGCACATATTTTGAAAAATAAGGACTTGAGTGGGGATTTTTATTGTGGTTTTTGAAAGCTGGGAATCTGCAGCCAGCTTTCTAATTAACACTTCCATCGGTGCTGCTTGTGAGCTATGAACATAGATATAATGTTGGATCACATAGCTGCCAACGTTCTCATATTGCTTCCTCCAACAGTTTCTGCAAGTATCTAATATATCCTCAGACATAAATAATGAGAATTCAATCACAGAAGTATTTTGAGCCTTTTCACCAAACCAGCAAGTTAAGTAACAAAAAGAACTTGCGTTTCAGTAAGACTTGAGAACTTATCCTGTAGAACTGGTGCACACAATACAATTCCAGCATAGGAACTGCATTTTGGAATGGAAGTTCCTGACACCGTGAGCAAGGTAAGCTGGGTGCCCGTCCAGCCCAGGAGCTGCAGCAGGGCCTTGTGCTTCACAGTGCACACTAGGAAATCAGGAACTGAAAGAGAAACTGAAGGGAGGTGAATTGAAGGGGATTTCACACAAACCTCAGCACATCGCTGTCTTTTTGGAAAAGTCACAAAACTATGGATTTCAGGCAGAAAAAGGGGAAAAATAACCCCCAAACTGTAGCTTTTGTACATGCTTAACCAGCTAGATGGAAACACGTACCACTCCAAACTATTACTTTTAGCCAATTTCAACATTAGAGGGAAAGAAATGGCATCTCTTCGAATCTGCCAGCCTACAATCCCCCTCACATGTTTAGGAGCGCACAGACATGCACACGGAACACACTGAGACTGGCACCCGGTATCCAGTAAATCATCACAAACTGGGTTTGGACTGCCCCAAGCCCTCGCAGCTACGTTTTTTCCTTATGTTTTACGAAAAGCACCAAGAAAACTGGAATTATTCAAGAACTGTGTTCAGATGCTCCATGAACAATATTCTTTTCATATCTGCACAATGATAAAAATCACTTGTTACTTCATGGCTGAGTCATCTTCGCTCCAAGAAAAGCAGTATTATTAACCTAGTATGTTTATCGCCAGCTCTGTGATTGAAAGCCCTTTTGTTCCAAGACTTGAAGATTTATTTGTCAAGTCTGACAGCTCTGATGTAGCCTTGCCGTGAACGTCAAGTGCCTGAAAAGGAATTTATAAAATCATGAGCTGTAGGAAATAGCCAAAATCATGGCAAAGTGTGATATTTGAAATGAGGAGACAAACTAGATAGCTAGATAAAAATGTGCATTTCCATAAATAATGACTCACTAAAAAGATATGAAAGCATTATGGAACAGTGAAATGCTAGATCTCACATGGTTAACATATACTTTATAGATTTTTATAGAAGATACACATATCTAAATTCCATCTAGACATCTTTCTTTCCAGATTTTGAAAAATCAACAGGTACAAACAAGACACAGACATTTACTGTGAAAGATAAGATACAGTCTTTGCTCTTGCCTGTGTAGTAAAATTAGTGGTGTTACCTGAGGCTGAATTTAAATACATGAGTTTGGAAAATAAGCCCTTGGTATGATTAACCTTATCACATTTTCATAGCACTGTATTATGACATGTTTTAAGTAATTTTCTTAATCAGAAAACTCCACAGTATATTGTGAAAAACCTAACCTATGGGCACAGCCAAACCCGTAAGCATTCAACTAAATCAGGATCTAATCAAAAGCAAATAAAACAACTTTAGTAGATTCACAACACAAGAAGTCAATGCATAGATCCAAAGGAGTGTTACAGACTGGGTACTCTTACCAGTAACACTTGGTAACATACCTGTGTACATAACTATCTCACAGAAGCAGAGAAATTATGGGCCAGATCCCTCTCTGCTGTGACGCTGTGGAGCTTCGTTTAATTCAGGAACCGAATACACAAATCTTTTTATTATCCACAGACAGGCTTATAGATTTATATACATCTATAATTGGCTTTAACACCGGACTTGACATTAAATCTGAAATCTGTCAGAATCTCCATTATGAGACATACACAAGCTCGAGTGTAATACAGCAGTGAGAGAAGCTGCCAGGACTCTACGTATCTAGCCGGACTTGGATACTCTCCAATTATACCAAAAGCTGTTTTGTCAATGCAAGAAGAATAAATCAGAAGATGTATTTCACCTTTTTGAAAGCCAAGCGATCAGCTCATCCATCATCTTCCATCAGTGAGAACTTTAGTAAATAGAAGCAGAATAGGAGTCGATAAAATATGCTTAAATACCACCCAGGTCTTTACTTGCTGTGCTTTTAATTTGGTAAATAAATGCCTTCCGTCGGGCACACACCCTGGAGTCTTTGCCGTGACGCAGATTAAGTGCTCTGTTAGCACTGCATTGCTGAATGGATCTCAGAGGTATAGCTAACTATAATGGCCTTGAAACATTCAGCCTAAATCTCCCTGCTGCTTAATTTCAAACATTAAAAGGTGCATGTGGGGGTAAGAAAACTCCAGAGTTAAAAATATAACCCTTTTTATGGTTTTATTTAATCTGTTAACTACACAAACAAGAAATGTGTGTCTGACAGGCAAGAAGCAAAAGTGTAGTAATATCCAAGAAATCTGGTAGAATATATTGTTAATTAAATTGAGTTTAGCCCCAAAAGGCACATTCTGTCTCTTTTTTGAGGCTTAATTAAGAATAATATCAAGGGGAAAAAAAATCACCATGAAATCACCACGTATGAATTAAGTGGTATGGGCAAGAAAAGGGGTTTTCCATTGCAAGAGTTCTTAGATGACTGCTGGCATTTTTTCATTCTGGTCATCTTTTTATTGATCTGTTTTTAAAGTAATACACACTAGATAGTGAATATTTAATAAGTTTTAATTATGTTGATATAAATCTAATACTGTGTCCATAAAATGAAGTAAAAGATGAAAAAGGATGCACAAAGACTTGATTTTTCAACAGTGCTCAGCATCTATGGTCATAGCTCCATTTCAGAAGAACTCAGTACCAACTTTGAAGAAAAAAAAAAAAACAACAATCAAGCAACAATTCATTGTATTGAGTCTATGCAATATTTCAAACAAATCAGCCAAGAGCCTGGTAATGAACAACTAAATTGCAGATATTTAGGCCAGAAAATGAAATCATAGTTGCTGGGATCATGAAACCTATTCAGACTTTGGTTGACTGAACTGTAAAAATGTTTGCATGTGTTGCTTTTTTGTTTTTTTTTTTTTTTTTTCAAACTATTTTCCTGTTGGGCAAATGCCGGATTTTTACGAGATAAAGAACTGATGTGATTAGCCATCTCCGGGGGACTGGTGACCAGACCAGTGCCGCACTCCCTCCATTTCCAGACAATGAACGGGGGTGGCGAGCTCCCTTTAGATCACACCAGAAGTCAGAGGCAGTAGAGTAAGAGGAAGCAGAGAAGCCCAGAAATTAAAAGGGAAAATGGTAAAGAGAAAATTAGTTCTAACCTCTATCTACCAAAACAAAACAGCAACTACAGTCTCTCCAGTAAAATGATTTCTTTGAATAAAGAAAGGATGGTGGACACAGGATGGTAAAGGAGGAAGAATTTATTCAAATCCAAATTCAGTAAGTAAAGAAGAGATGCTGACAAGTGAAAACATCTCTTGTAATAGATGCACAGGATTGTTTCTAATGTAAAGAGAAGTCAGCACATGGTGACAATACACATGCAGCCAATAAGGGATTTTCACAGTGAATTCACAGATTTTGATGGACATCCCATGGGCTTTTAACACCGATTTATTCTGAGATTAGGCTTAGCAAAACTGCCAGACATATGCTATTTGTAGAATCTTGTTTCCTGCCGTTTAAATGACCTTTACTATTTTTTACTAATGTTTGCCTCTAATCCACGTCTGGCATAATACTGAATTATTAATCACAATGCCTGAAATCTGTGCAAAGGCTATTTGAATGCCAGAACGCACACTGTATGCTCACGAAGGGAGGCTAAGAAGAGGTTAGATCCCTTGAAGGCCACAGCTACAGGGCTCTTACTATCGCAAGAACAGTAAAACAATTTGTATAGAGGAGGACAGAATGCATTATTTTACTTTTTCTCTGGACGTGAAGGAATCCATTATCTATGCCACTTCTTCAGTTAAGAATTTTACAGAGGTGAAGAGTAACATTTGGATTTGGTTGCCAAGACTGGGCATAAGAGTAGATTAAGCCCCTTTTTTCTCCTGGTATTAAACAGCCTATCTACAACCTATTTCTAGGGTAGAAAGAGTTTTACTTGCAAAATTACATTGTAATTGTCACAGGGTGGAGGTGATAATTCAGTATTAGCTGACAGGACAATGCCCTAGGAGAGCACATAAGCGTTTATACATCAGCAAAGGGCATTCAGCACAGCACAAGACAGAACACCAAAGAAATAGGCCGAAGGAGGAAACAGCAACACTATCAAGAGAGGATTTATCTAAGGGATTTCTACAGTTGATTAGCATCACCCACCACAATAGAAGTGCTCTTCCCGTCCCCCTTCCTATCACACTGCAGCTGCTTCTGGCCCTGGCATGCAATGAGATGAAAGAATTCTTTCTGGAATTGCATAACCAAAATGCAGAAGTGTCTTTGAAAACACACAACTGCTTAGTTTCTTTATATTGCTGGCAGATTTCATACATAAATTAGCTGATGTTATGGATGCTTCCAGAATAACTTCTTTTTATTCCCCACATGCTTTCCTATTATGCTTAGTAATGCACTATACAAAACACACGCATTGTCAAGCACCATAGGGAAAAGTAATAAAAGTATCAGTAGGGAAGTAGCAAAATGAGGAAAAAAACATTCAGCAACCTTTAATGAGGTCCTTCTGGTCTCCAGCTGAAGCTTCTAAGAGCAAGGCAGGGAAATTCCCCCCCCCCCCCCTTTTTTTTAAATTAAAAATCCTCAAGTAGAAATTTGATCAAACTTCAATTTTTTAAGGTAACAACAGACTTTCTTTTGCAAGTGACTTTGATGTCAAAGAGTAATCTAAACAACAAATCCCACCTTTCTCATTTTATGTTTCAATTTGAAGTTCTGAATTTTAAATTAGTCTTATATTTGGAATAGAGACAGTCATACTCTGGTTTGCTCTTTCTTCCTGGTTCAAGAACAGGAATTTTCACCTGAGTACAACAACTTCCTAACTGGCAGTGGCATCTGCTATGGAGTGAGACATGTGTGTTTTGAAGACAAAAAGTATAAAAAGGAGGACCATAACACCAGTCTCCTGGCTGAGTAAACTTCTGTATCTTGATAAGCTTGCCCACAAAGCTACAGAGCAGGCACTTACTCTGTTTTTCAAAGGACAAGTCAAGAGAATAGCTGAGGCTATAAAACGTGACACAGAAGATCAGGTCAAAAAAATGTAAGAGGCACCCTTGTCTCTCAGGTCACTGGGGGCCAGTGACTGTAAAGTGCACTTGAGTTTCTGCAGAATTTCTGTCTGAAAATGCTGCTTTGTTGAAGCTGCAACCCTTGGGTCAGGAATCAGCTCTTCTTTCCCCTCACCTGATGGACCTGTTCCAGTTGAACCTGTTCCACACTATATGGTTAATAAAATATGAATTGAGCAAGCGAAAGAGGCGGCTATTCCAGGTGAGGCAAGTAGAGGATAAATTCAACTTCTCCACATGGCAAGACAATACCCCAACCCCTGAACTTCTCATTATGTTGCAGTGACCACGTGGCTTTTTGTGCTATTGGTTTGTAACACAGGCTCAGACAGAGCCCTCTAGACACTGCTGTGACCCTGTCAAGCGCCAGGCAGGTCAGGCCAAGCAAAAGAGAGTAGATAACAGCTATCGAGTATTTCTTGCACTTGAAACAGGACTCGTTGCTTCCCATCACGCAAGGCAAATACCCCTCGCAAAACACATGGACTTGATTCAGCAACACAGGCTCAGCATCTGCATCTGCAGTTGGATGACAGATTTCCTCCCCTTACACACTAGAAGTTCTTTCCCTCCCTCAGCACCTCCTCTCCCGATGCTCCCTTGAACCATTCCTCCTCTCCTGCTGTTCCACAGAACCTTCCTCTTTGCCTTCTGTTTGTTCTTCGATCACCTAAAATTTGTTATTCCCCCTGTTCCTTGTCCCCTGGAAAGCAGTCACACTCACAGCACTTTTTATGTCTTTTTAAAAGCAATATAAATTTTTATCTCTTCCTCTGCAGTGATATAAACAGGAAAAGCTAAACATGGATGCTCTTAGGAGAATCCTGATGGCCTGGCCCAGTTTGTTTCCCAAAAGTCACATTTTATGGAGCTATATTATCACTGAATTATCACCTTGTGGTGATGACACAGCAGGTAATAAACCCCTTCCTATTGCCAGGATAACAGTTGGGAGCTATTAAGGAACAGGGGACATAGAAACGGTGGGAGTGCAAGAGAGAAAAAGCACGCAAGGATTGCTGCCTTTTAATATTCATTACTACAAAACTGAGGCACATAAAGACATTTTTTTAAACTTCTCAGATACTTCTGACAACCTATGACGCATCTGGAATTAAATAACCCACAGTTCTGTGAAAGCGCTGCCAGTAACGGGTGGGTCAGTGGCAGCAACGCTGCCCCCTCGGGCAGGGAGATGGGGAAGCAAACTGCGTGTACCCGCTGGGGCTGCACCAAAACCCCGAGATTGCTTTTGAATGGTCTGGTACAGCCACGGAGCGTGAGCCACAGAACAGAAACAACAGAAGGGACAATAAATGCGATGTACTAAAGAGGAGGAGCTGACAGCTGGCCAGGGCCTCCTTCTCACATGCTCCTCTCTGGAGTGCCAGGTACCACCAAACCTACTGCCGCCCTGCTCACTGCTGCTTGGTTAAGGATGCACAGAAACAGCTACCACAAACCTCCTGGCCTTACTTTTCCAAGGATCAAGTGCCCTCAAGTGCAATGAGTCAGAACTTTATTATAGCAGGATTAGGAGAAAAGGCCAACACAATGCTCAGCTTCAGTATCTACAACTCAATCTATTCCCTAGAGTAATATTTCTCCTAGAGTCCACATGCCTGAAGACAATTTTGAAACCTGACATTTAATGCTAGATGAAAAACTGTATTCTCTCCCTTGAATAAAAGAGTTTCTTAAAAGGAAACAACTAATTTGAAATTACATTTTATTCTCTTGCACATAAAACTGTTACAGGTTTTCAAGTGGCTTCTGATAGCTGCTGCTTATATGTCAAGATAATTTCTCACCATTTTACACTGGTTTCCCTTCCAAGGCAAGAATAGTTATTCTGCTTGCAGCACACAAAAACTTGTTCTAATTGGGTTTGCCATCTTTTTTTCCTTATTACATTCCTTTTCTAAATATCAATGTTACAAATATTTTTCCACACCTCTTACTAACTCTTCTTTGCTTTCACAGGCCATTTCATGTCCCTGTCATCTGGCTGAGAAGCAATGTCTCCCCACGTATGCCACAGGACTTATTCACAAAGAAACCAGATTTTCCCACCTATGGAATGGCACCACCTGTCAGAAGGACAGAACAGACAGGAGGAAGTGGGACGAGACCCTTCTGCTGCGATCTATCAGCTCGGAGCTGCTGAAGCCCCAACTTCAGACACTGAGTTAGGCAGTATCTGCTTTAGAGCTGGCACGCTTTCACTTCTGTCGACTCCGCTGTGGGATGATCATGTTTAGCAGAAGCACAGAACAGACAGTTTAAGGCTTCTAGCAGGATTCAGAGTTCATCTATCAATGCTCTGTTGGCAACTGCAAAATAGCTCCTGTCTGGAAATCATATTCTATTTAGTTTAAGCACGTTACCAGGTGTATCAGACTACGTGTTTATTTTTATCTCGGCATGCTTTTCCTTATTCTATGTTACCCTGTTATTGATGACTGGGTAAAAGTGTTATGCCTTTAAAATAAAGACATCGCACTACTAACTGGAGAAGAACCAAGGGCACCAGCTAAGCTCAAGAATTAGAACGGCAAGTTCCATTCTTGAAAGCTCTCAGTCAGCTGCACGGACAAATCACCTGTTCAGCGCCAGTTTTACGATGACCTTACATCTGAACACCACTGAAACACAGCAAACCAACTCCACGTATTATCAGTAGCACCCCCGATGGGTTACAGTTACTGTGAATTTATTTAAATTGCACTCTGCTTACAATTGAAGAAAAATTAGCATTTTCCTATGCGTTTAAAAGGTACTTTGTGCCTTGAAGTCTATCAGTCAGGATTTAACCAGCCTCAAAAATCACCGAAGCCTTTGCAGTTTCTTAGAAATGGAAAGCATTAATCTCCTACTATTAAATGTTTATTCAGACAAAAAAATTTGCTCATTTCCCAGCTTTTATCAGTCTGGTATTCATGGGAATAAAGTAACTGCAGACAGCAAATTCTCAGATACTTCACGCTTCACAACGAGTGTAGATAGTAGCCACTTCAACAAAACACACTCTGGACACTTCAAGATTTCATTAACTTTTCCTAATCCAGGACATGGCAACCAGTTATATAATTTATTCCACAATTAAGAACAACCACACCCCACCCTTGTATTTGTGCTCTGAAAACGGGTCCGATGAATTGTAAAGAGTACAGAACAATTGAAAATTAGTGTATAATACTTCACATACTGGAAAGTTTGGAAAATACTGAATTAGAGGTGTCGTGTGTGTGTCCCCCATTTAGTATACTCAATTTCCAATGGAGAAAAGGAGCAATAAAGTTTATCCTAGCACTGAAAGTTACTATGATGATCATTACATGAAACAAAAATCCAACTTACTCTCAAAGGAACATATGACTCAGCTAGATTTATCTGTATTGGGAAAAATACTGAATGGTGTCCTATTTCCAGAAAACACTCCTGTTAGCAGGTACCGCACCTCGAGTGCAGACAGCACCTCTGTTCAGTACAGCAGCTCCCCCTTGCTCCCCCTTAGCCTGTGGTGACTTTCTGCCACGATTACAGCCTTTTCATCCATGTAACTGTCCCATCTGCCTCTAAGCAAAGCAGTGCTCACATCTGTATATTTTTTTAATGAGGTCATCTGACTATTAGGTTCCAGACAGACCTATAAAGGCTACTGAGTAACAATTAACAGGGTAATGACTGTGAGCTACCAGTTTACACCATCAAAGAAAATAATCATATTTTGGGAAAGCCAAATGACTCCCTGAATGCTTTTGACTAATGACACCATAATTTACTGTAACCTCCAAGTTTACCATTTTATTCTGTTCATGTGTTTCCAAATTACACCAGAATTGTGTTGTTTGCACTTTTAATCTTGTAAAAACTCTCTGGCAGCCATACACGTTCCATGGGGGAGGATTCCTAATTTATGTAAAGTATTACAGAAAATGATCTATATGACAGTTTGGTATAAAATGCTAAATGCAAGTCATTACTCACTGAAGATAATTTGAGAGTATTGTGTCAGGGGAGACATTAGATTACAGAGGATAAAAAGTAGGAATAGGTATTCACATATTTATTCATATTTGCATAATCAACTGAAGGAGATAGTGGATGTTCTCTTGGGCCCAACTAGCATACAATGAACTGAACAACAGTTTGGAAACTTTCTATTATTTTTCACACTATCAACACTTTTTTTTTTTTTTTTTTGGTCTTGCAAAGAGAGATGTTCTTATCCCAGAAATAAGTGCACTCCTAGATTCTGCTGTTGCTTGCAACTAGCAAAAGACATGGTCTAAGCTGGCTGCTGGCTAAGGAGATGCAAGTAGTGCAAGGTCATTTTGGTAGCCTGCATGATTAAACAGTTTCTTTCTTTCTTGCTTCAGTTCTGGAATTGCAGGATTCACATCATTCTCCATCATGGTGCCCCACATCTCCCTCCTTTCAAGCAACAGAAGAAAGAGCAGCAATGCAATAAAACTAAACAATACTTGTTTATACATGGCTATCCATGAAATTTATGGCTGCTTGTGCTACGACACACAACCCAGGGACTTTTGCTGAAGTGGTTAGTGAGCATATCTGAATAGCACGCCTCTACCAGCTGGATACTTCATCGTCCCCCTCTTCAAGTAGGAGCTATTTATTTTACACTTCAGAATGTGATACTCAAAATTACAATTGTCCCACCGAAAATTATTCCTTTTTTTTTCTCCCCCAGATTAACATACCAGCTAAAATGTGTTACAAAAAATTATATTCACCAGCTGCATAGCTGGATTTACACTAGTGAACATCAGCATTTAACCTAGACAGTAGTTAATGAGGTATCTGGAAACGGCATCCACACATCAGCAGCTTTGGAGCAATTTCTCCAGAATTAACGACCTGTCAGAACTTCATGACCACACACAAAGCTATTCTCTCTCATTCTGTTTATCAGCCAAAAAGAACTACATGGCTCCCTGTCCCTCCACTCTTTCCTAATTCTCCTTATGCTTATTTCAGCTTCCACAGCCTGAAGGTTTTATCTTTCTGTGGAGTTTGTGTACTCAGAACTCTTTGTTTTAATGATTCTATCTCCTGTCATGCCCTCTGTTGCAGCATACTGTTTATACAACTCTTCTTCTAGAAAAGAAGGGCTGGTAGAGCTGATGGTGTTTTATCTTTCTTGGTTCCTTCTGTTTGTGACTATCTCAAACACACACTAACACCATCTCAGACAGAGAAGCAGCTCCCTACTTCCAGTGCTCTAATGAGCAAGTTTACTTGAAGTTGCAAAGCTCTTACAGTGGCACATCGCTGTTCCCTGCATCTCCATTCTTCTCTGTAGATTTAAGACTGTTGGTCAATATATAATTGGGGTAGGGAGAGGTCTAAGGGAGTCACGTGTACATCCCTCTATTTTTATGACAGCAGGATCCCTCTGCAAAGCATTAAGATTTAGAAAGGAGAATGAAATCCTCCGTGCAACTGTAATCATGCTTTGCTACATACGTGTATCCTCAGATGAGTATTCCTCACTGTTTGATAGGACAGTGTGTCTACTGGCACAAAGGGATCCTCATTCCACTAGTATGCTTCTTCCCAGGCGAGCCAATCATTTAATCATACACTGAACTTTTTCATCATAATGCCAATTGCAGATTTCATGAAAAATCATGCAGTTCATCTCACGGATCTAATGGCCAGACTGTAACTGCAGAAAAAGAACCAACCTCCTAAGGCTGAAAAATATGGCTTGATTGTCCTCCCATGGCTATTTAGGTAAGTCCACTTAGAAGGAAATGAGCATTCCCATTCGTAACGTGTAAGCTACCATTCCAACATGAAATGCCTAGGCAAGAATGTCACTGATTTTTCCAGAGAAAGAGGATTTTGTTGGAAAGAAACACCCAAAACCCTATCCACTACGGAAATGTTTCAGCAAAACACTAACTGTAGGCTTCTTGTCCAAACCTGTTTGGTTACACATAACACCTCAAGAGGAAGTTTAGGGGCAACTTTTCCTTAACTTTTCACTCAGAGTGAATCAGTTTCAGTATCATTTCTAATATATAATCAACCTTTTGGTCCAGCTGTTGCTAAGAAATTAATGAAGTAACCCCCCAACTGAATGATTTTCTTATCCAATTTAAGCATGAACCTTCTTTAACATAACATCTCTCAATATTTTTATTTATAATTTAAACAAAATTCACCAAAGCCAACTACACTTTAAAGTGTCAGATCTAGAACACTGGCATGTAGAATGTTGGCAAAGGGTGCATCTCACATATTTTTAAAAAGTGCACACAATCTGACCAACAGCTTTGTTTCAGCACTTGTCATGCACATGCTGGCATAAAAAGTCACCAGACAGATTTACAAGCTTGTATTGATACACCCTTTGATAATCCAAGTTTGAAGCCTTACGACAACATTTGCATATAAATAGATTCTCTTCTGTAGAAGGCAGGGCTCTGCTTTCCCCAGGACAAACCTCTCCACACACTCTGGAGCCATCCTGCTGCTCTGTCACATGGGAAGTGCTACAGCTCCACTTGCCACTTCTTGCTGGCATGCATACGTTTAAACATAAAACATTATCCACAGTAGTAAATGTCATCTGTAATACTCACTTCATTATTATTTTTATTTTTAAAATCCATATGTCTGGAGGATGATGTACTGACAAGTGGCTATTTTTTACAGTTAGGTCACACTTCACACTACTTCACAGATAACTTAGGACAAGTTGTGGTTTAAGACTTTACCCTGGTGAACTGCCTTCAATTACCCTTTTACTTTCTCACATAAGGAGGTTGCAGAGGGTTAAAAGCTACAAAGTTTTCAGGATCTAAGAAGTCTACAAACATGCAGCTTTAACAGTGTTTCTTGGGTAGGTGGTTGAGCATACTGAGGAAGCACAGATGGTGTCTGGTGAATAGTGCACATTCAGAGATCTGTGAGCCAAAATAGACAACCTGAATTTCATTTATGTTTTCACTGATTCCATTGGGCTTTTCTGTCTGTGAAAACCACTGGGACAGAAATTCTTCAGGTTTTATTCAGTCCAGCATAGAGTATAGGAATAGATGTGACAACACTGCTGCATAGCTACTGCTCTCAGGAAGTTTTGGTACACAACCTTGTTCATCTTGAGGAGACCTGCAATCGCAGAGCTATGCAGGACACGACAGGGCTGGTCAGGGACAGGCTGCAATAAGGGGCTCTCCAGTACTTTTTCCAGTGGTGTTGGGAAAAATCTAGAAATGTTTTGTACAGCATTTTAATAGGTTTAAAAAAGTGGTTACTTTTAAACAATGATTTTTTTTTTTTCATTTTTGAAGACTAATTAATGATTTTGTACATATTCATTCCAAAATTTGAGGGGGGCACGCTGTGATAAAAACTTATGTAATTTATATGAATAAAGATTAGTGAATGATGTTCTTTTGACAACATTAATTGAACTTATTTTAATTTATAAATGAACAATCTTGACTGAATGACAATTTATCAGCATTTACTTGTGTGTGGACAGGGAAGGCACAGTTGGAAGTATTTACAAGCAACAGGCCCGGACAGCCTGGGTATCCCACTTCTAAAGTGAAGCTCACTAACAGCATGACTAAGAGCTACAGCAACATATTCCTGAGCTGCAAGTCTTCTGCTAAAGACAGTGTACAGTGATATAGTTTTAGTAGGCTAATTGGTAATTAAATGTTTTCATAATGCTACTTATGTTTCAACTTATGCCTTCATGAAATCATTTTAATGTAACATCTAATTAAGATTATTTATTTGTAAGTACATACCATAATCCTTTTAAATGCCCTGTAAAAACACCTTCAAAATCACGTGTACCAAGACATAACACGTGACTTAAGAATTACTACTTGGAGCTTTTTGGAGTTTCACTGAGATAGCCTAATCTTTCTGAAGGTGTAATTTGCTTCTCTTGTTTATATCCATGAATCACTTTAAATACTGTCTTACAACGGAACAAATTCAAGGTCAGAGATCCTAGATTTCACTCAGAATTAACCCTTTGCTTTTCCATTTTGTTACTGGGCATATAATTCTCTGTGTAACTGTTAGATAAGTAGAAAAAAGTAAGCAAAAAAACGCTTTCTCTGAGCCAGTTGGTGAAATTGGTCAATGAAATATATAAAAACCCCACATAAAACTACATGTAAAGCAGAACTTCACTTATGAGTAACCACAGCATTACTCTGAGACATTATAAAACTTCTTTAAATCAAATTTACTTCAGATTTAATTTTGCCCTTCTATGAATTTACATAAGTACTCAACTGATTCACAGCAGTGCAAAGAAACACAGGGAGTTTGAGGGACTGTGGGTAGAATCTAATTTTAGCTCCTGATTGTAAGCCCTGTTTGCTAACTTTTCCATATTGTCACTATACATAGGTGGGAAAAGAACATGGGAGAGTCATTAAACACTGTATATTTTTCCCAATATATGACAATTACAGTAAACACCTGTGCTAAATAACAGTAAACCAGCAGCAAGCTGCTGATATCTACTCACACACAGACAATGCATCACTATTACAAGTTTAATGTCTCAACATTTCTCAGGCATTGCCTGTAGCATGGGAGGCAACGTACTGAGATGAACAATCAACAGCACATTGAGAGACTACTTGAAAAAAATTCTTGAATGAAGAACTTCCTTAAACAAGAAAAAAACCAAACAAAACCATAATAATCCAAGCACAAGCTACCTACAGTGTACACCCGTTTCCTTTCCAGAACTACAGCATGTGGCTTGAATCCCTCAGGCTGAATAAAAATTATTTTCAGACATCTTACATCTACAGCTTCCCTGTCACTCCTGTCCTGTCCTTTCCAAGCCCAGTTTGATGTACTGCTTCTTCCATCCCTTACCAATCTTTTGTATTAAAGAATAAAATTAAAAAACAAAAAGAAGTGCTACTTCAAATATCAGAGTTCCTTGAAGAAGTCGATGCCTGCTCGCGCTGTTCTAAGGTGAGCATTCCTACCACGTTTGAGAGAATTAGATGCAACTTAAATTTTGCTGTCCTTGAAGAGCCGCTGCCCGCGCACCGGGACTGCAGACCTCCTCTGTGGGGTGACATTCAGAGCTCATGACGAGTCCAACCACCAGATAGGAGATTAAATTAATTGTTCGAATCCAGTTTTGAGTGTTCAGCTTTTGGACATTATCAGCTGCTTAAGATTTTGGGATTTCACTGTGATGAAATCTGCATATCAAATAGTTAAAGTAGTAGCTCTATGATTTCGTAAATGGAAATATAGACAGATCTGAACTAATTTCTCCAACATCAGTACCATGAGAGTATTGCTTTGTGGAAGTTTTTTGGAATAAAATTTGCACTTCCAATCTTACGTCTGTTAGTTTACAGCTCTAGGAAAGCTTTACCCAGGTTTTTCCCCCCGTTTCATTCAACTGCAGCAGATGAGGTACATGCATCAAGGTCCCACTACTTTAAGTCTCTCATACCCACAGAAATTTTTCACTGCTCTTTGGTCCCCGTGAATTCACAAGACATAGTGCAGTCGTTCTCAAACAGTAACGCAGACGTTAGCAGTTAGATAAGATACACAACCCAAAAAAGGCAATATTGCTAAACCCGTTATGGATACGTGGGACCTAGCAAGATGGGGAATATTGACACCTGTCCCACACGCAGCTTGGTTACAATGGCTGAGACTGCTGGCCTAGGCCTGGGATTAAAATGTTTCATTTTAATTCTATTTCTAGCTTCTTTACTGTCATAGGCAAATACTCTCCTAACTGTGCCTCCTCTCTCTCTGCTTCTTTCCTCTTCCACACTTGGACAAGCTGATGAGCAAGTCTGTTTTCAAGCTTGCAAGGAATTAAACACCATTTCAAGTTCCAGAAAAAATTCTCAAATTTTGAAATGTTTTATGTTTTCAAATTGGAAAACAAGTGAAACACTTAAATTTGTTTTCCCTTTTTGTAAACAGACTGCCTAGAAAAGTCAGCTTAGGGGAAGTTTTTCTAATTGAAGAGTTAAACCTTAGTTTCCCGCACTAATAATTTAGTATTCCTTGGAAACTCAATAGTAGAGAAAGCCAGTTTTCTCAAGCCTCTTTCCACCCAGAGCCACTTGGTTATTTTAATACATTCAGAGTAAATATTTAATTGCATCTTTCACAAGATATACTAGGTTTTATTTTAATATTACTACTGTTGCAAGAAATTGAGTAGCATTTGAGCTTTTTTCCAGCATAAGAAAGATTTAATATTTGAGAAGTTTTCTAAATTCTCTAACACCCAAGTTAAAATTAAGGCAGGAGGAAATGTTGGCAGGACAATTTACTTCCAGGGAAAAAGTTCTAACTCTAATGAACTGTGCTTCAAAATATTTCTGACTCTCAGCATACAACATTTTCCAGAGCCTTATTACATCTTGCAGGCTGGTAGCAGCATAATTCCTATGAACCAACCAATGGAATATCAAACTTAATTGATAGCCAAGAAACAGAAGTACCTCAAGCTACTTCATGAGCTACTTCATGTGCTCTGGTGGTTTGGGTTTTTTGTTGCTATTTTTGCTTTGGTTTGTTTTTTTTCACATGGGCTATACCCATTTGCCTGTTATTTAGTGGCAGCCAAAAAAAAAATATATATATAAAAATGTTTTGGCTTTTTCTTTATATGCACCACTCTGAACAGCAACAAATACACATCAAATTTTCAGTGAAATTACTTTTCTTCATATTCTAATGACTGTCTCATTTTAACCACTCAGTATTCATATGCAATTTCTAGACAACTGTATTGAAAAGGCATCATATATTTTAAAAGAATGACAGAAGAGTTACTTAAATGTTGTATGAAAGATTCATTGTAAATTAAAAATTTAGAAGTATTCAACAGCTCCAAAAAGAGTTCAAACCCATCTGTTACTATAAATTACCTTTTTTTCTTTATTTTAATGTAACCATATGCCATGGGATAGTAACCGACATTTAAGCATTCTCTTCAAATCTCTGTTTAGGATTAGAGCATACACAGTTAACACTGAACACTTAGCACAGTGAAACACACATTTCGCATCTTGCTAAAAGGTCTATGACAGAAGCCTCAGGATGATTTCATGACAAGAATATAATTCAGGTGGAGTTCATAAGTACTGCACAGAGGACACGTGGAGAGAGAAATTCAACCTTCAGCCCACCAGAAGCTTACAGTCAGGCACTGCAGCGAAAGAACCCGAGTCACTAAGACAGACTCCTCCAGGCCTCCCCAGCTCTAAAACTTAAACCCTTTAAAGGCACGTCTGAAACACAACTTTATCAAATCCCCATATCAGGATTATGCAAAATCTGCCAAGATTAAAAAGGGATACTCAGAGCAATGGGAATCACAGTCAAACTGAAATAGAAAAAAGCTCATGAACTACCCATTTCTCAGCAAGACACTGCTCCAGTCAAGACCTTTCCTATAGAAAAAGATTTTCTGAGTGTGCTCAATCAGTTTCATGAAGTAGAACTACTGCCAAAGCTTGCATCAGACTACTTCAAAGGAAAAGGCAAACTACGCTTACCTTGAGCTATCAGACAAGACCCCAAGCTTTTCAAAATAGCATCCATCCTCCAAGTATTAGTATTTGTTAAAGTCCACACCACTGCTTCTTCACTGTTGCTGTTATTTTTTCTAACCACTTCCAATTAATATAACTGCACTATCTTGCACTACACTTACATCTTCATTTTATTATGTAGGCTTTGCTTTTTATCTCTTCGAAGGATGGGACAAGCACTACTTGTTAGCTTTCAAGAGGTAAAGGAATTTAGAGATACAAAACAAAAAAATACCACACGCAAAGGAAGACCATCTGGGTGTATTGTTTTATAACCATCATGTTTTAGATTCCTGACATGATTTCAGAGAGGATAAAAAAGTCTGTTCTGCTACCACATAACTATTAGGCTTACCACTGTTTCAAAAATGTCAACAGAAAAATAAAAAATATTATTTTATTTCACAAGAACTGAGATCCTTTTCTGATTTCATTGTAAGTGAAGGCACCATCACTGCAGTGTAGAGCAGACAATCTTAATGTCTTACAGTAGTTTTATATAGTTATCCTCCTCGGTATGTGATAAAGAAAGAATGCACGATTGCTGTGTTCACTGTTATGACATGAGTTGAGAAAATAATTTCCATTAATCTGAAGTGATTAAAGTTCATTTTGCTTCTGTCTGCTGCACACCATAGAATAATGTGTCTGAAGTTTCAATAACATCCTTTAATAAACCTGCGCTCAGTTCACTTTGTTTTAATGGTGCTGTAAAAGCTCACGTATACCCACGCAGTGTTTTCCCAAGTAACAGAAATTTAATAGATACAAATTCTCTTTGGATGAACATGGAACCGTTCATACCTGACTTAACAGGCTGCCGCTGTTAGAAACGCAGATACACAGACAGAACAATCTTCTTGCCTAGCAATGACTAGAACGAACAGACATTGTACTAAGCAAGACAAACTAGAACATGGGCACCTCCAGCATTCCAGAAAAACGCAAGCAGTGACACATCCACCTAGGCAGGAGTTCTAGCCAAGTACAAAACCACATCCCACGTCTTCCACAGCATGGATTTAGGAACTAATATTAAAGAAAAATTTAAGAAAAAAGAAAAACAAAAACCAGGGGTTTGACAAACTTCCTGTTTTGCTTATTTTTCTAATTAAAAACCCATACAAAAACTCTTAAACAAGAAAAACACTTTCTCCCTTTTCATTCAGCTTGGCCATACCTGGTAACATTTTAAACTTTTAAGTTTACGTGCAATTGATAAAGCTGAACAGCCTTATTTTACTTACAAGCATGAATGAAAACCAACACAAGGTCATCTCCACAGAGGTCCCCATCCATTCTTGTTAGCTTAAACAGCAGCAATTCCACACCTGCATACTCATGACTTCTTACCTAAAAATACTAAATTAAGATTTAATACTTCTTGCCAGTGAAGATGCATATACTGGGCTATACAGAAAATAGACACAGTCCTGCCTCCTCTGCAAGGTCAGGTCATACAGGAAAACTCCTCTTTCAGGGAAGACATTTTACAGCAAGTCCCTGCCTGCCCTTCTGAGAAAAGGAAGAGGATTATTTGGAGGAATATGTTTGCGTGTTTGTACACTAATCCATGTTAAGGGTGGTATTAAACACACAGGCTTCAGTTAGGTTCTGTTTATGCTCATCAGAAGTCTTCACAAATACTAAACATACAATTTAAAAATAACCTGCCAGCCATGGGAAAGAAGAAAGCAGACAGGGGTAAAGACAAGTTGAAGATGTAAGTCTTTCACTTCTAAGTGTTAACGCAACACATATATTAGATGCATTCAGCTTCTCTTAGATAAATATGACGCATCATTTATATTACCCAAGTTTTTGTGTTTCACAGGGCAGACTCAACAGTATTAAAAAAACCTGTTTTGTGAGATGTCCAGACAAGGTTTAAAATGGATTTACTGCACTTTTCATGCCAGCAGAGCAGACAGCTGAAGATATGAGCAAACAATGTACTCTTTCCAATGGAGAGCAGTGGGTTTTCTTAAAAAGGAAGATTTCAGGTGAATATAAGAAAGAACATTCTTGACAGTGAGATCTGAGAATGTGGAAGTTTCTCAAGGGAAAAGTGTAGAAACATCACCCAAGACATTTGTAACAAGTCTAGATACATTAGAAAGTGTTCTGCAGGGAACAATTCTGCACTGACAGCCAGCAGAATTAAGGAGAATTACAGGTGGGGCCTAGAACTACTATTTCCTGCTAACAATTACACGTATGTACACACACAAGTGCACATCCTGAGGAAGGCTCACCTAAGGCAGACAGGAAGTGATGTGAGCTTTATGAATCCACATCACTCATACTCGTTAATATAATAAGAATACTGAACCCGCTTCTCAAAACCCGTCCCATTAGGAAAGGTCAGCAGTGACAGTGAATAGGCAGGTGGAACTGCGACATAATTACTGTGACGTCATTAACACATCAAGAGCAGAGATAAAACAGAAAAAGTTTTGTGTCCACTCCGCATCTGTATCATTTCCTAGTAGAAAAAAAGATCAGTACTATGATTTTTTTTTTAACATTTTACTATTAAAGTCTAAAATATATTCAAAGCATCAAATGACACCTCCATAAAATGTGCTTTTTCAGCTCCTAACACAGTTTAAAAATAAATTCTGCATCTGTTAGCATTCTATTTCTGCATAAAAGATAGCAGAAAAAATCCTTATAATTTTCAGGATAAAATATTCAATTGAAGATAATGCTATTGCATCAGTGCTAGATAACTATTCACAGAAGCAAAAGATTCAATGTTGAAAACCTCTTTATGAGACTTTAGTACTTAGAAATGAAATTGTAAATGGGGAAGTGTAGATTGCTTTGATTTAGAAAATTGTTGCCATTAAACAGTTTACAAAGAGCCTAGTGTTTCAGCATCATTATCCCCAATGTGTCAAAGGAAGCGGTTTCACAATATTTAAAGCACTCCCAACTTCCTCATAAATATTCTTTATATTCTGAGGCTGCTATTCAGTGTATCAAAAAATATCATTTACATTCCTCTGTAGTTACGTAACATGATTACCTGAGCAGATATACCATTACCTGACATAAATAATGAGAAAACAAAAGGCCACAGCTGTTTAAAAGGTTTAATAACTAAGATAGAATTGAGTGTTTTACTGCAGTTTGCTTATGTTTTATAGGCAGAAAAATATCTCAGCGTACATGAACTGAAAAAATGTTAAAGTCCTTTGGTCACTGTGTTTACAACTAACTTCTAGTTGTGTGCATGAGTATTACATACATCTCAAGGGATGGTCAATACCATGTGTTGTGTATTTTATACCTTTCTAGAATTTCAGCTAAGATTTGCTGCGTAAGAACTAAATTGACACTTCCTTTACTTAATTCTACTGTAGCTGAGCACTGTTTGTTATCCACCCCAATATCAAAAGATGCTTTTGGTTTCTGCGCATCAAACCACTGCAACTTCCTTTGCCTGGACACGCATCCGTCTTGGAACTGGAGATTTGGATTTATCTGCGTTTACCCTTCAACTTCCCCACCATCCTTTTCCCATTTTATACTTTGGAGAGCTGACATTCAGCTGACCATGCTGGGTAATCAGCAGACAGAGGGACAGATCATCAAAATGGCAGGTTACAGCATAGGATAGACGGTGAACACACAGTGAGAACACGGACAGGAGACGGGGGCAAGAGTATCAGGTCAACACAGCCAGCGACAGCTGCATCTGCACACAACAGCCCACTGACGAGGAGGAAGCTGAAATCCCTCTTCCAAGACATCGCTGGCTGTAGTAGGTCTGTAGTAAAAACTGTCACTTCACACCAGTGGCCTGATGATCCAGGAGAGAGAGGGAGAAAGACTTCAGTTTTATTCCAATTACAGCAAAAGCTTTATTTGGAGCACACAGGTTACTAGACTCTTAAGTCAATGAACCCAACTTCACAAACCCCTGTGTGCATGGCACTACCCATTTCGATTTGTTCTCTGCCTCTAGACTGGACAACTAGCATAGAAGCAGACACAGACAGAAAAAGGCTATCAGCCATAAATTGAGAGGCACCTTCAGTAGACACTCATCTTCTCACTACAGGCAAATGAATACTACAAGAAGCAAACCAGATGGTTTAAGTAAACTGTTATTGCCAAGGAAATGGCTGCTTGCTGAGAAAATCTTGACACAGGTAAGACAAATTCCTCCACAATGTATTAAGGAGTCTAAATGCATCAAATATGGATAGATGATCTGCTATCCAAGTTGTTTTACACACCATTTCTCATGAGCTACATTGCTGACCTGATAATTCACTTTCAAATGGTGACAAAGGGAAAGGAAAAGCACCATTGCAGACAGTATAGAACAGGAAAGATGAGGTTGAAATGGAAAAACATTAAGGAATGCAGAGAGGCCTAATGATAGAAACACAAACGTAGAGGATATTTTCCAGAAAGCAACTAGAGGAGATTGCTTCTCTGAGAAAGCACAAACCAGCTGCTTTCTTACCTGCCAACATGTTAAAGAAACTAATGATGTGAAATGAGCAGAATTCATAGCTCAAGCTGCTGTACTCTGGTGGTCATCTAAGACTAAGTAACAACAGCGTTTGTATCACAAGGTGAGACAAATGAGGCTTGTCTTAGAAAAGAAAATTTTGCATTGCTTACTAAATCCATTCCATTGTGCTTGGTTTAACATGACTGAGAAGCCCCAGTCAGAGGCTGACATGTATGAAGCTTTGTTAGAAGGCTGTGCTGTTCGGTTTCTCCTAATCAGATTTGTGAAACATCACATGGAACTACCACCTCCCCAGGTAAGTATTTTATCTCCAACTATGGCCTAAGAGATGCCTTCTGAGCAAGAGCAGCACTGCGGAGTTGAGAATATAAATAAAACCCATTTGCTGATCTGCTGTGCAGCAAAGATTTTCTGTCATTCTCTTGTTTGATGTCATTCTGGAAGACTACTCCATTTCCAGTTGTTCCTAGTCCTATTTGCAGAACTCACTATATCTAAACTATTCTGAAAAGGTTTGCATGTACAGCAAAATAGAGAAAACAGATCAAGGTGCAAACCACAGATTAGTCTGTAGTGAATTCTTCAGCTATGGGCCTAACTACAGGATTATCAAAGACTAACTAGTTAATCTAATAATAACTTATACCTGGAAATAATTTTGTACAATTTTTAATCTAAACTCCATTTATTCCTAGCATACCTGTTTATAAGTTTGGCTAAGGGGAAGAGAAGACGGCGTTCTGCTTTATCAACAGAAAACAAGCATGGATCTAAAGAAAAAAGCCCAAGAAATTAAACCAATTTTTGCAAAGAATGATGATCAAACCCACAAAACTGGCAGGACAGTTTAACATGGTAAAAGCTAGCTGTAGTTCATTCAGGCTTTGAATTTTAAAAGGCATCATTGCTTTAGAAACAATTTATCATCTTTCCACTAGTCCCATTTTTGGCTTTTCCTTCCCTGTTTTATCACTAGAAGAATACAGAAAACGAGCCAAATCATTTTCCTGTTTCAGGTATTACACTTAAATCTTCTGCAAGATTATGAAAAAAGCCCCACAACAGATTTGGAGTCTTTAAGGAACTTTTCAGCTCCTTTGTTTCTGTCTAAAAAAGTAAATCATACCAGCATATGATATATTAACAACAATTATCTTCCAAGTAAGGTGAGATTTAAGATAAAATTTTGGATTCAAATGGTTGATAACATCCCATAAATAGTTATTAAATCACAGCACAATACAGAAGTCAATTTCTCCATGTTTCAGGGAATAAATTCAATTATTTTGCTCTAAAATTTATGCTCACGTGTTTTCATCTAAGTCTAAGGAGACTAGTGAGCCTCAGCTAGTGTGTCACACAAGGAACAATGCATGTCTGATTAGGGGTGAGCATTAGAACCCTGTGCTGAAAGTGATTCTGAAAATGGCTACCTCTGCTTTAGGGAAGCAGCACTGCTCCATCTTCTTAATGTGGGTTCTTTCCCTCTCATCACCCTGAAAAAGCAAAGTCTCCCTCATCACATCTTCCAGTGCTGACCTGTGCATTTTACAACTGTCATGTTTCATGAAACATTTTAAAGCAGTGCAGCCTCCTTGTGCAAACGCACTCAAACACAACAAGATGTATCAACAGTTCACTCTCAATTCCAAGTACAATAGCAGACTGCATAGCACCAAACCCATCTAAATCTAAAGCAACACCTGTGTCATAAATACACAAATACTGTGTCCGCGTGGAAATGGAAGTAGATCAGCTGGAAACATAGACAATGCTTTATTTTCCAGCATTCATGAATTCTTTCCCCACACTCTCCTTACTGAGATTAAAAACAACAAAAAAAAAAAAAACAAAAAAAACCCACCCAAAAAATCACATGGCTAACCCTGTGAGTGTCCAGCTCCTCCCTCCTTTCAACTTCTTTGCTAATCTGCTTGATTTTGCCAGGAGCAAAACCAGTCTGGTGAGTAGCTACAGAAAAACAAAGCTATTTATCCCATTTTATTTCTTTGCAAGAAGACATCCAAAAGAAATCCAACAACTTCATACGTTTGAGGGGAGAAACCCATCTTTCTGCACAGATGTGCATCTTCTGGCATTTGGCAGAGCTGCAGCAATTCAAGTCCTATGATTCTGCAGAGAAACTCAATTGCTATGACATCCCAAGGCAGTTTCAATTTACAATTAAATTGTTACAATACAGAGGTTTGTTTCACTGCAGCACTGATGCAAATTGCTGTGCACTGCTTTGTTTAGGGGGTGAGCCTTCTACACAGTTCTTCCTGTTCTTGCCCATCTGCTTAGCCTGGTTTTCCACCTTATCACACCTGCCACTCTCAGCCCCACAGGGCTTACACAGCAATTCTTCCCCTATATCTCTATATAGCAACTGCTTATGAATCGCTTGTTTTGGACCCAGTGCTATAGAGGAAAAAACAGTATGGCAGCTTTATGAAATCAAGATTCTTAACTGTATCCATTAACAGCACAGAAACCCTATTCTCTGCTCAAGAGTAGCAGTGTTTTACTTCTAAGCATTCACAGAACACCACACCTTTCTAGACTCTGAATGTTTCTTTGTTCAACAACAACATGGTTTACTAGATGGGAAGCATGAGGCTTGAATTCCAGAGAACTCTCTATGTTCCCACAATAGTACTGGCTTATTTTGTAATCTTAAACAAATTAAGCCCTTTCACTGAGCTTCAGGTTCCCCATTTTAAAGGAGGTCAAAGTCTCCTGATAAAAATCTGCTACATAAACCCAACACATTACACAGGCAACACTTCATGTTTAAGTAATGAACATTACTTAAGCAGTACCAGTCACTGCTAATTTGGGGTAAGACTTGCACCATGGAGCCCTTGTCCAACAGCGGCAGCTGTGGTACCTCAGCTTCCCCGCTGAGAATTTACCGTTGTCTGAAAATGAAGTCCCTTAAGAGAGGTCAACACCTAGAGATTCCAACCAAACTCTGAAAACATTATATTACTTTAGAGAGGTTGGACTGAAAAGAAAAGCAATCAGCATTGGCACTGACCTTTCAAAAGCATACTAAGCTCTACCCAGGCCTCTTAGAACAACCTTATACTCCATCTACTTTTGCTCAATTTCTCTTGAAAAGCAACACATTAGCAGCACACCAGTTACACAAGCAAAGTGAAAAACACGGCAGTTTCTGCTTTAATGTAGAAGCAGATTAAGTAAAACAAACACACAGAAAGCTCAGAAGAGTTGTCATAATTATAATAAAGCGCTGTTTTAAGACTCTGAACTTGTGTATGTCTATAGCTATAGCTGAGTAATGTGTATGGCCAATTCTGAATACATGTGACAGTTCATTAGATTTGCCGTCAGTGGCAAGAAGTTACATATCTATGCAAGAACATTATTTTGCTGTTCCATATACATTTTAAGAAAAAACAAACCCAAACAGACAAACAAAACCCCAACCTGCTGAAGACAGAGCACTTCAGTCTGACCCTCTGGTAAAGCAGGCGAGTTCAGCCACACTGGAGGACAGAGCAGGGCAGGGCTGGCCACCGGTTACCCGGTGCTAAGAAGCACAAGCGACTCATATCCTCTCATTCTTTACACCAATAGAACCATTCAGCATCTGGTAGCCCACTCCAAAAAGTAAAAGGAAAGAAAGTAACACCTGTGTATCACTGGACAAACCGGGATATTTATATTCTGTGAAAGATCTGGAAATTAAAAAAAATACCAACATTATACAGGCATTAGATTTTCACAGTTGACCTGCAGATCAACATTCCGTGATTCTAAGAAAATCTTGGCTTCCATTTAGCTATCTTAAATAAGATGGGTCAGATTAAGAGTTTTCACAAACTCTCATCTGTTCTTAACAGAAGGTGCTGGATGCTAAATACGTCTTCAAAAAAATCTGATGGATAGCACTTAATCTTACTCAACACCACTTACAGTAACGCATTCATTGATTCTATTAATTCTCACCTTCACCTTTCACAAAATCCAGATGGAATAGGGGAAAAAAAAATCCAGCTTCTGAATAAGTATCAGAAGAATTAAAGTAAAAGAATAAGTACACAGAAGAAGCCAGAGGAGGACCTAGATGTCCTAAATCCTACTTTTTAATCATTAGTGTATTAGCCAATGTAGGCCACACCCTTTGGCAGTATAAACCCATATAATTTCATCAATTTTAGTAAACCAATGAGACCTTACAGATGCTGAGAATCTAATTCAGTAATTATTAGATCTTGCACACCTTACTGAAGGTCATGTTTCAATAAGCAGACAAATAGGGAGCTGTCATTCACCATGCAGTAAATATGCAAAAACTAGAAAAGCACAGTTGAAAGAACAGAGCATAATAAATCACCTAAAATTACAATAAGAAATATCGTTCATGTGACGACTTCTACACAGACCGTATTGCAAAGACAGTATTCCTATCAAAAGAAACCATTTGAATCATCCCAGTATGTTTTCTGCGACTCCCTATTCATTCGTCCCACCTATGCTGGATCATCAGAGCTCACGCTGTGACTGTGGAATATACAAAGAGAATAATACTTCATCTAAATCCACACTAGATTAGAAATGCAAACCAGCAATGAGATACATTTTTATCAGCAAATTCTTTCACATAGACGCTGTAATTTTTTCCTGTTTGATCCTTTAATATTAAAGATGCTTTGTGCTTCAAAGATGTTAAGTCAAGGACTTTGTTTCTAGGCTTCTATCAAACCTTTACTGCCAGAGTGCTATATCATAGCATGTTTCATACCAGAATGAAGTCTCAATGCTTCAAGAAGGTGGTTGGTGGTTTTTAATATCATTATCAGCTAATAGAGCTCTAAAAATCTAAACTTGGATTAACATTGATTGACTTTTGAAATGTTATTGAGGAAACCACTGTTCCATGCAACTTATTCTCACAAACGTTATTTAGATTTAAATTACAAGTTTTTAACGGTAATTTAAATTGTTAGAAATAAATAACAATTTAAAAGATCGACAAGTACTCTAATTGTACATGCCAAGTATCTTCTCAGAATAAAGAGAAAAAACCAGAGACAGATACAGATGTAAATTTTCAAGAATAGATGTTACCAGGTCAGGTTTTCACTATTCTGACACCATCTAGATTCAATTTCATCATTTCATCTTGAATTGAGTAATTGGTTCATAGTACAGATAAAATGAAAGGCATGTACAAGCACTCAATTTCTAAATATTCAGCCCTTCTTTTAATCTTCTTTGAAGACAATAATTATTTTTATATTCAGGGTTGTGTTCATCCTCTTTCCAGCTCACGATATAACACTATTTTGAATAAGAAGGTTGGAAGAGAGAAATAACAACAAAAAAGAGACTTCCAAGGAAACAGCAGCTGCAGAAAACAGGCACCTTCAAGGGATGGAACAAACACCAAGCTACATTCTGTTCCCCCCAGGGTAAGTGCTTTACTGTATGACAGTGCTTGCACTTACACAATAATTTTTAAACACACTTATCGCTTCATCCCCATTCTGTATAATCCAGTGAAAAAACCTCGAAAGCTCAAGCATCAGCACATTAAACAGGCCTGTCATGGTTCATATCAAGTTCAATTTCACAGGCTTTTATATTAGAGCCGCCAGCACTATCAACTATAGGGTAATCAAAAAGCTGAAGTGACCCTCTCTTCTATGTATATTTCAAATCTTCAAAACACAGGTTAGAAATCTAGACATATAATTTATTTGCACCTTTCTCTACGCAACACACAGAGCTTGAAAACAATTTCAGATTAGATCTTAATGGAATTATACCGCTTTAGTTCCTGTTGAAGCAATAAAGGCAGTAATCCTGGGCAGCATCTCTTCAGCCAGGAGCTGCTGCGTGACTGGGCTCTCCTTTGCATACAGCCCGCTTTAAAAACCTTTAGGCTCCTTCCGAACAACTGAAGTAGAGCTCTCAAAGGTCTGTGCTTCACATGCATCACATTTAGATGGTTTCAATTACCGTATATCCACCATGGGTTGCAACTGCGTTTTCTTTTCTCCTTATAACTCCAGAATCAGTGATAACGTCATGTATTCTCTCACTCTGAAAAGGATCGGCTGTTGGTACGAGGGGTTTTCACCTCAGCTCACATTCATTGCCTCTACACTTAAGAGCAGCTCTGGAGCTCTTTTGCTCTTACTCAGGAGAGCACAGCAGTTCCCAAAACAGGATTATGATACCATTTGCATTAAGTGTGGCCTTGAATCAGAACTTAAATAACCTTCTAAATAGAACAGATACAACGATGTAGAATAGGTAAGGAAAGATTTTTATTTTCTCTGATCATAAATAATTGCTAGCACAGGAGTTTTAAACTCCCATCCTCAACAATCACCAGGACATCTCACTGGACAGGGAGAGTCTTATTTACAGTTGTTTATGCATACATCGTGCTATCAGTAATGAAGACTTTACAGCACATCTGTACACAAATCAAGACTCTAGCAAAGGTTCTATTCGTAACTCTCAGATACACAGCCTACCCTTAGCTATTATGATGTAAAACATTATATATAAAAAAAAAAGATTGCTATAAATTGCCACATTTCCAGCTTTCTAAAGATTTTGCTGCCATAGCTCTCCTGAGAAGCTGACAGTATGGATTCTGCAGGACAGCTTCCAAGAGCTTAAGCTTAAATAAAGAAGAGTAAAACCCAACATTACATGCATTTGCAACAGCTTGCAAAAATGCAGTCATCGTCATAATCTATAAAACATTTTAACTGAACACTAATTTAAACAAAAACTTTGGCAACAAGCACCTTTACACTCAACTCACTGAAATAGTGCTTTTTAAGCCAGATTTATCACCGAGTTGAGTAATGGCACATGCTGGGAAGATTTACCTATTTTAGATTAATCAAGTCACAGAACAGGAAAGCTTCTTGCCTAAGGTTGTTGTTAAAATCTATAAAAGCAGATCCAAACTTCCTGCATTTCAGTCCAGTGCTTTAACCAGATGACAATTGCTCCTTCTACATCTATAATCCAAAAACTACACTGTAAAGTAGCCTCTTTGCAAAGATTATTTGTAAGGATTATCTGAAAATGCCACTTGCATGCCATTAAAAGGAGGAGTAAAATAAAGCCATAAGAGAAAAAAAACGAACAGCTTTTTGAGCAAAGCGGAAAATGAAGTATTTCTATGGTTGCTCTCACGCTTGTGTCTCAAAGCACTCCAAAGCAGCAGCGTTTCAGTATCAGTGGTAGTTCCAGATAT
The DNA here is from genome assembly GCF_047716275.1 of Strix uralensis. Taxonomy (NCBI): domain Eukaryota; kingdom Metazoa; phylum Chordata; class Aves; order Strigiformes; family Strigidae; genus Strix; species Strix uralensis. Next base: position 1,852,655 of record NC_133999.1, read on the forward strand.
ACACACTAGTTAAAAGAGTAGAGAATCCCCATTTGGACAAAGCTGGTTGGCAGTTCTGAGTATCTTCCTCTCAGAGTAAAACCACATATTGTGAAGAACAGCTCCTTAATTTTAATCTGATGTGTTCCACCTAATACTTCTATTCTATGAACACTAAACCTTTCTTCAGCCAAACTACCAACTCCACACCCTTCCTCTTTAGGGTACAGCAGCACTCTTGACACTACTTTCATTAGACTGTCTTTCAGATTCTCCAGAGAATAGGTGTCCACACACTCAATAGGTGCAAAGGTGTGGAGCTCCTGAAAGTGTCTCCTTATGTCAGTTCACACCAGCTGAGTAGCACTGTTCCACTTTTAAAAACTCAAACTTCATACCAATATTAAGGGCAGCAGTCAGAAATGTCTCTTCCCGAGCCAGGATGAAAAGCATGGTTTTATCTACAAACAAATACCAACACAATGAGAATCTATTTGGAAAGAGAAAACTTCCTACGTTACCTAAAACAAGCACTTCAGCTTGACTCTAGGAAGATGATGCTTGGGGAGCTGGAGCACCCCCCTGTGAGGACAGGCTGAGAGAGTTGGGGGGGTTCAGCTGGAGAAGAGAAGGCTCCGGGGAGACCTTAGAGCAGCCTCCCAGGACTGAAAGGGGCTACAGGAAAGGGGGGAGGGACTCTTGGTCAGGGGGGTAGGGATAGGATGAGGGGTAACGGGTTTAAACTGAAAGAGGGGAGATTTAGATCAGATCTAAGGAAGAAATTCTTCCCTGTGAGGGTGGGGAGGCACTGGCACAGGTTGCCCAGAGAAGATGTGGCTGCCCCCTCCCTGGAAGGGTTCAAGGCCAGGTTGGACGGGGCTTTGGGCAACCTGGGCTAGTGGAAGGTGTCCCTGCGCAGGGCAGGGTGTGGAAGGTGGGTGGTCTGTAAGGTCCCTTCTGACCCAAACCAGTCTGTGATTCCATAAGAAGAAAAAAAAAAAAGAAAAAAAAAAGGCAGGAAAAAAAATCACTGTGCTGCTCTAGTTTAGCTACTCCTTTTCTCTTCACTAGATTATGGAAAAAAGACTGTCAAAGCCCAGACAGGGACGTAGGTATTTCTTAACCTGCCATTTAGAACTCTTTTGTCTTGCATCAGCATTCCTGCTTTCAAAGAGAGCAATACTCAGAAAATGTGTTTTTGAGAGACAGCACTGAATGGCACAGCTGTCAACAGTTATGTTTTCACAAATTTGTAAGTGGCATACCGACTTTCATAGAGCATCCCAGACAGAGCTATACCATATATTTTAGCACCTGGGGATGTTAGTAAGTACAGAGGACAAATTCAAAAAGACAAAATGTAGGCACAGGACTGCCAGAGTTGAAAGAGAGTGTCTTCTTCTGGACTGATTGCTTCCAGCAGTACATGCTAACCTCTCAGAGTCGGTGTTTTCCTCCTCCCGCCACAGTTTGCTTCAGGGCTCAGCCTTAGCTGGGGGAATGAAATAGCAAGACTTCAATAGCCCCGACCAAAGGAACAGGAAAACAGCACAGGAGTTGTGTCATTCTCTTCTACAGATTTTTCAAGGCTTCATTAAAGGGGTATAAAGCTGTAAGGACACTTTCATCAAAGCTGAATAGTAAAGACAACACTTAAATACCCAAGATGAAAGGAACATTTCCAGGACAAGAAAAAGGAAGAAACCTTTACTGAGACGGGGAGGTAGAGGGCAGCAGAGAGGTACCAGCAATCCTAAATTTTGGCTACTTGCCAAAATATAAACCTTTGGAAAGTCTCTTCATCATTAGCTTACATAGATTTACTACTACTACATTCAAAATATTGTAGTTGCCATGAAACACTGAAATCTTCAAGCAGATGGACGCTTAGAAATGAAGCTGTCAAGCAAAAAGCAGCAAAGTACCAAGCTTAATAGACAAAGGGCTCACAGAAAAAAAGAAAAAAAATAAAGGGGAAAAGATAATATTCCAAGTAGGTTTTCTCTCCTCTGAAGAACACAAGCTAATCTTTCCAACTATTCAAAGCGCACATTACCTCTAGCACTCATTTTCCTGCTCTACAACCAGTAACAGCATATTCTTGGCTGGAGCTTGCAAAGCAGAAAGAAGTTACTGTGGAGGTTTGAGCTCACTGACAATAAAATGGGACATGTTTAGGACATTCTGAAATGTTTCAATTTGTCTCTAAGAAATGACAATGTGTTAGCAGCGCATGTTTCCTATCTGCAATGGTAAAATCTGTTTCCAGAAAAGGTTTTAACAGTCCTTTTTTAACAACAGTGACTGACTTGACCCCAGTAAACAGTCTGCTCCTCATTAACATGGACACTTAAAAGAGCAATTCCAGTATCGGTTCATGACATAAGGTTGGGTGCAGCCGTGGAGCAGACTCGTACTCGATGGTCACAACGGCTCTTGGTAACACACCATCGTGGTTCATGTGTTATTGATCAACTACTTCCAACTTCAAAGCATTTGGCAGATTTTTGTTTCTAGCTGCATATTATGACAGGTCCTGTTCTGAGTTCTTTTTAAGGGATTCTAAATCCAATTCCACCCAATGATTCAGAGCTCTGTTGCTTATTCAGAGGTTTTGTAGATGTTTTATGAAATCTAAAATGATCCCTAGTCATCAGAAAGCATGCACTAGTACACAAGGCATTGAAGTTTTTTCATCAAGCAAAGAATATACTACAGACAGATATTTAAATGACTGCATAGCCTACAGTAGTAGTTTCTGACATTTTCAAGTGACAGCAAGTGCTACAGGCAGTCAAAGCACAATTACGTATTTGACAATTATGTCATCACGGTTAAGCAGCTTGGTTATTTTTGCAAGCCTTTGAGAGGAAGTTGCAGAGCAGAGGTCACAGTTTATGAAATTCATTGACAGCAGTAATCCATCTAAAAAAACCTTAAATCACATGCAATTAAATCATTCTTTAAATGGAGAAAAGCAGAACAACGCTCTTTCAGCGAACGCTTCTGTAATTCACTGCCAAGGCCAAGTGCTCTCATCTTCCCACTTTTCCTGGTCTACGGAACCATGCGACCATCCTCCAGAACCTTGGTTTTGTACCTTGAAGGTCCATTCCTGAACCTTTCTACTTGCCAGTGAGGAGGCAGCTGTCACACTGCTGTGCCTGACTGGACACAACAGTGATTTCAAGAGGTCAGACAGCAGCACTGTTAACGTTCTCAATTATTTCATTAAAACTACATGAAAAATCTTCACTGTGTTGGTTAGACTCTCTTTGTATTCTGAGCAACAGAGCCACCAACAAATTCAATTCTGGGTTTTTTCCTGCCAAGTTATCTCATTCGACAGCTACTGGAAGATACAGAGTCAGTCACAGACAGGCACTGTGAAGAATATCATCCTGAGGCAGTATAGAAAGAGTACAGAAGCACAACCGAGTTCTCAAGTGGTGAAGCCACAGACCAGAGTCCTTCTACCCAAAAGTTTCCATCGTTAACAGCGCTGTAGGCAGGAACGCTTCTGCCAAACTGCCTGAAATTTGAACAGCTATCAGAATTAACACAGTTCACATCTTGGTGGGCACGTGCATGGCCTCAGATGTTCCCTGAGGACAAGACTCATCTATTTTCTGTCCTGCAGTCTTGCAAGCACAGCCTTGAGCACAGAGAGAATTAACCCCTTGGAGTATGTCTGGTGTATTCACATTGCTACCAAGTAGGCTCACACAGGCTGTTGGGGGACAATCGGACAAATGGAAGAGGAACAGAATGCAAACTATACATTCAACTGCTCAGCAGGCTATATACACTGTGCTCAGAATGCTACAGACATACCCAGTGACTCATTCTAAAATGATTTGGCCAAAAGTGGCAAAGGTCCAGATCAATGCAGCTCATATGATGGCTCCCAACAAGGTCAGCTGTTCCCAAGGCACTGAGCTAAAGCTGGTAATTCCCATGGGCAACACGTCTGATGACTACAAATCCAAGCTACCACACTCATTCAGCTGACCTAGCAAGGAAAGAAGAGATACCCAATTCCCTTCACCTCTATAATCCCATTTAAGCATGTGTTGGATACTGCAAACATACAGTCTTCTCCTGCAGTCAAGACAGAAAATTCTAATTTTATGGATTGCAGAAGAACTCTGGGAACAAGCAAATTAGTAGGAACATGGTTTGGAATGTTCTAAATAAAAACATTGGTGACATGGTGGAGGAGCTCCAGGAATTATCTTTGACAGTAAATCAATATTGGCTGTTAATTCAAAGCATGGCGTTTATGTGTTCTTACATGTTTATTTAGAAAATGAAGGTCAGTGTTTACCCAAAAGATACCCTGTTTTTTACAAAAAGCATTAAATTAGATTTGTGGGACTAATTAAGCATAAGATGACTTCTTTTTGGTCCCTTTACACTGCACTCTAGCCTTTGGTATCTTACTGTCAACATTGAGACATAACTCAGAAATCCAGACCCACCTTGCAATCAACTACTTACGGAAGTAATGTGGAATAGATTTAATTCTGCGTGTATGTAAATGCAAGATCAATCATCTTCAGGTAAAGTAGCACTATTGTGCCAATTATATAAAGTATAATTAACCACAGAGGATCACTGTCTTCACAGCATTTTGTAAATAAAGTTTTACTTTTCATCTGGCAAACCTCTTGTGGTTAACCCAACTGTTATTACAAACCTCCTTGCAAATACGTTTAGATTATCTGATCTGTAGTAGTCTGCAGCACACGTACACCAGAGTCCACAGAAGGAACAAAAATAGAGATGCAAATCTCTGCAAGTTCAGCAGTTTGTTTGCAAATCAGGTATAAAGTTAAGAGTCTACTGCGCTATTTGTTGTGTTAATCCACCAATCCCCGAGCATCTGACTTTAGATAATAGTTTGCTAAAACATTAAAATACACACTAGCAGACAGAGTAACAATAATCAGTCTCTTAAAAAACCCAACAAAACACAGGTATGGCGCTATCCACGCATCAGTTCTGTAGTATAACATCCACAACTCAGTTTTAAGAACATTTGAGTTTGGCCGAATACTTTCTCTCATATATATTCTAAAATCACACAATTGCCAAGGCAATTGTGACAGCAAGGAACATTAAAGTAATCATTTCTTTTACTAAGCATGGTGATCAGAGCCACTAAAACCACAGTATTTTGTTACTACTTAAAAAGCCAGGCAATACTAGTTTAAATTCCTCAGAGGTTCCAGCTCTTCAATTTATTTACATGAAGTATTTGCCCCCCTTCAGATTTGTCTTTCCATTCTCTATTCCTGTCAAATCAAAAGCCAGTTTCTATTTACTATTTATTGTGAAAGATACACCTTACCAGTTGAATTCCAGCATTACTAACCAGAAGTCACCTGTCAAGTTTTCACATGGACATGGCATTTTTATACTTCATAATTGAGCTTTAAAAAGCTCCAGAAATCCTTATTTTGAGTAATTATAGAAAACAAAACCAAATCTTCCACAAATTATTTATTTCATTTGTTTGCAGTGCAAATTAAAATGTACCAGAAAAGGTAAGGCAAGAAATACAGGAAAGTGGTCTAATTGAGGTATACGTTTTGAATAGTACTTTTTTTAATTTTTAAATTAAAAAGAGGGGATTACTTCAAGACCTCTTTATAGTGGTAATGGCCACTTCCATGAATTCAGAACTTGAAGACAAAAAATAATGATGTCAGAATCAAAGCCCATGCTTATTCCCCAATGAGCTAGATGTTACAAAAACAAACAAAAAACCCCCAAATCCTCCCTAATCAACCAGACAAGACCAGGCAATATCTAACTATAAGAAGCAAATAAAACCAACAGATAGGCAAGTGGCTGTTTCCCTAAACAGACATTCCCCTAGCAAGGCAGAGATTTTACTTTTAATATATGCACTCTGTACTTGATTGACTGTTTTCTGTGCCACCTTCCGACTGTAATTTGTCACCTATGAATGTGCCCTCTTCACCTTCCCTCAGCCCTTCTTCCCCTCAGTGCCTCCCTCAGCGGGTGCTGGGCTGCTCGCCCAGGGACGTCCCAGCAGCCCTGGTCAGGGCTCCTCCCGCAGCCAGCTGGGCCCTCCCTCATCCAGCGCAACCATTTACCCCAGGGGTCAAGTCTGCCTGCTCCCCAGTCTCGTCAGGAGGACCTAAAGGGCACGCTCTGCATTTCTGGAGACTGGGGGAGGGCAAGAAATACAGCACCAGAGCTCCTCAGAAACTGTTCTGTGGCTTCCAGCGTAGCCTGTTGCAAATGATTCTCATAACTTCCCTTTGCTCGTGAGTGAGTGCAGGCTCCGAGGCCCAGCACTGCAAGGCTAACTGGTTTTCACCATATATATAATAAAAAAGCTTATAACATTCTCAGTCATAACTTTAGCAGGATTTAAAAAAAAAAAAAAGTAAATAGGACCAAGAAGTCACATGCTGCAGATGTAATTTAGGAGAGGCTATTTTTATACTTTAATTTTAATGCAATTTAACATATTAAACTAAAAATGGCTCCTTTGAGATGCACTGCAACGTTCCAACTTTAACAGCTTCTCAAGTCTGAATGATAATGCATTGAAGCTTAGCTGCGTGCCAATATTTTATTATTTAAAAAGTCATTCTCATTTAGGTTTTGATCCATTTTATGTTCCTTGACACAGATTAAGTTATTACAAAATTAATGAAAATTGTCTGCACGACAGCCGATTTTTCCTTTAGCCCTGCAAATATAATTATCCACCCACAGAAAGAGGAAAAATGAAGAGAGGGTCTCTATTACTGACAGATACTGCCCTACATTTTTAACACAGGGAAAAGAACCTGCTGTCAAACATGCAAATAATTTCCAAGTAAGCGCTTTCCCAAGGGACCATGTTTACAACAGATAAAGTAGTAATTGGGAATGCGGCAACTTTTGTTTTTATATTAGCAGGAAACAAGGCAGCATCAAAGCAAATCTCTGGTGAGGCTGCAACGCGCAAAGTCAAGTCTGTGGCAATTTTCCCTGCCAATCAAAGGATTTCCTCTGGATTTCACAAGCTTTGTAAGCCAGACCTCCTCATGAGTAGATCAGTGCTCCTCCCTTGAGAAAGGCAAACTAATATCCTTCGGTTTTAGTGTGAAAAAGACAAAGAGAACTATGACAAGGACAGACATCACATACAACTAATAAAGTATGAGAGAGTAGCGTTTATTAGAAAAAGAAGGAAAGTCATTTAGCTGACCATTTGGCTTTCTTTTATATTTTAGCAATTGGAAAAACCCAGCTTCACCTCTCAGAAACCACTATCAACAGTGGGACTAACAAGGCAGTCAAAAGACATGACTGGATCCTGTAAAGGCATGTAATTCCCATTAAAATGTCAGTACACCACATTTGACTGTTACCAGCACACAGGCCTTGGTATCAGTTAGAAACATTTAACAAATGCATTCACTAGATTATCTTCACCTCACAGGAAACCAAATCCTGTAGTCTTAGTCTTGTGCATTCGGGTCACAAACAAGACTTCAAGAGATTCCCTTCCCTAAAGCATCATCAGACTTGACACCACCGTTCTGAAGAGAGAGGGGCTCTCACAGAGGTGAAGTTGGAAGGGGGATCCACAACACCTGACCTGCAAGAACAACAGAAAGTCTCCTGCTCATTCATTAAACAGAGAAAAATAAGAGTTAAATGGATGGGTCTGTACAACGTTTTGGCATCTGGGAATGCTGAAGTCTAGGGGCAGTTGGAGGATCACAGGGATACCTTCCAGACAGAAAACCCACTGCACATCCAGTGCCTGCATAGTTAAGCATAAAGACTTCTGAAGTGACTTGGTTTGGAAAGTAACGTATTTAAAGAAAATTGTAATGTTCTACGGGTTCTACTTTTTTAAATTTTACTTTGTTTTGTTTTTTAGCAAGTGATATCCACAGATGCAGAACTGTTTGGTGATTTAAGGCTATTTAATAAAATTCTGAAACAAAACTATTATAAAAATATGTGATCTGGACAACTAATAAACAGCCTAAAACTTTTCAGATTATTATCCTTCCTGGAACATGTCAGCTTGTACAGACATCTGAAATGAAACTAGTTCAGAGCAAAACCTACAAAACAAATCAATCAATGCCCATCACAGCACTGGAAAAGATATGGGCACCTGCTCCCTTGCCAGTACCTTCTAATCACAGACATATTCCTGAAGTCCACACGACAGCCAACTGATCATCGCGCGTGCTACTCACACCAATCAGCTCTAAAGCCGTTGTCCAAGAGATCAAATGATTTCAATAATAACACTTTAGTGAGTTATAGTCTTCCTTTTTTTTCCCCCATCTCACAAACACCGAAATCCTTCCCCAAAAGCTTAAGCTGAAAAACAAAGTTGAGCGCTTGAAATGAGGATTGTGCAGAGTCACAGGAATTATGCTAATCAGAAAAAGGTTGATCAGAAATTGAACCCCTGCTTCTGGATAAGACGTTAATGCCTTAACCAAAGTATCCATACTCCTGACTTGCTAGTCTTTAGTTAGTACTGTTTTCTTTCCATCTTACTCTCTTTAGCCTCTGGCCTATCACACTCTATTTACGACACCAGATATATCACAGCTCCCAGCAGACAAGATGAGTTCAGCCTTTAATCTAGCTGCTTTCTAGGCAGAACGCCTACATGAACTCCAATGTCATTTAGAATTGCTCAGATGTCTCCAATGTTGGTGAAGTCCATTTGTGATGATAATACCATTAAACAGTTGTCAAGACAGATTTGAGAGAAGACAGCAGTTTAAGGTTCTAAAAAGTGTTTTTCAGCCTTTTATGAAAAACTAGGGAATCCGTAAGACAAAGATATTCTTTTGAAGTTTCTTTTAAAAATGCAGACATTGAGACATGACATTCATACTTCTGATAAGCAATAATTTATTAGTTCACAGCATTACTAAGAATTTCTCAAACTTTGTAAAAGCCAGCACTGTTTTGTATTTTTTATCTCTCATGACCAGACTGATACAAAGAACTGTCTGATAGTGACATTCATAGGTGAAAGGCATCTATTTAGGTCATCTATTCTGCTTGCCTTCAAGTGGAGAATTATTTCTGGTAAAATATTATTTATATGAGACTCTCTGGGACTAAGATAAGTCAAAGGAGAACAAAATGGGATATGTTTACCTTGACACTTCCCAACTGCAAGGCATCTCTCCAGACCAGACACAAGCGTTACACGTGCAGAGCCCCTGAGCGCGTGGCTCCAGCGGCTCTGTGGCTGAAGAACGCCTTTCGGATCAGAGCTGTCTCCAGATGCCTCCGTGCTCTCTGAAGGTGAGTACAGCTGCAGGCAGAACCACACAGGGTATTGCAAAAAAGACACCATGTTGCTGGGAGGCAGGAAGGAGAGAGCTCGTGGCGGGTTTACAGCCTTCTTCATGGCCTCACAAAGCCAACTGTAGAGATGCAGACAGCGAACGGATCTTCCTGAACACGGCCTGATGGCTGGTAGCTTCAGCACACTGCGAGTTTAACTACTGATTAAGTTTTTGTAAATCTTTTGCTAAAGGACAGTTCTAGGGAATTATTTTTAGGAAGATAAAAGTTGTAACTTGGTAGATATTTATAGATAACTCCTTTCAGAACACAGCATAAAATAAAAATTATTCTCACCTGCCTACTCAGCAGCAGCCTGAATTCTATCTAGAACAGTACCTGGGAATTCACAGTACCAACAAACAGCAAACTCCACATTCATAACACAAAACATATGAGGATACTTATATTTTCTGTATATGGTTTATAAATATACACACATATACATAATGCTTTATCAAAAATAATTAGGAAGACTCATCCACAGAGCTGCAGCAGAAAACGTCTGATCAAGATATTGATATTGCATCAGAAGAATAAGAAATTACCAGGTAGCCTCCTTACAATATCTTTGGAAATAATTCTCTCCAAAGCTCTCTGATAAAGGTGAAAACTAGGAAAACTGTTTCTGGAAGAAACACTATACATAAACAACCAAATTAAAGGTAATCACAACAGACTCAAATGAACTTGCTTTGGAAGTAGAGTGCAAGAAGATTTAGTATGTGCAACAAAACCAAAGTCATGCTATAAACTCAGATGAAAGAATTAAAAATATGTATGCAAAAATGCAAAATGAGGTGCAGGAAGTCAAAGAAAATATTCTATCTGCTTTAGTCTTGCTGAGTTAATTATGGAAAAACAGAAGATGCAAATCTCATTGATAACTCAGCAACCCAGTAAAACAAGGAAATTACATTCAGGCTCTTTCCTTCCCAGCTCCAAAACTTAAAACAGTATCAAGTACTGAATAACAACTGACTAATATAGTTTTGTAATAATTATAGAGCAGTTGATAAGCATGTTGGCATATACAGAAATATGTTTGCCAAAAATGTAATATAAAGAAACTCTCTGCAATTTTGTGGTAATGGTCAATGCTGAGAATACTGAGGCAGGCAGTCACCTTGGTTTTAAGTGGATTTTTTTGAAAAACAACTGCCATTTTTAGAGAAACAGGTAGGAATATGACAAAATCTAGGTGCCCAGGTGAAAGACCTTAAGGTTGGAATTACTATTAATAAAGACAAGAAATGCAACTTATCCAACATAATTTACAAATGCTGTGACATTTGAACAGCAGGGAACCTTGCTTTTTTGCTATTCTATATTCTAGTCATGTGAAAAACCACTGAAATACTATTTCACGGGGCAGTTTAATTCCACAATTTAAAATTAGGAAAAACTATTAATAACAAGCAGTTACTATGTAATTTTACATAAGAGAAGAGGTATCTGCAAAATAATCACGTCTCAAAGAAATCTCAGAATAATAATCAGCAGAAAACCTGTTCATGCAATGTGTGTAACAGAGGTTTTGTAGCACTCAAGAAATCTCCCTGAGAAAAGCTGGGAGCGTAACCCAAGCTCTCCTGAAAGGTTTTAGTAAACCAGGGCAACACTGGGATTTCATGGAGTAGAGGACAGAGAGGGTATTCTACGATATCCAGCAAGATTATAATCTAGGTCACATGTAAAACCATAAATAGCCCCTTTTGTCTACAGAATATTTAAAGCCATCATTGCAGGCCCTGTTGATGCATGTTATGGGGTGGTTTATGACTTGATTACATGCAGCTGACTATGAATTCCATCTATTATTCCCTGTTAGCTGGATTTCCTCTGCAGCTAATTGGAAGCCAGAGAGCTCTGCCTATGGGAAAGCCAGCAGCTATTGCAGCCTGCCTCCACTAGAATTTGTCTTTTGGAAGTGTAACAAGGCAATTTTTAAAAGATGCAAATAAATGGAGAGGGGAAAGAGGAGGAGAGTCCACCAAGCAATGAGACAGTCCAGGTTATTAACTAGCATGAGATGAGAGGCAGGAGGTGGTACTACTCAAACATCCACACCTTCGCTCATTAGTCACTGCTGCGACACACAACTAAAACACAATACCAGCAACTGTTCTTTATCTGGCAAAGTGTGATGCAGGCCAGGAGCAATTCACAGGCTATAAGAAATTGATTCTTTTTTATTCTCTTGTGTATTACAAGTACAGGTCTACAAGAACACAGTGGTGTTTTTTCCTGTTTCCCCCTTCTAGAACAGATGAGCAACGTGCCCAGCGTCCCCTTCCACTATAAATGACTATTGCTTTTACTTGACACTTGCTTTCCATTTTCCCATCAATGTCTAACCCAGGGAACATACTCCTGAGCCTCCCCTCTGAATGCCACGTGGAATACGCTGCCACAAGTGTTTCATGAGTTTCCTTCCATAAAATAAATGCAAACAAAAAAAACCCCCACCCCAGAACACAAGCGAATACCTGCTGAAATACGCCCCCGCCCCTTCATTTCTGCTGTGCTCAAGACAAAGGCCAAGTCAAGTAGTTTACAGGAGTCTGCTGCAAGAGTAATGGTGGAAGAAAGAAACCAAGTAAGAGAACAGCACGTGCCCTTTCAGTGTTTCATTCATTTAGCAGCTTCCTAGCTTGTTCCAGTGTGGAAGAAAATACATTTGTTTATAAATGTAAGGATTTGCTGCTTAGTATTCTATGAAAATTTAGGACTGACCTAACAAGCGTACAGCTTGCCCCAACCACTGCAGCATCAGATTCATTCTCTGTATCCTTACAACACTAATAAATAAGGGACAACAACAGAGGAAAAGCCAAGGCACAAATAATTCATTTCACTTTCTGAAAGTTCAGTCTAGACCACTGCTATCTATTACAGAAAGACAAACCACAAAGGGTGATCAAGAGCTCTGGGCAGCCCATTAAAGGCAGTCTAAGGTCTTACTCACTGGCTGAGCCTATCAACCAGAAAAGCCACATCAGACCAGATCTAGATGTGCTGAGCTTTGGGTCACAGGGAGGCAATCTGCTAAGAGCAAGCTAAATGGGATTTCAGTTTAAATGCTGATTATGATATGCGACGAAGCAGATTGTGCATTCTCACATTAGCATCTCAGTTATCACTTCAAGCATGGAAAGCAGACATAGAATTAGGGGTGGGGAATACTGATTATAAACTCAAGAGTTTCTTACTGTAGCAGACACGCTAAGTTCAACTTACATGAACAGCCTGTGAGAAGGAATACTACAAGTAGGACAATTACAACACCTGGATTTATTTACTCATCTTACACAAAGGGAAGGGTGTCACAGGTGTTTTAAAAACGTGATTTGATGATTTCTATAGGCACTACACAGAATAATGAAATAATAAAGCGCGTCGGCAATTTCTACTGCACCCCAGAACAGGGACAAGGAACTGCAACATGTAACATCCCTTTCGAGGCACACATCACTATCAAAAGTAAAAATAATAGCTGCGTTTTATTGCTACGATACATGTGGTATCAGATGCTTGAGAAGAATTTCATGAACTGTTTTTACTCAACCACTGAGACAGCATTTTAAATAGCCGTGAAGAGGGTTTCTCCTACTGCTGTCCACAATTCTAGGAGATTTAAAGTAAGCAGAAGTGCAAAGAACATCATCTTGGGCTTAAAACAAGTTCTGTGCTTGTTCCTAGGAAGGGTGGTTATTTTATTGAAATAGATTTTATTGCTTCATCCTCATTCCCTATCTAACTGCTGTCTCTTTTCAAAGTCAGATCCAACTTAATGCCAGAGAGGCAAGGGAAAAGAAAATCTTCAGCCTAAACCAAGAGAAGATCACTAGCAGACAAACAAAAAAGCAGCTAACAAATCATGAAACAATGTTTCCACCTGGAGGTTTTTAGACATCAACTACATTTTGTTGAAAATACTGGAAATTTCGAAGTCGTAGATGCTACTAGGAACTCCATGAAGTAAGCGTGGTGTGTGAACATGACACATCTTGCAATAGTTAATAAAATATTTCACAAAGCTTGGTTAAATAAGAAAAAATATTGATAATATATGTTGAAGCATTTTGAAAGATAGCATAACATTTTCAATTCATTCACAGAAAAAAAAAAAAAAAAAAATCACACTCACTAGCCCAATTTGAAGTTTTTTCAAGAATGCACTTTAGCATTACTAAGCTAAAATAATGATATAAAAATGGAAGCAAACTGCCCTCAGCTGTGGCAGATCTCATTGTAACAAACTATTGTTTATAATCTATAAAAGTTATTTATTCCACATGCACTTGACTCCCCTTTATTAAGTGATCCTTTTCGCTTGCATTGTCTTATTAGAGATACCTACTTTAAGAGGTAGGAAGTTCCTCCTAAGTAGCCGCGTGCCAGTACAGTAACATACTTGTGTGGCAAAGGCATTTTTTCTCTCCCTTTTACCCTCCAACATAACCGCAGAAAAGAATAATCAACTGCGGAAAGACCTGAATAGTTCAATGGGCATAAAAGAGGTACTGGCAATAAATTAGAATATTGCAGCCCTCTTTATGGGTTTCAGCCATTGCTTCCCAGCTGATACCATACATGAATTTTAAGCAGCCTGCTGGGTCAGCTCTTGAGAAGCGCTACAAGCCATTACCATGCATCATCATCAGCTCGGTCTTAATAGCGAGCCTTCACCACAAAGAAATACAGCTTACTCACAGGACACAGAGTCCAAATCAGAACAGGTATCACTAAATTACTCTAGCAACAGTGGAGCTTTTTGCTCTCCCAAAGTTACAGACCTCTTTTCAGGTGGAATGCCTCTTACACAGGTCCCTATGCAATGATCAGCCCCATCGAAAGTCATCAGAAGCCAACTCAGAGCACAGGGTCACCTTTTTATTTAATCTAAGCTTATTCCTACATGTCTCATTTTGGGATGAGTCAAAAGTCACTGCTTCCCTGTTTTTGTTCTGCGTGACATGGCACAAAGACCCACAGGGCAGCCAACTGTAGTCCTGTGTGTACAAGCCAGTTTTGGACACATGACATGTCGCTCTGTGACTGGCCAGCCTAAAAAAAAAAAACAAACCACAAGAACAACAGCAACAAAAAGCAAGAACATGCAGTTGTTTACTTCCAAACGTATTGCCTGCTGAGAAAATGAAGCAATCACTCCCGCACCTCCATAACAACTCCAGGATTAGTGAAGTTCCTTCCTGTCTACCCAGTATGAAAAATATCTTGAACCACTATAAAACATTTTATACCTGTGATAAAGCTTTTTAAATATAGATCTTCTAAAAGGTTTAAAAAAACCAAACCAACCTGAAAACTCCTTTGTGTGAGCTGTTAGAATTTTGTGGGGTTTTACTGTGTGTACTTGCAAAGAACGCAAGGGTTAAAAATATGAACCAAAATTAGAGGTGAAGCGTGACAGGCTGGGATGACAGCGCTGCAGGTTGCCTGACCGTGCAGCAGGTGCCGTGCAGCTGCACCCAACGGGACCGCGGAGCAGCGGCTCTTTGTTTCCATCCTGACAGGCCCATCTCCTGCCCCTACGGGACTGAGGGGACCGTAACTACAACTGACATTCCGAGAGCACAAAAATCTCTCCAAGAACAGTTCTGTCAGGTTCTTAATGGCTATGATTTTATTCATGGGGGCCACGGGTTGGCTAACTACCACCACAGTGGGCAGCAGCAGGACTCTGAATTTAACATTTACCCTTAGTTTATCTTCCACGTGAGATAAATCTCTAAGAGAAAGAGAAACAGCAAATGGTCTAACACAATGCATTTTCAGACAAGTAATAACATTTGGTCAGAAGAAAGAAGCTCCTTCACCTTTCGCCTCTGCTACCCCTTCATCCAACTAGAAGATGCTGGAGAACATTTATAGAGAGTATTTCAGGAACAGCACTTTGAAAAAATATAGAGGTAGAACAGTTTTCTGTAACCCCACCCCCCTTTCCCCAACATTGCTCCTGCCCTTTGAAAAAATATGAAATCTCTTGAGTGCTTTTATATCTTGAAGGGGTAAAGGTGCAAAAGAGCACGGCTGTATTTCAAACACAGATGCACAAATCGGTTCACGACTGCTGGAGCTGCTCTGCTGGAAATGGTAAAACCAGCTAGAAATGTCACTTAGTTACAGGCACAACCTTACATCAAAGCAATAGGTGATGAGAGCTAAGAATACTGTGGTCACCATTTAGAATGTTTTACCAGTCTTCTCCCCTCCTACAGCAGTATTCCATCACTGCTGGACTTGTGAAGGGGTCTTGCTCTTACATTTACCACCTTTTCTGCACTTAATGTATTAATCCAAAAATCCCTCTGGTGATTAGAAGCAGCAAACTAGAGAAAAGCACTAAATAATATTGGAAACTGAAAAGCCTTAAATTATTCACAGAATTCAAACAGTTTTTGAAGTACACCGTGGCGTTTCGATAGCCATGTAATTCAGTCTGACATCACAAGCTACAGCCCTGCAATGCTAATTCAGGAGATGATTACAGCTCTAAGAGGTTGATGCAGTCAGTCTTCATTTACATGTATCTCTGGTCTGTCTTCTGAAAGGACTAAGGATCTGCTAAATCCTAAATTCAGGGGGAGCATCAGTCCACCCAGATGTGGCTAAGATAATTTCACTAATCAAACAGTAACGACTCACTACGACTCATTGGTGGTTAGCATCACTACTAACTTTTTAATTTTCACATACAACTTAGTGAAACCACGTATGCTGCAAGATCTCATGACAGCCTTTGGTGAAAAATTCAGCATGTAATGCGAGCGTGGGAATTTATTTGCTGGGACTAAGATCTATCACCACATGTTCTCCCTTTACTACTTCTAATTGCTAAACCTCAAGACCTTTGTGAGGGCATTATTACAGTTACTTAAGTCAAAAGCCCTGTCTAAAATCAGGAAGTTTCTCCACCTACTATGTACTCTTCTCCCTCCTCCAGAGAGTTTGTTTGAGGAGGTAGAAGGAAGATACAAGTGTTCCCATTCTATTTCTTTAAGACATCAAATGAAGTTTTATCTCAAAGAAACTTAACACATCACTGTCCACTCCAAGACACAGATAAAGTTCTGACGATGCAGAAGAGAAGAATTCCAATCTTCAGGGCCTCCTCCTTATACTAGGGTACATCAATGGGAATTTGCTACTCGTTTTATGAACTAGGAGGATGCCCATTGTAAG
This sequence comes from Strix uralensis, assembly GCF_047716275.1. Taxonomy (NCBI): domain Eukaryota; kingdom Metazoa; phylum Chordata; class Aves; order Strigiformes; family Strigidae; genus Strix; species Strix uralensis. The sequence continues at coordinate 1,869,203 of NC_133999.1, forward strand.
GGTAATCCTGATTTGTATTCTTGCTATTCCAACCTCTCACTAATTATTCAGAAAGGAACCATGGAGAGGTTGGCACATGATTCGTTAAATTACAGCTCTCAAGCTTCAACTGTGAAGTCATGTTTAGTGCAACACAAACCAGACAACACTACGCACTTCTTATGAAGAATTAAAGATGGAAGAATGAAAGCCCGTATTCAAGTGATTGAAACAAAGTTATCAAGCTCAACAAAAGCCAGGTACCACATAACTAACTCCCAGATTCAATCAAAACAGAGCAGGAATATTTAAATTGTAGTCTAAATTAGATCTGTAACAATCTTCATAGAAATAGGCAAGTCAAGTAGCAAAGCTATCTTTGGAAAAAATCTATTAGCTGTAATGGAATGATAATCCTCTTAGATTCATTGATGCTGACAGATTAAATACTTTAAACTCATCTTTTATTTTGTTAGCTCATTTGACACAAAATAAGCCCTACATTTTTAATATTACAGTGGGAGCAGAAGGAGTTCTGCTGGTACTGTGGCAAACTCGGTATTAATGGAATGCCTCTGGGTATTCAGTAGAACTATAAACTATGTTACCACATGACAACTGGAAAGGACTAACTTGTTTGCACTTTTAACATACTACCACTATTTATTAGAAACTAAATTAATATTACTGAATTTGCTTTCTCTTTACAAAAAGCCTAAAAAGCTGGCCTGACAACAAGAAAGAATGCATGATAAACACATTTTCCCTATAATAAAGTGTTAAATAATACAGGGTTACATACACTGCCAACCTTTTGCTCCTAGTGTCAGGCTGGCACATCTCCAATAACGGAGCAGCCTCTTCCTTTCTCCTTCAAGAAACCACCATGTTCCAGCAACAGCAAAACATTTTACAGCAGCACTTCGCAGTCCCAGATGCAACTGCCAGACTCACCAAACGTACACACAGATCCTTTGTGCTCCTCGGGAGAGTCCTAGCTACAAAACTACTTATTGTTCTAGTAACAGGGACTTCCCCAGAAATTTATTCACAAAACCTTTCTAAAAGGCCAGTTTCACACTTCTGCTGATCAAACTTAAATGTTGAGACCTGGAAAGTTTTCCTTATAAAAAAATTATTTCCTGCATAGCCCTTTGCGATAAATTTTGAGATGTTTGTATTCACTTAGAAATAAATAATATATTCCAGGCCTAGCATCATGCATTATTTCTAGCTTATTACAGGTCCCAAAAACCCCAACCTAGCAAAAATCAGAATGGATGCAGCAGGCAGTAAAATAAGACAAATCTCCAGCATCTCACCTCATGTTACTCCATCTTAGCTTAAGATAAACCAAGTTACTCAATTTTGGATCTACAGATTTGACCTGTTGATTCTGTCAGGATTCTATAGTTTATAATGGTAAATAAGAGGCTTTTACTGCTATATTTATCACTGGAATACTTGTCAGCTACTTTTTTTATAAAGGGGAAATTACTGATCATTTGCCTACTAACCATATAAGGAGGCTCAAAATCTTAAAAAAATCATAATTATCCAGGAAAAATCATTAAATTCCAGAATTAGAAAGCTATTTTAACAAATCTGTATTTTTTCCAAAATTAGTTAGCTCTGAAAACTACATGATGTGAATAACAACATTCAGAACCTTATCTGGAAGCCTTCAGTTAGGACACAGTGCTGAAGAGGAATGACACGCATTAAATACATGTACCACCTAGTGTCTCCCAGGGCGTCCACTACCTTCATTATCGATCTGCAGCACAGAGCTTTGACAGGCAAAGTGTTCCCAACTGCTACCCAACATTACTTTTTTATTCCAAACAGTGCATGTTCTTTACAGCCAAGTTAAAAGATACAAACCAAAAAGTTCCAACTGAAAACTAGCATTATTTATGTCAGCAGCAGTAAATACCTTACAATATATCATCACCAGCAAATACCTCCTGAATTGGAAGTTGAAATTAATATTTCAAAGGGTAATGGCTTACCACAGATCTTTAGCGGTTTTAAATCTGGCCTAGAACACAGCTAACCTGAAGCATCTGTCACCATAAAAGTCACAGACACATCTGTTGAACTGCAAATCAGATATGGTTTTATATGAAAGGTTGAATTCAATTAATAGAGCAAATTTGTTTTTCTGTGATGCAATTTATTATTAGGAATGGTGTAAGTGTAGAAGCAATTTTGTGAATAACTGTTCACAATTTATAAGAAATCTCCGTGTTTGCTCTTTTTATGTTCATTGTCTGCCAGGATTCAAGCAATTCAATTTCACATGCAGAAACACTCACAGAAGAAAAGTTTTAGATCCACAAAAGCACTTTCTACTGGGAAAAAAAAAAAATTAAGCATATCCAACCAGAAGACAAGTAATAACAGCACTTCCTTTAACATTTACATATGAGCAACCTGCAGTGGTATTTCAGTCTTCTGTGCAGCCAAAGAGCACTAAAACATGCACAGAACAAAATCCAGAATATTTTGGTTTACCCTTCTACAAATGAAACTCTCATCAACAAGGAGCAGACCTTTTCAAAAAGCTTTTTGACAGTCAACACAAGTTAAGACATAACAGCATGTTAAATGTTGTTTTAATTCTCCACTCAGCATAAAGGCAAAAACCAGGTCTCCTGGAAAAAGTCAGAAGCAATTTTTTTTAGTTTTCTTACTGTTGTTCCTATTGCGTCTTTAAAACAGGCATGGATATGAAGAAACAAAAAAAAGCTCAGCCACCCTATTTCCACTCATTTTGATTACATTTCTTGTGTTTAGACATATTTACTAAGCTTTATCCACAGATCCATTATGCTGTTTTACTACAGCGTTTCAAGTGTTGGAGCGTCTGTTGGACCTTCAAAGTCGAGAAGCCATTTACAATTTCACCCCAACCCTGGCTGTACAGGTCCTACCCAGGGGGCAAGAAAAGTTCACCACCACAACAGAGCCCCTTCCTATGAGGTTACAGGTCAGCACTGGGGCTGGGACCAAACTGCAGGAACATCCAAGTCCCAACCAAGCCTTCAACATCTCAGTTCCCTAGTCATGACGGCCACAGAACCGGGAAGGACTGGAACTGTGCAGCCCAGACAGTACAGAAATCTGGTCCGTAGCATTCACAGAGCAGATGCTGCAGCTTCGTCATCGCTACCTTGCAAAGTTGCCTGGTATGTGTCTCAAAGGCAGAGCCTCTACTAAAAATTCTTTTCTGGGAAACAGCAGACCCAGAGCATATATCTGGCATTTCAACTGAGCCACCTCACAGGCCAGCTCCCCCTCAGATGGCAACCCCGTCGCAGCCAGCGTCAGTTGGATGCAAAGTGACTAATTAACTTAGGGCTTCCCATTTTGCATTGCTTCTCCTTTGGAACTGTCCGGATCCTGGCTGCTTCTCCCCTCCATGGCTTGTAGTAGTTTGTGGCTTTTAGAAACTCCTCGGAACACTGTTATCTAGAAATTAAGGTCATTGGCTGCTGGTATTTTTCTCTTCCCCTGACACATTAAAGCAGAGGTTTCCAGCAAGATCTTCACAGTAAGACTATCCAACACATATGGTAATTTTTTTTTTTTTTAGCAAAGTATAGAAAGACTAGGATAGCTATATGCTGAAATTACGTTTATGATGCATGCATGTAATCTCACATACATATTCTTGTCTGAGAAACCATGTTAATTTGCCATTGTTCAACCTCAATACAGACACAGTATTGCACAAAGAATACCTTGTATAAGCAAATTAATTAGATACCACCTATTCATCCCCTTCAATAATCCAAAAGCAAGCTAATTGCTAAGTAAATTCAAACCATGCTAAGCTTCCTAAAGGAAATATTTTTAACCTAATGGAAATAAATGAACTCCGTGCATCAGGGCTTCATTGAGGTCTGTAACTTTTTAAAATTCAAAAAAGAAACAGGGAAAAACCAGACAAAAATACCTACATCAGTAGTCAGCAGAATATTCATTAGGGAACACCACGTTTAAGTGTAATTGCCCTCCAACATCCCCTGCATGAAAGTTCCTATAAAGCATATGGCACTAAACAGTATCAGGCAAGTAACTGGACTCCACTGACCAAGAGCCTGCAATAACAGTTTCATTATTAACATTTCTGAATGGTGTTAAAAAAGGCCACAAAAGCATGGGTGGGGAGGGGAAGATGGATGAAAACGACACTGATCACAATTACGCAGGTAATTGCCAAGGTTCAGATTACTTAGGCTCGTACATACTGTTAGCATCTTTAATACCTACCTGCAAGATGCTCTAAAATGTGGTTTATTGACCTCTAATGAGATATGATGGAGCATAAAAAATTTCACACGCACAAATACTCATGTCTAAGCTAAGGCCACATGATACAACATGACTATTAAAGTTCTTTGGAAATATAAATAGAAAATGAAACATTTTTCTATTTTATACAAATGAATCTGACCATCTGCTTCACTGCAACAGCAGCAGCATCTAAAAACAACTGAAACAGCAGCCTCTGGTGTTAAAATTCTGTTCTTTTTCTCAGACTCCACCTTTCACCAGAACGCAGAACTAAAAATACAGAAAAGATACATCAAGTGGCCCTGAGGAATGCTTTGCACCATAAGTAATTTTCCATCTTAGCATATATCATACTATTTGTGTTTGCCTTCTGTAATTCACTGTGAAAATATCATCAGATTAGCTTCTGTTCTGCCCTAGTGAAAACTCATCTTGATACAAAGTCCTCTTACTGTATGAGGATGGAAAATTTTTTTCACAGCATGGAAAGCTCATTTCACCCCTGTACAGATCAAGCTTTATTCTCTACATCTGAAGAGACAGACACTACCCATCTCTTGAGCACATATATGAACAAGCACATGTGGACAAGGACAAGCCAAGAAAACCCACCCCTGCAATACACTACCTTAAAGGGCACAATTATCCTGTCTTTCCAAAAATGCACTATTTTCACAGGGATGCATGCATCAGAAAAAGTGCCTGATGGAGGCTGTGCACACCTCACTTCCAGGACAGGACCATATGTATAGCTCTTCAGGTTTCTGGTTGAGTAATGCAAGGAAAACTTACTGCCACTCTGATCTGTAGCATTCCAGAAATCCATAGCGTGCTCGTGCAAAGCAGTAATATACTCAAATATTATCAGAGTGCAAAGGATTAGTGTTCTGTAACATACAAAACTCAAGCATATTCATGTCCAAAGTCAGTCTTACATGCAACAACAATGTTGAGACTTTCCCACTCTTTCTGAATTATCTCACAAACTCTGCTACAACAAATTACAGAGACAGTAGTAAATGCAGAAGAAATTCAGGACTAACTAGAAGCCTTAAGAAAACTTGACTTAAAAAAACCACACACACAGGTACTCTAGGAGTTCCGAAACATGACCACCTCTGCATCATCCATGCAGTTTTGAAATACTGCTCTTTCGAGTCCCCAAACTTCCTACAGTTTTAGAGAAATGAATTACTCTTCTCTCGAAACCTTAGTTTCTCTACCTGTGAAAACAGAAACAATGCTATACCACACGCAAACTGGGCCTGCATGACTGTGAAGATCTGAGAAAGGTAACTATTTAATAAACAAACCCACGAGTAAAGGAAGTTCATTTTCTGAGCAGTTACAAAGTTAAATAATATAAACATTGACAGAAAAACCCACATAAGACACTACACACAACAGGGTGAGTGGAAGGATGGTTCAAAGCAGAGCACGCAGTTTTTTATTTTAATGAATGCTTTGTCCTAACGAAACAAAAATACAACATTATCTGAGTAGAGTGATTTGAACAAAGTCATACAAGAGATTCCTACAGCACCCGTGTCTTGCCTTTACTTTTGTTTACTCCTGTATCGCAGGAGTGATAATATTTCAAGTCTACACCTAGCTGAGATATTAATAAGATGCATACTTCAAGATCAAATAAATCAATATGCTGACACGGTGTGTATTCAGTTGGGGCTGGTGTGTCAGAAACATTTCAAATAGTAAACTGTTGAATGTACTTACAAATAATCAAACAGCTTTACTCTCAGCAGGGTATGAAGAACAGAGAGAACTTGAGACAGTCTAATAAAGCAACAGAAATAATATACTTCCTTTTGGATGTAGAAATCAGGACACCTAAAAGACCTCCCTACTCTGCTAATGCAGTGTAAACTGAAGCAGAGCTGGCTGCAGCAAATCAACAGCAGCCCTCCAATAAAGCATCAGTGATAGCTCTTACACCACTCTAAGCTGGTGACAATGAAGCACTTTTCAAATATGGACAGAATCCTCAGATACACAAATGAAATTCTAGCCCACTTATAATGAAATAATGGAGGCTCATCTAATTTGCACAAAGACATTATTAAATGCAAGACAAAAGGTACAATCAGGATACAAATAACTTGCATACCAGTCCTGCCTTCACCACTAGATTTACTTCAGTATCAATAGAACTTGTTATTTTTACCTTTCTAAACCAAGAATTATTTCTCCAAGAGCTCTGCTGTCCAGAGACTGGTTTGTCTTCTTGGTTCCTAGACGCAGAAAATACTTTAAATATGCAGCTCTCTGGACTGCATGTTATTGGTGCTTTTTTTTTTGTTAAAAAACAATTTTTAAAAAACAAAAAAAATCCAAAAATTTTCAGACTGGAAGGAGATACTTGCTTCAACAGCTTACTGTCCACAGACCCACCCGTATTCCATCAGATAGCTTAGCAGAACATTTTATCATAATAAAATCAGTAGCAATATGCAGTGGCTACCAGGCTGTACAGTAAGTACCATACTACTGGAAAAGGAAAATCCCTAAACAATGCTTATTTAGAACAAAATGTACTCAGATCTACGAACACCATGTAACACATAGCTTTAGGCGTTAATATCAAGACACAGAAGAATACTAATGTTCATGTTTTATAGACATCTTTATTCAGATACATGCAACCCCAAATTAGTTTAAATGTATCAGTGAGATAATAAATATTAGCGATTCTCTTCTCATTTTCAAATTACCATAGCGTCTATCCAACTCTTCCTGTAAAATAAAAGCCCAAAGCTATATATGTACATTCATTCCAATAGATTTAAAAGGCTGTGTGAAGGGTATCTACAATCGTTTCACTTTTCTTTAATCCCCGTGCAGAACAGAATCCTGGAATACAATTTGTTTCAGAGGCAGCTTTTAGACAACTTCATAAACTAAAACGGTTTGTTAACTGGGGTTAACTGCTTAAGCCAAAGCTACAAGCAAACACCATGCAACATCACAACTGAGAGACTACAGACACCAAACTGATGAAAAAAAATGCTGTTCCTCCTCAGAATAACGTCCCAAACCAATTCTGCTCCAGTCTAGAACCTGAAATGTCCTGCGTGACAAATTTTAATTAAATAGTTGAAATTTGTTTCTTAACAGCAACAGAAGAGTCATCCTGCTACGCCTGACTTGCGGTGCGAGATTTTGGAGGGTTACAGGGCCTGATCCTGACCATACTTCACACGGTGCAAGAACTGCCCTGGAGTTCTGCCAGATGTGCAAAACAAAAGCCCACATCGCTGATTTAAATACATGTGCACTCTTTAGCAGTCACAGATGTTTCTTGATTAAAGTATTTTAAAAAATCAAGAAATATTAGACTTCATTCTAGTCTCATCATTTATTTCACTGGTCTGTGAAGTGTTATTTTTTTTCAAGGAACCACCAAAAGGCCCTATTTTGTCCGTTACACAAAAGCCTCTCAGATTCCTCCTCTGCTGCAGGAGTCATCGGACTTGAAGGAGAGAGCACAGCAGATGAGGTGGCCAGATGTCCTAATCCGCTAGCTACCTGCGGCTGCCTGCCTGCACAGAGACCACAGCCGGGGAAGGATATAGCAAAGAAAATCGAAGCAGACACAATAGGCGTGCAAAGAGAGACCTCCACAGAGGGACGAGTGTCAAAACAGCGAGAGGAAGCTTTTGGGATCTACAAAGCCTGACTACTCCGTTCTGTAAAAAAAAGCCGTTTGTAACAAACATACCAGCACAGATTCTAAATACAGAAACTATGTCTTATCAACAGCAGGCACCTTCCTCCGAAAAGGGCTACACTAGATTGCCCCCCCGCCCCCTTCTTCCCAGGCACTTTCAATACTTTGAGAAGCCCAGATACACCAGCCAAGGTGTCAGGGATGCCAGACGATGAGGAGTTGTTGACATCCTTTGGCTACGTGCCCTGAAGAGATTATTTCACTCAAGTGATTTACCAGGAAAAAGTTAAATAAAAAAGGACTCCGAGCATCTCAAATACCCACCTCACAGGCACATAAAAAATACACACCCTCGAGTGTACGCACATCCAACCTCAGGCACTGGCACTGTCTGACAGGTAATTAGAGTCTCGCTGCCAGAAGGTCACGCAGCCTCCCGAACCCCACCATTTTGGGACAACCCGACTAGTCGCTGGGACTGAGGATCTTTCCCCAAGACGCTGTGACAGGATCCCCGAGGATGCCTGTGCGCTGCACAGCCTGGCGCTCTCCCTGTCAAACCACCAGCCCTGTGGTAAATTATCCCCGCTCTGAGGGGCTGAAGTACCGCTACGACCACAGTTTCCACCGCGACGCTCCCTCGCACCTTTCCCTTCCCCAGCCCCACTCCGGACCCACCGTCCTGTCTCCGCCGCCTCCCGCGGGGTTTTTTTTGGCGGGGGTGCCGCTCTCCCTCCCGTGAGGGCCCTCACGCAGACCCGGGGCGCGGGGCGGGTGCGCCCCCCCCGCCTCCCCTCAGACCGGGCAGTAACGGTGCTCCCGCCGCAAACTTGGTGCTGGGGGGCTGCCGGGGCGGGGGGCCGGGGGGTGCCCGCTTACCTCGCAGGGCAGCCGTCCAGCCGCACAGCGACAGCAGCAGCAGTAGCCGCCGCTCCGGGCGCAGGGGGCGGCTGCTCCTCGCGGCCCCTCCGCCCATGCTGTCCCCGCAACTCCCGCGCCGCTCCCCGCCGGCCGGGGCAAGGAGAAGGGACGCAAATCTCCTCTCGGTCCCTCCGGAGTCGAGCTCAAACCGGACAAATCGCCTTTTTTTGCCGCTTGGGTTTTTTGGGGGTTTTTCCCCCCCACCCTCCTCCCCGCTCTGCAGGTGCGGGGAGCGGCCCCACGCCCGGCGGGGCGAGGCGAGGCCAGGCGGGCCCGGGCAGCAGCTCCGCGGCGCCGCGGCCGCTCCGCTCCCCTCCGCGCTCCGCCGAGTGCCGAGCGGCGGCGCCCGCATCCCTAATGAGCCGCCCCTCCCCCCGCAGCCAATTAAGGCGCGCGCGGGGCGGGCTCTGGGCGCCGGGCGCTGCCGCGGCGCGAGGGCGGGAAGGGCTGAGGGGGGTCCAGGTGCGCTGGGCAGCGCCCACCCCCTCACCGCCGCCCCCTCGCGTTAGGGGGCTGCGCGGGCCATGAGGGACGACAAAAAAAAAAAAAAAAAAAAAAAATACTGTTCTAGGTCTGAGAGGAGGCTGCGGGCCCCGGCCAAGTTGGGAGCAGAAGGCGGGGCGGGACCCCGCCCCCCCACAGCTGCACCCGCGGGGGCTCTGGAGCTCCTGGAGGTCCCTCTCCCCTCCCCAAATTCACACATTTGGGCACAAACCCCTAAAAAACAAGTACAACCGTTAACAAAAACATGAGGAAAATACTACAGCAGCCACCCCCCAACCCCAAAGCAAACACATTTTGTGCCATCTTTATTAATATGGCATGGTCCTGTGATCAAAAAATCTTTTTCTTGCCAGGCGTGTCACTGTTTCACTCTCCCTTCCCCCCATCTAATTGGATATAAATATTTTTATTATATACTTGATAAGGAAGCATGACACACATCCAAGCAAATTATAACGCCAAAAAATCACCAGTTTGCTCAAGTGAAATTGCTGCTGCTCTACTCTGAATAGATCTTTATCAACAAGAAATTGGAAAACAAAGGTTCCACTTGAAGAATAGATAAGTTGCTGGAGGTCTTCTGGTCATAAAGGACACACCAGCTCTTCCACAGACTGTGCTGATGTGTCCAATGCACAGGATTTCATGGATTAATATCATTTTCTTTACCATAGGGATCAGTGAGCAGAGTGGGAGAGGAAAGGAAAAAAAGCCCCAGTGAAATCTGGTGTGTCAGTGCTGCTGGTGGGATACAAAACCGGCAGTAACGGAGCAGAAAAAGGTACAAAAGGAGATTTGCTGCTACTGAAGTACCTCACCACGAGATCCCTACCGTACGACAAGAACAAGGGGATCATGTTTGTATCATTGCGACTGTAAGAGAATTATCCTTGTGGAAGTCAAACATGGTGTATTCCCAGCCAAGATACTCCAATGTGGCTTCGGTGCGCAAAACACCCCTGAAATACCGTATTTGTTCTCCATCTCCCTTTCTTTTGGAAATAAACTCAATTTTCATCAGGTGCCAAGACCTTAAGTCAGAATACAGGGGTTTATTTCCATCCATGCTTTACACTTGAGCAACTGCACTAACTTCACTCCACCCCAGCTTCACAAAATCCAAAGCATGCACATAGCTCAAGTTTCAGAGGAGTCAGTTACTACTAACAAAATCTTTTGAAATCCCTGACTGATAAATTCTGGAAAAACGCAGTAGGATTAGTTACAGATACTAACGTCTTGTCCATTGGTCCTCCTGCAGGCTAGCTTTGTACTGTTTTCAGGAGGAAACAAATAATTAAAGCAAAAAGGAATCTGTAAACAGAATTTTAAGAGGAAAAAAAAAAATCAATACCTGAGAACATCACATCAGAAGATCTCTTATTCCCTTTCCATCATGTGTTTGCTAGCTCACAATGAAGAGCAGAGCTGCAAAGGCAGAGAGCAAATATATGAAAAATACATTTTTTTTCATCAGCCTTTTAGGTCATTCTCTAGCTTCAGTGGGTTCCAAAGGGGAAAAAAAAAAAAAAAAACAAACCACAAAAATAAACATGGAGGACCAGAACTGGAAAGCTACACAGGAAAGTTTTTACACATCAGAGCATCAAGCATACTCCCTTTAAAGTCTTAGCATGTCAGCAACACAGCCCTATTTTCCAGTCCATACAGACAGGCACTTTTGCTTCAAGCCCAACTAATTATCTATTTTTGCCTATGCCACTGAGTCCATGTTTGGTGCTTTAGATAAAAATATCAAGTTCTCAGTTTATGATGGGGAAGAAGAGAGCAAAAGCAGAAAAAAGGGCAACAGCTGGTAACTTCAATCAGTGCACTTGGAAATATAAATAATCAGAATATTCCACAAAGATAAAATCTCAGGGTGGGGGAAGTATGCAGCAGTTTGAGCTGGTGAAATGCAGCTAAAGATGAAATTAAACATTCTTTAAGCACTGATGCACACTGATAACGTACAGCACCTTACAGAAACAAAGCTCTCTATACGCTCTGGCAGTCCAACGTGCCACCGTATTTCTACAAATGGAGTCTATTTAATACAGCGTTTTAACAAGAGGAAAGTCACAAGTAAAGCAAGAATCTACCTGTGATACCAGGGTGTGAGCAAGAATGAAAGAGAAGACAGGAACCCAGCCAAAGAGGATTAATGGCATTAATGGAGGAAAATTAAAGCAGCTGAAAAAGCTGCAAGGAAGATATTTGTTCTTCCCTAACACTTCCAGGGTTAAACTTTACAATGAGAATATTCATTTTCTGACAAAGTCCATATTCCACATCTGGGATTCTACATTTCCTAGAATCTGAAAGTCTAAAGTTTGACGCAGCTGCTGAAAAGACAACACTATACAGAAATCAAAAACAAAACCAAAGCAACTTTCTCCAATACCTTGATCACAGCAACCACAGATCCGGACAGTAGGAAAGTACCTGTGGGAGGGACACACAGAACCTGTAACCAAAAGTCTCGAGCCCAGTCTCCAGCTCTGCCCCTCAACAGATATTTCTGAGCAGGTTTTTCCCCACATCTCGGGTGACACCTCGTACTGTACCATTGAGCTGGTTGCTAAAGAGATTTCTACAGTCTTCAACCACATTAACTTATTAAACACACAGCACTTTACAACTAGGAAATACATTTTTCTAGCTAGAATATGTCAATACCCTAATAATTTTCAATAAGTCATACAGCTACAGCCTGAAGCAGGGAAGAAAAAATAAAAAATAAATCACCTCCTCCACCCTGGAAGCTCAGCAGAATGTTCCAGCTGAGTTTGCAAAGGTGCTTTCAGTCTCTATCTGAAGTGCAACATAAAAATTTGCAGCCAGGTGATTACATTTTGTTTCTTATTTGATGTATGACCTTGGAGTAACCCACCTGTGATTGGCAATAAATCAGAATTCGCATCACCTGTGTGTCAGGTGATAGGCTGGGGGAGGGTCACTGCTGACATGCTCTCAGGAGCAGGAGAAAAGACAGCAGCTTCATTTTGCAGCTCTTGCAAAGAAAACATACCTGAGATGGCACTGGAATCTGACAGAACGTACCACTGCTACACTTAACATATATAATGATAAAAGGAGAATAAAAGCATCTAAACCATTGATGTACATCACGGAGAATGTTAGACACATACCAGTTGGCTCCATTGCAAGTATCCACACCTGTACAACAGGTAAATAACTCAGCAGCAAGCAAGAACATCCAACTAACAACAAACAAGTAATGAAATTATGTGAAGCCCTTTGAATGGGCTCAGTTGTAGTGACACAGAAGCCAAGAAAACAAAAAAATCCTACTTGCTTTTAGCATATTTCCAACATTTATCCTTCCCCTTCTCTCTCTCTCTCACAAGAGTACCCTGAACAAAACGGGATCTGAAAAACGATCCAACCCACGTGGAAGAGTTGTGGTTGTGAGAGAGTTTTGATCCTACCTGGCTTGATTCAGCAATTCCTACAAACCCACAATCTGGTTGCATTCAGAAATAACGCAGGGATGAGCCTTTATCTGCAAAGTGCATCCCATTGACTTGGGTGTTTCATTTTATGGCATCCAACTAAAGAAGTGGCCACTGCTGCCATAATGCAGGAAAAAGAGGAAGTCTGGGCTCAGATGATTCATTACAACTCCTCTCCTTGTAGCAAAGGTAGAAGTGGATTACGCTCCCCCTGCGGTAGCTCTACACTTCCCAGGTATTGAGATGGCATTCTTCAGCTCTGCAGACCCAGGTGTGCGTGCATGTGTCAGGAGAAAGAAAAACCTGTTTTCCTCTCCACTGCATACCTAACACAGAATACGAGCAGTGCGTTCATTCTGTAGATGCTGGTATAAACTAATTGCTGAAGCACCTGAAGGACAGGAGAGCTGCCTAATAGATGTTCCAGTCCAAGGCTGCCCAGGAAGTCTGAGTTGGTATTAGTGCGTCTCAGGGTCCCCATCCCCACAGTGTGATTCAAAGTGCTACTTGCTCACAGCAGTTGTGGCTCAATTTTGAGTTTTCAACACATTTTGACAGCGAGGCCTGTGTGTGGATTGCCCAACTGTAAAAGGAGTGCTTGCCATACCATACAGATATGCTCTAGATCATTACTGAAGACTAACTCCAACCTGACATAATTTTAGTCGTGGAGATCTTTGTCACAGTCCTATACACGCATATTTCATACAGCAATCCCAGAGGACACAAGAGTGGGACTCAAAAGGAATTAAGGAAATTCATGGGCAATAAACACATCAGTGAATATTAAAGCCAATATATTGTATAAGCAACCTCCAGTTCAGGAGGAGCCTATACATCAGTGGCTGAAAGATGAGAGCACGAGAAGTACGCTATTCCTCGTTTGCCTAAGCGCCTAGTGCTCCTCTCAGAGCCAGGTTACAGGGCAGATGGACCATTAAGAGTCTGACCAGCAAAGCCATTCTTATGCACTGAACATACAGAGATAATGGTGAGTGTCGCGTTCCACAGGACATCATGAATATGCAGAAACAGCTGAAATTCAGCTTGTTCTTTTTCCTTTGCCCTCAAGTTTATGATAGTCCATAGCTGCCTCTATGCTATGCTGCAGGGCTCTCTCGGAACAAAACAGAGATGGATGTGTGGGTGAGGAGCTTTGGATCACCTGACATTTAAAGAACACAGTCCCTCGTCCCTCCCGCTTTAAAGAACGTGCTCTGGTAGGCCAACAGTAAAAAACAATGGCCAGATATTCGTTCTGTCCAACCATCTCTCCACCTCTGCAGCAAGGTGTGCCTCAGCAGTTCTTCCTGAGCATGGGGAATGCCTGGTTTGCAATGCCCGTTTTCACTGCGCGTATCGTGCAGGCAGTTCTGTGCTCTGACAGCCTCGTGACGGCTGGGATATTCTGTGGGCAGAGAGCGCAACTTCAAGATGAGGATCTTGCATTTCCACTACTCATAGAAATTTAAAAACTAAATTTACAAAGAAAAGTTTTCTAATTTTCTTCTCCTCTTATGCAACACCCCTTGTTCCTCTCCATAAGATCGGGGTTTCAAGGTTGCGTTTCCTTTAGAACTAGGTCTGTATCTTTACACAACTTTGTAAAATCTTACAAAGTAACATGACCCCAAGGACAACAAAAATACTTAGCAGCAAGATATGAGACTGGATCCAGCCACATGGTATTTAGAAACAATCCCTAACAGACTGAGTTGCCATAGCATCTGCTATACCAGTATTATAACATATACGTATGGCAATCAATCAGGCAGCCACAGCCTGCATATGAGCCTTTCGTGAATAGTTTCCTTTTCAGTTGTGTTTTACAGTCTTTTCAGCGGTATTCTAGGAATTGAGAGTACATAGGCTAAAAACTGTCCATCTATGTATTTTGAGTCCCAGCTTTGTAATTTTTGTGCGCCGTTGCTCATGCTGGATTTGCAGCTCTGCATTAGGACATCTAGTGGCTGCATAATTTACTGTATATATACACATATCTGAATATATTATTTAGATTTCCCGTCAGAAAGCTCATGTCTACTTTTCTAAAGCTTAGTAAGACTTACCCGAGAGCATCTCAGGATTTCTGTATATTCTGTTCTGCGGTATAACCCCAACCCATTGCTGGACAGATACTCTGAGGTGTGAGCACAACGAGAGCGATGGGTATATGTGCCAATTTCTACTTTATCTGTCATCGGGGTATCACAGTGGCATGTTTACCTCTGATCCATAACATAGTCTTACTCTTTGCAATGTACATAACTATTCTTAGCTTTAGGTTAGAAAGATTTTTCCTTATTCTGCATTTTAGAAACTTGAATTGAGAGAGTGTTGCTCTCAGGTTTTGCGTTTTGTTTCCATATGAATAAAAAAATTATATAAACCCTTTTATTGCAAAGGATAGACTTCAGCCTCCTCAGAGATGGAAAAAAAACCAACCATAAAAAAAAAAAAGACCATGATGTTTCTTTAAACAATTCCATCCCACTTGCTTTAAAGTGAAGTCACCATTTGAGCTGTCATAAACCATCATTTCTGATGAGTTAAAAATCTATATTATTTTAAAATTGATTAATCTAAGATGAAATACAATATGACTATTTGCATTTTCCTGTGTTTACTCATTCAAAAAAAATCGACAGACACCACAGAGTAAAGTTAATCTGATAAAAAGTAAAATGCTGAAGTGGTTGGCTGTGCATCAGAATAGGAAAATGTGGATTAACATGCCATGGGGGTGATGAACATCTGAACTTCACTAATCGATTTTAAGAATCATCAGACCTAGGCATTTAGAAAATGTCATAATCTTAATACCTAATTCACTCCTTGATTTGTAATTTGGAGAAATCAGCTGCACTTGAAATTTTACCTGCAGCATTTTCTTCAACTGGGCAAAAAAGAACTCCTATTTCAGCATTCATTATTATTTTATTTCCATGTCCTTTTATATTTCTCCACACCAATTAATACCCTGATCCCACCTACATTCCCTTCTTGCACATCCAGGCATTTTTGTGGTGGCTGCGGCTGGATTACAGGCAAAGGGCAGCTATTCAATATGCTCTAACCTCTGCACAAAGAGCTCAGACTGCAAACAGAGCGCACACATCACCGGCACTCCCCATCCTTTAAAGTCACTCACTAAGTATCTATTCCAGATTTAGCATCCTGGCTCAGATCTTCCTGTCTGAACTTTTACTTGGAATGGGAAGTGCATGACAAGAAATAGATGCTGCAAGGGTGAGATGCACATGGATTAGAAAGTGTGCTTTGAGAGCAAAGAAAATCAAAAGCAGCAGGACATTAGACAAGCAATTCAGTAGCTTGGCTATTTGTAATTTGTGGTTAAGAAAAAAAGAAAAAAGGTTACGCGTCCAAGCAGTAAGAGACTATCTTAGAGGTTCTTCAAACCACGGCAGACATTGCGGTACAGTTCGGAGCTGGCAGGGATGCTACTGGCTGTGAGCAAGAACACAGTGAGAGGGCAAGGGACAAGAAACACTGGGCCAGTCTGTTTCTGTTCTGCCAACACAGAAGAAAAGTCTCAGTCAGAGGTAGTGTTGTTCTCAAAAGGCTATTACTGAGTAAGTTCAGAACCTTCTCATCAAGTGGGAAGTTATTGCCACCTTTTTTCATGCAAACTTACACAGCACTGAAGAGCAGAATTCACTGAGACCTTCCTCTGGCAATTAAGCCGTGAAGGCTGAGAGACAGTCAGGGACTCTGCGTGATTACAGCCCAGTCACCACACGCAGATGGACCGTCACAGGTCCTAAGACAACAGGATCACATAAGGGAACTTTGTAATTGGAGAGCTGAACCTCACACCCTCACGTCTCCCCTCCTGAAAGGAAAAAAACCCAACCAAATAAAACAAAACAAAACAAACCCAACCTGAGAAGCTCAGAAAATCCTTGCATGGAACCTGGCAAAGAAAGATCATCAGCTAACTAGCAAGGTAAGAGGTTAACGCTCCAGACCAGGGTTAATGAGACAATCTGAGTTTCACCCTGGGTGTTGCCACATGCTTCCTCTGAAGCCTGAGGTGCTTGGGGAAAGATGCTGAAGCAGGCACCAGTCATTTAAATTGCAAACATGTTTGGCTTGATTAGGGACACTTCACCCTGCTTTGATTTGCTGAATGTGTTGGACTAATCGCACACAGTTCCTGCCTCCCCTTTTTGCTAACCACTGCACTGAAGCCTCACAGTGAGTCATGAGAAATCGGAGATTATTTTTATCCTAATTAAGTACAATTTTGTCAAGACTTAATAATATGACACCTGCGTATTTCAAGTTACCTAATTGTGCCTCTGAAATGGCCACATAATAATGACTTTTCAATAACAAGAGGAAAAGGAGGAAGTGAACTCTTTGCTTTATTATTTTCATTTTAATATCCAGCGCAAAAGCAGAGGGCATCCACCTAGTAACTACAGTTCTGAATTATTCATAATTAGTCACACATCATGAAATGCAACTGTTTGATGATCTCAGGTGTGAAAGAAAACAAGTAGTTGAGTAGTTCCTTAGCTATTAAAACATTATTTCAGCTACAAGGCAGAGGAATGATAGAAGCCCACTTCAGTGCAAGCGATACCATTTTCTGGAAAGTGTCAGTTAACACATATCAATCAAGTACCAGCCGCTAGTGAAGCTGCTCTCCCCACTGAATGTGGTTAGAAGAGAGATCCCAATTATTGACTGCTCGCTAACCTCTCGCCACCCCCGGAATGCTGCTCCGTTAGGTGACTGCGCTCGTTTCTGCTGCCCAGGTGATGCCTCCCAGGCGGCAGCAGGGCGCAGGAGCCTGCCTGGGCACTGACCGCTCTGCAGTGGGAACGTACAAAACCCGGTGAACCATTCCCCGGTGGAGCTCACCGCAGCACGTAGCACATCCTGCCACAGAGCCAAACGGGATCCCCTGAGATACACGCATCTCTTACCAGGAAGATTTTGCCCTCTTCCACCTCAACAGTCACACACATAGAGATGGAGGAGCACATGGTACAAATGTTACACAGCACAGGTCCAGAAGGGTGCAGATCCACGGGCCAGTCACTGCTACAATTGCTTGAGGATTTTGAAGAAAAAAAAAGAGACTCAAGAATCTCAAAGGCATTAATTAAAAAAAGAAGTATCTCTCAGGCAACCGTAATTTAAAGAGCACATCAAAGGATCTGTATAACTCCACCGTGAGATGAACAAGAGTTGTGTGGCAGGGATGAGGTACTGTTGCAACACTGACAAGAGACTTCAAGGAACTTACTACAGCTGAGCAAGTGATGCAGTTGTGCCGAGAGAGATGGCAGCTATACAACCATTGCAAGCGGCTCCTGAATTAAGAGGAAATTCCTGTGAGAAAAGCTGTTCAGATATCAACTCTTTCCTTTCTGTAAGAAAGCATACCCTCTGAAAATAGACACATACTCATCAGTCACTTCTGTTTCAGCTTCAGTGTGTTCTCATACATTCATATTTTTTATCCAGTTTTTAAATGCACAGCAGAACAAGAAAATCCGTAATAAAAAAAAGTTTACTTTCAATCCTTTAGACTACAGGTGAAGTCTGACACCGAGCGCTGGCTGTGAAGGCAGGCACTCTTTGGCCCCTCAGCCCCAGCTTCTCCTTCCCAGTCTCACCTCAGACCAAGGCCCAAGACAGTACAAGGACTGGAAAAGCCATGTTAGGCAGTAGATGGCAAAACAGATATAGATGAAATCTACCACTCTGAAGGGGGTTTCTTCAAGTTGGATTAATTTCTTGATGTGGTTCACCACATCACACAAATGTACAGTGCCAGGAGTGGCACATGGGTGGGAATGACAGGTCTAGGCCATAAAATCCTGCTTAATGATGTTGTCTCTTGAATATAACGGCAGCCTTAAAGCCTGTCACCCACAGTGCTCTTCAAACCCATCCATACAAGTCAGCGCTCTCATCCTGCTGGCTGATCTAGCTTCCTACCTCTTCCACAAAGAGGAAGTGCTACCTCCACATCCACAGTGGAGAAATGATAGGAAAAAACCTTTACTGCAGTGCCTTGCGGACAAGTAACGCGCTAACGCCAGCTATTGCAATGAAGAGTGAGTTGATTTACTACAAGGGAACATACAGTTAAAAAGCAAAATTTATACAACTGTGGTTTTCTAACTTTTTCAGCATACGAAGCCCTGCAATACATCTCCTTGAGACTACAGACCCCTAAACAGCAAGTTTAAACTCATCAGTAGGTTAATTCTTCATGGTTACTTTTAATGACACCACCACCCTCCAAAGAAACAGCCCATGGACTCAGAGGGGCCTGAATGCCGTGTAGCAACAGCTCAGCCTGCGTGTTCAGGAAGGGGCAAACACAGCCCTCCAGCACTGCAGTTACAAGGTATTCCTAGATCAGAAGCATAGCACATGATGGTGTCACTGAAAAGCCCTCCGACAAAGCAGATTTTGTGACATAAGCTCTCATTTTAAAGCTGCAGTTCAGCTTCCTTTTATAAAAGTTCCCATAGAATATAAATGAGAGTTCACTGGTGGATAGTGCCAAACGCTCTGATATTTTGATAGAGAGTTTTATATCCAGCATGGAAGATTTGCTATATTTTGTTAAACCTGTAAGTTTTTCGGCATAATTCCCAACACGATAGATTCAGATAGTTCCACTGGTTTCGCTCCTATTAAATTTTACAGGGTTTTATTCCTATTACTAGTATCCAAAAATAAGAGTACATTGCCCTACCAGGCATGTAACATTCATGCACTGGTAGCAGTCATAATAAATTCTGCAGCACTTTTCTGAGCTTGGCAATTCTGGGCTAATGAGTCTGTCCAGACTCACACCCTGTTTACTTTCTCAGAGACAGAACTGTTGCAAGTTAGGGGAAGAAAAAAAACAACAACCAAGTAGGAAAAAAATACATGGTTAATATTGTTTATGTAATGAGATGACTCCCTCTACCTAAAAAAAAAAAAAAAAAAAAAAAAAAAATCACTTACAATACTAGATCCTCTTTAAACTGGGCATAAACATCTTTTTCTCCCCACCATGCAACACCATCAGCATACTATTTGATCAGGAAATCTCTCGGAAATTAAGCGAACATACTTGAGCAGTTTACAAAAAAATTTCTGCATCTATACAGAAAAAAGAAAATGACATCAATTGGTTTAATAGGCTGTGGCGATAGCGTTCACATTTTCAACTTAACCCAATGTTCCTTGCCTCCTGTGTACAATGCCATCAGTACTGTTAAGAATAACAGCACTCTGACGCTCAAGCCAGCAAACCTGTCACATGACTTCACCGTCTAATTTGTCTTGGGTCCACTTTACTAGATTTGTGCAATTTAGCTAAAGTGAAGATGAATCCCACTGCATACCCCCTGTCAGGCTGCAGTGTTGGGAGGCTGCTGGCTGGAATGAACTCTTTCTATTGTTTTCAGCAGATGTGGACAACTAGAAAATGCTATTTTATACTTGCACTGGACAATAACTACCACAATATTTAGCTTACATCTTGCAGTATCAGAGGACTGACCTACAGGTAGGGACGGAGAAAAGAGCCCATCTGGTCAGCAGTTCAATAATCCCTTTACCGTCAAGAAAAACATTACTTCTTTTTCAGATGAATTAACCTATTCCACCTGTCAAGGACAGGCCATACAAATGCTTCTTTTTCTTCACTTTACCAGGGAAAACTGGTAAAAGGACTTGGCTGCACAGAGTTTAGTAAACCCTCTGGCAAGTGGTACCAAGCTCTAGGTGTTTTTTTCACCACCTCCAAAAGATCCCTCAAGTTCCCAATATCACAGTGACATTGAGCAGCTGGAAGGATAAATTGGGCCCCGGGGGTGCTCAGTGCAGTCCTTATAGGCACCGTATGGACGAACCCTCGCGGGTGACAGCAAAGGCCTCCGCGGTGTGCAGAGCTAAGGGTGTCCAGATCACAGATGAGGCTACATCAGAACGTCATCGACAAGACCACGAATCGCCAGGAGACACTGCATCAGCCACGTCAGGCCCTCGGCTGAAGCAACCTGCATCAACGGGACCTTTCCTGGGAAGTTTCCAGTTGAGTTGGAATCAGAAGCTAATGAAGCACTGTTGAGTCGGCCAATAGAGTTTCACATACAGTGCAGCACCCAGCCTGGACTAAACTACGTCACTGCGTGGTACAGGTACACCCCAAATCCATCCATATTATCTGCCACGGAACGGTAGCGTCTCTCTGCAAGATCAGACTTATGGAAGAACAGCCCAGCAATTCTAGTTCTACGCAGCAGAGGGAAGCAGTAAGCACTGTAACATTGACTAGCCACTCGACTGTCATGCACTAAAGACTTAATTATGTTCTCAAACAAAATACAATGAACTCTGTCATAAGTAATCACACAAGAGACCATGAAGTCAGTAGCTTAGCGGAAGTGGCCTTCTATGAAAGATGAAGTAGAATTTTCTCTGGCTTTAGGGAAAACTTGCTGAGCTCTGAAAAGAAAGTGAAACGCAGGGGTTTTTCCTGCTTTACTTACCAAGGCCTGACTTCATGTGTTGGTGTTTTACCAGGAAAATTTACTAAAAATAGAAAAATTTCCTCTAATCTTGAGGGTATCTTCAGGATTTACAGTTACATCCGCTTTAATAAATGAAAATACATCCCCATATTCAAGTGTTGGCAGATAGACAAAGGAGGAAATATTTTGCTCACAATATATTTGTAGTATTTAAAGCACGAACATTTTATGTTTTATTTGGGTGCAATTTACCTCTGCAGAGGAATGAAGCATTGCATAAAACTCACCTTGGTGTCATTTGGACCCTTTTCTCCCATAGTTCAGGTATTTGTCATTGCAAGAAAATTAAAAGAACTGAACGCACTTAATCACACGCAATCCTTCTGTCACTTCTATAGCAGGCAACAGAGCCTACGGAAGTGTTTCTTACGAGGGGATTACAACTCCCAAACAGGTAACAAAGAGAGTTATGACACTGAAAAATGTATTTCAACCTAGACAAAAGAAACTTTAACTCTCCTGCTCCCACCCCACTTCTTGAAGAATGATTCAAGGTCAAACATTCCCTCAAAATTCACAGATAAATTATCCAAGGTCATCACTGGTATATTTTTTTACTCTTCATTATAATAAATTAAAGGAAGAAAGAACACTAGGACGGTAGTTTGGGCTGCAGGAAACCACTAACCTGGATGAAGACTTCAGGACGGGTCAATTCACTCCTGCAAGTTCCCTCTCATTTTTGAGGCTCTGTTACATATTTAAAGCACAGTGCATTTGGGTCAGGCATCATCTCTCACTTCGCATAATTCCTACAGAGCAAGGCTCCAACTTTTGCTTGGAGAATCTAAGTGTGACTGTAATATAAATCCAGAGAATGGGATAATTGGATCATATTAATTCACATATGACTTTCCATTGCAGAAGATGTAACACAACAAAAACCAGAGCACATACTGCAGTACATAATTTTGAAAAGCCTACCGCTTACCATGGATTTTTTCCTTCAGCCGCCAGCCAGGGCACTTCATGCTTTGAGTCATCTTTATGCCTCCACGCACAAGTAGCTGAAGTAGACAGTTCCTTGATCATGCTGTAAAAAAGATTTGTGAGGAAGGGAGGCAGAAGACGACAGACCAGGTAACAATAATTATTAAGTTATTAGAAGCACACATCATATGATAAAAACTTAACAGTAAATTGCTTTGAAATACAGATTTTTACTTTCCTTAACACTTAAGATAAAATAATATTAAATAACTGCTGTCTCAAGTTAGAACTAAAGGTTAGAGGATAGTAATTACTGATTATTTAAAAGGTAGTTGTAATGAACTAAGATAAAAAGATGTGTCACAGTTCTAAGCCAGATACTGTATTTTTAGCTGGGAATGTGACTCTAGCCAAGTATTACCAGGAGACAGCACTTCGATTAGAAGCCAAGCTGTGACTCGCAATAAAGTTCCTCCAGTAACAGAAAGTCTACAGTGCTCCAGTTCACAGCACTATTTGGGCTCTCTGGATCAGAACACAGATGTTTTTAATAGGAAGTTTGTATTTCACATACACATATATTTTAATAAATCCAGGAGTTTTGCAGAGTAAGACATAAAACCAATTATTCCAGTGTTGTGTAAGTGAAATCTGCGCTGAAAGTGACGTGACCTTGATATGAACAAAATTTAAAACCAATCAAGTTATTGTGTATTACATTATATCACCAAAGCAGAACATCACATCAGGGTCTTAGAACATGATATCCAGCAAGGGAATAACCCTATAAATTCAGGAAAAGAACTACACTGCATGATTTTATTGAACCTCTGATTTCAAAACCAATAATGACAGGATACAAAGCACTTTCATTTAACTTTTAAAAGGTACAAAATACATACAGAAGAATAAAACAAAGCAAGAAAAAGCACTATGATTATTAAGAAAAATTCCTTCTCTTAGGAGGTTTCTATCAGGCAATTCAATGACTCAAAAATATTCACTTCAGCCTTGCTGAGTAAAAGTAATTATTTTCCCTTAAATCAGCTGATTTCTGGTGCCTTTTCATCCATTGTCATCTCTTGTTATTTAGGACATCATATAAACTGGCCTTGATTATGTTCTGGTGTTAAGAGAATGAAATTCCAATTTAGAAGATGCTTAGTGCTCGAAAACCTTCAGTCTGTCAACTTGCTTAAAGGCACATGCCTGCTTTGATGTGTTGCTGTGTCACAGACGCACCTTCAAAGACTAAAAACTTCCAGAAGCTGGAGATGACTGCACCTAGTTAGCAGCTTTGAAAATTAGATTTAACATCAAGCCCTGCATAAGGGCCCTGTCTCCTAGAACTTCTGGGGCCCCTTGCTCAGTAGAAAGCTGGGGTTACAGTGAACCAACCTTTTCTAGAGGGGAGTCGTTAGGGAAAAATTTCCTCTTCTTTCACCAGCTATCAATGTTATCACTGTCTCAGCCAGTTCTATAACCACCAGTACAACCCGGTCTCCTATTGATCTTTGATGGAGAGGGTGAGGGAGAACAGGCTGTTGTCAATAGGAAACTGAACCGGGAAGCAGGAGCGAGGACTGCAGAGCTCCTGGGGTGGTGGATGGGGAGAGGCGGCGAGGCTCTGCATATTGCCGATTTATCGACAGCCAGCCTTTCGCTACAGATGAGGCAGGACTCGCTATCCCTCACCTGATTTCTCTAGCACAAGCATTAAGTAGCACAAAGATAAGGAACCTTTGCCTGGCTGGGGGTGACTATTGATTTGTGCATTCTGATATGTGAACTTTAAAGAAGTCAGAGCTTTGACTCTGCATGGGGCATAGAAGAGTGTGTTGAGAGAGCTGCCAAAAGCTTCTCATCTACCTAAGCCCTCAGTACCAGCACAAATCTGATGTAAGGCACTGAAGAACTAGCTTCAAGTTAAACATTTCCTTCTGCAGTAGGCACTGCATAGTGCCTAGAATATGTCTCGTCTCCCCCCCCCCCCCCCAGTTGTTCTTCCAGAGCCAGGCACATTTAGTCTTTTGTAATTTCTGAATTTCAAAGTTGATGAACCGTGAGTAGAGGACACTGCTTGTGTTTTCCACACCAGCCCACTACCTTAGAAACGTTGCTTACAACACTTCTTTTGTGATAGCATGCACAGGCTCAAACCAAATCACCTGTTACACAGCCCAAACACAGAAGATATTGTACCCTTACTAAGAAACAGCCACAGACTTGCTGGGAACTCCAATAACCTTGTATTCCACATCACAAGACCTGAGGTTCCCATCACTAATGACTGGAAAGAAAAGTGCAAACCCTGCCACTTCAGTTTGAGCCCATTTGGGGATCCATCAGCAGAGTCTACAGTTACTGTGTGCCTTCACAGACAAGCTTACCGTAGAACTTTCAAGTGCAGCAGCTCCAGCCAATAGATGATTAATATGTCAGCAAAATAGTTCCCTACCTTCTCTCATACCAGATGAAAGACATTTATTACCCTGTCCCGTTCCAGTCTGACGTTACAGAGATGCCAGACTAGGGAATCTAACCTCGGCTGTCCCATATTGTCATTTTAATTAAAGCCATATCCTGTAAAATGCTATATGCTGCTGAAGCCCTGATAAGATCCTATTATCAGAAAGGAGCAAATTTGTGATGCTATCTGGGCCAGCCCATGATTATCTGCCAGAACAAAAGGAACGTTATTAAACAAACTCCGTTAGATCACTGTGGGAGGATAGAATGAAAACCATGCTCCAGTGAAATCCCTTATCTCTCTGGGGTCACACCTGCAGCATGCAGTCGCTGCTCTCTGCTGAAAGCTAGAGCAGAGAGAGAGAAAGAGAAGTTGCTGGCTCCTGGTTTACCGTGGAAACTTTTGTTCTTTTTCTGCAATTTATTAGTAGGAAAAATACCAACTTTAATATCAATTAACTCCTGGGATATGACAGGTTCTTAAGTACACTTTCAAAAGTCTCATTAAAAACAAAGTGACTATACTCGCTTTTCTAAATACAGCCATCACTTTTTAGGACACAAGGAGGAAAGGGGTACATCATCTCTCCTACCTTTCAGGTTCGATGATCTCCTGTGGAACAAAAGCAGTGGGAGGGAACTGCCACACTGCAGCTTCCTTACCTTGACTGGTTTCACTTCTCTGACTAAGCCACACTTAGGTGGATCCTGGTCTTTGTGCAGCCAGAACAAACAGCAGTTCCAGAGGAGGCAGAGAGCCTGTCACAGCTCTGGATTCTTTCAGGTTTCTTGGTGTTACAAGCACCAAAATCAAGCTTTTATGTTTCAGATAACTAAGTCCACACACTCACAGGCCATATTTCTGTTCTTCCAAGCAGGCACAGAGCAAGCTGATGTGCCTGTCCCATTCCAAAAAGCCACGCTTTGCTTCTCCACTTCACAGCTACTAATAGACAAGTTCTGAATCAGAAAAAACCCGAAGTGCAGCCTGAGCATCTTCCCGATTTTTAATTACTCTGTCTGTTATTACATGAGTAGCAAGAACAGCCCTACCACACTATTCAACTAATTAATGATCCTCCTCTGCTGGGGAACCTAAACAAAGAGCTTAAACTGCTTTGGGAGCGGTGTTATCTAGGGTCTGTACAGATGATCGGGAACAGCTGAAGCACTCTGGCTTCATTAGTTACCATTCATCAGCCCAGCTCCTGCTCTCCCCCCAGTAAGAACGTGCAATATTTTAACATCATCAGGTGGCTTAATGCACACAGCTGCCTCTACTTAATGTTGCAACGGGTGGAAAGCACCTGCGGACCCTCAGCCCAGCTCAGCTGGAGAACAGTATTTCCCCAAGTTTGTGGAGTTCCTGCATACCCTATCCCTGCTTATCCTATCGTAAAGAAACAAAATGCCTCTCTGGGAATGCAGCCCATCCTACTAAACTTCTGGGGACTGTATGGACTAGTGGTAGCAGTTCAGTTAGTAGTAAAAGGCTACCAAGAGGAATGAATTCAGACCCCAAATAAGTTTCAAACTAAAGTTGTAAGAAAGAATACAGTTTCCCAGGCAAATGTTAGATTTAAGGCATCAGCAGCTTCTCTAAAATGCATTGTTTCATCTCAGAAAAAAAAAATCATAAAAGAAAAGTCACTAAAGGGAGTTGGCAGCTGATAAAAATGATATTTGCAATAAACTAAAGCACAGTAGCAGGTATATTACATAAATTCATCAGAACTTAATGAACTGGTCTTTAAAAAGCAGTTTTATCTTCCTCATCCATATGTATTTTGATAGGATAACAAATACCGACACAATTTAAAAGGGTGCCAGTTCCATTTGATGTGTTTTCATATTCATGCCGACTGCAGCAAAAGCCCGGAGCCGAGGGAGGGCTGCCATGAGCAACTCCCTCTGGTTTGTGTTGTGGCAGCTCCACCTGTTGATGAAGAGGAGGGGAGGGATGATGCAGGCCTTCAGCAGCAGGACCCAGCACCTGACAGCAAGGGCTCAGTGTCTCACAGAATTGAGGGCCTGGGGTTTTGTTTAAACTAGGCTGTATCGTAACACTAGAGCCTGGCTGTGGCACCACCTGTGCATGAGTGAAGAAGGAGAATCCCTGCTGCTTTGCCTACCCGAGCTCTGCAGGACCTCCTGCTCTGACCATGACGGTTTTTGAAGTTTGTGAAAATAGAAAACAGCTTCAAAGTAACCCTGAAAGCATTTCTGCTATCTTGCAGCTGGCCTTGCCAACCCTTACAGCTGAGGCAGCGAGAGGTCCGTTTTGAACCCGTATCATTTGGATTGTGAGAAATATTCTAAAGAAGTTTTCATGAGAGCCCGATGCAAAGATGTTGGTGTTTGCCTCCTGGTGGTTCAGTGATGAATTGGGAAAGGCTGCGTTTGAATTTAATCCAGGAATATTTGTACACAGTAGTTGTTGGTAGCATTTGTTCTCTATGCCATATCTGAGAAGCAAAGACCTATTCCAATGACCCAATTGTGGCTGCAGAGATACGGTCATTACCAAAATAAGCTTGTGAGGGGCTGTAGACGCCTTGCAGTTCTATTTTACTTAAATTGTTTGCCATTCTTCCTAAAATTGATTTTGATCTAAATAGATTTTTTGTTCACAGTCTTGGCTCTAGTATCTTTTCGTTCACTGATATATGATGCTATTTGACCAATTTAACCTTTACTTCTATGTGATCTAAACAGTGCATACTTTCCAATATCTGTCTTCCAGTCATGAATGTTATCTTTCCACATGTGTATTTTTCCTACAATATTTGGCTTCAAGTCCCATGTGCACAACTATTCATTTTGGCATCCTAGTTCCTGTCACTAGTATATCAGCATTTGGTTCTTAATGATCAGGTAGGAAAGATGTGGGGGGGGGAAGAAAGAAAAAGAAGTCTTAAGATTAACTTGCAACTCTTGTATTTTGCAGACACTCTTCATTTCCAAATTGTCTCAAAATACGTGTAATACAATTTGCAAGATAGGGCAGCTGAGTCCACAGGCAGCCAGAAACTTAATAACTGCCTGGACAGAATCTCCTTGGTAGCACGCTGGTTGACTGTGGCCAGTGTCAGCTGCATCAGACAAAAGTGGGAATGTTCCAGAGTCCATTTCAACTTTACACATTAATTGTTGGTTCCAGTGATTTCTTACAGTAATACTTAGTTTCTTTTGCCCTCACTTCTAAATCTATATTGTAGAGAAAACATAAACAAGCCAAAAAAAGTATATTTTCTAATTTTCTCTTGGGCTGCCCCTAAATAATACTTAATTTTATTTAATACAATTATTGAAACTGAATTTTCATAGAGAAACACTTCCACATTTCAACCAACTTTAAACACACACTTTTCATCAAAAGCTTCAATAAAAACTTAGTATCTACCCAAGCATCAAGCATTTCTGCATATTAAACTTCAACTGCTATGGAAAAGTGAGAATTCTGCTTGTGCTGGGCCCTAAAAACACAACAAATCACCTTTAATTTAGAAGAAGTTTTTAAAAAATACACAGCTTCCTCAAACAAAAGAAAGGGAAAACTCAGATAAAAGCGATTGCATACAGGATAATTAGCCTGGATATTCAGAATAATATCTCCTCTTCCAAAAATATCAGGGGACCTCAGCAACTTACACCATCTGCTTTTGCTGCTGCAGTTGGCATGTGTGCACCTGGTTTAGAAAGCTAAGTAAGATAAGGATTTACATGTATATCAGTAACAACACCCACAGAGAATTGTATTTCAAAAGACAGAAATAAAGAGTTAACAGAGAGAAAAAGGCAGGATGGTATTTCCTCCCTCCAACTCTTTAACTAACTGACTCCAGGATGGATTTGCAGGCAGGCAGTAACTCCTCTCAGCCAGGATCTCATCCTGTTGAGAGAACTGATACTCTCCTTGGATGGCTCATCCATGAGCTGACATTTCCTAACCATGGAACATTGTGTCACTAGCACAAGGCAGCAGTAAAACAAGCAGCTCAGCAACAACGACAATCTGGCAGCTCTACTGCCAGCTCTGCTCCGAAAATACCAAGACTTTATCTCTTCCCCCCCACCGAAAGTAGTAAAGCTGTTCTTAGCTGATCACATGGATTTCCCCAGGTGAAATGCAGATGGACAGAGCACTGCACAAACCAGAGCAAGCCTGGGAGATAATTACCCACTGCAAGGACCAGAAGCAGCACAGATAATTCAAAACTACTTACCAATTCCACTATCAAAAATAAATAAATAAAGCATAAGCTGCTCCAATTCATTACTGTTTATTCATCCTTTGAGTGCACTACACACAGCTGTTAAATGGCCAATAAATTCTCCCCACTGCAGTGAGCAGTCCTCAAATTCAGGAGGACTGCCTTGGCAACTTTTTTGGCAACACCTAATGTCAAGCCGTTTCTGAACAGAGGAACTGCTGCTTTGGACTGAGCTCATGATACAATTCATCCCATTTCCTTTTTTCCAGGAAAGGTGTGTACCAGACGGTTTACAGCGTCCTGGGGAGCTACTATGGAGTAACTAGAAAACAAGGAAAACTTGCTATTGCCTTGACAGTTGTTTATGCCAAGAAACGTGAAGGCCCATAGGCCTTTTAACATGGTTTGATGTGACTGTAAGTGCTCTTGTTCAAATAGACTGCCTTTACTATAACATATCAGGATCATTTTAATAACCATATCCAACATGTCACTGTGAGAGTAGTTACTGACAGAAAGTTTATTTGAATGTGATTTTAAGGATATATTTGCTTCTTCTCATGAAGACATTTCAGAACTAACAGTTGATTCAGGCGTACACAAAGCAACAACAGGAACCTATACAGAATCTGTCTTAAGGATAAGAAAAGCAATTAACCGCCCTCATTGCATCATCAGCTGAGGTCATGTGTTTACTAGGAGCGTGGCTAAACTTGACGAGAAGTCCCTCTGATTTCTCATTTTATCATTTCTTAAACGAAGAATGGAGATCCTCACACAACACAACTTTCTTCAAGCATCCAAACTGATCTCAACTGCTGCAGAGCAGAAAGGAGAAAAGCCAAAGGACAAACTGGTTTTTGAAGTAGATACAAACTTTTCTGCCATCTGTGTCTTTACCTATGAAATGAAGTCTATAAAATGACTATACCCATCCTCCTTTGTCTTATCTATTTTAACTATTTGGTAAACATTTTAACTGTAAGTGTGCCTAATGCATAGGGTTGAAGGACACTACTGAAGCTTTTTGGCATGACTTTAATACAATCAGCTGATGAAAAGCTAAGATTACTGGCAATGCTGGAATACAGAAAAAAGTTAATAAGAAAGGCATATCCATGAATATAATTTTATTGTACACCCTGTGAAAAAATCCCTCTGATAAACATGTTTGAAGAAAGAAGTCATGAGAAAGCAAAGAACTGAGCATTTTCTTTAGATTTTAAAAAAGGCTCTGGAACAGACAGTGTTCTTAAAAAAAAAAAAAAAAAAAAGCTTGCTTTCCTTTTGATTTCACCTTCTAAGGACAGTAATAAATGAGGGGAACAAATGTATTCCAAAACCAGAATGAAACAAAACTAAATTTACAAGTCATAACATTTCAAAAAGTTAATGAATAACCCCCCCATCATTTCCTGAGGGGAACACATGGCCACAATTCCTGCATCAAAGAATGTTCTTGTTCTACCTGATTGCAGCAAGTCTTGTTCTTGAAATGGAAAAACTAAGGAACACCCTTTGCTGCTGATTCCCAATAACTTCCTGTGAGTTCAAGGACTGAACACACACGCTGGCAGCAGCGTGTATCTACTGTGTTTATGCACAAGAGTCCTACAGCAGACTTATCGACAGGCACTCTAATTTTTCGACTGAAAACACATGCTCAGACAGCAGCTGCTCCAGCACTGGAAGCCCTAATGCAGATAACCTGCTGACTCCTTTAGCTCTGCCTCTAGCCCTCCGTCAGTTTGTGCAGAGGCGAATCAACAGTATTAGAAATGCCAGAAGCCGCCTTCCGCTGGGCTCTCCGAGCTGCTAC
The DNA here is from genome assembly GCF_047716275.1 of Strix uralensis. NCBI lineage: Eukaryota > Metazoa > Chordata > Aves > Strigiformes > Strigidae > Strix > Strix uralensis. Next base: position 1,900,078 of record NC_133999.1, read on the forward strand.
CGCTGACATTGTTGAATGTGGGGATGTGACAGGAGTGCATTTTTAGAACATTTTCATGTCTTGGCTGGCTGAAAAGCCACCTCTCAAAAACCCAAGAAAAATGAATTATTTTATTTTTTACAAAATAAAATGTGATTGTAGCACTAACAAGGTATTTTCAATTGTGCCTGTGCACACACACACACAAGTTTAAAGGAATTTTTTTAAAAAGTGGCGTCAATATTACAACTCTCTGCACCCTCCCCGTGAAAAACAAATTCTTTTCAATTTTGGCACTTAAAATCTAGTTGTCATCTTGCTGTATGCTTCAGAAAACCCTTTTCCACTTTATCTTTTAGTCACCTTTCATGGTCTTTACAGATCCTATGCTGAAGGATGCCAAGCTGTCCATATGTGAATCAGGCTGACACCAACACGGGATGCAGCAAGATGGACAGTGCTGTCAAATTTCAGTATTAACCTGTCCTCTACTTATTTACTATTAGACTTTTATCTAGTATGAGACATTGGAGAACGAGAAGGAAAATCCCCCACAATATTTTGCTCAGATGCAATCTAGTGTCAAAAAATAACCTTTTAATTGTAGCTTTTGAATTCTTTTAAATATTAAATTCCTCATACTCTCTCTGAGGAGGCTATTCAGGAAGCTAAGAACTTAATGTGTGAGAGGCAGCGCACTGCCATTAAATGATGGCTATGGTACAGAAGACAAGGAGTAGAAATAAAAGGTCAATTTCCATTGTGACCAAAGATTAGAAGTTAGACACCATCAAGCGCACATTTTGTTTAATATATTTATAAATGAACTTTTTGGCAGTGACTCAGAAGAAATGCTGCATCTTAGTCATTGGAGGCTTCTAATCTGGTTCTTATCATACCTTTTGTTTACCTAGACATGGATGTGGGTTGGCTTTTAATTGCCTTTTATGCTGCTTTCCTTTGGTCTGTCTGATTTAAGATTTTAATGAACATCAGAAGCCCACCACAACACGAAGTCTTGAACTTACCAAAACAACTGACAGCTGCTTACAAAATATCTCCATAAACAAAGTCCAATTATGTCTAAAAAAGCAAGCCCATAAAAGGGAGAAGACAAGCAGAGACCAATTAACAAAGCTAAACAATATCAATAGCCAAGATTTAGAAAACATGGGTGAGAAATAAAACAGATAGTTGCACTTGATATTATTACCACCAGGATCAGGAGCCTAGAGGCAGGAACACACGTTCTGAAAAAGGTATCAATTTTATCCACTAATTTAAATGAAACCCTCTCTGGAGGGAAATTCACCAACTCACTTGGGCTCTCTGCACCAGTTGGCTATTTAGTGAAGGAGGTGACATCCAATTTTCAATAAACCCATCTTGTGGCTGCTAAGGCATCTCTTAACATGAGTAGCTGAAAAGGGTGTGACAGTTTTAAAGACAAAATAGAGACCCTTATTCTCATCCATACAATAAATAATATGAAAACTCTGGCCTGATTCCTGTGGGAGACCACATTCGTTCTGTCTGTTACCTCATCCCAGAATAGCCCAGCATTCTGGCACTCTCACAACACGGGAGAGAAAGCGTGCCCTGCTCATTCACACTCCCAGCAAGCACCATGTGTTTCATTTAAGACTCTTAAATGAAACAGTGAGCCCTTCACTAGACGTAGTTATGCTGGTAAGTTAAGAGAGCACAAATACTAAGCAGGGTTAAACACAGCCATGTGGTGAGCACAGTACTCGTGTCAGTATGAATCAGAGGAGGCTCCACTGATTTCTATGGAGCTAAACACGCTCAGTGCAAAACTAACAAACAAAAATATCAAGAAATTCAGACAATGGAAAACTGGCATCAAAGTTAGGTTAATGCAAGTCAGGAGTAACTCCCGTGACACTCAACAATTCAACTTTCCAAAGCTTTGCATTTCCAGTAGAATTAGTAGCAATTTTCTTTCCAATTGACAGTCATAGATGCAGGGGATTGAGTGAACAGGATCTCAGTTACCTCAGCATAAAATCTGAGATTAAGTCAAATCACATTTTGAGTTCATTACAGTTCACATTTTTCCTGGATAAATATCGCTGCGTTTGCTGTAAGAACCAATACAGACAGTTTATCTTTTTAGGCACAAATGCAAATAAATACCTAAATGCAAATACCTAGCACAAGTGATACGAGTCACCTGAAAATTCATCTGTTACTACTATTGTACATGGAAGGCACATGAATTATTTTTTTACTATTCCCTTAAACCATACTTTTCTACTGACTCTCAAAGGAAAAAAAGTAGCAGGCAGCCATTTCTAACTGTGAGTCTCTAGAAATGCAAACTGAATCTTGAGATTCCCCTTTAAGTATTCAATAACATAGTGAGTAGGCTGTCTTTAATTGTTCAGCATCTGATTTTAATAAAGCACAATCACGACATTATAATAGTGAGAATGACAATGGATGCTAATTCTTCACCTACCATCAAACTACGTATTTTGTTGTATGAGAAAGAGATGAACTGCTGAAAAACAAGTATTGCCAAGGTCTGAAAATCACGATTCCCTAATAAAGTAAAACTTCAGAATTCAAGAATCCATTTAGCTTGAGTTGAAGGATAAGACAAAGTGAAACAGTTGAATGTCGTTAAGGAGGGGGACAGGAATTAACTAGGCTATCAGGAATTTCAGATTTTAGTACCTGCTTATCTATTAAACGTATCATGTAACATATAGATAGCAAAATCTTCAATCTTGATGCGTCAGCACTCAGTGCTTTGCTCATCTAATACTGCCTTTTGCACCAGAGCATTTTGTGCAAGAAAGATTTTAATTTTCCATTGAACGCAGATGTGATGCTACATGAAGTGATAATGAGAGGCATAAACCCAAAGGAGCAAGACCAGCTCACTCTGTACATGCCCTAGTGCCCTCCCCTTTCATTCCCTTCCTCCCAAAAAGATTTGATTTCTATCTGTTCCATTCCATTTAAACAAAAACACAAGAATTAAAAATAACTCTATGCACTAGCACATTACCTCGTAGAAATAATTCAATTAAACTTTGATAATAACAGCTTGTTGACATGGGTAGCAATGCAGAGGATCAAGAACTATGCTTTGGAGTGAAAATGTGCATTTTGGGTCATTCTTACCACAGCAAGGAACTGTTTTTTCCCTTTTACACATGAATGCATATAACCCTTTGGGGAATGTTAAACCCTGTCAAAACAAAGGCATGTAGATTTTGAAGAAACAGTTGTGTGAGCAAGTAGGACAAAAGTTATAAAGAGTAAGCATGAGATAAGAAAATTCAGTTTGTGTTATAAAATGGAGTCAGAAAGAAGTCACGGATTTTGCAATATTTTTGATGTGTATACACGTGCATATTTACTTGTTTCCTATTCATGGTAACGTGTATGGGCACACGCATAGGAACTGAAGTCATAATTCTCACTATGATACTGTAATGCTGTTGCACAAAGCCAACAGCGAAAGATAATCCTTCCTACATCATCCAAATTGCTCGAGCTCAGATCTTAGAAGCTGGACATACCCAGTTATACATTCATTTTATCCTTCCTCTTCTTACTATAAGAGGAAGGAAAAACAACTTCTACTACTACTACTAAAAATACTACTTCCTCTGTTGCCTTTGGTCTCTTTCCACCTCTTTAATCTGTGTTTATGAGGAATCACAGAATCACAGACTGGTTTGGGTTGGAAGGGACCTTAAAGCCCATCCAGTCTCACCCCCCTGCCCCAGGCAGGGACACCTCCCACTAGCCCAGGTTGCCCAAAGCCCCATCCAACCTGGCCTTGAAGCCTGGAGTGAGCAAGCTCTTCAAGGCTTTAAAAAGTTCAGCGTCATGCTTTTTAAAGCATTTCTGTTCAGTGCCTCTGATCAAAAACCTTTTTCAAATGGCCGGGCCAGCCCAGCTTAGCAATATGCAATTACTGACTTTATAGTTGCATATCTAAGGTACCCTGACCCTGGGAAACAAGCACCACGCTGGGCACCAAGAAACTCCCGTTAATAACCCAGTGCAGTGACTCAGGTAGCAGACCAAGCATCCTGCCTAGGGCCTGATTTTACTCCTGAATGCACAGACAGTGAAAGGGAACTGCAAGCTGGACAGTTTGAGGTTGGGAGGAAAGGAGGATCATGAAGGTTTTTTCACTTGCCTACTTGCCTTGTCTCGATTCCTGCTGCTCCCTGCTTTTGCAGCATGGATGTGACACACTCAGAGATTTATCCAGCCTGCCCCCCTGTTCACAGTATTTTAACCCTTCCACAGTGCTACTTTAGAATAATTTAAAGTGTTGCTCAGGTCCCCTGGACAGAATTGCTCCAGTGCAGGAAGGACACTGCAGACACAGGAAAATGCTTACAAATGGCATCGTAAATCCAACACGGGAGCCCGGGGTTGGTAGCTGGGAAGGCTCGAAATGGAATACTTCGGGTTTTATTCACCTTAGGCTCAGGCAATGGCTAAGAAATCAGAATTTCACTTTGGAATTCAGCTACATAATTTTTCCAAGTCCAATCTTAGGTCCCTACATTCGTAGTTACACAGGAATGAATCATACAGCCAGCACACTGACAATTACTAAAGGTAATCTCAACCAGCAATGTTGAAAGAGAAAGGAGTTTTTTCCTAACTACTGTTCTCAAAGGAACAAATCGCTTTCCTATTCCATTCCTCTGACCAAAAACTATCCCTAAGGGTGTAAATACACTGAAGAAAACAAAAAACTAGAAATAAAGTCCAAGCACCGTCCTCCATATCCAGCCTTGCTGACCCTTCAACTGATGTCTGCACTTTCCACTCCACTTATTTTATCTGTGATTTCTTTTATGTGCTGACTCCCACCCTATTCGATCAAACAGGCCTGAATAAATACCCTCATGTAAAACAACACGGCGTGATCAGGGGAGTTATAAAGTGCTGTTGTTTGACATCCTCAACTTAAATAAAGTAAGATAAAACCAGAGAGACCTCACACCATCTATCCAAACATCTTTCATTAGTAAACTGCAACTGAATTTTGGCAAAACTTGCTCTTACAGCAGTGTGCTCTCCGCCAGGTGATGTCCTTAATGAAGTGCTGCTGGCCAATTTGTTTGTCAGAGGCAGTTGACTATAAAAGCACTATGTTACTTTCCACTGCCCTTTATTGTGGTACGTTTGCTTCCCATTTATAAATAATACAGTGAAAACGAATCTTTTGCCCAGTTACTCTAAGAACACCAAAGCTATGGAGCCTCAGTGAAGCACTTTCACAGCCGGGCTGCTCTCTGAGGTGTCAGTGTTAAGCAGAGTTTCACCCCTGTCTCATTTGAGGTGTGCCTTGGCACAGACCAGCACGCAGGGCTGCTCCGAGAGAGCTCGGGCACTCAGAGCCCCAGTTCTGTATGAACTATGGGGGTCCCATGGCCAGAGGCTCTTGGCAGAGAGCTCCAACGCTGATGGCAGAAGGGACAGCCTCACTGCCAGCGCCTGGAAGGAGCTGATCTCCCGAGGACCCTGCATTCCTATAAATAACAACTATGTGCTCAACCCCAGTAACACTCCCCCAGCTCAAACCTGAGGTATGTTGGCAGGGTGAGCAAGGAATTTTGGATGGAGAGGGAAGACAAGGGATTTGTAGTACTGCTGCTGGCTCTGGGTCCACAGCAGAGATAAATACAGTCTATGCTTTTAGAGCTGCCTATTTGGAGTCATTAACTATGCCCGACTTCCTGCAGACACATTCTCCAAAACAAAATGAGATGATACATATTTCCCTATCATGATAGTGTGTCAATATAGTAAAGTTCCATGAGGCAGCTTTTGATAGCAGACAAGCTTATTCATAAATTTTTCAGTAGCTATCATCAAAATTAAAGCCAGTGTGGAATAATTTCAGAGAGGCATGAGAACTTGGGATTTTTTTTTCCTGGATAGTATAAAGCAAAAGTGCCACAGGAGATGCTTCTGACATCAGCAAGCATTTTAATTGCCATGAGTGTCTGTGGCATATTAAAAATATTATATGAGAATGCTAATGCTTAACAGTGTGCAAAAGACATTTTTCCCAGGGTTTTATAACTCTGGATCGTAAATTAAAACCAAATTATTTCCTGACAAATGGAGGCTGTGATGGGGACACGAGCAGAGGGTGCGCCAGCACCGTTACAGTCCCACCAGCACGAACCCCTTCCCGTCGGAGGAGGTGCCCGGGGGGTGGGGTGTATCTGGGCGGGAGCCCGAGCAGCACTCCCGGCTCACGCCGTCTGTCCACAGACGATGGCCAGAGACCAATAAGCAACTACTGAAAGTTGAGAGTGAACAACAAAGCAACAGGTCCTGGATAAAAGCAATCAAGGCTAATCACCTTCCTGGCTTCTTTTGGATCGGAGCATCTCACAGCCATAACTGCACAGGAAAGCTCTGAAGAGCAATGTCATCACATCACTGACTTGGAAATCTCTGTCTAATTTTAATTTAACAGGACAGAAAGGCTTCAAAATTCATAGCGAAGAACACTTGAAAAGATCAAGTGATGAAAACGCCTCAATGGACACAACCATTTACTAAAAAAAACCCCACAAATATTCAAAATACATAATCCAACAAAGAATCTACATCAGGTTGGACATCCTACCTATTACAGAACACAGGAATCTTAAAGTTAAATTCCTTTTGGCTTGTACAGCTTTGCCTCTATAACTTTTAAACCCCTGAAAGAACATAAAGTTAAAATTTTAATAGCATTTCAGCAGAACCTCTTTGAATTTTGTATTAGATCTCAATTTAGCCTCCAGTAAAGCCTTTAGAAAAAAAATTCTGGTGCTTGAAAATGTAATAATCATACAGGAACCTTCCAAAGTCGGCATCAAATAGAATAAAATATATTTTATTAATGATACAATTCACAAAATTACTAGTCCTGCCACTCTCTGCCCACAAGAGATACTTCCTCTGCTGTATTATATTGCATGTAGCTACTGGTGTTTGTTCTGTATGATTTAACCTCCTGATTGCTTTGAATGCTTAATGAACTAGGGTGCTTTCCCTAATGATTAAAGAGACATTGGCCACAAGGACATTCTAGTCAGGAGTCTCCACTGCAGAGTCTGTAAGAGATGACTCTTCGTGGGGGCAGCTTTAGTCTGGACTAACATAGCCCCAAAGGCTAAAACAGACGGAGCCCTGGCAAGGCACTTGATTTCAGCTGAACCTGTTGACATACACCAGCAACCACCGCCTGCTACTGAACGGCAGCGCCTGTTTGGGCCCAGTCTTGTAAACATTTTAATAAAAATATTTTATAAAAGCCAACTGACTGATAGATGAAGTGGATTTTTTAATGGTTTAGGGAAACATGTAAAGCAATAAATAACTACACTGTAATTTATCTTCACTAATCAACATATTCTTTTAGCATGGATTCTTCTTGCAAGTAGCAACAATAAAGAGCCCTGTAAGAACAATTCACATTGATGATGAAATATTAAGCCCTTTTAGAAATACGTTTCACAGAAAACTGCATATTGCAGAACATGGCTGACACTCTTCACTTGCCAAACAGCTCTTGCGTTACCAAGCAGCGATGTCTGCCTTTTGTCTGGCCTCTGACGGGAGAGCACAGCCTTCCCAAGCTGGATTGTTTTCCTAGCTAAATGTGTCTTGGGTCCTACTCCACTTCAGCAGAACTGACTGACTCTATATTGGATGCTGTCCATGCCGAGATTTATCATTTAATTATAACTAGGAACAATGAGTAAATCCCAGTTGCTTGGGGAAATTACTTAACAGAAATGCTGGATTCTCAATAAAACACTGAGAACTTATTGCTTAGACATCATCTCGAGGGCTCCCTCCTCCTTCCTGAGCTTTCTGTTTCCCAGCAGAAGACAGGCAACTAATTATGAGGAGCATAATACATTCCAGAGGAAGTCTGAGAAACATGCTAGGAACACACAAAGGGCAGAGGCATTAGAAAGCTTTCTAACATCTTCAGATTATCAGAAAGGGAGATTATTTGCTACAGTTTGCCAGCTGCTCTTTCTTTACCTACATCACCTATTGCTTGTGGGGTTTGTTTTGACCATAGCTAGGCAGGCCTCTGCCACACCAGATCACTTGAAATAGCAGCCTGAAATATTTAGAATAGATTTACCATTCTCGATGTCTTCTGCACCACTGAAAAATAATTGTGTCACAGTCCTGAAGAGGTAACATTTAACACATTCATTGTTGTAAGAGATGGCACAGGATGTCACAACATAAAATGCAAAACACTTCAGATATACTCCACTCACTTTCAGGCATTTTCTCTTTTACCTGTGGGGAGGGACTGAGAACCTAATTGATTATTTTTTCTGCCCTGAAAACCCTACCATCTAAGGCAGGCAATTACGACTTTTCCATTTAGAACTCTTGTCAAATTTTGGATACTAACAACCAACCACGCCACGTTTCTCAGGGTTTCTAAGGGTAGAATTGAGCCATAGGCAACTTCTGTCTATGGAGTTCTGAAGAACAGAAAATTGCAAAAACAATGACTGAGTTTTAAAAAGCACGAAAGCAATCAGCTGCCTGACAGGATGAAATATTCTAAGTTTTCCTCAAGCTTCACCACAAGTCACAAAGACATGGCGTTATCATGGCAGTGATTCTGAGCAGCTTCTGACTGTTGCATATCCTGGTTATAGTATGCATAACAGCCTGCAAATATTCTCAGTGATTAGGGCAAACAAACAAACAAAAAAAATCAGAAAAGAAAAAGATTTACAAACATTTACACATTGAATGTCAAATTTGAAAGAATAAGGAAGCCTTTTCTTTCCCCCATGAATACTTACAAAGCAGCAATTACATACAATTGCAGTTTATAATATCTCTTCCATTGTCTATTTTTTCAGGCATCACTTTCTGTGGGTTTGCAAACAGTGCTACAAAGAAAATTTAAGGAGCTATAAAGGATAAGAATAATTTATTACAGAAAATATGCCAAAAACACAATTAAGAGAATTTGTTGTTAATTTAAAGCATGACTGCAACCAGGTCAATACAAGAGATTACAGTTAAATATTCGTCTCTTGTTTCCACATCTCACAGCTGCAGAGTCAAAGGGCCTGCTACAGTTTTTAAAAGCACCATCTGATAGTCCAGAATCGTAGACTCTTCCAATAATTCCCTCTGGGAGGGACCTCTGGAGGTCACCTTGCCCAATCTGCTGCTCAAAGCAGGACCAAACCACGAGGCTTATGGTCCTAAGTGCTGATCATATGAAAATTAGGCCAATTGCCTGGTCTCACGTGAAGATATAACAGTTTGGAGGAGGTTTATGTCTCTGACTCTTGTAGCTTCCAATATCAAAGAAGAAATCAGAGTTCATTGTTAAAAAGTTTGAATGACTCTTCTGAGAACTGCAGTCACTGAATGTATACAAGAAACAGTGAAAATTCTCCATTTCTCTCTCCAGCGAATGGACAAGAATATAGGGTTAAGAAAAGGAATGGAAGATAAGGATACTGGGGAGAAGAAAATAATTTCAAATCCTCCAAAATAAGCTAGTGCTTCATGCTGCTAGAGTAAAGAGGCATCAAGACGCAGAAGAGCCAGTCTCAAATTGGAAAGACCAAGCAGACGTAACGCGTTCCTATTCCATGTGTGCTCTCTGCATGCTCCGCACTTCATCAGTAACGACTCTGTGTAAGGCACGGCCACATGTTGGTAAGTCTGAGAGTATCTTCTATTAGTAAGGGCTGCAGGAACACTTCAGAGCAACTGGGGGGCTTGATGAATAAGTAGGTTTGGCTGAAGAAATCATGTTCCTTTTAACTTCATTGTGATAACGTAATTTAGCTCAAGAAAGATCTCTATTGAAAGCCGTGCAGTAAATAGGAGGCAATTCACAAGTACAATTCATTTACCATCGAACACATGCCCCAGTGGGCAATGTTCTTGCTTGCTTGGAATCCAGCTTGTTGGAAGTACTCCCTTGTGTAGCGATACCTTTACTTGCTTTGCTAAGCCTTAATATAATGCATTTACTCTTTTGGAAAAGAGATAAAAATCAGCGGGTAGAATAAACAGTCCAGGCTAATGGCCAGAGATTTACCTTACTGCTTTAATGGATCAAGAAGGGACTTTCAGAGAAGACGACGCACAGAGCAGGTGAACTTGCATTCCATCCCTTGCTTTGTCTTACCGCAAAATAAATCAGAAATTCAAGTCGTATTCAGGAAAAACTTTGTTGACTCCAATTACAAATCTGCAATGTTAAACCCTGCTTTCACAAGCTGCCTTGCATGTGGCAGACCCTAATCCTTCATTCGGAGAAGCTCTGCAAGGTCAAAGGCACAGATGAGATTACAAGGTCAGGGCTCTTGGCGAGCTCAGTCTGAAAGACAGTCAATTTGAAGCAGATGGTTCTGTGTAAAGACCAAGCAAGATAAAGGGCACAATTGGAATATAAATGCTTATTATTATTCAAGTAAACAGATGGGTAGGTCTTTGCCGGATCAGGGCCACTTGTAAAACATTTTGGAATTTTATAGTTGTAAAGCCTGAATTTTACATGATAGAATGAAACGCTAAATACCTTGTAGAGTAACAGAGCTAAAAGAAAATGTTCTCCTTCACACAGGTTATTAAATAACAAAGATGGTAGTAATTAATATAAAAATAATTCTTATTGAACTGGAAGGGAGAGTGTTTTGCAAAAAATTACAAGTTCATTCCCATTTTGGTCCTTGAATTTGATGGCTCATGCAGAATGCCATCCAGCACAACTTCTACATGCAAACTGCCACGATCCTCATCCAGGCACTTGTCAGAAATGAGTTTGACAAGTTCCTTTTCTTTCCAGAATGCTATTCTGATTTTCACACTTAATTCATTGCTCACGGTGTCTACTAGAGAAGATTTAACACACACAAGTGTCAAATTGTGCTGCTATTTAAATAGAAGGAAGAAACCTAAATGTGGCATGTAAAGCATTGACTATTTATTAGCTGACATGATCCACCATTAATACAATGTCACTTTAATTGAGTTATTTTTTCTCTTCCTTTAAAAGAGAGGAAAAGTGAACCAGATTTGGATGAATTGAAGCAATTCCATTCTGTGAGAATAACTCCACTCAAGTGTAAGTGCTGCTCTGGAATTTTAAGTGGGAAATAGAGATCTCGCATAAATTTCCCTCAATATAGTCAGAGCCCATCTTAGATAATTAAGACACGGGTCTTACCATTTTCTTTTAAAAGACACAGAAGGCAGTGTTATACGTTTTAGCTGGAATTAAGTTTAAACCTAAATGTAATGTAAAAACGCTTCAGACTGACAGATCTTAGTTGTTGGCTCACGTATTCTGAGCCCCTTTTTTAAAAGATTTTCTACCATACATTTTAAAAGCTGGTAAATTCAACTGTTTGTAGCTGACCTGGAAAGTCTTGCACTTTCAAGCAGTTTCCCATCACATATTGATTATTAAACAGTATTACGTATTATCATTCAACAATGTTTCCCTCCAGCTAAATCATAAATCCCACCCATTGACCCCTTTTAATAATTAAACCACTAGTGTGTGTACCTACAGGCCCAAAGCAAAAATTATGAAAAACAACAAAGGGGCTTAATTAGGCATAATTGTGCCTGTAGCTCAACAAAAAGGCACAAGCAAGGTGCAAATATCATTATGGACTTTTCACAATTTCCTTTCTGTAAAAAATACTGGTAATCTAGGCCCTGTGCGGGTTTATTAGAGTAAGCAGTTAAAGTAACAAGTTACATTTATTTAGAGGACTCCTGTACCTGATTATAGGGAACTGGGCTGTTCCTAAAGACATTCATGTGGGTGGGCAGTTACAACTTTGAATTTCAAAGGAAAATACAGGACAAAATGTAGGGACTGACAGAAAAAACAATTGACTTGTGCTTAGTGAAATAACTGCGCTTAACTCTTCTCTATCACTTTCTAACCTGTAAAAGGCTTTGACCTGTTTTATGACTGTATCACTTTCTATACAAGGTATTTACATGGTCTCATTACCATAGTAATCTGCATACCTAGAGTCTTTAATGTATTTATTTTCACATACTGAGAGAAGTGCCAGTATCCCTCAAACTCCTCACTCACAGACTGAATGATTTCTTCCAGATAAAAGAGGGAACCTACAGCACAGTAGGATGTTGCAACCACGCGTTCAAAGTGCCAGGTTCCAACCCCTTTGTGGGGCTGGAAAGGAGAAATGAGAGAGGAAGAGGTCAAGCAGAGCTACACTGAAGTGTTCTCAGTGTGTTCACCAACACTTGACATCGGTGGTAAAGCTGGGAAAAGAAAAAAATGACTCAGATTATTTGACTTTGCTCGCTGTCTGCGCCCGCCGGACTGCACTGCCTCACATATACTGTGATTTAATCCAGTCGGCAAAAACCAGCTCCGCAGCCTACCTGTCCATTAGCTGTTTCATGCCATCTTCAGAAAACAAATTGTGAGTGGAAAACATTTTGTCCTGGTCTACACAGTAAAGATTTCCCAGCCTTATCCCTTTTCCTTTATAAGAAATATTTTGAGAAATGCAGAAGGCTTAAAACTGAATCTCTGGCTGGCAGACTAGCTTAGAAATGAATGATTAAGGGGAGAGATTTTGCAGAGTTAATTTTTTTCCCACTCCCTTAAAGGTTAGTGTCTATAGTCTCTCATCCCTAGATACATTTAGTCTATTTCATTTATATATTTATAAAATACTCATCCATTTGAGAGTGTTTGCTGCTAGAGAGAATGTAAATTGGATTTATACAGGCCCTTTCACATTCAAGGTACTCTTATCCACTTTATATTAATGGATTTGGTGCCATCAGCACGAGGCATATACGTGCAAACAAGCAAAGCACATGGTCACTGACAGCGCTGCATAGAGTCCTGAGCTTTACATACCTCCTTTAATTGGAGGAAAAATACAGGAAAGGCCACAGTGCTGTAATCTCTACGAGGACTCTTACATTGTTAATTCCTTGGTGTGTTACCAACAGCAGAGGACTTCTCCCAGTACTTTATGTTTGGGTGCACTCTCAGAGAAGCAGCATCTTCTGTTGTTGATGGACCTGGGAAATTAAGAGCTGGCTTCCTGTCCTGAATCTGTCACAGATTCATGGTGTGAACTTGGCCATTTCCCCTGATCTCTATTCCTCATTCAGGATCTTATTTTATTTCAAAAGAATCCTTTTTCTCCAGGACTCTTGAAAACAGTTAATCAGTTGCATTTTTAGAGCATCATCCAGTTTTCCTCTTCCCTCACATCTATATCCAACTGTTGTCAGCTGGTTTACACTTAGTGTAAGCTCTTTTAAGGTTAAAACCATGTTTTGGTTTTGAGTTTGGAGCCAGTTTGTCAAACAAAGAAACTCTTAGGCAGTAGCACAAGTTATATCACCACCGCCAAGATTTAATGAGCATCTGAAGACAACAAATCTTGGCTCCAGACCCGAGCTAATGTAATTCATTATTAACAATACACAGTTGTGGCTCAACACAACAAATATTCTTATCTTCTAGTTAGCTGTTCCTCTACATTCCCTTTCCTTTCACACACTTCACACCTTGAGAACCACTGCACTAGTTTAAGTCAGAGGAGCAATGAAAAGGTGACGTAGCCTTGCTGATAAGTGGGGGTAAACCTGAGTATAACATCAACCCCTATGTCTATACCCAGGCTTTCAAAAAAGGACAAGGCTTTTTACCTATTATTTTCATTTCTGAGATACCAAATGAAGTCTCTTTTGCTGTTCAGCTAATCCTTACGCTGACTTGGAGAAGAGATATGTTTTTGTCACTTCCTCATGCTGATAAGACTTATATCAAAGTTGTGGGGGAATGAATTGCAATTTTTCAATTTAAGAGACTGCTCATATCAGCCAGAGTCTTAGTTAAACAAATCCCTTGTGAACAAGAGATAAGTGCAACATATTTGTGTATTAAACAGATTTGCTTCCTGTGCTATATGCAGCAAATAAATATATTAAAATTTCTTCCAGTGTTCATTGATAATAACTTACTAAATGGTGCAATTAATGTGATATCCAGCCAATTAGGCTGAAACAAGTAGTTGCTTTGGTCTGCACTTAACGTTGATGATAAGTTGACAAAGACGTCTCAAGCACTATCTCTAGAGCATTTACTTGATCTCCACACTGTAATACTTGCTGTCAGAATCTGTCAGGTTCGAGTCCTGCCTACATTAATAGAGATACACAGAACCACTACACAGGGTAGTAGTCGCAGTATCCACACAGTTTCAAAATGGAATTCACACTGCTGCCCATTTACTGGATTATACTTGCTTTAAATCTATTATTATACCAGTGTATTATAGCTTTGTATGAGTTTGCCTGGCCTGTTGCAAATGAGTTTAAAAAAAGGACAACAAATTTCTTCTAATTGAGTATAGCTGAAGAACATGGTGTTACTGTGTGCCAAAAAGATTCAGACTCTGTTTTCCCTTACCAAGGTAAAGGAGGTGCTTACCCTGCTATTGAGAACAGGATTCCAGGGTTCTGTTTCCAACTCTACTTCTTATTTCATGTAATACATTGGAATGTCACAATTATAACGAAAAAAGAAAAATTGCATTAGACTTAAAGGGAATAAAGTTTAGAAAGCACAAAGTTCACAGACAATTCTGTGTCACTCCCACATGCTACCAGAGTAACTCCTGTTTCCTCACTGTCAGCAGCAGTCAGAAGAGGAGTCAGCTGTAGGATATGACATCCAGTGCCTTACCTGAATGCTTTGGATCGGCTGGGGACAGGGAAATTATTACAGCTTCTTTGTGAAGCATCCAGCATTGTTCGCTGTCAGAGACCAGGCACAGGGGCACACAAATCATTGCTCTGTTTCATTCTATTTCCCTTTATAGCACTTGGTTTCTCCATAATAGTCTGGCTCTTCCATTTGAGTCTGAAATGAGACCCTTCAAAGCAGTGAAGTATGTCAGGAAATCGTTGAAGGGGATGGACAGAAACAGGGTGTAGGTGCCTTCTGAAGGTACAGCCAGGGCAAAAGATGTGCAAATTCAGGTGTCGTTCCTTCTGAATGCTTTGTGGACAATTTCATTTTAATCCACTGATGAAAGGGTCCGTGCACATGTTAGTGGTCAGAGGTTTGTGTGACCTTGAGGAGAGCACTGCACCTAACAGTCTGCAGCATACACATGCTGAATGAAAATCCATACAATGTACCTCTGGTCTCTCCCTAAATCAATAATCAAAGCCAGCTGTTGATGGCTTTGGACCACTGAGTTCAGGCGGTAGAAGGCTATTTCCAGGATTTACCTTCTCAGAATTTAATGTTTTAATAAAAAGAAGAGTTAAGCATTTTTCTCTGTCATGTAACAATCTCCCTGGATGAAATAGGTAATGCTGAGATAATTTTTAAGACTACCAGCAGTTTTCATTATCCAGTTATTCTGAATACTCTCAAATAATTCGCTGGAGTTGTGACATTTCAGTCCCTGTCACTCTCGAGTTATAACCTGGCGGGTCCTCAGCTCGGAGGTTTGTCACATAACCTTGTGCACTCATCTGGATAAAAGGACTTTGATCCTCACAGAGCAGAACTCACAGACATCCGATTTCACAGTTGTGATACAAATACAGAAGAGCAGCAACAGCCAAACTCCTATTTTCCTTTGGAAAATGTGATTAAGTGTTTCTACGGGGTTTTTTTAGAGGAAGGAAGAGCTAAAGAAAAGAAGTTGCAACAATATTGATACTTCAGTTGTAGCAGAGTTTGTAAACCTGCAGAATGAACCTCAGGCAAGAGGAACAAGCCTTTCACTGAATACTTACAGAAGACTAGCTAGAAAAATATCTGTTAAATAAGAATAAAAGTTAGCTGTGTGCAGAGGACTAGCATAAGACTTAAACGCCACTTAACACCCAGTTCATTCTCCAGAACAGAGCCAGAAAAAGTGTGTTGGCCTGTTGTGTGCCTTGTATGGAAAACTGAAGGTTAATCTGTAGTTTCCAGCAAGTCCCCCAAACACCAGCAGACAAAGCACCCTACAAAAATTACAGCACCTGGAAGTCGCCCTCTGTCATGATATGAGGGTGGTACTTGGGACTGCAGGATGGCTGTGGTTGGTTTGAGCGCTTATCAAGTGAGGCCATACTAAACTACACCGGTTTGCTGCATCCATACATCAAGGTGTTGAGAAATTCTTTTACCAAACAATGTTTAACTCTGTATTTAACAAGGCCTGAGTGATTAAAATGTACAGAGAAGATATCCTAACCTGGAGAATAGATCCATCCTGGCAGAATTGCTCAAGCAAGGTGGGTAAGAAAGAACAACTTGGCTGGACAACAGAGCTGGGAAATATCCAAGGAGAAGAAATTGTACTCAGAAGACTTGTGACCATAAGAGGGAAAAAGGAGTAGAGGGGTAACTCCCCAAACAACCATGGACAACCACCCGAGACCCCCACGCAGGTGTAGTGTAGTTTTGCAAGGCCAGCATTATGTAAACGTAGTAGATAGGCAGAAAGGTGGAGACTTCTTGCAAAATGTATGAATATTCATGTCTTTAAGTTATATAAAGGATGAACTTTTGTTTTAGTGTCTTCACATTAGGTGGAGTGATCCCCTGTGCCTCCAGCACTGCAATACAGAACGCCTGCCTTCAAAAACTCCAAACTAAGTCTAAAACCTAAAGAGGGTTCTTTTGAGACCAAATTTATGGTAACAAAGGCCTTGAGGAAGTTAATAGACTGCCCCAGTCCCTCTGATAATGGAGAACAAGATCTACAACAGCTGGAATTTTCGAACTTTATATTAATATGGACAACTTCGAAAAAAATACTTAAAGGAATTTTTGAGGAAAACAGCATATCCAGTATGAGGAGATCACACCAGATGTTCTCTGAATTCTAGTCCTGTTTAGCCACAGCAATAATAGCACCTTGTGAAATGCAGGAGCATAAGGTTTTATTATCATTCCATACTGCTGCTTTTTTTCAGAAATTAAAGCTTTATTTTCGGGTATGAGTGCATCTGAACAAGGCACACAAACACTAATGGGAGTGGTCTGATACTTGGAGTTCACCCTGTCACTGGGAGCTGAAGGAGGAAACTTTATGGTTGTTTCTTTAAACATAATTTTGACACTCATTAGAGAAACATAAGTAGTAGTGGAGGGAATTATGAAAAGAGCAATATTAGAGGCAACTTTTTCATTACCCTGTTGACTTCCAAATACAGGGATTTCAGCAGGTATAACCTTAATTTCTAGTGAAATGGAACTGCTCTGTCCATATTATCTTATCGCGTTAAGCCTCCTACAGATATCCATTGTGACCTTTAGCAGCCTGGTAATCCATGGCAGTGAATGACACGTCATCCATCAGCTTCCTGGTAAATGCTGATCTAGCAAATGGGAACAGGCAGATGCTGCCTCTGGCCTGAACCTTTTTTCACTTCACAAAAAGAAGAAAAGACACCTCACAGCAACACTCAGGCAACATCGGTGAAATGGCTTAACACACCAGGAAATACTACTGCTGTCAAGTTGTTCAACATGTCTCCAACGTTGGTGGCAGGGACAAGGAGTTCACAGAATAAACGAGTGCTGTCCCAAATTGATTTGAAGATCAAAAAGTCTTCTGGGCTGGCATTGTGTGGATGTCCAAATCTAGCTGCCAGCTGTGGCGTGTACTGACCCTGTACAAGGGACCCTGCGTGAACCTTTTGCACCATTTAGTTCCACAGATCATGTTTTAGCAAGTTCTGGTACCAGGGTCGCTTCCAGCTTTTATCTCTTTACATTCACATGCACATTCAGTTTTTAGGTACAAATCTGACTGTTTATATTCTTATTAATGTCTAACCTGTCATTTACTCCCTTGTTACCTCTTAAGTTCAGTGGCAATTCTTCTGTGAATGTTTTTTAGTTGTTCTAGCACCCAGCTGTTCAGAACTGAATGCAGTACTTCAGGCTTCATGAACGCAGGGAATGTTGTATTATAAACAACTGAAGGGGCTTCATTTTTTTTTTTTTTTTAAAAGTTATTTTGATGTGGCTAGATTTATTGATTTGAATGACTGCTGTATTCTTGAAGGGCTGGATTGTTTTTGGAGACTTCCACTTTATGTTCTTTACAAATTAAATCTTTCACAGTTACCACAGTGTTATTTTTATTTATTTGTATTTTCTTCTCTTTTCCTAGCTATTTAGAATAAACTACTTTCCACAATCCCAGGAGAAAATCCTTCAAAGCTAACGACCTTGTTAAAGGTTCACTCATCACAGTAAAATGTCAAACAAGGTACTTTAAGGTAGTAGAACTGGATGGCAAATGTATCTTTACATTATCATTTAGAAAAAAAATG
The DNA here is from genome assembly GCF_047716275.1 of Strix uralensis. Lineage (NCBI taxonomy): Eukaryota > Metazoa > Chordata > Aves > Strigiformes > Strigidae > Strix > Strix uralensis. The sequence continues at coordinate 1,918,435 of NC_133999.1, forward strand.
CAACAAACCCACACCTAGATGTAGGTCTGTCGATTCCATGCATTTAAATGTCATTCTTGGCCACTTCTTGGCATTTTATGTCAGGTTGAATATAACAGGGACTCTACCAACATAAGTTAACTGAGCTGCTTCTGGAACTAAATATTGTTTACCCCTGGAATAATGTGCAAATGCTGACATTTTTCCTGAAAAATCCTCAGGATTGAGGTTTTAGTTTATTTTTATATAACCACTCATGTCTCAGGGGATACATCCCAGCTAGCCAGTGTAATTGTTAGTTTTCCCCCCTAATGACCTGCCGAGAACTAGACATACAACATCTACTCCAACACCCACACATGCTCGACAGGTAACCTTCTGGTGCACAAGCACTCACCCCTACCTGCCTCCAGGCACGCATGCATACACTCATCAATGCTGTCTCTAAAATGGGGTGAAAAACCAAAGTCCTTACGGATCTCTAAGGATTGTATGGCATTCTTTGCAAGAGTTGAATTTTAATTCTAGTAAGATGTTATACACATATCTGTTTATGTTTTAATTATAACATAGCTCACCCAAGAAAGGGCTTTGAGGACACATAAGACAGAAGCTTGAAGACACCTTTGATCAGACATGAAAAAGCTCGCTCTTTATTTGGCCTGGCAAAACTACAAAAGCTGTTGTTGTCGCCATGATACCATAAAGTTCTTTCCATGGTGATGGCACTCAAATGATTTAGGTTTTGTAAATTTTACACCCATTTTCAGGCTGACTCACGAGAGTTGCCTTGGACTGCCTGAGTCTTATACACAAATTCCATTCTGCCTTGCACCTACATCCACACCAGAGCTCTGCTCTCGTACAGCTTCCTAACAGCAGTGATGTACAGAAATCACCTCCTATCATCCCCCTTTCCAGCCTTGTCACCAGTTACAGGCTACAGGGACAGGAAATCAGGAACCTCAGAGCCCCGTATAACGCAGCACGTCTAAACTCAGATGGAATTGTGACCAGCCCATCTTAGACTAAGAGGTTTTCAGTGGAGGTTATCAGTGGGGATGATTTAGGAGAAAGAAAAAAGGAAGGGTGGAAAAGCAGAGTTTTACAAATCCTCTTTTCTATGGTGACACTGTTGGACTGGTAAGAGTAGAGGTATTCACACAGTTTAGATGGCAAGCAGCTATGGACCCAAACTCCTTTACACTTTGCAGATCTTCAGATTCAGAACTTTGTTACTTGAACCATCTCCAGAGCTGAACATAATTGAAGTTAGGTAGTAATTAAATTCCTCAGCATTGCATGCAAGTGTAATGTGTTAATAAAAAAGTAATTGCACCTTCATTGTTTCAGCAGGTTTGGCTTAATTACATGGCAGTTATATTTCTCTCTACTTATTCACTCTCAGCGAGGGCTCTCCTTACCATCTGCTGATATTTAATTAATATATGCTAAATGTCCTACTATATTATTAAATCTCATTTAGAAGTGTCCTTAGTATCTCAGTATAGGACTGCCTATATTGCAGGAGAATGAGCAGGGACCTTGCCTTGTATTTAAATAATTTAGATAAAAGAAGGCTCATTAATGAAAGAGGTGTTATCTTTCCCTCTAGAAATGAGCAAAAGGGGAGGACAATTATTCTAGAAACGTATTGAAAACCTGGAAATTTCCCAGAGGTAAAAGTTATCTAAAAATCCTTATATACTACCAGATCTGACAGTCCTTCTGGCCGATGCAAGGCAACTCTACTAATTGTAATATTTGTGTTGCTGTACATCACGGGAGAAAACAACAGATTCCATTTTGGATTTGTGAATAAAATAGAGATAAGTCTTCTTACTCGCAAGTAACAAAAGATTTGCACTGGGACATAACGTGAAGTCAGTCAGCCAGGATAAAGCTTGTATTTCTGAAGATCACTTCCCTGACAGCTTTATTTTTTCCCCTTTGCAAAATATCACCAAGGAGATTTTACATATATTATTGCATAACTCAGCATGTTGGTTAAAATATCACTCCATATGAAAAATGGATAAAAAATAGTGAGGTATAAACATGACAGAATCAGGATAAGATCTTATGCCTCAGAAATAAACACAATGGCCAAGATTTTCAACACCGTCCATGGGTGAGAGGAAGAAAAGGAACCGAGCATCTAATCACATCTGAAGAGAAATAGGAATCTGCGCTCAATTAATCTCACTGCTTTCACTATTTCCTCCCAAACTCATATGCTTCTGAGGCAGAGGTCCAGCTGTCTCGGGCAGAGCCAGGATTTCGCATATCAAAAACCTCTGCAATAATGTCCCAGTTTTTTATCAGCCAAGCAAGTAGGTTAATTATTTGTCATTACCAGCTAAAATCATGACACAGTTCTATCATACACAGTGTTTCTTTGCCTGACAAACTGTCTAAGCAGAACGGTGGCGGAAGGAAAACAAATGGAGGATGTGGGGACCAGACAGCCATTTAAACTTCCTCAGAAAATAATAAGAATGAACTTTTGCAAAACTAGAATTTAAATCAGAAACAGTATCAAAGTCAAAAACACCTCCAATAACCTACCTACTTCACAGTTTTCCTTTGGGGCAGTGTTTAACAAAAGATATTAAAACCTGGAATAGTTATGAATGCAAATACATCAACCCACAATATTATCTGTCTTCCAAAATTCCTTTTCCATCTTTAAAAATACTGACTCTAGCCTTTTTTTAATAATTGCAGGTTTGTCTCATATTATTTTGCCAAAGCTGTTGTGTAGCATATTTCATGCTGAATAGGAAAGGTGGCACATACTCCTAACCATTAAATATTGTCCTGTACATGGAAACAATTAAGATGGTTTGAAGTTGCCTCTACTTGTATCTTCCAGGTCTGATGCAAAAGTCATTGAGATGAATAGAAAAATTTCCACTGACTTCAGAAGGCTTTAGTTATCTCTGTATAAATAAACATAATTCCCAATGCTTCATTTCCCCTTGAATGATTACACTTCTAATAAGTCATGCATTTAAAAAGGACATAGAATTTTAATAACTAACTTTTCTCAGTGCATCTTGTGAAGAAATTAATTAGATAGACCTGTTAATAGCTAAACTACGAAGTAGCGACAAACTAAATGTCCACTCAGACCACGACAGCACCATCCTTACAGACTGCAGAGAGTCAGTGCTCTTCAAATGATCACAGTAGAGGTGAATTCCATTTTGTTTGCATTTTAGCCAAGCAACAGCGGCTCTAACAGCTCAACCATGCTAATGCTGCTTAACCTTACATGGATATTTATAGTCTTACCTCTGCAGAATTCTCTCTAAACAGGTTTTGAAGCAGCTTCCACACTCCTGAGGCAAATTACAAATGAAATCCATGAAGGATTGGCAAGCAGCTTCCTACAACTCTGAACAACTAATTATGTTACAATACCTTTCAGATGGCTTACACAGAATAATCTCTCTGATATTCAAGGAGTCAAGGCTTGGTAGAATTTCCCTGATGAGCTTCATTTGATATGCTTTGGGAGTCTCTTACATCGCACATTAATGCCAGAAACAGTTGTTGTTTTTTGTACCACTTAATTCATTACTTTGTTTTACTTATGCACCTCCTACTCTGTAGTAGTACAGAAATGTTTCATTTACAGATTTAAACCCTGGATATTGGTGGCTGCTGCAGTCAGTAAGTGGGCATTAACGCTAGCAGGGGAGTGACTTAGTGTACAGAAATATTGGCATAATTAAAACTTAACTCCTGCTGATAGCACAAAGTTCTCTTAGGAAGCAGTAGACAAATACTTGAGAAATAGTAGGGTGGTGTTGTAGATAAATCACTGAAGAGGGACTCAGACTTTGATTCTAGTTCTGGTGTTGCTACAGAACCGCACAGTTAAAAGGGAAGAAATGTAAAAGTACCTAAACGATGCAAGAGCCTCACTCCCATGCGAACAGTGCCTCAGATGTTTCAGAGACTACGCCTTCTTGCTGGTTACTGATTTAGCCCACCAAATGCAGATCAAGGTATCAGAGTGCAGTAGCCTTTAATACCTCGTGAAGTTACAGCACCTGATAGATCCAAGACAATGTGGATCTCATGCCAATGTCACCTGAAGTTTAAGGATGTGCAAAAATGAAAAGGTAATTTGGTTTTATCAGCACTCCGCAGTGCATGTATGTCCAGAGGTCCAAGGTTTTCTAATACATCTCAACTATGATCAGGGCAAATACCACAAAGAGGTTTTGGTGACTGCAGAAGCCTTAAGGCAGATTAATCATACAAGCAAAGATGATTTTATTGGTATTATCTACAGTAACAAAACCTGAGGGAAGAAAAAATGGAACACAAACACAATTATATTTAACAAGGTCTTTCAGAGATGTCTACGGGGATTCAATTCATATTTACCTCTGGTTGCATAATTTGTTTATTGCTGTTTTTGACAAGTATTTTTATTTATCAAAAATCTACTTAAAAGCTGTTGGGGGTGATCTACTACTACTATTAAAGCCATTAAATTTATTATCTGTCTTTATGAATAAAAATAAGAACACAAAGCTAAAATGATAAAGGGTTAAAACAGTGTACTAGAAACCTGGCATTTTCCATTCCTTCAGAAAACAGCCAACAATGCATTTCAGTCAAGATCTGTGCACCACCACACACTCATCCATATAAACAACCTTAAACCACAAATTTCCCTAATGCATCTGACAGTCTTCTGCAACACCCATGAATCATTGTCGCAGAGGTGTTACTCTGCTGCTATCTCCTCAGCAGCTTGCCATGGTTTTGTTTACACAGACTACTCTGATATTCCCCTCAATTCTTCCCGTCTTCCGATGCTTTTTGCTGAATGGCTTCATTCAGCAAACTCAACCCTACAGATTCCTAGCCTATCCCTATTAGAACCAACATGTGGTTTGGGCAGTCTACAGATATGAAGGGGTTTTGGCTTTTTCCTTTTATAGAGCAGTTCCAGTTATTCCACCCGTTTTTTTGCTCATGAGAACTAAATTTAATTCAAGGTACCAAAATATTCTGGATCTTTAGATGGCTGCAACAATCCTCCTGTTCCAAGTTGCCTGGAAAAGTATTGACAGAATAATTTCAAGAAACTATTAATCTTTTTAATAAGTCATTTTCATCCTGGAGCTTTGCCATTTTTTCAGCAGTTTCTTTCAGAAGGGAAAGACCAATACATTTACTTTGCTTTTATGACCTTTGTGCTTTACTTAATAAAACAACTGGGGTATTTCCATTCACTGTTTTGCCTTGGTAACACCCTGTTACATATCCCTAATGCTTTCAGAAATGGCATCTGTTTCCTTCTTTTCACGTACTCCTTCATCTCCTCCCTAAAAGTTCACAACAATCCCATATTGTTCCACAGTTCATCCAAAAAGTGATTCCCTAGCAATGCAGTTTCAAAACTGGCCTGTTGTACATCATAAAGAAAGGAGATAACGCCATAAATATCCTGTTGTAGTAATGTTAAATAAAGACACAGAACAGTTCCCAAAAGCAAAAGATCCCATTTATGACATTTCACAGACATTCTTACCCATTTTCATAAGGATCACTGGTTTTGAGGGAACACTTAAAAATAATAATCTTGATTTAACTATCTGATATGAATGAAGAGATGAGGATTAGCAGCTGATTAAATGCTTGCAGAAAATAGTTATGATTAAGTGAAGTAATCCTTCAAGAAACCTAAGGCTGCATCAGATAAATTTTGCTGTGGGGATCACACCCAAGCATTCAGCAAGGCCTCTCGTACCATTTTGTCAAGAGCCCAGATTTATTTAGGAACCCAACGGGATCTGACCTGCACTCACACAAAATGATAGTCTAGAGGACAAAAGAAGATCTATTCCCCAGTTCTCTTCTCCAATATTTAATAACAGAGTGTAGACATCTAAGAGCTTTTGCAGCTTCAATTGCAAGGCAGAATTTTCCATAAGATATTTTATTAATTAATCTTATTTACTGACTCACTGACAACTGCCCTCTAGCTTGCCCTATTCCAGCTTTAAGAGCAGTTTCACAAAGTTATTAGAAATGATACATTTTCTATTGCCCTTTCCCTGTGTTTTCTTCATTACTCTGAGCAGGCAGAGAGATGCTCTGTAGGGTGCTCCATGATGGGAATATTTCCCTGCAGCAGACAGTTTCCTAATTGGGATATTATTTCAGGAAAGTAAGCTATATACTGAATGCAAGAAGGGCAGCCCCCTTCCTGTTTGAACCTTGGTTACAAACTGACCAGCAGATTTTACTGCCTGGCACCTCTTAAGAATTCTGTGGCATTTTTCTGGTTCCCAGGTCACAGAGATGTTTATTTTGTAAACACTTAGGATGGCCTAAGGCACTGCTTGTTCTTATCTTCATACCTGACCTGACAGAACAAAATGCATAAAAGCCTCTTCGCCCACTTCAGGGTCATACAAATTAACATCAAATGTTGATAAAATTGGTTTTATCTCCCTGGGATGATTTTGTGCACTAGCAGTTCAGTGGGCACTGTTCTGCTGGCTGTTCTACGGAAGGGAGTCAGAAACCCCCAGCTGACAGCCAGCAATAAGCCATTTGGCACCTTGATACCTCTGACTAGTCCAGGGAGCTCTGGAAAAGAACACATCCCCTCAACTCAGAAAACTGCTACAAAATCCCTCACTTGGATATAACAAAATCTATTTTGAAGCCCCAAATTGGACTGAGTACAATAAAATCACCTAGTATAGTACAGTATCTGGCTTCAAGGAGTTTCAATCTAAGCAGATGTGACAGACAACTGAGGAGAGAAAAAAATGATATGTTCATCTACATATAAGGAAGAAATCCTCAAAGAACATAACTGACATGCCTAGTGACAGTGGCCTAGGAAGCCAGGCTGGACATTTAGCTTGCATTTTCCAGTTGCCAACCTACTGCATAGAAAGTATGAACACCAGGTATAAAATATTGCCATTCTAACCTAGCAGAGAGTGATTTGAGGGCAAGGGGTATTTACTTCGCACTGGTGAAGACAAAACCAGAAGATACAAGGCAGTGAACAGGCAGATTCTTACTTTGAGTATCATGTTGCTGCTGTAACTTTCAGAGAGAGGCCAATGAGAAAAACAAACCAACTCTCACAGTAAAAGTCTTATATAATTTGGTAGGATTGAAGCTGATGTGACAATAGAAACTAGTCACAGAAAAAATTGCTTTCTTCTAACACTAAAGAAACTATATTATGGTAAGGCAAACAGTATTTCTCCATGAACTAACTCTTCTATTTCACTGCAGTATGATAGCCTTCAAATTTTCCCAGCCTGAATTAAGCAAATATTTTGTCTGAAACAAACTGATTTTCTTTAGAGAAAGGAGGAAATTCAATAGTACTTTCATCATCTTTTCATGCTTTTTCTAGTCATTACAGTTCTTCCCTCATCTCCTGTTACAATCATGTCTTCATAAAAGTTCATAATGAGGTTTTCAACTTGAAGGAACCTGGGACTTTTGTAGACTTCATCCTTTTATCTTGTAAAACATATTATAAATGCAGGTAGAAAATTTTATTCCTACTAAATAGCTCTCTAGCTCTTCCTATTTCCTTCTAGAATATTTGTTCTCAGTTAAGTTTTATGCGAGTCTTGCACAGGAGCAGTCTTTAGTTTTAATTTGGCATCTACACACCAGCCTCGCTGCATAAGATGCCAGTTCAAATCCATCGTCTTTTATTAAGCCCAGCCAAAGCCCTAAAGAGCTTGTAAGCGCACCAATGGGTCCCTGGAGAAATGGGACGATGTTATTTGAATATAATTCAGAGAGTCAGACAATCAGCCTCTCTGTCACTAGACAAACAGTTTAGCTGTGAGTGATGCTCATGAACAGCAATAATTTAATTGCATGCTGAAAGCCATGCTTTCAGTGTTCCAGTCCTCCTGATTTGAACTACAACGAAGCAGGGCTGCAGCCAACGTGAGAACCATGCTTGGCTCCTTTGTACGGTTGAATGTCAGAATAACTCAGAACAAAGAAGATGCTGCAGGCAGCGCTCAGGCCAGGAGGTTCAGTCAAACAGAGAGTTAGTGTCTATAGGAATGTCTCACTGCTCTGGCAGTAAGTGGTCAACCTAATGTAGGGTTCTCCTGGCAACATTCCCTTCACATTCAGCATCAGAACTGACCAAAGCAAACCCGGAAGATTCCCACAACAGTGGAATCCTAACTTTTGTTTTTAAACAAGGACCCTTCCCAGTCAAGGACAACTGGGAGTGTAGCAAGGCTTTCTGAACTACCTCACCTTCATGCCTGAAGCTTGAGTACTGCAAGAAGCTGTAAGAACACATAGGATGATTTTGTTTTCTTTTTAAAATAAAAAAGAACTTTCAAAGAAATTTCACAATGGGCTTATCAGTAAAAAAGAACATTTTGCCTCTATAGGGTATTTGGAAACTATTGCAATATCTAAAAAGTAGTATCTAAACTCCATTTAAAATTATTGTAGTTCTGGAAGACAATTTCTGAAGCAATGAGAATTACAATTTGGTACTGTGTTTCAGAGCTCTCCCAGTACTTCAGGAAAAAAAAGTGCTTCTCAACATGAATGTTCAGTGTTTCTAGCTAAAGTTATTTCTAATGGAGTCACAGAAGCTTTTGGGCAGGTTATTAAATCTCAACTAAAACAATGATATTGCCCTGATATGTGTACTTTTAACATTTGCAAAGTGAAAACCTCAAGGTTTTTCAGTGAAAAGTGTAAATGATAACCATTCTGTGGGAGTTCCCACCTCAGGAAGAAGTGTTCTGGAGAGGAATGCACAGCACCGTACAATTATTCAAATGCATTTTCAAAACATCTAATTGTCTGCTGTCCACAGACAGGAACACAGATACCTACTGTACAGACACTTACCTAATCATCAAATTACTTGATGCACTGTGTGAAATTTTCTTGCACCTTGAAAACCTCATCTAATTTCCAGGCTTTTACAAGACTTCCACTCTACCGCAAACTGCGTGTGGAATTGAGAATTTTCAAACTAAGCAGTTACTTCTGCCATTTTATTTGTAGAGAAATCAGAAATCAAATGTATTGATCGGAGAGATGAGTTGTGCTAAATATTTCATGGCAAAACACATTATGTGGCTTTTTTTTTTTAGATTCTTCAGGTTATTCTGAGTTACATTCTTTATTTTTTTTCTTAGTTTGGTTACAAAGTCCAATCACAGAACATCTTGAGCCCCAAACTAAAAGGTGACAAGCAATTTAAAAAAATATTTGACCACCACCTCCTCTGTTTTTAAAAGCAGGAAATAAATTGTTTATCTTGTCAAAACCTGACAGGATAAAGAACAATGACATGAAGAAACATCACTAACTCAGGTACTACAAGGATGAATACTGCAAGCAAAACGCTGGGAAAGGATCTACATACTTATGACAGGAATGCAGTCACACAAAGAAATATCAAGTGTTTTAATAAACAGACTTAAGCTTCAGAAGAACGGTGGGAGTTGAGATTAGTTTGCACTGATGGTTACAGTCACAGTAACACAAAAGAGATTGACTAATCTGCATAAGTCGGATTTAATTCTGCTTGCCTGCTCCTTGTTTCAGAAAAGATCTACCAGACAGACAGCGATAGATCTTCTGTTTCAGCAAGTGTATTCTCCCCACCCTCAAAAAGAAATTCTGGTCACATGTACTGGATTCATTCTGCTTGGTACTGGACACAGAAGTGCCCAAGCTGACACCACGATGACCTGGATGATCTACACAGTCAATACAGAGTGATCAGAGTCCTCAGCGCTGAGCCAGCGGAGTAAACCAGGAACTTCTAGAGGACAACAGTCTGAGTTACTCCTTCCATTAAATACAGTTTTAAATTACACCCCTAACTGAAGCACTTCAGTAGTTGTCAGAAGAGGGACGAATCACAGGTAACTGTGGTTTTCATATTTTTCCCACTAGCAGCTTTCCTTGCTGTGGGAAGGCACTACGTTGATTATATGGGTCCTGCAGGCAGGAGTTTGGTAGGGCAGCCCAGGCGAAGTGAAACAAAGAATAGGAACCAGGGGAAAAGCAGCTCCGGAGTTCTGCAGGTTAGGGGCTGACAGGAGAATAATCTACCTCAAGAGTCCTTCAAGTTTTAGGGACACAGTGAGGTGCGTTGCTATTCTGACAGACATTGTGCCAAAGTAATTGTATCTGTCTAGGTAAATGCAGCATGTCTTGATAAAAGTAATCAGAAAGCAAAGACTGAGGTTTCTGATTAAATGTGAAGAAATTATGAAAGTTTGTTGTTGAACTGTCAGAGCAACAGCTGCAACTACGCAAGCTGCAGAAATGCTGAAAAGCTTTGGGTACACATTACCATGAAATACTCTGAATGTGCACTTGTAGTTAGCCGCCAGAATGGATGAAACACCATTGGGAGGGGAGCAGTAATATTTTCAGAATGCAAGATCCTTACCACTGGAAGGGAAGAGTATTAATTAAGGAGTTCAAAACAGGAAAAAAATATCACTCATAGCCTAGAAGTCTATTCACAGCCAATTTCTCCAAGCAAGGTTTTGAACGTGGTATGATTATGCTTTTCACTACCAGACAACTACATTGATGAGATCAAAGATCAGTTCTATAAAAGCCTACAAAGTGATTGATAGCGTGCTCGAACACGCCATATGTTATACAATGGTGGCTGCTGTTTCCAATATTAGTGCTTATAACACTCAGAAGAGAAAGGGATGCATATCAAAGTCCAAACGAGGAAAATAATATTAGAACTGCTTCTAGGATCACAGCTTGTAAATGCGGGTACAGCATTCCAGGAGAAGCCACACATAAACCAGTCTGGAATTCCCCAGATGGAGTCACCAGAAGCCAGAGTGACCATACTAATTTCAGAAGAATGTTCAGACCAACCCTTTCAAATGTCAGAACACAGAAAATAACTTATACTGGAAGCGATCGTCTGTGCGGTGACACTAAGCGTGAAACTCCAGGAACACAAAACTGCGGAGAGCATTGCAAAAAGTGACACGGAGACCTACAGTCACCATTTCAAACTGAATTTGAAGAACAGATATCAGGCACTTTAAGACTTCCAACTATAAGTCACACCACAGTAGTCAACATTAATATGACATGGTCTTTCATGTTTGACACTATAATAGATGTCACAGTAACAGGTGTACAAGGGAAGGAAATCAAAGTTCAGGATAACTGAGAATATGTGGAATCATATGAAGGAACCAAAATAGGTCAAAACAAGGAACTGCTCAAAACAGGGAAAGTAGCAAGAGAAAATGGAAGAGGAAGCAGCAACAGATAAGAATAAAAACTCTGAACGCAATGCCACTAACTGGTAAGCTGAAATGGGCAAAAGGTGCTGGAAAATATAAGCAAGGAAAGACTTCAACAGAAAGAGCACCTAAATGGGCAGAAAAACTTCCAGACTTGTTAAACAGGCTCCATTTGGTTGCCTGTGTTATAACACCTTTAGTTAGGCATCTCATGTTGCAAACAAAGAAAGAGACGGTGTAATTAGAGGGTTGAAAGGTGAGAAAGCTACCTACCAGCAAAGAAAGTTGTGAAACGCTGAACGGTGCAATAAAAGGACTGTTGATATTTTGGGTTTTTTCAAGGTGCAAGAGCAGAAAAAGGCTACAGAAAAGTGGGAAAGTGAAATCACCACTACAGCACCGAATATATACTTAGTTCAGTAAATTCAGATCTTAGCATAAGCATTGGTGTCAAAAATGTAGGGAAAAAAAGCAAAAAACCTCACTGGGAAAGTCTGAGTTGCAGAGCTATGCCAGTAAAGCCAGTTTACTTCAACTCAAGCACAGTTTTAGGAGACAAGAAGCAGAAATACGCATACTTAGTTCTATCTAGTTTTAAGAATGCACAAGAAATAAATAACATTACAAGACTTAGCCATCAAAAATCTACAGATTATAGTATCACTTCAAATACTGCTTACAGCTTAGCACCGGGATATGGAGAAACTGGAAGCCAAAAAATTATGAGCAGATGACTGTTTCTGAAAAACAAGTCAAATGAATACTATGTAATAAATGGAATGCATTTATCATAAGTAAAAAGTTTGAGAAAGAAAATCTTTATCGCATTATCTGAAAAAGCCGTAAACAGTCTCAAAAACATAACTAGCACCTCAGCCTTGGAAGGAACATCATCACGGAAAGACAGATTGCTCAGATAATCCTTTCACTGAACACTCTATCTTCTGACAGGCATTTTGAAATCCACCTGTTTTCTGCTGCCTTTTCTCATACCTGCATGTCCATGTGCAGGGGCCGCAGAGTTGGGATTACTGGAGACTGCAAGTGCCCTTATCTGAAGTCCACTGATACCAACTGAACCGTTTTCCAGCCTGCATATCCCCAGCCTTAATTTATTTTAATGCCATTTGGAAGATGCTTTTAACATTAAACTTATTGAACTTGTGCTTAATATCTTTACTCAATTGCATTACAAGGTAGCAGTGTACTCATCTGTGCAGAATCCCAGGATCAAGGCTCCAGTTTATACGTTACCTCTAGCCCTTGTTACCCATGTAGAACCAACAGCGTTCACAAAGCTGGCGTGGCACTTATCCTTTTTTATGTTGCAAATTAAATAGACATGCTTCACTGCTGTAGCTCAGCAAACTGGAGTGAAAATTCACCCTTGAACGTACAAATCAATTTTGGTTTATATTTTGCTCCTGGATGCTGGGCTATGACACTGACAAACACAGTGTTGCCTGACAAGTATCTTTTAGAAAAGGGGAAGGATAAAATACAGTGGAGGGGGGAGAGGCAATTCCTCTGTGTTTTCATTTACAAGCTGTTTACTAAAACATCGAGCATCTCCAGCATGCTCTGGTGATTGGCGTTATCTGCAATATGTGCCCAGCAGCTGGGCAGAGATGGTGCCTTCCCTTTACCCCCTTCCTCACTTCTATTTTCTTATAGATGGCAAGCAAATGTCTTTCCTTTCAAAGAGTATTAAAAATCACTGATGTAAGGGAGCAGAAAGACTAGCAGGCTGCCCATTCATTCCCTATGAATCATCCTGCAATTTCTTCGTTTGACAATTGCGCCTCATATATTTTAATATCGGTTTTGAAAGAAGAAAGCAAGTCAATTCATTCCTTAACAGCTCCCTGTAATTTCAGCTTGCTCTTTACTTATGTATGAAACTGAGTTAGGTGAAAAAGGTTACAGGCAGATGAATTTCAAGTTCTAGAGCTCAGGAAAGGCCAATAAAATGCGCAATAATCTTAATGTTTGGGTTTCACTGAGCTGCAAACACCTTTTATATTAACTGATAAAACACCACTAATGTTGCAACAGATGCTTTGAGTTTTAAGGAGATTTCCTGAACGCCTTTGCAAACTTTGAATTACCCAGCGTTCTTTTCTTCCGGCACGTGGACCGGCAATCTGTTATTACAGATTTATATTCAACATTATTTTTCTACTTGTATAACAACATAGTACGTCCTGTATGCTGAAAGACATATTTTGAGTCACAAAGAAAGAATAAGAGGTGGGAATAAGCTGGAAGTTCTTTGGGCTACATCCCTCTATTTTACATTTCTTTTATGCTTGCAAACACAGGGATTTTAATTTTTAAAGTTACACCTGATTCTTTAAAACAAACACTATTAAAGAAATAAAATCTTCTTTATAAGGTCAAAACCGAACAGGTCAGCCACCTAAGCAATCTCTTCTCCCCAGTCTAAGCTACAAAACCTTCAATAAGCTCTTGGAAAGTACCATGCTGGAAGGCGTAGCTGCAGAGGCTGTATCTGTCAAGCACAGGACGCCTCTTGGTCCTCCAGCCATAAGAGAATAAACGAATTATAAGAAATGACAAGAAGAAATTACTTGAAAATGTTTCTGCAGGTTGTCTTGTTTCAGACCAGTTCCTGACCCTGACAGGTTCTGTTTCTTATGAATTGGCTTTTGCTCTTTCAGAAAAAAAATTATTTGATTACGCCGAAGAATGAAAGAGTGGCTTGGCTGGACTGAGCATGCTAGCATTTCTGTAATGTCTAGGATTATTGAATATTCTTACACTAAGCACTCAAACATGTAACTCCCCTGAAAGGCCCAGTGTGAAAAGCCTGCTCCAAAGAAGTCTAATGCCCCGTCCTAACACTGAGTTCAGTAAAATTTGGTATTAAAGATTGAGGACGAATTACTTTGAGATTTTTTCCATGAGATAGTTGCACATGTATTTTGGATCAGATCTCCTGCTGATAAAAGTCAGCATAACTCAGCTAAACTCAATACAATTACATCTGTTTACTCTTGGAGAATACCTGAGGCTATCTCTCACAGGCAGTGAGTTAGCAATATTTGCATTTGCCCAGTTAATGGTGTAGTTTCTCCTGACTATCATTTGTGAAATTTATTTAAGTCATAATGAACTTGGCACAATATTTTGTTATTTTTCTCTCCTAAAGTTCAAACAAAAGCTCTCAGCCACTGTGTGGCCAAGCACAAAATTGTTGAGGAATAAAGGAAGGGGCTTTGCTGATTTCACTGCTCTCCAAAGCAGACTAATGTCATTTGGATTAAATGATCCAGAGGCTTTGTTTCTCCTACTTGCCTGCACTTATGCCATCATTCTGTTTTCCATGTTCCCACACCATTCTGAGTACCACAACCTCAATGTACCAGCATAAGTAATATTTATCATCTGCAAGGACATTACTTGATTTGATTTTTTTATGCAAATGTACAGATAAAAGTATCTAATACAGGTTTAAGATGTACCCCTCCCTTCCTCTCCTTCCCACCCATCACCTCCCACAGTTACTTTACAAGCTACATTCAGCTGCAGTGGGTCTGAAGAACAGCAGTGCCAATCCTAGCACCATGAGGCTTTTCAATGGATCATAAAGAATGCTATAATAACAAGAAAAACAGCTTCCAGGAAGAGAGGGGGAGAGTTATGGAGGTGGTGGAGATACAGAGATCCTCTCTCCTGTAAGCGCCAGCCACACTGCCCTGCCCATAGAGCAGGACAGAACATCAAACATACCTCAAAGAACAGACAGTCTTTTTTGATTCCCTACTTATACAATCAATTCAGAGATTAGAAAACAGATATGAGTTGTTTTTCACACTGCAGGATTTCTGCAAACAGATCAGAAGAGGAAAATTAGCAATATTAAATGCTACCTCTTAAGTAGGCTGAGCTCATTCATTGCCAAGCTACTAGCAATTCAGTTCAATGCCTGCAAGAGAGCTATCAATCACAAAAACACTTGCTTTTGTATCTGTGCTAAAATCCATACACTTCCACTCTATTTTCTGTTTTATTATATTTGAAGCCATAGTCCCATAGATCATCTGGATGTCTTTAGTGCAGCCATCATCATTTCGTGAGATGAAATTACATATATAAAATCTCTACTCAGACTGCACGTCTACTATGGTTATCTTACACACAGATTTACCTGGTAGGACGAAACTGAGGAGCCCCACCAGGCTGAAACTCTCCCCCTTTCCCTCTCCCCTTTCTGGCCCCACCAGCACCAGCTGGCACTACGCGCTGGCCACCGCCGCGGGGGCTCTGAGGGTGGCAGGGCACATTGTCCCTTCCCCCTTTAAACCCGAGATCCAGCCGGTCACAACCAACTGCGCTTGTTTGCTCGTGTCTGGCAGTACCGGACGGAGGTACCTGAAGTCCTCAGCTCCCGGAGAGAACACGCATCCCAGGTTTTCTTCAAGGAGGAACGTATTTCTAATCCTTATGACTTCATGCAAGTATTTGAAAACACTGGCCAAGCACACCTAGACAGACTACCATCTAGAAAGCACGTAAGAACTTAGCTCTTGACACATGAAGTTTATAACCCATGACTTTAAAATATCAGAGCTTGGTTAATACTGCAGCTCTCATTAATTCAAATTTAGGGCTACTACTCAAATGCAATTTAGTGCAGATCAGCCAATTTAATAAATAACAACTGATAATTGTCACAATCACGTCCTCTCCTGTGTCTTTTAAGCTGAATTTGCATTGGAAAGTTCAATATCACAGGTTTTTTTCATTCTTCCTGGGGTGTACTCATGAGTGGGGAGGAGCTCAGAAGGACTATGTAGTGTCTGAAGAGATTGCCAATACCTGTGTTTTAGGAAAATGGAACCTTCAAACAATACATCAATTTGGAATCGTCCACAGACAGCCACAACTTCAATTCATCATTTACTTTCTCAGGAAGAAAGAGTTTTCAAGAAAGACAATTATGGATGAGCACAAGTAGTTGGTAATTGGGGTTAAAGATTGTGCAGGCAATTTGTTACCTACAAGTCTTTCTCTAGAGATGATTATAATTTGAGGTATGTGAAATATTTTCATCTCCTGAATTTATTGGATCTTTATTTTGGATTCAGAGGAGAAGGTTTAATCTAGGATGTACATACGGACATGAAAGTTTAGTTGGATTCCATCTAAAAACAACTCCACATTTTGAAAACTGTACCTTGTCAAACTAAGATTCACAACAAACCACAGAAAACAACTATTCTAAAAGAACCTCAGAATAAGGGCGCACCCCCTCTGACAGAAAAGTTTCAAAAAACAGCAGCATTTTTGTAACCCATATCTTCTTGATCACTGCACAGTGAAAGGTCACAGTAATTATTCCCATTTATGGGGCAAGCAGGCTGATATAGAGGTATTACCTGAGATGGTACATGACTGTGGGACAGAAACAGAACTTGTGACTCTCAGTATGGGAATGTCACCCACAAGGCACAGTGCCCCTCTTAAATGTGATCTATTGAGCAAGACTACACTGAGTTCTCCCTTTAATTTTATAATCCTTCTTGTGCTACATTTTGCACGGAAGTGCATTTTACGGATTTAATGCATTTTGGCAAACCTTATTTCTCGCAGTGATGACAACTCCGAGCATCAGGAATGAGCGCCACTGATAAAACCCTCTTTCTGCCCTAGCACATTGTTGGGATGCCGCATCTGGCCTGGGTGAATGGCATTCATTAGAGCTGGTACACCAAGATAATGATATGCTGCAGCCAATTATGTCATTCACTTGCTCTCTTGCCAATTAGCTCTGCCTGCCTGTCTAGCTGGTTCCAGTAAGGACTGTTGCCAAGACTGAGAAAAGAAAAATTCTTTAGCCTTTGAGAATATGCATAATGCAGTTTCAGTCAGTTTGCAGCCACCTTCAGGAATCTCAGGGCATAGACAGACAATCACAATCAACAAGACCAAACTTCTTTGGAAAGCACCAGCTGAAGTGCATTTTATTTAAAGTTGGTGCTTTTCAAAATAATATGGTGCTATACTGCAAAGTGACAAATTCTCCTTTACATAGAGGCTCCTTTATTTTCTCATGGCTATATTCTAACGTGGACATATATTTATTTTGCAGTCAACGCATGTTCTAGATACACTGTTAACAACAAACCCTTGGTACTACCAGCATTTGTATCTCCTATGAAGGCAGTTGCCAGCCAAGGCTCTGTCCCAGTGTTGCTTAAACCATCTGTAGTGTAAACAGAAATTCAGAAAATCTCATTTATATCTACAACTGTACCACCACAGGGACACACAATAAACATTTCTTCCATAACAAACTGACAGAATGAGTTCGGAGATACATAATTCAATCACTACACAGCAACAGGTATCTTATTACACAACTACACCATAATGTACTATTCAAAACCATATACACACGTGTACACACAGATACATATCTATGAAAGAAGAGCAACGGATATAATTAGTGTACTCCATAACTTAATGACTGTTAATCGTTTTTATGGTGCGTAAGATAAATTAACACTACGGGCATAATCAGACGTCAAGCTGCGCAAGTAAATGACCAACTGTGGGTGTTGAAATGGAACCTCTCTCGCTCCTCCCCAGTTATAGTAGTACACAACTTGGGGGGGGGGGGGGGGGGAACAGATTCTGTGGCTATAGCTTTACATGGAAGTTACATATATGTTCAAAATTAAGCAAGCGCTCATGGACTCAAGACAGATTACACCAACTCTGTAAATACATCCTCCTGATCTGAAAACTTTGCATCTCGGTTATGCCCATCTGGAAAATGGGAATTATAATGCATTTCTTCCTTCTACTCTTTCTTCTCTCCTCTCCCTCTAATTCCTTCTCTAACCTCCCACTAGAGAACTCATTGCTCTTGCAAACTCTTCAGCATGAGAACTTTTTCTGAATATATACTTGAATGTATTAAAAGAATGGAGCTGTAGGGCTCACAGGAATACAAATAATAGAATTATGGTGCAGAAAGGAGAGACTTCTTGGTTTGAATCATTTTTAGAGACTAAATAAGAAAGTGACACAACAATTCAGATATTCCTCTTATGACAGCACAAAACTGGTTATAGACATACTCTAAAGGCTTAGCTGTGGTCAAATAATAATTTCCAGATCAATAAGCCTAATACAATATTTATGTAGGCTCTATACTTTAATTATGCCAAGATTGTAAGTTTAATTTAATATTATTCCTGCTGCGGGTGTTCAGAGGTGGGCAGTTAAAAGAATGCATGTCCCTTTCAATCAGAGCTTGTAGATACAGGACTCAATTTACTGCTGCACAGCATAGTGACTGGGACATAAAAGGATTATGACTTAAGATTATTCTAAAGGCTCAGTAAAATTTCAGAAGAGTGGCTAGGAATATCTGTATTTCAGCAGCATTTTTCCAAATCTAACTTTGCTTCTAATGTACCTGCTTTTTTGCCTCTCATTTTCTTCCTGCAGAAAATATTATGGTTACATAAGCTTGTTTTTATTTTTCTCTACATGTCACGTATGTCTGTCACAGATGGACTGAAAACCTTTTACCAGATTTAACCTTAGTTTGATAGAGTGGGGAAGAGTATGAGGGACGGGTTATATGAAAGACCATGTTGTTTGTGATCATTTATGGGGGCGGGGTGGGGGAAGAGGGAGAGGGAAGTGCTGTCAACAGAGAAATGTGAACAAGCATCGTGGATAGAGAAAGAGACAACATGGACAGATAGAAAAATAAACCCAATACTTATGAGAACAGCGTGAAAATAGAAATTACAGTATGGAAAATTCCAAATCAGTCCTTCACAATGAAGTCCTCAGCACGTCTGTGCTCGTATTTACTAAACTCCCATTGACATCAAAAGCCTTACCCCCCAGAGCAAAGCCCGGTTAGGCGTCCCTTCACAGGACTGTCTCATCTGCTACAGTACAAAAGTAGTAATAACAATGCACGTACAGGGGGGGAAAAAAAAAAGAGATGAGTAATTGTGGTGGATGGAAAATTACAGACAGATTAGCAAGATCACAGCAAGAGCAATCATTTCTGTCACCAATAGAGAGAAGTTTTTCAGGCAAAAGGAGTTACTAGCTCTGCCACTGTTAGCTTCAGGAGGATACTGTCTTAAGGCACCAGAAGAGTCTACCAGCATTGAAAGTTACGTGCAATACATCTTTTTAAACTAATCAAAACTTCCCTGCTCCAGCGATACGTTAAAGCATTTAAAGTCTGCCCAGAGTCAATAGTAATTACAGAAATTTATCATGGTTGCCAATCATGCAGTTCCAACCCAGGGTGCTTGTTATTGCTAAACTACAGTTTGTCAGCCTTGATTTATTTCTATAAGACACCAGCCCCTTGACGGCTGCAAGTGGGACTGAGGACAAGGCTGGACAAGAGGCATTCCACGTGCTAGGAAACGTTTCAGTCAGGTGGCCTGGTTTGGCTTTCTAAACAGGTGCTGGGACCGTTTTCAGATTCTGATTTTCTGCTGCACAAGGGAGGATGCTAACAGGGCCTCTTAACCAAACACAGTGCACAGAATAACCTTCACTGCATCTTCGCTACCTAGCAGATGTTAAATGAATGCCTCAGGTTACAGGAATTTCATTAAACGTGAGAATCGCACCTCTCTCTTATCAATATGAGCTCTGCCAATAAAAAGACAAGACTTCCTAGGGGAAAATTCAGCCCCTGCTTGGCCAGGACTTTATTCTACTCTTGACTCTCCCCTCAAGCCTTCAGACCAAATGCAGCAAGAATGATACAAATAAAGCGATACAAATCTCTGAGCATCCATAAGGAAGGAAGGATGGCAATGAGGAATGAGGATGTGGGCAAAGGCACTTAAAATAAATTAGAGCACTTCCCTCAAATCTTTTCTTTCATATTTCATAAGGCAATGCCCTTGAGCTTAGGTTTCTGTAGCACCTTCATTTTCACACAGGGCTCAGTAACCTTAACTCTGTCTACCGATTTATAAACCACATGCCCGACTCTGACCCTGTGCCAGCTCTCCACTTGCGTGTGCTGACACGTGGTGTGATTGTCCCATGCTGAACGCCAACGGAGAAAACACAGGGGCGTGAGTACTTGAAAAGCCAGAACAAAGGGAGTTGAAGGGTACTGGACATTTTGAAACCCTGACTAATATTAAAGTGAAAACTAAGATGACCCAGTCAATTCAAAAGGAGCAACTGCCTCCTTCAACTTCTATGTCAATAGTTGGAAAGCGAGACAGATGTTTCAGAACTGATCTTCTGTACAAATATTTCCATTGAAATAGCATAAACATAAAAACATTTTTCAGCAGACAATCATTTAGCTGCTTAGCATATTGCACTGGGATATTTTTGATGTCAAGGCAGCTTTTTAACCAAGCAGCATTTTGGGAAAACTTTTTTTTTTTCAGAATTTTAAGTATTTAGGTGAAGAAGTGGAAAGAAAACTATGAAATTCTTCAGCCTTTGAACAAGTGGGAATGAAAGTTCCCTATATTGCTGAAAATACACTTTTATGACGTTAAGATTCATAGACTCAAACTCTAAAGTTGACAGGCAGCAGCATAATCATCAAGACAGATGTGTGGAATAACAAAGGTCATAAAAGCTTCATTAATTTTTGTTTCTAGCTCAAAACTGCAGTATGAGCTACACTGTTTCATAGAAAGATACAAAGTCTTAATTTAAAAACTAAAAATTATGGATAATTGACCTTGGCCCTATATAAAACTTTACCTCTGGTGACTGAACTTCCATTCATATTTCTTTTTCCTTTATCTTAATAAATTTAAGGCACATTTTAAGCAGTTGCTGATCACTGACCCTCTTTTGTACTTAGATGCAATTAGGAATTACCCTCCTTTGTAATGAGATGTAAATATGATTTCTGTGACAGTCTAACACCCAAGGCAATCTTCCTCTCACCCCTCTGTGTTTACATGGGAATTTTTTCTGACTATTCCAGCTAAGGGCTGTGGATCTCCTAGAGTCCTGCTGCAGTGAGCTGTGAGCGGTTGTGAATGAGACACACTGAGTGCAGAAGGACTGACCTTCCGAAGGCTCATCAAATATTCAGCAACTCGGTATTGCTTCAGGTAGTTATATTAAACTAAGTGTTCATCTGTTTGCGTGTGTGTGAGCACGCATACAAGTAGGAATGATGTGGAAAAGAAATAAGCTAAAAGCATATTTTTAACAATTTATGCAACGACTTCTTTCCAAATTTCAAAATGTGTTTGAGGAGAGTGTGATGCAGGGTGCAGATTTCCACGGACATTTTCAATCTCGCAATTTGCTGCTGCCTACATGTGTTTCACCATTAATACAGGTAAAGCAAGATTGGGTCCGAGACAGCCTTTAAAGAACAGAGTCATTTCCATGTGGCATTTCCGTGCTCTAGGATACCCTCTACCAGAATGCACTAGCAATTTTACACCAGAGCAGTCGACTCGTACAAAATGTGTACAGAATGACACAAATGGCAGTAATCACACCTTTTTATACAAGAACCAGAAGACAGAAAAAAAATACTCATCTAGTCCTATCTTGTGCTGTCTTATTCTGTCCTTATTTTTGTGGTATCTGAATACTTTTCACGTATTCAGAAGGTGCATTACCAAATGAGGTAACACAGCTATTAGGATCTATCGCGGCAGGGTCATCCTTTGTTATGTCTTAGGAAAAGAGACTAGCACGAAAGAAGTTAAAAAAACAGTGATGGGAAAGGTACAAAGGTATAGTAAACATGGAAGGTCTGCAGGACTCAAGCTGTAAACTGGGGTGCTGCACAAAGCCTTGCTGAAATAGAGGTGATCATCTGAGAGCATGATACCTAGTACATCAGAGTTTACAAGCTTATTAAAAGTAACTTATTTTAATCAATACATGATAGAGATTGAACATGAACAGGAGAGTGATTTTTATTCAATTGTGAATATTATTGCATAAATTCAGGATACTGATTTAGTCCAAAGTTCTTTTCTGAGTAAAATCTCTCCTAAGGGGCATTTCTTCTGTTCTTGTTTAGTTGCTGCTGCTTCTGCAGAACAGACTGGCGTGATTAATCCAAACAAGAGGGATTAATTGGACAACCTTCTGTGTCCTGCAAGCAGCTCAGGGAATTGGCAAACTATTATCTGCTCAGATCCTCTATTTCATCACATGAATCACCCTGCCTTGAGCATCACTCTATATAAAGCAAAAATGGAGAGGCTGCAAAGTGTCTCTCCTTTTTATTTATTGTGAGTGCTTCTCAAAATATGTATCCACTTTATTATTTTTCCCCTTCCAGTCCAATTAGTCCATGTTCTCACAGCTGATTTTTCTTTGTAATTCACTTATTTTTAATTGGTGTGGAGTTCTGAGCTGCACCAGTTTTGCAGAAATGAAATATGTGAAGAGCAGTTGAACTGTGTCTCTTTACGCCTCTGTAATTTCTCTCACTTCAGAAAAAAAATAGTGCTTACTGCCACAGATCCGTGAATGCAGAATGCCTTGAAATTGCTGGGACAAAAACAAATGCCGTTTCTTATTGATGCAGTTAAGCCAAGGGGTTAAATTCTGATTTACGTTATCTAAATTCAGAAAAATGCCAGTGCCAACATTCTGACTATAAAGTTACCAAATTGTGCGTGTGTGGGCACATGTTTCTGTACAGTCACAGAAGGACAACAGCTTTCTAATATTAAAACTGTTTTTTTGTTTGTTGTTGATGAGGCCTTGGTATGATTCAGTGGTCAAACTCTATTAATGACTGCTGCTAGAAAGACCTCCTATAGAATTTTTTCTCTGATATAACCAATATGTGAAGTTTACCCCTTTCATCCCTTCAGTTCTGCTGTTACTAAAATTTACTGTCCGAGTTTTTGGGGTCTAGTCAAAAAAGTCTTGCTCTAAAGTCCAATGGAATTAGCTGGAACCATTTTGCTTACTTTAGCGGGCATGAGATCAGGCAGTTAAACACATTCCTCCCAGTCACCAGAAATCCTGTTTACCCTTCTGGATTCCTTTTCCTCAGTGGGTGAAGATACAGTCAATAGCATTATCTGCAAAGTGCATATTGTGTACATTAATCCAACTGCCAATGCTGCAAAAGGGTCAACTCCTTTGGAGAGAGCAAAGAATAAAGTAGTACACCATGGGCACAATTCTTTGGATTGCCAGCTCTATGCGATAGATCACAGGGGATTTTCTGTAACTAGCTTGAAAAAGATACTGAACAGGAGGCAGAGTCCATTACTGACAGAAGAAAAGGCCTGTCAGAAAACCCCAGGCAGCGAGGATGTAGCTAAGATCAGTACAAGAGAAAGTTTCTGCAATCCATCAAGAGAACTGTGTGCAGGTGACCCACGAATCACCTCACACCATTGTACTTTGCAGCAGGCAGTCCTTGTTGGAATTGCCCCTCTGGGCGATGAAAGCACTCTATGTGACACCTGCGAATTTGCCCTTTACTGCTGCAAACCCAAGCTGTTAAATATCACGCTCTTTTGGCTGTGATTTACTCTATTTATGGCCCTCCTTCCACCCAACCTTTCCTTATCACAAGGGATCAATTCTGGACATACAACAAAAGGCAACAATGGTTTTAATAAAAAACAGAAAGACAGGAAAGATTGATTTCGCCAATGAAGACAGGCTGTAGCAATGGAGAAAAAGAAAGCAGGCAAACAAGAAAGAATAATATCAATAAAAAGCACATTGGTGGCTATACCAACCCATAGGCACATTTATAGTAGATGAAACCAACTGTGTTTTCTTAATATCCCTTGTTTCTCTGTAATTCAACAACTCTTCTAATTTAAAGGTGGGTACCTAAAAATGTTCCTGAGGTTCTTCCACTTGACAAGAAATGACTTCAACGGAGAAGTATGGTCCTGTAAGACCTATAAGTCTTGATGCAGAAAAGCCAATTTCTCTCGTGACCTTGTGAAAGTCTTATTAAACTTCTGTGTTTTTCTGCTATAGATAAAAACCCAGACTTGGCAAAGTGCTATCAAAATAAGGTCCACTCAAAACTCAGATCTTTTTTTTTTTTTTTGAGACCGCACACTAACAAAAACCATTCAAGTACAGTATATAAGTAGTCCAGAAAAAAAGAGTACTTAGCATTAGAAATCTTAAGGTATCCAATACTTTTCTTTGGCTTTTCATACACAATGTCATTTTCTTGTAAACAGAAATATATTTAATAGTTTCAGGTACTTAATGTCTTCTCTGGACAATAGGTAAGCAGAAAAGGAATTTTGTTCTGATGAAAATACTCTCCATGAAGTACTTTGCAACACTGGTGAAAGAGATGTATTATGTGTAATGAGAAGTGCTAAATATGGAAGAGAGCTGTTTGTAACACGGCTTTAAGGTGATCAGACAAACTTCACGTTGACTTTCATTTCAAAAAGTGGGAACATCACAAGCCTTGTCACCATAAATAAACTAATAAGAATTACCTGTGAAATGCAGTTTATTTCAGTTGCTAGGTGCTCAGAAGGCCTGCAGTAGCATGCAGGTGGAAATCAAGGTGGGTTTTGTCCCGTCTATCAGGTAGCTCATCAGGATCACACCGTACCATCTCCGGTGCCGGTATTCAGCCTCCTTGGCATTTGTAATCATCTGCAAAACCAAAACATGTTCTCAAGCCAAATAAATCTTTAATATCTGGAGTCAAAGATGTCGTCTCAATGTGCACATAACTGTGTCTGGCTCTCAGAAACCAGTGCTAGAAAACTGCAGAGAAGGGTGTAAGTCAGTCTTGGAATTTGCCACCATTCATGTGAAACGAATGTGTTGCTCTGCAACTTCAACAGCAACACGCTTTTCAAAATAGCCCGTGGCAAAATTTTCAAGAAAAATTAAACCAACTACCATACAAAGCTGCCTTTGGCAGGAGGCTTTTGATTTTGTGTGTTTGAAAGAGCATTATACTCCACGGAAGAGAAAGATGTAATACCTGCCAAAAGAAAGTATCCTTGTTGCTTCCTCACAAATTCCATACATATGCACAAATTCATCAAAGGATGCATCTTAATAAAATGATTTCATCAGCTCTAAAGGGGTTGTGTTTGAATAAATAAAAATAGATTTATTTGAATTTTATTTGCATGGAAGCAGAAGAGTCTAAGGGTTTCAGCAAGAAAATCTTAAATGTTTTTTATGCTGCATATATTCTTGCAGACTTGAATTTCTTCTAAAAAAAAGGTAGAGTACTGATTTGTCAGACGGTATAGATGACAGTCATTTTTGTTGCAGAGAGGAAGTAAAGCTATGACCCTTAAAATGGTACATAAAAACGGTGTTTGCTCTCTTTAATGAAGATAGATTTCATCCAATTGGAGTGCAGGTTCTTAAGAGCAAAGACACAGGATGTATATTTGTGCATAAAACACCAATATTACCAGTTTCAAGGTTCAGTAAAAATATTAATTAGCATCATCTAAAGGGCAAAACTAACCCTAGCATGATTTGAAAAGGAAAAATTTTAAAAAAGCTACACTGACTTACACCAAGATTTGGCTCATATTTTTCTATACAAAGCCAATAGTTTATCCTGAATAAAATGTCAACTGGGAAATAATTTATCTTTTTTCAGTTTCATGACAAAATTACAACCTTTCTCTCAGTTACTGACTGACAACTTTTATACAAAAATAAACCTAATGTAAGGCACAATAGTTTATTAGAGTGGTGTCTAGTACTGCAAATAGCAACACAATATTTTTCCTGCCCATCTTTACAGTGAGGGTCCAGTCCTCCTTTTACTTGTACCACTAAAATCTACATTAGTTCCAGTGGTTTTCAAAAGAATATTCCAGATTCATACCAGAGTTTAAAAGGGAGCGTGGCCGCTTCTTACCTGGGTATATATCAGTTTGATTTAGAAATTAATTTTCTATGAAATGCAATACATTGTAACGTCACAATATAGAACACCAGGATGGGAAAGCAGTGAAATTTAGAATTAATGTGGGGAATATAAATGAAGTGTGATTCAGTCAGTAAGGAATCATTATTTTGGTAGATACTGTATAACTATCTACACCTCTCTATTACCCAGATACAAAGTACAAACTCTGAAGGACTCAAAGCCTTTTTAGAAAACCAATTTGTGTAAAGCAAGGTAGAAAAGCTTAAAACCCCCCTTGTTATTCAAAGCATGAATGCCCCCTCAACCTAGCATTTCTATTGAATTTATAGACTGTTCTTATGAATACATGTCGGTCACTCTGCCACGCTGCTAGGTTAAGGGTTCTCCCATCTATTGATCTCAGCACAATAAGGAGTAATCAGAGTCACTGAAATTTGATTTTTCTGTGATGGAAATGTGCTGAATCATAGCTTATTGTTACACCCATGTGTTTCAGAAACATTTCTAAAACAGAAGTGGGGGGAGGGCTAAATCAAATCACATTCAATGCATGTAGGATAAATGTCTTTAGAAGACATTGAAGGGTCATCAAAAAAAGCTTCTATGGAGAAAGGAGCCCTAAAATAAAAATCAAAACCAGTGGGAGTAGCAGAAAGAGAAGACAAAATCATGGAAATGAAAGCCTAATTTTTAATTAAAGTTTCTAAGAACACTCACAGAGTTATAAATGTATATGCGAATGATATTATCTCAAGTAGACATAATTACCTGTTTTAGAGTTGCAGTTGTTTACACTGATGAATTTGGTTTATTTTAAGTCCCATTCTAGAAAGGGGTTGTGAGTTCAGCTCTCACTGCTGCAGAAAAGAGCTGAAGGCGTTTTACAAATTTACAAATTCAGGCCAGAGAGAGAATAATTGATGGTAATGCTTGATACAAAGAATTTACTAGTGTAAGACTGGGAGAGCAACTTATGGAGTGAATGCCACTGCAGAACGAGGAAGACAAATTTCAACCCAAATGAGCATAATGAAGTTATTAAAACGTTTCGTATCTGTTCTTACTGTGATAAATGCTACGTGTATGCCAGTAAATCATGCACATTAGGTTAGATACAATTCAAACGAGAGAATTTTCACCGATATTGGGACTACATAAAATCTATCCAAAGGCATCAGCACAAAGGTTTCAGCAGAGGACAGGTGACATCACCAGAGAGGAGGGGATGACTTTCTAAGGAACACTACTTCATGACACAGCAGAAGCAGCAAGTGGCTAACCTGCTACACATACGGGTGCGTGTTTATGAATACACAGACAGTCGTGTATGCATATAGGAGAGAGGTCTGTGATGGTTTGTCTGTGTATACAGAGCTAGTTACAGCTATAAATCAAATACAGCTCACTCCAACAAAACCAGATCACCATGGAAAGAAGAGTTAACAAATGCAGAATCTCACCAACACTGACTGAGTCTTGGCTTTATGTGGCAACTAAGTTTTTCTTTTCCTTTAAGAATTTAAAAATTCATAGTTTGTAAAACAAGTTCTCAGCTTTTAAAATGTAAAAGCACAAATAATATCCAATTCTTCATTACTTACTCATTGCTTTTGTTTCTTTCCCTGAGCTGGGTGAGGGTGTATAAATACTTCATGAGAACCTTATTTATATAGTCTCAAAGTGAAGCTTCGAAACCAAAAAGATTAACTTTGGGATCCTCTGGTATAATAATTGGTTGCCTGTAAGTACAGAAGTTAGTTGAAAAGTATATAAAGTACA
The DNA here is from genome assembly GCF_047716275.1 of Strix uralensis. Classification (NCBI taxonomy): domain Eukaryota; kingdom Metazoa; phylum Chordata; class Aves; order Strigiformes; family Strigidae; genus Strix; species Strix uralensis. Next base: position 1,946,362 of record NC_133999.1, read on the forward strand.
TAAATATATCATAAAATACAATTTAAGTTAAAGTGAAAAATTTAGATTTTAAGTTGAAGGCAAGCATACTAGAAAAGAGCAATAAGCTCAGTCACATCTAAGAATGACAAAAATAATGTTGGCTTTCCTCTGTGCAGAAAGACTGACAAATGTGATCAGCTATAGCAGGATTTGAAAAACATTCTGGGTGACAGAATATTATTATTATTGTTAATATTGTTGTTGTTGTGATTATGTATTAGTGGAGGTATCACAATGACACTGTGTAAATTAAGTTCTATTAATTAGCTGCTATATTTCACCCCTGAGATGGCATCAATTCAGAAATTGCTAACAAGAAAACTAATTAATGTCAACTTAGCTTAGATGATAGCTTCTGTAGTCTGAATAACTCCCCAGCAAGGGCTAGATATGGATCCTCCAAGTCATTTCACAAAGGTCACATATTCATTTAGATCTTAATATTCAGGGGGGAAAGGAAAACGCATCAAGGTCAAGCTGTCATACAGATCTCCACCACTGTTCCTTACCTCGGACCAAAAACCAGCCTTCAGCCTCCAGCACAATTACAAGCACCACACATTCTGCACTCCGAAGAGCGCTGCTCTTTGTCAGGCTGCTCCCTGGGCCAGGCAAGGTGTGAAAGTCAACCAGGGAAGCCACCAAAGCGAGCGGCTGGGCTGGATGGCTGGCAAGAAAGGGGAAGGCAATTCAGAGGACTGCCATGTGGCCAGGGACACAGAAGCCCCGTCTTCCAACAGCAACCCCTTTTAATTTTGATGCCCAGTGTAATAACTCATTTCTCCAAGTCCATTATTAGCTCTGAGGAAGACAAATAAAGCACGCTATCAGCACACCGCCTTGGCTTTGGCTGCGTTTCTAGCGAGGAATAAACCAGCAGAGCGGGTGAGATAAACATGACAGACACCCCGAGCTCACCAGCAGGAATTCAGACCTGCAGCTCGGCCTGGCGGCAGCCCCAGACGCTCTCGTGTATCCCTGATCCGAACCACGCTCCGGGCGGGTCAGCTGCGCTGGCTCCTAGTGACCGGGGTAGCCAAAGGCTGCAAGCCCGCTGGAGCATGGCCTTTAATTAACTCTGTGTACCTTTTCCAGAGAAAAGTACTCCTTACTATTTCTTGAGAGTATTTACTACACATTTTGTGAGATTACAACTCCAATACAAAAACATCAGTCTGTTTCATTTCTTGGAATGGAATATTGTACACAGCTCTATTTAGCTGTAAAAATATCTTAAAATTAGAAGAGGTGGGTGTTGATATTTCTGTCTCTTACAAAATTATTATGAAATTAAGTCTTTTATTTGATACCACAGAGACAATACCTCGGAAGGTGAATGTGAATTATGCCCCAGATTAAAAACCAGACTCTCTACAGATTTGACTTTGAAACTACTGAACTTAACATGGAGTAGACTGCTGTGGAGATCATCCCTCTCCTGTTCACTGAACGGAGGGAGCAGCCTGAGGGGAAATCCATGCATCAGCCCAAGGTATGAATGCAGCCTGGAGAACCACTTCTAAGCCGGCCTTAAACTACTACATTCTGTTAGCAAGACTGATGTAAACTCAGAATAAATCATCGCATTCCTCCCCCTTTTTTTCACCCAAACACAAACCAATTACCATATTGTGCTCCTGGGGCCTGGCTTGGAACCTCCCTTTGCTGAGGCCTATTCTTCCCAGTCAGCCGAGCCTGAGCAGCCTGAAAAGCGCTGAAGTCTGAAGCACCCAACTCTAGTCTGAGGGGGGGGGGGGGGAAATAAAAGAGAGATTTCTACCCTAGAGAGCTCCTCAGGGACTCCCCTTGCTTGGGGGAGGTGAACACCACTCAGGACAGGGACCCTGGGCTTGCCCGGGCAGCCAAAGGCCAGAGGTGGCCATGGCGGAAGCTTCTGGAACTGAGAGTGCAAGGCCAGTGCAGGGGAGGGCGGCCCCGCCCAGCCTGCGGCAGGAGGGGCTCTGTCACCATTGGCTGGGGCAAGGTGCGGCTCAGCCCCATTGGCTGGGGCGGGGCGGGGAGGCGGGCCCAAGCCACAGCTCACCTCAGGGGGCTGAGGGCTCCCGGCAGCCTCCGCCTTCCATTTCCCGCGCTCAGCTGCAGCACTCCCACAGCAATCCCTTCAGCCTAATGCGTATGACGGCCTGTTTAACCGTCCTCACCTTAAAGGTGCTGTTCCCTTTGAAAGCCCACCGTGAACTTTAAAAACAGGCTGACGTTTTTAGAATGTCTGCCACATTTTCCAGCTGTACTTTGTGCAAGACGTTAGTATGCGGCCCAGCACCAGAGAGCCCGCATAGAGCCCGCTCACTCCTCTACTTTGTTTTCATGAGATTAGATAATTGATTGTGCTCTTCCTGGGAGTGAGTCAGAGCCCATCAAGACAATTGCTGGAGCTTCAAAGGGCTTTGTAGAAAGAAATCCCATGTATTGATTTGTTCAGCAAAACAGGGCTTTCAGCATTGAGAGCTGCAGATTTCCTGAACAATTTTCAAAGGGACAAGAGAACAGACCAACTTTGAAGGCATTTGTAGAAAGGCTGCTGTTCCACTAGTCCAAGTTTTCAGTCAGTTTTGCAAAATTTCCTTTTTAGTTTATTCTTTTGAAGAAGGAAGAAACGCTCCTCTCCTCCTTTTGGAAATTGCAGTTTTCAAATAGTTTATAAATTTATTAACAAACCACTGATGAAAATAAAAACGGCAAATGTTTGTTATTTTGTTGCCTTCTAGAACACAAAAGGAGAAAAAAATTTTTTTAATTGATGGTTAATCTGGGGAATATGTAGGACTAAACTCTGATAAATATGTCAGCATTTTCTTAAGCCTTAATTTTGCCAGTATGTCTATTCGTGCAGCTGTACCAATGGGAAAGCAACAGAAGTTTCTCAAGCAGACATGAGTGCGAAAGACAGACATTGCCTTAGATACCTTCTCCTTTTTTAGGCATTAAGATTCATACCTATTCAGAGGCCAGAACACACCTGCTCTTGCACCTTTATTACTAAAATGATGTGATTTTCATTCTTTGGACCAATCCCTTTGCAAAGGGTTGAATTTCACTTCAGGTTGCTAGACAGGGTTAAAAACATTCTTATATTTTATTTTCAAACAGTCTTGTGCGAATTCTCTTTCTTGTGAGCATACAAACTGATCTCTAGCATGCTGTGTGCATCGGGAGAGAGCATAGCTCTTCTCATTGGAAATGACTGGAAACAATTCAATTGTCTCTAGTATAACTGTTTTCCTTGAAAAATTAAGTTGGCTGGAATAATGCAGTAAGTGGATGTAAATTATTTAATTCCTGTTTTAATCGCTGTTCTCTTAAATTCCTAGTGTTCTCTTCCCCCACCCAACACCTCCTTAAACAAGAAGCACACAGCGACAAAAACCAAGTAGGTATCAGAACCGTTAATAATTGATGAAGCATTTGTAAACCCTTAGCAAATGAACAGTCGAGTGACACATGAATAAAACATTGGAAAAAAGTCTCTGTCTGACAGCTAACAGCATTCTGAAGTGGAGCGTAAAATATACAGGTATTATTTTAAAGCAGCATGTGTGCAATGTGAAAAATAAGGTTGGGGAAGGCGCTGGACCTCTGCTTTGTTTGTCTGTGTTGCATAGGGAAGGTTGCGTGGAAGGGACTTGGCTGGTTCCTCAGGTGAACATCCTTTCCGCAGGCTTCAGCACAGTGGGTATCTCATCCCTTCAGTAACAGCCCCTGGTATGAAGTTTCTGTACTGCTCTGTTTCTTAATAGTTGCTGCAGAATTAATACATCCCCTAGCATTGAGGACATACCGATACAAAGGCTCTTTTATTGATATTATTCACTACTCACAATTTCCTGAAGTAATATTACGACACTAGTACTATTTCATTATTATTTCACCATACTTTTGCATTGCCATACACACACAAATCTCTACATCTGCTTCTGCCCACCACACCACACTAAGTGTAAAAGACACCATGAAAATAACACATGCATGAAATACCGAAAGCAGTGACTAATAAAATGATCTGGAATTGACATGAACCACATTTCACTTAAGTGTTACCCTACAAAATACTGACCTTGCTCCTGTGTAGAGAGAGGACCTTCCTTGTTCCTTCCATCAAAAAAATGGGACATTTCACTGCATCAGATTCTAAACAAAAAGATAAAGAGGATGCATCAGCTCTCAAACAATGGCATTAAGATTTCATCATACTGTCAATGAGAGAAGATTTAATTAATTTGTTTTACCTGTCTCAGCTCATACTAGACAAACGTAAGAGGGATTTTAGTGAAGAATATTAAATGTGGAGTTTTAAAAATAAATTACTGCATAATGTCAACCATGCTAGTTGCCACAGACAGGAATCAATCAAAAATCCAACTTCTAAACTCCTCCATTCCTGAGTTCAGAGATGTTGAAATGCCTGTTTACGGCAGAAAACCAGTGGCTTTTATAATGGGAAGATGCATTACACAAAAATTATGATGCTACATTATTAAATATAAAGGCATCTTTTGGTTGTCTTTTTTTAAATGGATAATAATGATATTTAGATGTAGCCCACACAGTATGAAAAAAAGTGTCCTGAGATCCACACACACATTTCTGTTGAGAATCTCTGTAGCCTTGCAGCACGTGATTATCACTGCTGTTTCCTCTAAAAGGTCATCAGAAGCTCACAAGGTGGTGCTTCCATTACACACCAGTTTTACTCCTTCCTTTTTGCATTTCCATTTGCAAGTTATAGATTTCCGATATATTTCAATTACAGTCCTCCCCCCACCTCAGTTAAATAGGTTGCTGGGGTAACAAAGGTTTAACAGAGCGACAACAGAAATAATTACTTATTTGGTAACCAGTGTGTTTCAGTGGGGGCATGAGATTTGATTTTTATAGGTCAGGCTTTGCGAAGGAGAGGGAGATGTGGGGAGGGAAAAGGGGAAGAACTGACTGAGCTCTCATGCAGTTTTGATCACAAGTCAGAAACCGTGTTCAGCTGTCAAAGGTGCTGTTAGGGAAAGTTACCACAAAGGAATAAAAGGATGGAAGAAGAAAAGAATCTCCCTTGCTCAGGAATGTTTGTACATTTTAAATGGCAGTTTGAAATGTGATGCAGAAAACGCTTGACTGAATCTTGCATTATTATTTTTTTACTTCAGTTGTAATGCAGAAAGGGTGGTGAGGAGAATGTCCTGATGATCCTGTCATTAGAGTCACTGGATCACAAACTTAAAGACTTGTCATTCTAATGAAGAACAGCTAGAGAGAGGATAATAAATATATAACACTCAGTTCTGCTTTTTAAAGCACTTAAATAAATTTTTCATGTAGATTTTATTGTTTAATACCAAGTTGGGGAAAGGGTTTACGCACCATTAAACAAGCAGATCCTGACAATTTTTTTAACTGGGTAGACTGAAGCCAGGTTTCCAGTTCTGATAAACAGATTTAGGTAGACAGTTAATAGCAGGTTCATGTTAATATGAAGTAATTGAAGTTCCACAAACTAATTGTAAGGAAACATTTTTCCCTGCTTTCTTTATTATAGTTAGAGGTCTTGCCAACCTCAGTTACGTTGCAGAGCATCTTGCAAAACATAAACATAATGAGAGGCAGCGTTAATATGTAGTATTATGATATTTTTCTCATTGTATGATGGCAGTACAAGGAGCTGATCTTCTATGATAAATCCTAGATGCTCTTGTAATACAAATGAATGCTATAATAATCCCAAGGAACTTCTTTACAAAAGTATTGTATTATGGATTAAATTAATCGTCATAGAATCATCACAGACTGGTTTGGGTTGGAAGGGACATTAAAGACCATCTGGTTCCAACCGCCCCACCACGGGCAGGGACACCTCCCACTAGTCCAGGTTGCCCAAAGCCCTGTCCAACCTGGCCTTGAACCCTTTCAGGGAGGGGAGATTAATACATTACAGTAGCATAATTTCCTAAAGAAACTTTTAAAAACTTCACGGTTAGTTTTTTTAACTGATTAGGAATGTCAGGATTTTAGCCAGCGTACGTAGCGCTGAGCCCTTCAACACACTGTTGATACGGGACTGCTTACAGGAAGGTGAATTTCCCCCGGTGTGTACTTGATCACCCAAAGCACACTGTATACTCTCTGCTCTTGCTTTCATTTTTTTTTCATTCCCCCTTCACAGGTCTGAATGCTACTGGTTTTTGGATTAGCATTTTAGTTCAGATAAGGGGGGTGCTTTTGAAGTAAATTGCCTGATCATCCCTATTTCCTATGCTTTGGTTGACATGTGAAGCAGTCTCAGAGTGTCTAAACTAGACTGGTTACAAAAGCCTTTCCTTGCATCTGGGAAGACTGGAGATAAGATGCAGTTCATAGATTTAGAAAGGCTAGAGTTGACCATTATGATCCAGACAGCCTGACTTCTATAATATGGGCCAGCAAATGTCATGACACAGTTTGCCTGTAAAGCAGATAACGTTTTGATGAACTGCCTCCAAGAGAGACATATCCTTTCTATTTAAAGAATGCAGGTACCAATTAACCACACCATCTCTACATAAATTATTCAAGGCACTCATTATCTTCACTGTTTAAAAAAAAAAAAAAAAAAAAAAAAGGACCATTGATCCCACAGATTATTTCTGCAGAACTGGAAGTAAGGGCAGTTCCACTGTCCCTGTACCTCGGCCCAGTACGTGAGGTTTGTTGCCATTTCCAGCTGGGAACATCCCGTGTGGTCTCACTGATATCCCTGAAGTTCCTTTGCATTTACCCTCCGTGTAACTGAGCAAACTACAGCCCCAAAGCTGATCTTGTCTCCAGCACCACTGAAAATGTGTTTCCCTCTCCAGGCAGATTCTCAATGAACACTTACTAATACAGTATTTTACAGTTAGCAGTTGTCCTGTTACATATTCAGAGAAGACAGTAAGCAGGTGTAAATCTCTGGTTTCATCTCCATCAATACTTCTGTCCCTGTCTGTCTCTTTAATGGCTATTGACTGCAGAAGGTGTTTTTTCATTGAGGCATGAGGTAAAGTGATATTGATTACAGTAAATGAACTTTTCTGTAGTCTGAGTCAATTGGGAAGGTGCAGAGAGGAAACTGCAAGAATGTTTACCTTGCAAATGAGTAAAATTCCTCTTTGGAAACTCTCTGCTTGACTACAGCACTGTGTGAAGTAAACCCACATTTCTACTATTTAATGCAAAAAAGTCAAGCTGCTGTGACTTTGGACAGGATGAAAATCAGCTTCATTTGCTCGATGTATTGAAATAGAAAAGAAGGAAATAGAACAAAAACAGATTTAACTTTTAATCCCTCACATAAGGAGCTTTTGCCATGTAATTTTTTATCACAACTGCATATTTCATTCTGGGGAAATAACAGTAAGAAAACAAAGAAACCCCTATCAGCAACATACTTGATTTTATACATCTGCTGGGACCTGGTGCCACATTCAACTTTGTGATTAAAGAAGTGCAAGGATGCAGGCACCTGCCACAATTCATCGGTGCGTTTGAAATATTCAGGATGCAGAGAATGTTGCTTCCCATTTCAATGCGCTTGATATATGACCACATCACTCCCCTCGCAGCTGCACATAAGCCTTATTAATTTAAGCTTTTTGTAAACTAAAAAACAGCATTCCTTGGATCAAAAGTAACATGAAATAGCAATTTATTTATTTAACAGCAGCATCTAAACATCCTAGGCGAGGGCTTTATTCTGCTGTGCGCTGTACAAAATCATAATAAAAGCTTACAGTCAAACAGACAGATAGCAGAAAGAAGAGCATCTTCTCCCTTTTTCATATTAACTGAAGTAAATAGGAAAAAAGACATAATTCAGCATGCATGAAATTATGCGTTTTGTCCTGATTGTGTGCCTAAATCTGTATGTGTAGCTGTCGATCCGTATCTAGAATCGGCCATGCCCTCAGAAGTTCTGTGGCTATGCCAGAGGTTTCTGGGGACACACGGTCCTTCTTACCCTCCACGGCTTAATTCAGGAAAGACATTGAAGTTCACTCTTTACGCATTTAATTAAGTCTCATCTTTCTAGAATTGCGCCAATACACTCGATAAACACTCCTCACAGTTTTACCTTAATCCCTATGAAGCTATTTGCTAAAATGGTGACTTAATTCATGGCTTTCAGTGCCCTCTCTTGTATTTTTCTCAGAGAAAATAATAGCACCTGTTTGCTTCCTGATTAATCATTGCATTTCATTGCAGAATCCATAGTATAGATGTAGGAGTGGGAAAAACAGCTTTATTACAGAACCTACTCGCTATACTAATTTACTGTAAAACAATCATTCAGGCAATGAGATTTCTCCATATAATTAATCAAATCCTTACATTCCTGTTCCATTGTTACACAGCATGTGCTGACATATGTCAAGACAGTAACAACTGATGGACTGTGTATTTCATTTATATTCCAAGTTCTGCAGTCCCAGCAGTATCTCCCACAGTGCCTTAACAGATAACACTAGAACAATAATCCACAGAAATAACTATCAGTCAAAACCTGAACAATCCTTTTCAGGTAAACTATGAACTGATCAGAACATCTGCCCTCAAGTTTCTCCTAGAGTTTTTCTTCAAAACTATAATGCACAAAGTTCTGGAAGAAGGTCTTACTTCAATCACTTCTCAATTTTCTATGGAATACTTAACTACTGTGTAAATATAGTATTAGACCAGACCTATTCGTTATAATTCTTCTCAGATCAATTTTAACTTTTACAGGCATGAGCCCAGCGAGTCTAAGCACCATCGAGTTCTATCTACGCAGTAATATAAATAAGGAAAGCAAAGATCATATGTGCGTTCTAACTCTTACAAAGTGCACGTGGCCGATACACTTCTGGAAAGTAATCAGCAATTCTTAAGGCTTTCCAGCATCCTCTCCCATCTGCCATTCTGTTGACACTGGATTGGAACATGGGTTTTTTCAGGTAGGTGATGGAAGTCTCAATCCTCTTAACTGCTCATTTCCTCAAATTTTTTAGAACGAAACCAAGGAGAAAAAAGGGGTGAACCCCCTTGTTTTACACGTGATGACAGCTGGTGGGAATCGGTCTCCTGAGCTTCACATTTAAATTACTGAGAATCAAATCACTTCCTTCCCCTAATAGATTATAGTCCACTTTTATCAGGCTCCTCTATTTACATTCAGTAACATATTCTCCTTCCAGAGGCTCTGTGGAGACTCTTTTTTTTTATGGAAACATCAATAGTTTCCACCTCTCTCTGGACTCATTTACTCTGTTTACAAAACACTATCAAATGTCGGTATCTCATCTGTGATTCATTTCCTGACATTTAATTATTGTTCCGTAAATCACTTATCCGAAGAAAATAAAAAGTGCAACAAGATTTTTAAAACATTGGTGACGTTATAATTATTTTCTGCTTAATTATATGAAACTCCTTGGGGCTGTTAAAGAAAACCTGAACAGAAAACACTACAAATATGTCTCTTGAACATTTGCTGCAGCTAGAGGAATGGAGGATTTATAAGGAGGCTTAAAAGTGTATTTATATGAAATATACTAATCATACAATTATATTTTATAATGTCTTTCATCCAAGTGGATCTTACTGCACTATGAAGATGATGCTTTGAATTCACCAGTTTCTTTGTTCCTTATGTACTTTGATACTATTGCAGAATGACTAGCATGTGAGTGACAAATAAGACACTTTCAGATAAATATAAGCCCTTAAAAAAAATCGGCAAAGCCTGTTTCCTCTATTGCTTTCCTAAACTGGAAAATGCAGAATTCTATTTTGGTCTTCACTGCATGCTTATTTTGCATAGGGAAAATAGAGTGAATCATCAGTTTGAGTATAAACGATGGGCTGATAATTCCAAGCTGTAATACAGGTGGAGAGCGGTACCGTTTCCTTGCTGCTGCTGATATTAAATTCTTCTGGAGGAAGGGAGTAGAATGACATCCTGATTTGGAAATAGGGGAAATTAAAGAATCTCTGACAAGCAGCAACTCTTACTGTTGGTACCATTAACTCACGTGAAAACTGTTTTAGAATTAGAGGGAAAAATAAGTTAGTTGGAGGGAAACTCATTTTTTCATAAAGGCTGCAAAATTCACACTGGGTATGAATAATAATAAAACTTAATATTTAGCACTTACAGGTTAATTTAAAAGCATATTGTTATTTTTCTCAGTTTTCTATACTCACATCTAAGTGCTTCTGGTTTTCTTGTAAACACATAGATTAGAAAAATTATGCAAGGATGAAAGTGTCGTGTTGATTCAGCAGGAATTATTTTTGCACCTGCGAAACTGGGTAATATGGAAGGATAAGGAAATCGCTACCCAATTTTTATTTTTAATCTTGACAGGCTAGAGGACATCCAAAGTTGAAAAGTTTACCTGCCTATCAACAGCCTCAGGATGTCACCTTACTGAAAAAACAGAACCACGATCAGAGCAAGGGATGCACACAGCCACACGAAGACACCATACGTGAGTCGCCTTTTCGGAAATCAAAGCCCTGGATAAAGTACTGGATATTTTTCTTCCCTTCTGTCCTTTCTGCATTCATCAAGGGCTGCAGACTGCGTATAAAGAACTAGCCTTTAGGGCATAATTATACAAAGAAAATCAAACATTAGGAAAAGTAGTTTGTATGGGTTTTTTTATTTGACTATCATTAAGTGAAGTGAGAGTGAAAGACGTAAATAACTTGACTAGTTTATAATCACTATGAAAATTCAGTGCTGCAAGGAAAATCCCTTTGAGAGTGTTTCAGTATGATGTCAAATTATGCTTTGAGTCCAATATTAGGGTTTTCAATTATTCCTAGAAGGGCAGAGAGACAAGATAGCTTGTAAACATGCAAACCACACCATCACATCAATATAACTATGAACATCTGTAGGGATTAAGTCTGTCCTCACCTAGCACAGGTTGAATACTCCAGCTACAGGCAAACTTCAATCACTCCTCAAAAGTTTTTCCTTCAAAATATTCCACTTATAATGATATTTGCTCTTCTGTGATACCTTTCATCTGAGATCTTAAAGTGCTTTGCAGGCATTAATTAATTAAGCCTCAAACTGCACCTGGGAATCAGGAAAGCCTTTTTAATCATTTCATAGAGCAGTTAAATGGTTTGTACAAAGTCACACAAAATCATTCCAACCACGGCTCCATAGTCATTAACGCTGAATGTATGCTCTGTCAGATGAAACCAGTGGTATTATTTTTATTTGGATCAGTTGTGACTGACCTTCAAAACACCAGAGTACATAACGCAGAGTTTATGCCAGCTCTATACTTTTTAGGACAGCTTTATGCCATTTGCAAGATGACTGACTGTACTTGATCCAGCATAAAGTATTTTGGGAACACAGGGGAAGTGCCTTCTCTCATGAAGCAGAAGGTTCATATTCCAGTGTGCACTGCAAATAAAGGGGCTCATTTCATCTTCCTCTACTGAGCTTTACAAAGCTAGGACTCAGAAAACAGCCATGTAATGACTGGGCTGGATCCACAGCCCCTAAAGTCCATGGAAACATCGATTTTAAAAAATACGGCGCACAGACATCCTAGATTCACACATGGGGCCTGCACAGAACTTGTTATAAGAAAAGGTGGCTGGACCTTACATCCCTGTTCTTTTATCACACAACGTATGGATTACATAGAGGAAAAGCACAGAGCAGAGTTATACATCTTGCTTCAATTTTTAAACCTGAAATTGAATTTTTTTTCAAGTCTCTCATGCTATTTCTAGAAAAGCATTAACTCGGAAACGCGAGTGACAGTGTCACTCTGCCATAGTGTAAATCTAAAGCAAATCATTTGCCTTCATTGTCTTCACAAGTGATAGTTGAACAGAGGTACCTGACTTGGTATAACCTGAGCTAAGTTTATGCGTCAGTGAGAGCACTCAAACTGCAAGTGACAGTACAAACTGTGTTAATTCAAATTATCAAGCTTGTCTCCGGATAGGCATTCGGTTATTTGACTGAATATATAGACAAGCTCTAACCACAAGCCGGGTTGGATTGGTTACTGAAAATACAGTGAATCTCTACAGAATCAATTGACCTCTCCCTTCTCCTCTCCCAGGTTTTACATGAACACACCTGTTAACATGGATACCACCTTTTGCTAAAAACCCAACCTGCAATAAAACATATAAGCAAATTAAGCTAGAACACGAGTCTAACAAGCCTTACACTAGCAGAATTTTCAACATCCTCACAGAGATCAGATTTTGCTCCTGCAAGTCAGTAAGTCTTTTATCCAAAACTTTGCAATGTGACTCCAAATACACCAACAATTTCCAAGTGATCTGCTGGAATTAGTGCAACATGTTGTACATGCAAATCCGGCTTTCAAAGGTTTACTTTTTGCTTTAATCACCAGCACTAAAAGGACCCAGTGTTTCCCTTTCATCTGGCAGCAAATTAATTATAAAAAGCTATATGGTAATATTAATATTGTCTTACTGTAGATCAATGGGTTTATTACCTTTCATTCTAATATTATGCACTTGATGACAAAACCTAGATATATATATCCAAAAATTTAAGGGTGGTAAATTCAGGTAAAGATTTAAATAGAAATGTTTTATCTTTTAATCTGTTGACTCAGTTTAAAGTTCAAAAATATAATCGAATTTGCTTCAAAGAATCCTAAATATACATTTGTGGGTTTTTTCCTTGCTTTGAGCAAAGGAGGGTAAAAGGTTCTGTGGCCTGAATATCTCAATATCAGCAAGGGCTAGATATGGATCCTCCAAGTCATTTCACAAAGGTCACATATTCATTTAGATCTTAATATTCAGGGGGGAAAGGAAAACGCATCAAGGTCAAGCTGTCATACAGATCTCCACCACTGTTCCTTACCTCGGACCAAAAACCAGCCTTCAGCCTCCAGCACAATTACAAGCACCACACATTCTGCACTCCGAAGAGCGCTGCTCTTTGTCAGGCTGCTCCCTGGGCCAGGCAAGGTGTGAAAGTCAACCAGGGAAGCCACCAAAGCGAGCGGCTGGGCTGGATGGCTGGCAAGAAAGGGGAAGGCAATTCAGAGGACTGCCATGTGGCCAGGGACACAGAAGCCCCGTCTTCCAACAGCAACCCCTTTTAATTTTGATGCCCAGTGTAATAACTCATTTCTCCAAGTCCATTATTAGCTCTGAGGAAGACAAATAAAGCACGCTATCAGCACACCGCCTTGGCTTTGGCTGCGTTTCTAGCGAGGAATAAACCAGCAGAGCGGGTGAGATAAACATGACAGACACCCCGAGCTCACCAGCAGGAATTCAGACCTGCAGCTCGGCCTGGCGGCAGCCCCAGACGCTCTCGTGTATCCCTGATCCGAACCACGCTCCGGGTGGGTCAGCTGCTCTGGCTCCTAGTGACCGGGGTAGCCAAAGGCTGCAAGCCTGCTGGAGAGCATCCTTTAGCTAACTCTGGGCACCTCTTCTATAAAGAAGCACTTCGTTGCTTTTTGTTTGGATTATTTTGAGAGATATGTGCAGGTGCTGTAACCTTTAGAATGAGGCTCCTTTTTGCTCTTGTGCGTTTCCGATTCAGGTCCTTTATTCTCGTGGCTACCTTCCTCTCCCTTCCCTCTGCTCATTTATTTCTACCTGCGTTCTCTCTCTCCTCACGCTCCTGCCAGTCTTCTCTGCTGCTCTTTTAACTCAGCAGTGACCCAGCACGGACAGAGCTGTTTTGCCTCTTCGTTCTTTCCCCTGGTTCCAACAACAGGCTGGCTCCACCGTGACTTATCAGATTCTCATGATAAGACAAATCCAAACACATCTGAAAGGTGTTTCTGAGCAGGGAGCAGAACTCGGACATCTGTCTCTTCACACCTTTGGCAAGGCTATTCCTTCCTTGTGACTCAACTCTGTAGTGGTAAAATGGGGGTGATCTCATTTCTATTCTACCTGAAGTGAATTATTTATCACAAACAATGTATGTGTATACACACACACATGTACACCCACACACCCACCCGGTGTGAGTCGTCCTATCCGACGAGTCTTCTTTTTCACACTTGGACTTTAGTTCTGCTGGACCGCACCATTCACACATTATCTCTAAGTATATACTCACTTCAAAGAGCATCTCTGGTTCTTTGAGCTTAATTCTTTTTTTTTTGGAGGGTGGGGGGGGTATCAGACTAGAAGAGAATAATGAGATCTTTCATTGTTACCTTCTTGTAATGCAACTTTAATGTGCCTTTTTTGCACACCAGTATAATAACAAAGCTGGGTTGTGGACTGTGCAGCTCCTGATCTCACTGTGGGAGCTTTTTCCTTTGATGTGACTGTTAGAAACACCTTGAGTTGGTAGTGACAGTTTTAATGTTAAAGCTCTGTAGTGCTCTGTTTGTACACGTCTGATGAAAGTTAGTCATCTTGCAGCAACAAAGGCAAGCCACTATATTTAGGGCACTCTAATTACTCATCTGTATGCTGGATATGGCCTTGTAAACTAAGCCCCCCTCCTCTTCTTCTTTTAATTATTATTTTGTTCTTAACAAGATAGAGATTAAATTGAATGCTCCAGATCAAGGCAGAGAAAATGACTGTTTTAGTGTACCTTGAGCCATGGCTTTGGTAAAACATGATTATGGGAGTGTTTCATCTGCTGCAGTGAGGGAGATCAACGGAGGAGTAAATTGTTTCACTCTGCTTATGGAAGCGTGTGTCCATTTCATGGCTTTTGCAGCACTTTCCTAATCATCACTGCTTAAACAGCAAACAGAAAGGATGATAATATTATGAACAATGATAAAAATTACCTCCTCTCCTTTCAGATTGTTTATGCTTCCCACTATGAATGTCTCCTGTGTGAACTCAGATTTCCATACCATGCTGCCACCTTTTCACTCCATGCAGATTTCCACCCGATAACTGTGGCCTCCTGTGAATACTGTGTTAGGCACTGTATAAACATGAGGTGAAAAAATTATCCTTGAGCTGAAGAGCTGGCAGACTAAATATAGGATAAAAGACCATAGCTGGATGCAGCACATAATTGAGGGTAACAAAAGATCAGACTCAGGGAGCTGTGTTTATAAGCAATAGTCTTAACATACAGGTAATCTAAATTGCAATGAAACTATTTTGAAGGTATTACAAGAGAGGGAATTCTTATGTGGGATGCGAAGGTGAGAATGTGATCTGAAAGTATATTGGCTTGGCAGACTTTTACAGAGAGCTCCCCACACAGAAGTGTTATGGGAGGAAGAAGAAAGAGAATGTATTCCTAAGAAAATGTGGCACGTTACGGTATGAATTTGGAAAATGAAGGATAACAAATTATATGCATTACACATATTTGGTAATGGCCCAACAGATCATACACATCCATTTGATTCCAGTCTCGTTTCTAGTTTTCACTCGTAACAATATTGATGGGACTCGTCTTTGCTACGTCCTCCCATATCACTTGAAAAAATATTTTATTTTCCTTGATTTTCTCTGTTAATGAATCTGCAATATTTAAGATTTGCTACAATTGTAAGTGATCTCTGGTAATTCACCTAAGTCCATTAATCTCAGTCATGGCTGGACTGGTTTTACTCTCCCAGCAGTATTCTGGGACAAAGCCCTTCCTAAACGCTAATCAAGAACTTGGGGTGGGAGATGATGGTTCTTTAACGCTCTGTATGGTCTCCCACTTCTCTCCCTTCACTCCTGACTTGGATCAGTTCAAGGTAAGTACAACTACTTCACCTACTAAAGGAGGATTATTTACTGCACAAACATCATAAAATTGTGCCTGGACACCATTGTGATGAATCTAATACAAACGAGAAAATATTGTTCTTATTATATTCCCTCAGCTATTAAGCATGCTATTCTTTTTCATCATCTGCACCTCAGAATAAATGAAGTTTTAGACATCATAAGTACTGTATGCTTTTGCTATTGCACACACAGTACAAATCTTGACAATCTGTTTTCTGGATCATAATTTTACCTTGTATTTAAAACTTAAGAGGTACCAGGAATGCTTTAGAAATCAACTCAAAAGAATTCTTGAGAGTGTGAATTATGAATACATGGCACGTGTCTGTTTGGACTAACATTCGCCAGAAAATAGAAGCTAAAGATGAGCTGAAAGGCTTTCCTTTTTTTAAACCAACCTGAATACAGAGTTTTTTTCTTTTTCAAGAGATGACTGCACTAAACAGATGAGGGCAGGAAGACTTGCCTTTAACTTCGGTTTAGATGAAAGTGGAGTCACCAGCTGTTGTTAGAGAACTGTGCATCACCCACGGACTCAGCTTTTTTAGTTCAAAGGCTCAGTTAATTTACTTAAATAATTATCTTCCCCGGGACATGTGAGTTCAGGTTTTGTTATAAGCAGTGTTGTAACATACTTTGTAAAGCCCCCGATTCTGTTATAATAGTCTACCCTGGGAATCTCTATTTTATAGGCTATCATATAAATGCTACACAACATGGATATCTTGGCTGCCGTTCCCCAGAGGTCTCTTATGCCAAGCTTCATTTTCCAGTTATTATCCCAGCTCTAGGACTACTACATACCACTGGTGGTTTTAGAATAAATGGAAATGCCTACTAATGGCCACACCCTTGATTTTGAGAAGAAAAGGAAGGGGCGAACAGGCAATGCGTCACAGCCACAGTAAATACAGTACTGAGGGAGGCAAAGGGGGGTCCTTTCCCATCCCACTGCTCTTCCGAGTTCATTCCTGACCTGACCTGTCAGCCACCCTCACACAATCCAGCACATATCATTTGCCCCTGTGAACTCTCATTGCTCCCTTACTTTTCCACTTAAAAAGCCTTTCTCTGAAATAAACACATACCTTTCCCAGCAGTGTTTCCAGCCCAGAGAAACTGTACACAGGTATATGAATGACACAAAATGTCAGTGAGTTACTGCTCTGGCAGGAGAACACATTTGGTAGAAATATGCTGCCTGAGATTCATCCCATTTGTGCTTTCTGTCACTGAGTTGTTGTCTCTCCAGCTTACTCAATGTTTATTATTAATAAACATTCTTATAGAGATGATACCCTGAATCTCATTTCAAGATTGTACTGGAATAGGACTCTTCACGATACAAATATGTGAATACAAGGTGGTAATTTCATGACTAGTAAGAGCCCCTATTCCTGGGTTTTGTTACACTACAAAACCAACATCACATGACTCGGAGCCAGCAGCTCTAGACACGAGTCTTCTCTCGCTTGCTTTAGTGTATCCTAGACTTCAGACAAGTCCCTTGGATTTATCATTTATTACTGATACAGAGACTGCCATGTTTTTACCTGCAGATGAGGCAAAAAAATGACAGTCACCCTGCAAACTTCCCTTCCATCCTGTTACAGTTTGGGATCACGGAAAAGCACGCGCCATGCACAGAAAGCAAAGCCGCCACTGTTACATTCCACTCTTCAAGAGGAGATGCTTTATCTGAAATTGAATCCATGATGCTGGATTACTGCTAGATACTATACAGGTTTTGCTCAAAAATATATCCATGTCTGTTAACTGCAAATAAGCGTGTGTACTTTAGACAGACGGAACAAGTTGATAGCTAGGAAGAAAGATAAAATCAGACAAAGGTCAGCCATATGACTGATTTAGAAAATAAAATAAGAAATTTAAAAGAGACATAGGAAATTAGAAAAAAGCCCATATGCTGTTTAGATAAAATGCAAAAGGACAAAGCTAGGATACAAAATATCAAAATCGCAGTTTCTCTACAGTTTACAAGAATTTATGCAGATTACACTTGGGACTTGTAAGCATAGTTATGTGAGAAATGTCTTTATTTGTAGATAATTTAAAAATGACTACTGAAAAATGTGTCCGTGTCCAAGCCTTTTGGGCTATGTGGCAACAATTAATTTTAAGGTCTCTTCCCCCCATGGATAAAAGGAAATGCCTGTGGCTCTGTTGGGAAAATTCCTTAGCATTAAATGAGAGAGATGTGAGTGATACATCAAAAGTGTATGATATATAACATCAGGGTTGTTTAAAATCCGCATGAGGATGCCTATTTTGAATCTCTGAACTACGAGAAGAGGCTCATGTTAACTATGTAGGCTTTTGTTCAGGCCCTTTGAAAATGTTTGGTTAGTATAACCAGAGGGTCAGCGTAGGATCTAGTCTCCACTGACATCCTCTGAACAAAGAGGCTTATTTGCTGCAAAGGCCATCTGCACACATGGCTTCAGGACTGGAACCAGCTAATCCCTGAATTTACTAAAACTTTAGAATCCCACCAATTTCTCTCTCACCCACTTCTTACAGACTGAATCTGAAATACGAGAGAGATGTTGTTATCGGGTGAGATTTCACCTGGCTGTTTAGAGAAAGGTGTGCGTTGGGCTTTGTTACTTAAGCCTGTTGGTTGGAATTGTTATTTCTGTGGAACCTGCAAGGTTGCTATATTAATCCTAATGAAAATATTCAGAGGAAATCACCTGTGTCTTTCTCTTCTGGGAGACACTGTGTTTGTTCTTCCATCCCTTTATTCATCTGTGTGCTGAAGGCATGAATGAGACACAAACACAATGTTTGAGAATATTCGTCCAACCACGCCATGTCATTTCCAAATAAAATACACCTCAGCTGCAGCAAGGCACACAAAATCCTACAGCTTGCTCTTCCATTCTAATAAGATTCTTTGTTCCTTGCACTGGAAATCTCACTGACTTACTGGTGGTATCTTGCACATTTTTCAGACACAGGCAGGAAAGTCTGTGAGAACACAGCTGAGGAGGAACCGAGTACTACACGTATTTCCCTTTTGACCAGAGGATTTCTGTATAAGCCCACAGAGGGATTTGCTGTAACATACTTTATTTCTTGGCAAGATCATTTATGTAGAAAAATATTCTGAAAGATGCAGTAAACAGCTCAGAATGTGCTAGGCTTAGGTAACCTGAGCAATACCTGTGCATCTGGTAAGCCAAAGGAATTCAAATGAGATCAAGAACACATAGAGCCAAACTATGAACTACGCTGCTGAAAAAAAGTTAAATTAGAAGCAATCCACTTTAACTGGTAAATTTCAGGAACTTTTTCGCTCTCAGCTTCCTGTATTCTTTTGTTTTCCAACATTAACTGAAACCTGGTATGTTCTGTGGATGAACTTTTTAAATACCCACATAACATAGGAACCTAAAATCCCCAACATGTCAGAGCTACACCCTGCTGTCACCAGAACTATTTCGTTACACCCTAAACAGAATATATAGAGCTGATGTAACTGGCTCCATTCGTTCCTTCTTTCTTTCATTATTCCAGCTTGTGGATAGTTTTAATAGTTTCTTTCCATCAGCTTTCACTGAGGTTTTAATGGCTAAGGTACTATTTTGTTTTTTAACCTCAGGCTCTTCCTGTTTCTGTCAATGATTTCCATTAATAGCTTTCAAAGTGAGTTTTGCTAGCATTCCAGCCCACTGCTGTTGTACCGAGAATTATGCTTTTTGACTTTTCAGACATGCTGTAATTTTGCTTTTTAAAAAATGCTTTGCTTTATCCTGATCGTCTTTATAAAATGGCGCATTTAATCTTCAGAATGACATTCATTGGCCCTTGGTCAGAAGGTACCTGGGTCCTTTATACTGTGACGAGCAACAGGTAATCTAATATTAAGACAGACACCTACCTCACATCCGTGCACAGAGTTTAAAAAAACCCAAACAACCAACCTCAAAACAAAACCAAACAATCCAAGCCACCTAAAAGATGGTACATTGCCAGAGGCACAGAAAAGCTGGTCTCTTCCCGGTCCTTGTCCTAAGGTGAGTGTGCTGGAACTGAGTGCAGCGCACAGAATATTGAGTTGCCACAACCAGCCACAAAGTCTCAGTTTTGTTTCTCAGTGAAGAGCAGTGACCCTAAACTACAACTGCACTCTAATCTAAAATTGTCAATCCTAGAGATTATATTTTGAATCTCCAGATGTTTCCTGCAAAGGCATTTTCCCCATGTGTTTTTCATAAAAATTTGTTCCTGTTATCATGAAATTGTGTGAAATGTTCTATTTTCACTCTACAAGGAAACAGCATCTCATGTTCCCACAGTGGCAAAGATCCTGAAAACCTGGCCCAAGTGTAACACTCCAAGCCCAGAGGAGGAAGACCACACAAAACAAAAAAGTTATTATATTCACATGGCATTTTTCAGACCTGACTTGGGATTTTCAGTCATTTGTGGTTAGCAAACCAAGATAAACCCTGAATGCTACAGCACAAATTTCAGATTGATTCAAAGGAAAAAAGCGGGCCTGTGTCCTCCCAATGTACCAGCGAATCACCAACCTTCATCAACCAGATCTTTCATCCAAACCCTTCCTGGCTAAGTCTACTAAAAAAACCTAAACCCAGCAACTTAAAACTACCAGGTTTTCCAATATTCCCCCTTGCAGACACTGGTAAATGAAACCAGAACTGGTCACAGATCAAGATGAGAGAGGTAATGCGATTTTTTTTTTTTTTTTTTTTTTTTTTTTTTTAAATGGTGGGTGGTTTTTTTGCATAGCCTCTTCTAAACCGGGTCCTCATCATGTTTTCTTTCTGGATTCTTCTGCCCTGAGGGCTCAAGGATAAGCAATACACGGCTGCTAAACTCTCAAAGAGAGGGATACAATTTTCTTTTCTTCTTTCCTTGTTATGTTGTAGCATAAGAACAATAATATTCATTCCTTTGTAGCATAATTAAAATAAACTGCTGTGCTGTGGCATTTAGTCAATTGTAGCAGTCGTTTATTGCCTCATATGCAACAAATCCTCAGAGATTACAACTTAAAGCACATATGAATTTTCGCTTTCATACTCTTACTCAGAAGGAAAATATAAAGGTGCAGCAGCAACTGATCCATAACCCGCTACGCTCACGTAGATAAATTACATACGCCGGACATGCATTACAAATGGTGGTTTTCAGTGCAATGAAAGGAGTAACCTAATTAACTCAGTGGAGTTACACATGCTTAAAATTCATAGAAAGAAATAGAATGGTTTTGATCTTAAAAGTACCAGGGCAAATCAAATTTGCTGGTAACGTGTGCTGTCTACGTGTTAAACTCTGGGGTGCAGCTTTTCATTTGCATAACAGCAACGTAAGTGTCCTTCCAGGCAGTGACTGGCCTCACAGAGATGAGCGAGGGAAAAACCAAACACACACGACAACTTTTGTCTATTGATAAATCTGTCGTTACAAAGCACTGGTGCTCGCTCCGCATTACAGTTCTACATGGGATACACTGGTGCTAACAAGTGGGTAATGAGGCCTTCCTTACGAACAGGCAGTGGGATTTAGGTTCTAATTCTGGCTTTACCATCAACTTCTCACCTGGCTGTTGGTCACAATCTAAAAACATTCATGTACTTAAAAATGTTGCTTGAGATCTTGTGGATTTTTACAAAGTTACCTGAGAAGGTTAGGGTCTGTATTACCATGATGAGGTTGAGAAATCCATTTATCCACCTGTCTATTAAGCACATAAAGCATTTCTGAAAAATCTGACCTCCTTTTATAAGGAGTCCTGCCATGCAGACTGAAAAGAAGCCTAATTCCTTACCTTCGCCCCTGCAGGGACTTTGTGAGAATAATCATAATTATGCAAGAACTGCTCAAATCCTACAGTCGTAGATGTGCCATTAGTACTGGATGAAGTCCAAACATCAAACAGCTATCAGCAGATAAAGTATGTAGATGATGACTCAGAACAAAGTATATAATTATATTATCTGATTAAGATGCAAAATAAAACCAACCGCATGCTATTAAATATATCAGGTGTAGAGAATTTGTGAGTCACAAGCTCGGTGTGCGAGACCCACCCGAGTTCCGCATGAAGGGACACGGTACGTAACACGGTGACACCTTCAAACTCCACCCGAGTTCTGCGGGGCTGAGGCACATGAGCCACGGTGAGTTCCGTAAAGGCACCTTTCCCCTGTGAGATCCCACACTGTCCCTTTACTGACGTACAGTAACCACAGATTTTACAGCAATTCTCTCTTGACAGAACACAGGACACGCCTACATGTAGAGTACGAAAAGCTGGTCACTACTGAAGGAGAAAAAAAAGAAAAAGGACAATAAATCTGTAAATTTATAGTGTAATTTTGCCCTAGTAACAACAGTGAACAACTGACAAGCAAGGCTGCTTTCCACAAACAAATTTATCACCACTGGTTGCTCTTCTATTGCTTTCAATAAGAATTGCCAAAATAAGTATGATTTAAAAATGCTATCAGCTGACTGGAATACTCAATAGATTTGGTGCATTACAATAAAATTGGTCTCTAAACGTTGTATTAAAAATAAATAAATAAAGAGGAATGAATATGGACCTAAATCTGCCACTTAATGCTCCACAGTTATGCCTCAATATTTACTGTAAACCAGTAGAAGATTGTCTTTGGATCCTAATTTGCATATTCATAAGGTTGTCATACAGCTTGAAAGTGGGTTTTTTTCTGCTTTGTTATAACACTTTAAATATTAGGGGTTTTTTAGTGCACAGTTTATGTAAATCCCACTCTGAGCAATATGGCTTTCACTGATGCTAAGTTTACAATTCTGTTGCAGTCTGGCCTGTTGATTTAGGGGAAGACAGCGCCTTGGGTAATATCACTGCTGGAAAATTCAACAGCCAGTGCTTAGATGGAGCTCTGTAAGGAGGATGTAGACAAGGTGGGAGAGACAGAAGCACCGGGTCCAAGCAGAAGTTCCAGACTCCTTGACATAGCACCTGTTTCCCAAAGTAATCTCAATATGCTGATGTTTCTTCGAGCCTCCTCCAGCCCATCTACAGTTTGTGGTGTTAGTACCTTGCATGATTATGGTGAAAGATTTGCATCTAGTCTCTGAACCTCACGTTGTGGACTGGATAATGCTGGCTGGGGTAAGAGCACAGCTAAGTGAAGTAGGTAAACACAAGTTAATTGGGTAACACCATACTTTGGGTTCCACATCCAGAGAAATGTCAGAGATAACAACTGTACTATATTACCAGCTACACCAGTCCTCCATCAGAATTTCTTTAAACAGGATACTTTTTTTTTTTTTTTTTTTTTTAATCTGGGAAGGTTTGAGTTATTTATGAAGATTTAACAGTAATATGTCTGGGGGTCACAACTGTGGAACGACAAACCTTCACTCACGGACACGCAGGGTGACTTCAAGCACACCACTCCCCAGGCTTCGCTCTGCTCCTGATCCCCATCACTCTGTTTAAATGGTAAAAACATGCTGTTTTTTACCATTTGTCTGTACAGTGCATAGTATAATCCCAATAATTCATCATATCAAAGACAAGGATTTCCTCTTACTAAAAGGAAAACCTGAGTTCTCGAAGAATGTGACAGCTGGAGAGTGCAAAGCAGAGGGGGGCCGAGGTTAACGCAGCCATCCGCTGGCAGGGCTGCTTGCAGGACTGGATTTGGGATGTTCGGTACTCGTGTGTCATGGGCTCCTACATCCCCAGTTATTCCACATTGCAGCAGTAAATTTTTATTCTATTCATTTCATGACTAATACCATCCGTGCTTACTGTAACGGCCCACTGTTACACCTTAATTAACCACCTTTTCTCATACAAACCCTGTATACGGTAGTGAAGTAACACTCCCCAGTTTACACAAGGAGAAATTCATGTTGGCCCGTGCTTCTTAACCACCAGTGTCCTTGTCCCAAAAAGGGGAGACAGGACACGCGTGAGGAAAAGAGCGGCAGAGACCCCATAAAATATCGCATCTTTCCAGGAAATAGGACAGAAGACAGCCTTTGAATTTTAGTATCCAAACCGTTTGGGCAAATGCGATCTTATGCAACTGCCATATTATCGACCGATGCTGCGATCCAGCTCTCTCTGCTTCCTTACTTGTGGAGCAGAGAGATAACCAGACATCTGGACCATATACACATCCCCATTTTCCAGATCATATTCAAGAGCATACAACAGACAATAGCTTTCCTCCAGTGCAATGAGAAACCAGATGGCTTCAAAAGACCCACTTTGCCTCCAAGGCGGCATATGGAATATTAAT
Organism: Strix uralensis; assembly: GCF_047716275.1. Lineage (NCBI taxonomy): Eukaryota > Metazoa > Chordata > Aves > Strigiformes > Strigidae > Strix > Strix uralensis. Next base: position 1,970,430 of record NC_133999.1, read on the forward strand.
TAATAATAGATTAATAGACCTTTCCCCACTTAAAAATTTAATCTGTTTGTTAGCCAAGCTGTTTGTGCCAGGGAAGTGCTACAAAACAATGGTTGCATTCAAAGAGCCATGTCATCTCTTTGGAGATGTCCTTCACAGGCCCTTGAGGAAATCACATCAGAAGGAGCCTGGAGACAGACAAAGAACCACAAAGGCTGTTTTTTTGTTTTTAAAAGCAGTGGCCATTTGGAAACTTTAGAGAAGCGGAGTGCAGAGAGGAGGGGTAGATATTATAAAACAGTAAAAGCTTTACCCTTCAACTTAACTCCAAGCAACGAAGTACAACGCAGAAAACAATTTGTCTGAAGAGTGTAGAGTCACAGCAAGCCCACGTGCATCATGGTAGGACAACTTCGAACCATCACCTCAGTGGTGCAGAGCGAGCGGTGGCCAACAAAGACAGCACCAGAGCATGTCTCAGGGCTCCAAGTTCTTACATTGAAATTTTAGATACTGAGGGAGAGCAAATGAAGTTGAATAATTTGAGCTGGATTTTTCAAGTCTTATTAAATGGTACTTTTTTCCTCCGCTTGAAATTAGAGGATTTCTAATCCTCTGTTTTCGTCAATTGATGCACTATTGGGTGTGCATTTCCCTCACCCTTTCTCTCCCCCGGGATCTCACCTCCTTATTATGAGCCTGGATAAGCAGCTTTAATTCAGTGTCAGCCTCATCTACTGAATTAAACTGGGCCCAGAAAAATCCTATTACTGTTGTGAGGGAAGGTGAATAAATGTGTATCTTGACTGATCGTGTATTAATCCTGGTATCCACTTAAGGCCTGAAAGGAAATGTCTGTTCAGTTGCCTAGCAATATCGCTGAATGCAAGCCTTAGCATTTTGAAAAAAGGGTCAATTGCTAAATAAGCCCCCAGAACCTCATTTTCATGCTTTTTTTCCCCAAGCTTTGTATTTTCTAAATACAAAACAAATAAATACAAGATATGAGATTATGAAATAAGACAATACTGAGAGCTCATATTTTATAGGCTGAGAGTCTCACTCATCAGATGCAGAGCTCACACCAAGACAGATTTCCATAAAAGAAAAATAAGAAAAGAAAGAGGAAAGGTTGCCAAGGTATAGTAGAGAATAGCATATTATTTCATAAAATGTCAGACACTGGTGTTCACTGGTTCACATCCATTTTCTATAGCAGACCTGTGCCCATCTGCAACCAGCTGAGCAGCTGACCCAGGTAATCTGGACACCAGGCCTAATTCCTGGCTTTTTGCTAAATTATCATGGTAACATTGCACAAACTGCTTAAAGGCAACTGAGTCTTTTCTGCAAAAACATTCTCCTTCCTGAAAAATTGCAGGTTAAGAAATAACTATTACAAAGGTTTTTTTAATATGTATTTACAATCATTTAAAAGTGTTTGTTCAGAGAACTTCCCCCAGGAGAGTATTTGACTTTGGCCTAGAGACCACATCTGGCAAGAGAGCACTGAGTGAAAGGTGCCTTGTGGGCAGTCGCTAGGAAGAAGCAATAATTCCACTTTCTGTTGAGAATCAAGTGTGTGCTGCTAAATGTCAAGTGTTTTCGTTAACAGCTGGAGAGACGAAGCCATGGAAATTCTTGTTTATAACCCTGCAGCCTCTTATCCTGTATTGGGATGTAATTTGGTTCAGCCATGTGGTTCAGCATTTTAATCACATTTTTAGACAGATTTAGGCCATTTTACAATACCCTTTCTGTGTGGCAAATATGGGAGACAAAACTCTTGAGATCTATTGTTTAAGGGTTTTCCACTTGATATGTGTCATTCTTCCCTGAGAGTTTCTGAGGGATTCACCCAAAACATGATAAATATCAGAATGCATATGAAAGACATTCAATCTCCTCGCCCCATGGCTTTTGGAAAAACAAACAGCCCTCTAAGCAAAGATTTCTATAGCAAGTAATGCTGTGAAATCCTTCAGGATACAGGCTATCACCAACCTAATTGCTATCAAATGTATTCATCTTTTTTGATCATGGGTTGTAGTAGGAAAAGGACTGACAGGCTGACATGCCATTACCTTTCAGATACAGTCTCTTTCACATGACAGTCCTTTTCCCCTTCATTAGTACCTGGATGTAGTCTGAAAGAATGCGAGAAATTAAACGAAAAGTGAATAATCAGATGGTATTGGATGCTGCATTCCTATACCTGCTTTTGGGTTCAGGCTTCTAGCTCATTAGAGACTGGTTGGATTTTTAAGACGACGAGATCTGTTGCATCTGGATATCCCTGTCATTGGAGAACATTATCATTCCTCTAATTACCACCTTGCTCAGTGTGCCATCAGTCCCACCTCTGACTCCACTTTCAGAGCATTCCTCATCCAGCTTAGTAGAGTCTGCTCTCCTCTAGAGCAAATGCTTACCACGCTCCAGAAAATCTGGTGTCCAGAAATGTGAACAACTGCCAAAATTTCCAAGTCATGGAATCATGAACACTGCAGAGACCTTTAACACCACCTGAAAACATCTTTAAATTTGGAAAATCTTAAACATTTGTTTTCCTTGCGAAAAAAGAAATGCTTATATAGAGTTTTTGAATCATGGGGTAGGACTACATTCCATACATGTGGAATAATACTACGAAGCCTCTTGTCTCTCAAAGGCACACCTACTCTTGGCTAATACAGCTAAAAAAATTCAAATGGGAAATAAGGTGCCAATTCTTTAAGGACAACTTAATACTGCAAGAACTGGTGCAGCTGTCGTCATTAGGCATCTTCCAACTGAGGTATCTTCTTAAATCATAAGTTGAACCCAGAAATAACTGGGTGAAATTCTCTTCCTTGCATTATACCAAACAGCTAAGATGTTCATAACAAGCTATTGCAAAAAATATGAATTTTAAAAGTACACCCTCAAAACTACAAATGCTTTCAGTCCCTCACACTTCCAAAAGGCGCTGTACTGCAGTTTGCCTTACTGTTGTATCAGCAGAGTTCCCAGAAAAAACCCTCAGCAACCACTTATTCTCCTAAGATTTCAGATTAGTCAAAGAAATATTATGGATTTTTAGAAAGGTTTGCCAGTTTTACAGAAGCAAATACCTTACCAGCCCTGCCAATATTTCTGACAGTTAAAGTAATTGCAATACTTTGTGGATCTTGATTTCTAATCTGCTTTTTATTGCAGTAAAGATTACATCTGATTATGTCTTTGTATATGCTACATGCTGGTATTTTAAACACATTTTTTTCTTCATAACCAGTATTTTTCTAAATAACTATTGAATTAGAGTTGTATCTTACCTAAAATGGAGCCCTCTATTATGCCAGGTGCTGTACCTATACCTATTAAGGGAGACAATCTCCTCTTCAACAAATTTACAGTCAAAATAAAGAAAGTAGATTCACTGTTGCTGAATAAATAAGAAAGTATGTATGCTGACACTAAGAAATACACAAAGAGCAAACTGGGAGCTGCAGCGACCCAGAGGAACCTGAAAAATGAAATCCTAGGCTCTAAGCACAAACACCCCCCCCCTTTTTTTTTTTAACGTCTTTTGCATGAAATAATATAAATCTCCAATTTCTCTAAATAGATCTCTGGACACCTCTGATACCAGTAATAACTTTGGATAAAATACAGTGCTAATTCTAAACGTACACACTTTTTATCAAGTATTAGTGATCCCAGATAATGCAGAATAACATTGCTATTTCCTATGTTTTATTATGATTAAATGTTTCGTGTTTGCTTTTGATTTTGCATATATATGCACAAAAAGCAGCTTAACACCAGACATTCAAGAATGGGTTGTGCACAGATTCTGAAGCCTAGCCAACAAATTGCTGATTGATCTGTGCTGGAAACACTTTGTTACATAAACCAAAATGAAAAACAAAATGTTAAATCCTAACACTTAGATTACTTTCTTTTATGCCTGGAGACAAACATGCAAAAGGCCTGCCTGCAGGGGAAGGGAGGAGGGGGGCAAATATAGCTTTATTTTATCCAGAGACTTTAATCACTGACATCTTTCTTTTTTCCTTTTCTTTTTCCATGATCAGATATTCATGAAAAAGAAACAATGACCAAGGTTTCAATATTTCTGTGAAGAGTGAAAGCATTGTATAATCCCTCAGCTCTACAGCACAGTGAATAAACAGACCTTAATCTCAGTGCAAATTCAGTAATGTTCTCATGCCCTCTTTTGGGGGGAGGGAGTTATTTTCTATGGAGCCTTCAAACAGCAAGTGACAAGCCTCAGTATTGAAATATTGCAACTTGCTAATGTGAACCCTCATTGGAGAAGATGAGCTAAGTCTCGATTTTTCCTCCACCCACACTTTCTCTCCCTCAGATACACTCAGTGTGCAATTTCCAAGTGAGTGTAGTGAGAGACTGTCATCTTTATTCCCAGCGGAGGAATTTCTTCTGCATCTTACAGTCATCATTAGTTAGCACTGCTTGCATTGCAATGATACTAAAGACAGACGTAAGGTAAGTAGCATCATTTGTATTACACCAGCACGTACGTACTTTGACCAAGACTGAGCAAATACTCCTGATTTGAAATAGCACTGGTAGTAGGTGTTGTGTGCAGCTCTAGTTCAACAAAAACGGTTTACAGAACAAACAGCAGGAGAAAGAAGTATTATTATCTCTGTTTTATAGAGATAGAATTGATGAACGTAACTCATCCCTTTTGCAGCCCTTCAGAGCCCGTGTAATTGTTCCCTGCAGCTAGATTTCTCCAATGGTTTGCTACACTTTGAGTAAAATCCATCCACGTTCATATTGCTTTCACAAAGTATTGCAGTCCTGAGAGAGATGTGGGTGATGTAAAGTAGCAGTATACTGGCTGGCTGCACAGGGGTAAAATTCACCTTTGAAGGACATAATCCCCAAGTACAGACCGATAGAATGTGTGGGTGGAATTTTCTGAATTACTTTCTAGACACTAGCGTTCTTGGCAGTGCTTCTAACATTTAAAAAAGAAGATGAACTAAATTCTCCAGCTCTTCGAAATGCAGCTAATATATGTGGTGCATCAAGAATGTCTCACTAATGCCTTATGATTTCCCTAAATAGAATATGGAAGGTGCATACGTAGTGAGAATTCATAGTGCAATTTGCATCTATTAAGCCATATTAGCAGGTTTTTGCAACTAAAACTTTCAGTCACCCAAATGCAACGTGTCCTTTTTAATTTAAAAAAGTGACTAATAACTTTGGACAAAAGACTGGAACCTCATTTCATTGCAAACACCACAAACCAGCTCCAGTAAGGGCTGTAGGTTAACCACTAAGTAACTGAATTCTAGCAACAGGAGGTCCCAGGGCAGCGCAGCCTTTAGAGAGGTGGCAAAGAGCAGGGAGGACTGCAGGATTAATGTGTGCACATACACATACACCTCAGGTATATGGAGGGGGAAGGAGGGATGATTGCCTTTATGCTGTAGGAAGAGACACAAACTGAATCCCAAAGCTCTTGAACATGTATCTCTGCTCGAGTAAAGGACCACTGGATTCAGCAGACATACTGTAGATCATAGGACTGCCAGCTGCTTTCCCCTTTCAGCATCTTGATCATCCAGCTAAAGAAGGAGGATGATGGGATTGACCTGCCATCGACCTTGACCTCAGTAGACTCTCTGGAAAGACACCCACAACCTTAAATAAGCATTTCATTACATCAAGCTCTGCAGAGTTGCGTTTGTTCACCCCCCAGAAAATGCTTTGAGATCCTTCTGCGAATGTTGCTAAAGGGAAAATGTCCTGTGCATTCAAGAACCTCTTTCTCACCCCACCTCACCTCCTTCTCCCCACAGACATCCACAGATCTGTCTTTAGCTTTAATTTAAAATAGGTCCAGAAGAAAAAAGTACCAGTAAGGTTGTCCTAGCAGGAAGCCCAATTAGCTAAAAATAAAATCACAAATGCTGAAGCAGTGCGGGCAGTAGCCCTCCTACAAATGTTGTAATCAACCTGCAGCATTAGTAGGATTTTATACAATCTTTTCCCTTCCAATATGTTATTGTCCTTATTGTACAAACCTCAGAGAAAAAAAACCCTAAGATATAATGAGGGATTTGGAGTTTTTTTCATCTCCTTTGATTGCTATTGCTTGGAGTTACCTGGGCAGGAAACATCTGCTTTTTTCGCCATTAAAGAGCAAAGATTACCAGGTTTTAGTTAAACCTGGCATTCTATAGTTATTTACTGGGACTTGAGGAAGAAAAAAAAAAAAAAAGAAGTTGGAACCTAATTACACAGCAGATGCCGAGAGTGGTATTTATTCACCAAAACCACACAGGTCATTCATTAAAATCTCAGTTTTAATTAGCAAACACCTGTTTTGTGTTTGATTTTACACTGATACGTACTGTCTGCAATTTGCTTTCTTCAGTACAAGCAATTAGATAGCCCTGACAGTAACAGTTAATCTAATTAGAACAGGCGTGCCTTGGGAGTCCGGCCCTGACTTCAAGAAATTACCCACACATGATCACAGCTCCATCCCATCATGGCTGTGGTGGCTGTTAGGGTGGGGGGGACGGTATTTTTCCCCCCCTTCTGAATGACACAAAGATGTTAGTGTTATTTCTAGCATTTTCTGTTTTAGAGAAAAATTTCTTTGTAGAAAATAAAGGATCCGAGCTACAGAAGGACATGTGATGCTATTGCTGCTTTCAAACATGACCTCTAGTCCAGAATTCACATTAAGAGTGATGCATTGCAACAGGCTCATTCGATACAGCCCATTCGCTCTCTTCTTGTTGCCCTGAATCATTCCTCATTGGCTTCCCCACAACCCTTTCAAGTCCTTAAAGGAGAATTGAAAAGCAACTCTTCTCCTTTCTCTATGGTCCTCGCTAGCTAAGAGGGAAGTCTGAAAGGTTTGCAGAAATTATTTCAAGAGGTCTCCTCTGCACAAGAGCGAAAAGTAACTGCTGTCACTCTGCACTGCCTTCTGTAAAATGATCCCAAATCAAGTCTCAGGTCAGAAATCGGATCCTTCCAATTAACATTCACTTCGGAACTGGCATTACTGTATTTTCTGTTTACTGGCATCCATAACTGTGAAAGAATCTGAGGTTTTAGTTATTGGAGACAGTTATATCTGACTGATGTATTTGAGTGCTGTGCCTTTGGGACTTCCTAGGAATCCAAAGTTTTTCACTTTAACATGCTTGCAGTCTAGTCATAAAGAAGGGAACCAAGATACAGTGCAGGTCACATTCTAATATGAGGGAAGAACACAGAATACCCGTGGGAACCCACCAGCATCTTGGGTTTAGGCTTTACAAAATCAAGTACTTGAAAACTGCTTTTCACTGAGCAATAAAAATGCATTTTAATTACAATGCTGAGATGAACTACGTTTTTTGTGGATGCAAATTAGACATTATAATGAATTCTTGTTTGAAATAGATGTATTTGAAGCTTGTGTTCTACATCACAATCACACCTTGCACATTTTCCTCAAAGCACTTGATTTTCAAAAAATTTGGCACCCATATAATCAGTGTGCTACAATTTTTTCAAAGCCCCTTAATCAATAGTTGCTTCATCCTTTAAATAACGATGAAATAAGTCTCTAGTTCAAAGAATGATGTGGCAATAAACCAATTACAATAATGAAAGTATTGTAACAAGGGTCATCGAGAAAGGCAAGTGATACAAGTCATACCTGTGATTATAAAATTATTATAATTTCGGATATGGTTTTTTTCTGAAAACATTCCATGCCCTACATTTGTGCCACCGCTTTCTTTTTTTCTTTTTTAAGCACAGTAAGCTGGCCTCCCCATCTATCATAGAAATCCACTGCAAAAGGAAAAAAAAATATCTCCTTGGGGTAGGTGAAGAGATTTTGAAATAAAGGAATAAACTAATTAAATTTAACTGTGTCATCCTGGGTAGGCTGAATACTATAATTAATTAATCCAGCCCTCTGCTTGTCCTGGAGGGGAATGGTGTTCCTAAATGTGCAGGGTGAAATCTGTTTAAGGAGATATGGGACAGATTCAGTCCTCTCTGCTGAAGGGAGATGTAAGCCTCTCAGCAGGAGAGCGTGTAGGAACACTGAGAACTCATTAATATCTGAAAGCAGGGCATGTTGCCCAAAAGCTGGGGAGAGATGGGGGTGGGGGGGGGCTACTCCACAAAACGTTCAAATATGTCAGTGCAGAGAGTGCAACTTGTGAGTTTGAGAAGCATATTTCTGCCCAGTGTGAAAGCACAAACCTGGGAAATAATGAAAAAGTTACATTTCAGAGCAATTTCCTGCTTTATCCCAGTCAAGCATATCTGCCCTATTAAATTGTTGTAAATTTACATCATGGAAAATAGCACTTAATCTGATGATGGATGTGCTGTGTAAATCACATCACTGGAAAAAAAACTTCTTAAGGGGCATGTGTGGATCTCCTTCTGCCTAATTTTTAACATCATTAGGCCAGAGCAGAGAGCATGCCAGCCGTTCTTTCGGCTTGTTGGTTCCATCCCGTGACACAGACACATCTTGGGTTAACGCTCCACATTTGAGGCTTTGATACTCTGGACATAATTTACACCACGCCTGAAGCTACTCTCCTATTACACTACCACCCCTTTGTTACCCCCCAGCTTCAGAAGGTGACACTGCAGCAGGGCCTTCAGAGCCAGCTGGCCCAATTCCTTCCATCTGTAACCAGCAACGCTGGGAATCTGGGCCAAGGCTCTGACTTTAAACCCTGGATTCTATTGTCTAAGGCAATGTTGCTTTCCCTCCGCTGATCAGTTTTATTCCTACACGCTTTTGGATTATCTTTAAAATACATATAAAACTTAATCAGTGTGATTCTGATGGTATGAAGGTACCTGTGACTATTCCACAGCCGTTCTGCTCATGGGAGAGCTGCTGCTGGCAGGGCTAATGCATATTGATATCTCATCTCCCTCTCTGGGAGGGCTGGAAACCTTCCCCGCACGTGGAGGTGCAGTCAGACGCAGGTGGTACGCTGTACCAGACAGGAGATGTCCCACTGACTGGTGTCACACAACGCGAAGCCACCTGAGGCAAGGTGACACTTGCCACCCCACATCCCCACCTCGAGGAGGCTGGTTCCCGCTTAGGAAGGGATGCCTGGGGGTATCTTAAATGGGGAAGCCAGGTTTTAAGATTGTGTTCACAATAAATTACTTGGCTTATAGAACCAGCCGTTTAGTTTTAATATGCACTCAATCTGATATTTTAACTTGCCATATGAATATAAACAAATTTTAGACTTCTGACTTACAGTTCTAGCTGCAGTTTAGACTCATCTCCCGCTGTTACATAAATCCTACGTTGTAATAACGCACACTGATGTAACGAGTTTAACTGCGCACGCCCTGACACCCTCGGAGAAACGATGGCATAAATCCACAGAAGCCAACATAGCTACAAATGCTTTACAGCAGCCAGGGAGCTGGTATTTTACATGGAAATCACACGATGAGAAGCGAAGTTCGTATGAACTTAAGGAACAGCCTTCCACCTGCAGCAAAACCAGCCTTGTATCTTCATATTTTTTGCATCAGTTGAAGAGCCAACTTCTAATGAATGGGGACAGGATCTAACAAAGTTACTTACCACAAGATCCTACACTGATACGCACTGTCCTAGACTGCAAAGTTTCGCTATTCAAGGGATTCACTTTTTGGTCAGAAAGAAGAAATAGCTCTGGGTTACGTGGAGTAATTGGAACTGAACAACCCAAAAGCATCTCTCTGGAGAATCACAAAAGACTTGGGCTGCTTTCAGTAAATCCTTTCCAGAGCCAGTTCAGAAATTTTGAGATAGTGAAAACAAACACACAAACAAAATACAGACCCCTTCCTAGCTTTTTATCCTGACATTCTCTTACTCCTTCCGAGCAAGATAAAGTAAAATAAAAAAAAATGCACAAAGAGAATCTTCACAGGTAACTATTATTTAAGCAATACTCTCCTTTAGGTCAGTAGTCAATAGTCCTGTCAGTTCAAAGCATGCTTTGGGTCACAACAGTTCCTCCCCCCCCAAGAATAACAGAGTCTTAAGAAGATATGAACTACTAGAAGACAGGTCTTCTTTTAATCAGCTTTAATATCAGAGTAGCAGCAGCAACCTCTATGCTTAGGCCACAAATGACAGGTTTATTATCCTTTCTTTTGAAACTGATAAATTGGTTCAGACTTCAGGATGGCTTTTTAGCTACCACCAAAAAAAAAAAAAAAGAGAGAAAAGGAAGAGAATAAAAAAGGAAAGAATAAAGAAAGCGGCTATCTTGTGAGATATTTAAAGCTTTAGAGAAAATTCAGATAGACAGACTGGCCGTGTTGCTGTCATCTTGGTTCTACCAAACTTTGGAAAATTTCAAAAGCAATCTTTTTTTTTATTAACTCTCTCCATGTCTGTCTGCTACTTTGTTAGATTTGTCCAGCAGGTACCTGGCTTTGTAAAGGAACAAATAACAGGGTATTTAGTTCATGTAAATCAGTGATGTTTTATTTAATTATGTATATTTATATGTTTCTAAATACATATCTAGGTATGTAGATATGTAAGGTAAGAAACTTCAGACACTCAGGTTGCCCACAAAGTCACTAGGCCAGTTTTGGTTGAGTATTAAATGGGTGGATCTTCTTAAGGATTTAATGAGTAAAGAGGTCTCCGCTGGTGAAACCAGCAAAAAAAAAAAATTTCAAAAAATGGTTAAAGTATAGTAGTTGGCTGGAAATGAACAGGAAAGCGAAAATTTAGATGATCACAATAGGAAAAGTTACTGTTTGTAACAAAATTGCACAGCCCAAAGCCTGCTGCAACAAATCCAGTGATTCCTACCCATTGTCAGAGATGTGCCTAAAACCTCCCGGAACAAACTGTGCAACATGCAAAGCTTTTGACTAACAGTAGAACTCTTAGGGCCAAATTCTTATTTGTGGCTGATTTGTACCAACTGGGAAGAGTTTCAGGAGCTGGTGCTGATGTCTGCCAGGCTAACAGCAGCTCCGGGTCGTCTCTGTTAGGAGTCCAAGAAGCAGCGCTGCTTTCAGACAGACAGTAAATTAAAAGGGACAGTGGTGAAAAGATATTTAAAAGCAGTGACAAAATAGTGTTTCTGAATTAACTTTAAGGCCCACATTAGTCCCACTAAAGACAGCAGGATTATTCAAATGCTGATTTTCTCAGCTGATGAACCGTTTAATAGGCTGAAACCTATTGGATAAACATCTACATGGACATCCCTGAGAAAATACAGAAGAAAACAAATTAGTAATGAAAGCAGTTTCTTTTCAGCAGACTTCACCATGGATGTTTATGAATTATTCCTCCTTTTGCATAAACGATGGGGGAACATGGTTAATCAAAGTAATAACAATTAATAAGTTGGCACTTTTATGGTGGCATGGAGGAACGTTTATTGCACTCTGTATATGCTTGCGGAGAGCGATGCACCATCCTGAGGCCGCAGCACAGTTTCCTTACGGCCCCTCAGTGTCTGGTTTCCAGGGGAGGGCCTGCCCTTGCCCCATAGACCAGGTGGGCTGCGACACCACAGGAGTGCCACTGAGGGGCAGAAAGCTACATTTATGTAGAGAACACAAAACCATTGCTTTTTTTGTCAGAAGTAATCTTAACCTTATTCTATTGATTTGAAGGGGTAACCGCCCACGGGATGAAACTCAGCAGAGGGGAAGACTGGAAAGGAGGAAGCAACGTCTTCTGACAAAGAACAAATATTTGCCTAGTGGCACACCATAATCATCTGGTCACCGTTAATACTACAAATGAGAAATCAAAAACTACAGCACTGTTTAATCAACACGTTTGAGCACAAGCAGGGAACATTTCTACACAAACCTGATAGAACCAAATAAAGTTTATGGACATAACCCTAATTAATTTAGTGTATTTGGATTCCTGTCTTCCAGTCTGTGTTGTGCAAACTGCAGCAGCTGCAGCTGTATTGCAGTGAGGATCAAGTCATGCCAAACATTATGTGTATTTCAGTTTGCAAATATTTGAGGCTTCTGCGTGGGAAGATTGACATAGCATTGCAATCAATTAAACAAACAAGCTACAAGGGTACTATTGACTGGGAGCATAACGCTTCAACAAATCTGGCCATTGAAGTGAATGTGTACAAAAATATGAATTTTTTTAATCCTTTAGCCATCAAGGAATCCATCATCATGCTCTGCTTCAGCGTATAAAAATCTAAGGTCTTGATTTATTCACGGCAAAATCCAACATGCATAGCAAATGGTAAAGAAATTAAAGGACATGCTGATTTAAAAATTACTCAAGCAGCTCTGGGAGTTGGTGGGGCCAGCTGGAGATAAGCTGTGGTAAGGACATGCCAAAATTTCCTCGTGTTCCAGACCCAATATCCATATGACTAAATGCCAAATATGTTTTACTCAAAATGTCCAAACAGCATTCAGGTTGTGCTGGCCCTATATGTTGGACCAAATTTCATCTCTGCGCATTAATGAAAAAACAGGGATTGCCACTTCTTTTTTAATACAATATATTATTAGCACATGTTGCTTACAGAACACCCAGGGTATCCAGCCATGGTGACCTATTTTGCATCTAAGATACACGTGTGTTTACTGACAGCAATTTCCAGTGTGGTTGTAACGACCTGCCCAGCGACACCCAAGCAGGGAACAAGGGAGAGACTAGCGCCAGAAGTGCAGCGGTTTGCTCTTCATCAGAACTCAACTGAGGAATAAGTACTGTGAGTCAGAAGAAAACCTCAAGGCTCTACTTTGAGCGGGGATTCTGCTTAAATCAGAATTGCCTGAAAACTGGCCACGACCTGAGTTTTCTACCAGCGCGTACAGGCAGAGGCTGGCAGGGAAGCTGACCTTGCCAGACCTGACTCTTCTCATGACAAGTCTTCCCCAGTTTTGACATTTGTCAGACCAGGGTAGGAATCTCACGATGTTGACAAGTCCTTGCAAGAAGGAGCAGTAAGAGTCCCTTGATGTGTATTTAAAATACAGCGGATCAACTTCTCTTTCCTCCTCTTACTGGCCCTGTCACAGGCAGAACGCGCCAGGGCAGACTCCAGACCGAGCTGTCAGTGCCTCGCTGTCCGTTCGGATTAAACTCCGGCCATTGAGGAGCGAAGCTGCTGTTGCACCTCCAGTCCTCAGCCGCCTGGCAGAGCCGCCGGGTGGGCACCTTGGCTGGGAACAGGGGCACACTTCATCGCTTTGCTTGTGGATTTGCAGACAGCCACAGGCCCGCAATATATTTAAGCGCTGTAAACACTCTCTGCTGACACTTGAATACGCTGCTTGCTTGAAATGCTCGCAGGGACAGTTCCCAGCTCTTTTTGGAGAGAGTGGAGGGGAGAGAGGCAGGGAGGAAAAACTGACAGAAGCACTTGAGAAACTGGTGAAACTGCTGCAAGAGCCACTTCACTGACTGCCCAAGGACACACCTTCTGCAGATTCCGTGGGTGTTTACTGGGAATAAAAAGGCCATGTGAAAATCTCTGGCCTGAGACTGTGGGAATGAGCACGGGGGCAGAGTCACTAGTACGGGAAGGATGGGCACTGGCATGTGCTTAGGTCTAGCTTAGCTCTAGGGCTGGCTGCTGCAGAAAGCACAGAACACTGACAGTCCCAAGGGTTAAGAGCCAAATGTTTGCATTAGAGAAAGCAGCTGGAGCTTCTCCACTGGCAGCAGAAAGAGCAGCTGACCTGCGCCTAGGAGATGCGTTTCTTTACTTTGTGTTTGCAGTTACAACACAGGGGAATGGCCCAACTGATGTAAGGGGTTGAAAATGGCAGAGACACCAGGGAATCGGCCCACTGTTACTCTGAGAATTTGCTGGCTGGCACACTGGATTTCCTCTCGTAAAGCTATTTGGTTGGGGCAGACACAGTCTGACTCTCCAACTGCTGTGGTAACTGAAAGGTTCTCCTTCCAGCACACTCTGAAATGGGATATTTCTGTGGACCTTTTTGTTTTAAACTTCTACTTTGCCAACACTATTTTCATTCTACCAGAAAACTGACGAATCCTCAAAAGAGAATTTAAATTATACTGATTCTTGGACAAGCCCTTCTCATTTTGATAAAAATCCACTCAAATGGAAGCAGCAAGGCTGGGAAGTCCAGCAGCCCTGAACCATGGCATAGAAACCAAATACACGGCAGCAGCATCGTGGGGGAACGCTCGGCCCACGGCAGAGAATCAAACTCAGGTGGCCAAAACAACTTGCTCAACCCATATTTTCATAGGTACGTATCACACCTGACACGCCGTGGCCTCCCTGCCCCTTCTACAAAATTAATAACACTGGTAATTTCTGTGGCTCCTAAGGAACACAAAAAAATATTATCAAATCCAATTACAGGAAATAATGTTTTAGGACAAGGAGTTTGAGCCTCATTACCCACACAATCTATCTCTGCTTTTTTATTCTTGACATTTGTAGCATCCCCTTAAGCTAACACAAGTGAAAACTGGTAACAACACAGAACACTTAAGAACCATTTTCTGATAAGCAGTCCATACAAACAACACTCTACAGATATACAATATTATCAGTAAAACGTTCTTATCATTTGTGATTTCTTGGATAATTTAAAAGGTTTTCTTTAACCATTGTTTTAAAGGGGTTTTATCCTATCAAATGTATGTATCTATGTGATACAGAATTCTATGGAGTGAAATTCAGCCCTGTCCCAAGATACATGGATGGAAACCAATGATTCATTTCAAACCACCTCGCAGTCCAATTTCAGTGCCAACTACCTGGGCCAAACCTACCTGACACCTGAGCAGGACTGCGAGATGCTCTGTGGCCTTATCAGCAGCTGCTCTAGGCAGAGCTGTCAAGGGAAGCTTTCTGTATGTTTTTTCATATGCCTGGTTTTGAGAAGTTCCAGCCCAAGGACAAAATTTTCCAGTTTGATGGCATGAAACGGGGTCTTAATAGTAGATTCCAGCGTCTAACTGGAAAAGAGGTTATTTACTATGGTTAAAAATCCCAATGAAGATAAGAATTCTGGGAATTTGTAAATTTTTTTTACGTTTGATTGTTCATAGGAGTTTGATAAACTTCAGTACGTTTCAAAGCTTTTGCTCAGCATCAGGGTGATGTGAGAACAATTACCAAGCCAAGCCAGAATATCCACTTATACACTGCACCAGCAGCTGAGGCAGAAAGTAGGAAATATTCATCACTTTCCATCTTTTTTTTTGTCATTCCTTTTTGTTCTGTGTAGCTGCATTTATGTGATTTGTGCAGCAAAGTATGTTTATATTTGTATTTACATGAATCTTATTAGAGAAATACCTGCCAGTTTGACATTGCATTTACCATACTAGCAATCTCAGACTTCCTTATTCAGACTTTTTTTTTTTCCATTTTCTTTTCATCCTAGCTGAGGATGTGTCCTACTTTCTTGTTTAGAAGATGATATGCTTGCATTATGCATTCTAAATATAGAATTTTTTTTTTTTGAGACTGGTTGACGTGGTCATCAAAAGAAATGTATTCAGAGTTAGTTTCCTGCCCCAAGGGAGTTGTGCTTAAAGAATTTAATTTCAGGGTAGGACTAAAAAACATGATGCAGCTTATGTGTAGAATGACATTTTATTGTATGTTAAATTTTGCAGCTGGAAGGTGAAGCTAAAAGACATGTTTTTATTATCACTCGGGATTGGCAGGACCTTTTTAGGAGAGAGGAGAAGAGGGTATTTACCAAATCTACCTACAGAGGAGAGGACACTTTCAAAAACTCACATAGAATTTGAGCACACGGCATGTACTAAGCAGCCTTTTAAAACTTAGACATCCATATTCATCACAACGGTGTCTTTACATCAGTCATACAGAAACAGGGATGGGACAGACCTGAAAAAAATCATTTAGTCCAACCCTGTGCCTGAAGGCAGGATCAACACTACCTACGTAACTGCTGAGAGCGCATTGTCCTGTTCCTAAAGATGCGTAAGGATGGAAATTACACAGCCTCTGCAGTCAGCCTACTCCAGCCTTTAGCAGTCTTAACTATAGAAAGTGCCTAACTATGACACTTTCTTACTGCAGTTTTAACAGTTTCTTATTACTTCCACCATGATACAGTGGAGAGGAAAAACAGACGTTACCGGCCCTGGGTGCAGGGTATTTTGTGAGCACAACTTGAAGGCGAATCTGAATATCCCAAGTTCCAGCCCTGCCTTTAAAATTAAATTTTCTTTTTCTTTGAAGAAAGAGGATATGGTACACAAATACCAAAGAATGGAGTACACACCCCAGGAAGCTTCATAAAACACCCCTTTTAAAGGAGAAATACTCTACCTCCTTGCCACCCCAGGAAGGAACTAACAGCCTCTGAAATCTTTGGACAGGTATTTTTCAGTTCAATCACGGCACCCCTAAAGACTGACAAACGTCATGTAGAGAACTATAAGGTGCAAATCTGAGGCCCCGCAGAGAGTAGCGACATGTCTAATCTCACAGGGCTGATCAGCAGAGATAGGAACAGAAACTGTATGTCTTACCCTGAAGTTCTGTGTCTAATAGCTAAAGGGAATTAAATAATAATGTAATGGAAAATTCCTATTTCATTTAAGAAGCCTGGCTACTTTTCATTCAAAGGCTTTCTTCTGTGGTTGTTTCTGCTTAAAATTCTACAGCCAAATTTATCTGCACTATAACACCATTGATTTCAATGGACTTACAACAGGGATAAAGATGCGGATAAAGATGCTAACACTCACTTATGTCCCCCCTGTAATTTTTCCTCCATCAGGTAAAGCTCTGCTTAGCAGACAGGATACAGGGAAATGTTACAGCTGGTGTCCTTGTGACATTTCATTAAGCTGGTCTTTTAAAGCTTATCATTAGAGGTACTGAAGTCTTGTTGGAAGAACTTAATTGCATCCTATTTTCCCCAACTGAAGATGCATTTGAAAAGTCAGCTTACATTTTGATTTTTCTTTAGTTTTTCAAGGTCTTTGTGCTGCATAGAATTTTAAATTCCTCCATCTGCTTCACTCACTCTTCACCTGGGGTTTGCATAACTCCTGCTATTCATAATTGTTAACGTTCCTATTCCTTCCCAGTCTCTAAGTCAGACTCTAAGAGGAACGTAGACTACTGTCACTGGAGCTTATCTGGAAAACACCATATATGTGCCTTTGCATAGGTGGGAAAATGATAAAAAGGCCCTAACAATAAGAGTATAGAAAACAGAGAATGTTTCTCTTTGCTGCAAGT
Source organism: Strix uralensis (assembly GCF_047716275.1). Taxonomy (NCBI): domain Eukaryota; kingdom Metazoa; phylum Chordata; class Aves; order Strigiformes; family Strigidae; genus Strix; species Strix uralensis. The sequence goes on from NC_133999.1 coordinate 1,987,676, forward strand.
AAAAACTATTGTCCCTTCCTTTAAAATACCCCAAACAAGATTAAAACTCCAAACAGACCTTTCCAAATAACATACTGCTGCTTCCTTCACATTTCAAATAATGGTGGTATACAGAAAGTTACAAATACTTCTAGCTACACAAAGATGTGTACGGGCAGGAGATCTGTGAATAATCATCCATCTGAAAATTTGATTTTAAATGTTATAAAGCAAGCTTTGGTTTCAGCTTTACCACTTTAGGGTATTAAAGGTGAAGTGAAATTTCTGATCTGAGAGTCACAAAAATATTCACCGCATATAACTTCGTTGTTGTTGTTCAGGTTTCTCACCTCTGCTTGAGGAATCTAAGTAATAATTTGCTAATTTCAGGTACTTAAATCTGGCTTCCTTGGGACAAACAATCCCCAGGGCCTCTGCTCAGGGGCAGCTCTGATGAAGTCGATGGAGTTTCAAACAAGAACACGTAACAGGAGAATCAGGCCCCTTGTTTGTTTTTTATAACCTCTGCTCTCCAGAATCCAATTCCCTAATCCTGTCTGTGAACAATAAAAGTGTTATTTAAGACCAGTCCTCCTAGCTGGGTTCTGCACTTTGACACAAACAATGACTATTTATTCACAGACATATTAATATATTGTAGCTGCAGAGACATTCGTTAACACACGCAATAGGAAGCGCCTGTGCAATCCATGCTGTAACGGTGAAGTCAATTATCACAACATAAATCTTTACTTCCAAACATATTATGTTTTTCCTGCAGAAAATAACACCAGCTCTCAGTTTTCAATCAGGAATGATCATTAGTACACTGCTATTTCTGAAGAAGATGGTCCTTAGTGACAACTCAGTATTCACGGAAAGGAGAAGTGGGTTTGTGGGTTGTTTTTTGTGTTTTTAAGTTATTGAGATGGAGTGTGTCTGATAGTCAGCCACGCTGGTACTAATTTGACCAGCCTCGTATTCGTGTTCAGTGATGTACATAGTGCCAGCCTTAAGGAGGTAAGTCTTTCAATTACCCTTCAGCAATCCCTGCTTTTCCAGTCCCTGAGCCCCTCAGGGCTCTGACGATATAGCACTACTCAGCCACTGTAGCCTGAAAAACTCTCTGTAGCTCTGCCAACACACCTCAGCCACACGTGGAGCCCAAGGTTGCCTTGCAGTCAGGAGGAGAACTGGCTCACACATACCACATGCAAATAAGCTCCCAACTAACCAAGGTCATCTACCAAAAGCAATGACTATGTTTTGATTTGGGCCATTGCAAACCCTGTAAGTCTCCACAGAATCCCTGAAATCCACTCAGCAAATCTTTACTACCACTGGTACCTGACGCAGACAAAAGAATCCAGCTTAGACAGTACTGTATAAAAAAGGGTCACAATTCCTCCTGGCAAGACAGACAGATCTATCTGTCTTCGCCTGCAGCATGGGTACCCGTGCAACTTTGCCAAAATACCTGTGTCTTGCCCTGGAGGAGCCCCTGAATCACTTTCTCCCTTTCATTGTGCTGTAATTTAAAAATCTATCTATGTATCTATATACTTCTAAAGGTTTCTGTAAGCTATTCTTCCAGAAGGTGAACTGGTGCCTGAGGCTGTTTTGGAATTAGAAAAGCAAAGGGCAAACCTAGTTATTTTGTGCAGAAAAGCTGCTAGCACTCACACACAGTACACTGAGTAAGAGAACAACTCATCAGGATTATAAATCCTGGACTCATGGCTGGGTTCTGCTTCTAGCACAACACGTGCAGGCCTAGACAGATCCTACAGAGGGCATTTCATTTGCACGTGGTGAGAACAGGGTCAGAATCAGCTCCTTACTCATCTGGGGCTTTCTGACTGCATTAATGGCCCACAATTAGCTCTATTTTGTGCATATGCAAATAACAGACTGCAGTACAGCAGGCTCAAATAAAACTTTAACCTGTCCAACTACGAAGTTACACAAGTAACCCCAGAATATTAAAATCCCAAGGGATCTAAATGGATTTAGTGTTTAGTGCATTCTATTTGTGCCCTATACACATTCTGCACAGAGCAAAAGGAAATGACCAGTCCTGCAGAAATTTTTCTTTCTCAGAAACATACAGTTCCTGTGTTGATCCTCTTAGCGTGTAGTGGACTTGCTTTGTGCAGGTACCTGAGCAGAATCACATTCGATTGAATGGCTGCAGCATCACTACTAATAGAAGTAATTATTGCACCCTACTTACATCAGCCTGCACATGGTCATAAAGCATTTCAGGTGTTTCAGAGAGACACCACTGCAAGCCATCACATAGATTCCCTTAAGCAAGGATGGAGGTGTTGCCACTAGGAAGATTTAGTAGAGAGGGAAAGGGTACAAACCTTGCTATATGGTGAGACACACAAGCCCTGTGGCTCAGATGAGCTTAGCTCTTTCTAACACTCGGGAGTAACTGGAGGTTTGGAAGATGGTGCAGCTTTCTTTTCCATGAACCTGTAATGAATCTAATTATTCCCCCAGCAAAAAGGCCTGCCACATCAGCCCTTCCACTCCAATACCTAATTTAGACCACCAATGACATTTAAGACACCTTTGTACTAAAGTACTCAGACTGCAAGACAAGCTCTGTGTGTAGGTGTGTAGAAGAGCAAGGTGGTGCAAATGAGACAGGAAAAAAGAAAAGCAGACATTATTTTAAGAGTGAGTGTGTGTGTGCACACGTGCTTGTGATCTTTTCTCCAGGACTGAAAGAGTGTGCAGCTTTGCTGAGTCAATTCGACTCAGGATAAAATTCTGAGCCTGTTCAAAAATAACAGAAACAAAATGTTCCTATGCCTTAGTTCTCCTCATTCGTACATTCAATTTGAAGTGCAGTACGAAGATGCTCCCAGCCTGAGCCATAGCAAATAGCACTCTAAATGCTTCTCAATGCAGTGCCATGTAGCTTGATGTTTACCTTGGGCATGCTTTCAACTTTATACAATTTTAATTAATCCTTTATGATCTGCAGTGAGAAATAAGTCAAAGAGTAGAATTCCTGCTATCTTGTTTCCAGCCATAACTGTGTGCAGAGAACAGGACACAGGGGCTCGTGTTCACTTTAATGTTCCCTTATGTAATTTGTACTATGCAACAGTATGAGTCTGGCACCTTCTGAAAAGGAAGGTGCTTCTTTGGCGCAGGTGTTTGGTGCAGCTTGCTCCAGACTGCTTGTTTTGGGGGCACCACAAGCTGAGGCTGTAGCTTCCTAAAGGTACGCTTTGCCTGGAGACTGACCCGGCATGCCAGCCCCTGCCTGGGCTGCTGCACGGGGCCACACTGCTTCAGGGGCAGTTGTCATCTACGTCCTTCACAGGCCTGGGAATGACTTCTGAGGACTTTCATCCCAAGCACTGAGGTTAGGCTCATCAGCCCTGTAGTTCCCCAAATCCTCCTCCCTGTCTATTTTGAAGATGGATGCAATGCTTGTCCTTCTGCAGACACCGAGTACCCCCCTCAGACCTCCACACCTTTCAAAGAGCGGGTAAAGCAGCCTTGCAGTGACACTGGCCAGCTAAGGAGCACCTAAACAGACCCTAACTTGACCCTTCTAAGAGGTGAAAGCCAACTGCAAGACTGGTCTATGAAAGTTACATTTATCACCCCAAAGGTTTCTATGAGAACCTCAACCAGCGAGTTTTCCTCTTCACTATAGAAGGAAGGTATCAGTGGTTAAGGCTTGCTGCAAATTTCTTGGCTTTAAGCCATAGAAAAAATATTGGTGAGAGCCTGTAGTAAGGTTACTACTAACACAGCAATAAATAAAAATATTTATTGGAAAGCAAAGGGAACGTACAACCTGAGGGAATTCTCAATGTGTAAGACTGATAATCAGGCATAGACTGTTCAGAAGAATTACTTGTGCAATCTCACTTGAGTAGCTTTCTAAGGAAAATTAAAAGAGAAGAACTGTATTGAGGGGAGAGAGAATATGAAATAAGGCTTGTGCTTCTATTTGTCTTTCTCCCAGTGACTTGAAGTACAACCTTGAGGGGACTGTTACTCTTTGAGATTCACTGGCTCTGTTCATAAAATGAACCTGGCAAAATTACGATAATGTAACTTCACTCATTTCTTCAATCATTTGTGCAATGTACTTTGAAATGCTCAGATGAAATCTGTTAAGTGCCAATTATTATTTGTAGAAATGCCACAAACCAGGAGGGGAACTAACTGCTAGGACCTTCACTAGCAAAGTTCTAGCTCTAATAATTTCATGGGATGGACTGTCAGCTGAGTTATAGTGGCTAGGGCAAGCTCACATACTATCTGGAGATCTGTTCTTTTTCTTGTGCATATTTGGATTTCAGGGCACAATTTGTCCCAGTAGCCAATATGAGGTGAACAATAGTTCACAGGCAGAAAGATAAGAGGACTAATAGAGCAAAAAATAACAGCATTCATTGTTATATAAAGGTCAAGGAGAAATATAAATTGCATTCACCTGGGGAAAAAGGGCAAGCCCTTTAAAATAAAAAGGCAAATCCTTAAAATGCAGAACAAAGTTAGTTTAAGCAAGACTAATTTTTATAATAATACAAGGTTCATCATTCTGTTAGATTGTTATGGTCTATTATGGTCAAATTGTAAAATAACTCTAGATTTTCCATGTTAAATGAAGCTAGGTCAAGCATTAGTTCCTATTCTTTGACTACACTTACATACTAAAAACCTATCGTACTGGTACTGTCAGTTGGAATGTACTGGACAGCTGGTACAAGCAGAATGTATTTCTCACTCCAGCTGGATTTGATGGGGCATTTGTATTTCATTTCCACTTCCCCAGGAAGAAACTGGATTACCACGAGTGCATGCATACTTTTAAAATAACCCAGTAGGTGTTCTACATCAAAGTTGGCTGAAAATTACCCAAATAAATTTAACTGAAACAATAAGAGATTGAACAGACATTCCTGTGTTTCAAGATGAACACGTTTGCCTAAAGTCTGGATTCTAACTCTAGAGCTTTGTAACTCTATGCTGGATTTGATTTTTCCGTATTTCCTTCATCCAGACCACAGGTTTGTTATTTCCAGGAGCTGGAACAGCACCAGCGCGTAGAAAGCAAGCAAGCTCCAAGATGTACAGCAGTTCCAAAGCACTAAGATTTCCTAGGCTCTGCACCTGTATTAGCCCCTTGCAAAACATCCATAACTGGATGAATTCCTTCATTCACTGGTGTTCCAACTCAGAAAAACTACCTAGCTATAACAACGGGGGATAAGGAATTGGAGAGACCCCCCTCCACCATACTAACAGACTCTCGTTTTCAGGCCTAAGCTATTTTTCTGTGGATAAAGTCAGAATGAAAGGAAATCTGTCAGTACTTGCAGTGGAAATCACCCATTAATTTCAGTGGAAGTGGATCCAAACACAAAGATAATTTCTGACCATCCTCACAGTCATGTTTTTCTATTTGTATGGAACACAATGGAATCAGATACTTTTTCCACACTTTGCTTTGCAAAAAGTCCCATTAGGTAACTGGGAGTCAAGCACAAAGGGGATAAGACTCTTCCAGTTAGGATACCTCTGCCCTTGCACTCTTAACCAGATTATTACTCTCTTATTGTTCATTTCTTAGCCCACACTACTGAATATAATTTGTTTATCTAGAGGTAAGAGAGTCACAGATAGGACCAAAATATACTTCTGAGTCCAGGTGATGCTTTAATATTCAGGTAAGATAACAATCGAAATCTTCCAAATGCTACATTCTGTTTTCTTCTAAAACCAGTATTACATCTTTGGCTTTTCAACGATTATAACATGTGGCAATTATTTTTGAATAAACCAGTGCATGATTTCAGAATTAAATAAACACCCCCTGCAAACCATGAGCAGATGCTACAGCTGATGATACAGAGAAACCAGAAGGGAATTGCTGATTAATTACAAATTAAGCTGCTTTGGTCAGCTACAAATATCCAATAGAAAAAAGAAAAAAAAAAAAGTCACAGTCTGTTTAAATAACCCTCAGCATGTCTTTCAAAATGCTGGGGCTGGAGGTTCTTCTGCGAATGTATGAACACTGCATCTATCCCAGCTAAGAGGTGGCTATGGTGACACTATATATAGAGAGAGATATTTATATATCTATAAAAACATACACACACACACATATATATCTCTCACAGCAACTATCCAAAAGAGATGAATCCCTTCCTCAGAACAGAGCATTTTCTGTTGACTTTTCCTAATAAAACGAATGGCTTTTTAAAGGCTCAGGACAAGTTGGGAATGGAATCCATCTTCTCAAACAAAAACCCACCATCCAGGGACGCGCTTGCGTACAGTATACCCTGATATGTAACACTGCACGAATCTGTACTGCAGTGTGAAGACTGTAAATACACTTACTGACAAAAATCAAGTCACCTGTGAAGGATTAAATGAGCACCTCAAGTTTCTACCTGCATGACTTAAAGTAACACTGAATTGGCTGCTGCGGCTGAATGAGGTACAACGCTTCTAACCCAAACTCGCAGCAACTTTTTAAACTGAGCCCAAAATACTCATTTCTTTCTATTTTAATTGCCTGACATGCCAAAACCATCCCCCTTCGTGCTAACACCAGTCGCAGAGTCCAAGCTAGTTATGCAAGAACAGCATAAGGCCACTTCAACAGAGAGGAATTGGCACTTTTTTCCCAGAGTAGCTATCTTGCTAAAATAGCTACGATCTAGCTGTTTCTGAGCAACACAAACCCCATGATTTTTCCCCAAGAATAACACTTTCCTTTTTTCACAAAAAGCGAAGTCATTCTCTCAGATTAAGGGCACTTTTTTCCTGTCTGGAACATTCCCATTTGCTGGGACTCTGGAGCAGCTCTGCCTCTTCATTTCTCCACACTGACAACTGCCGAAAGCTCAGACCAGGCCACCTGTTAGGGCTGCAGGAAGAGGGCTGCTACGTACGTCTTCTGTGGCATTTAACGGCAAGAGATCAACGAGCACTTCAGACCATCTGCTACTTCTAATGCTGGTTCACCAGAGAAAAGCAAGGCCTGTATACAGACCCCTTACTTGAACAGCCATAGCAGATGGATCAGAAAATGGCCCTAGGCTTCCCGCACTGCTCTACACCAGATATTTTGAAGATCTCGGTGCTCTAAGCAGAGAAAGTGGGGAAGAAAAGGGACACCAGCCAAACCCAATATTTCTGAAGTTGCAGGGGGCTTTGAAAAAACCTTTCGATCCACTGCTCTGCTTCATAATCCCATCCTTTGAAAACAAAAATACATAAGGAAGGGGGTAAGGGGAATAGGTGGCTTTGAGAAGTGATAGCTCAGCAGCAGCAGACTGACACCCTGCTGACAACAACAAAGACTGTGTTACCGACCTCTAAAACGTGTGACAAAGATGCTGGGAGGGGAGCATTATTCATAATTCCTTGCATGGTTTTTCTTCCTGCAGTTTAGAAAACAAATCTTTGGAAGCCTGGAAATGAAATCTATGTCTTTTCTCAGGGACATGACCGCATGTTGATGAAGTCAGCTAAAGTTTTGCCACTGCCTTCAACGGGAGGAAGATCAGCTCCTTCGCTTGTCCCCACAGCTCTGAACACTCAGGTTGCTTCGTCATGAGGGGTGGATGCCACACCACGTCCTTTAGAAAGAGTGACATAAAAGCTTTTGCACCAAGGGTAGGAGAAACAGCAGAGATTGAAATTCAGTGTTTCTTTTCTGCATCAGTAACATGAGTGAAAGTGACGATGGGATTACAGAGCAATCAGATCTGTGGATTCCACTTCATTTTCATGTTCAAAGCTTTTCTATCCACATTCTTTAGACTCTTTTCATGTATGCACAACTTCACGATCCCCACTGCACAAACTGCATCAAAGACATAAAATCCCAGTCTGTTCAGTTCCTCTTCTCAGCACAAAGAGTAACAAAGTTCCTCTCTGCTCTGACATTGCACAGTCCAACACAAAACTGAGGGGCGCTTATTTTTCTTTCAGTTCCACGAGAGAACATCCCCTCTTGATGTGCGAGCCACGGAGTCACGCATGAACAAGGGCCCCTTTCCACATACACATAGCAGAAGAAAAATAAACACACCCTGAGGAGAACTGCCATGCTATCGCTGTTACTTCCAACATTGAAAAGGAATTTTTAAAAAGTCATGCTGCTTATTCCAGCTCTGCTGACCTGATAATTTATTCTGCACCTGGCAAAATTTGAAGCAAATTTCCTGCAAAACCAGCCTCCACCTCACATATAAAGGAAAGTCCCTGGACAGAAAAAGCTCAGGTATCATGAGGAATTATGATAGAGACAAAAAGTGACTGGACTGTTATGCTGGAGCCTGTGATATGTGCAGAGCTACTTAATGAAATGACAGCCCTTGTTTTGTAAAGGAGCTAATGGCTTTGACAAAAATCATGGTTTCTGTTCAAGAGGCTCTAGCAGCCCAAGTAACAAGTCTGTAATTCACTCCCCAGGACTGTCATATTCACAAAATGCATTTGTTAGGAGCTGCATCAGGCCAAATGCTTAATAAATTCAATAATCTCCCCACTAAATGCATTAGTGCTGCCCAGCTATGATCTTGATAGATCGTGGTAGTTGCCCTTAAGCAATTAGTACTAGGACAATTGCTCAGATTCAGTTGGAACAAAGCACTGGCACTTGGTAATTGGTTTACTCTAATGAGAGAAAGAATTTCTGAAGAGGATATAGGCAATAAAAGCTGAAAAATACAATTTATGGTGCAGTGACAAAAATAAACAGACTTTACAAAACTGCACACAAGGTCAGTTCCCAGTTATGTTGGCTCAGAGGCCTCATGACAAGACCACACTTACGTGATGTGCAACAGAATATGAGTGCTGTCACTACGCTGCTATTAACAGGGTTATTCTCCTGCCTTTCTATGAACGATAATTGAGACAAGTCCTTCTCAACCTTCATTTATAGCTTCATTAAATAATGAGTTAGGAGGAAAATAGATGTCTAAGAGCAAAGTGAGTTCTGTGGCTAAAGAGCTAATGAGACACCATAAACAAATGGAAGTGCTGGGATGACAAACCCAAAGCAGCCCCAGGAAGAGCTCATGGCAATAGAGTACTCTAGATGGACAAAGACATAGTTAGCCAAGTTAAAATTTCATCTCTGTCACAAAACGCGGAGACAAGAAAAAAAAAAATCATTGCTTCAGTCTTGTTTTCATTTGTCTTTACATGTTGTCTCTCTGCTGAACAGGTGTAAAACACTAACGGCTCCGTATGCTCTTCTCACACCAACGGCAGCTCTTTACAGATAGAAACAACCCCAAGTTGGGTGCTTGCTGTCTGCTAAAGTCAGAGGACACTGCAGCAAAGAGAAGGTTATTCCTATGTGCACAAGTGCCCGCTTTTGCTCAGCACATATAATTGAATTATACATCCGATTAAATCAGAAAATAGAAAAATCTTTGGATGTGCAACACACCATGCTCAGTACCTGAACTCAAGTTCAGCACTCACCTCGCTGCCAGCTATAATATAGCAATTAGTTCCAGCAAAACTATATTTGCTTATAGAACTAATTAGAGATCAAGAAAGTGGCTCACTTTTGATAATTACATGGTTGTGTCCCATCTATCAGCCACTGTTAAATTGTTGTTATATTAATGTAAAGCTTATAATCATGGCTGTTCTAAATTGAATAAATGTTCTTGCCAATTCTCCAATGCAATTAATTTACATAAAAGCCTCTGGAACTAAAATTAAAATGATATACATCTTTCCAAGGGTTTAATTTAAAACAAAGCTAAATAATAGAGAAATTATACATCTTTTCTCTTTCCTCGTCACATTCTTATGTTTACAAAAGTTAATGGCCAAATAATCATTGAAATGTGCCTAAACCAGAGTTATTCAGGATTGTTATACCAATAGCTCATTTACATGCACAGCGATTCATTATTCAAGACATTAATATTTTGAACAGCCTGTTCCCAAACCAAGGGAGATTCCAGATGATGGTGAGGAGGTCAGAGGGAGTTCTGTTCCCTCACAGTCATCTGCACATAAATCACACTCATCTGTTTTATTTAGGCATTTGCATTTTTGTACAGAGCACTGATGTTGCTGATACAGACAAATCTGGCCAAGCCTTCCCTGCTAAAGAAAGAAAAACTACACTCTGCTCATCTATAAAACTGCCACAGATCAAATTTAAACTAGTTACACTAGTTACACTATGCTTTTTCAAACAAGTAATATTGCGAATCACAGAAGCTAAGGTCAGAAATGGTGTGTTAAAATATGTATGCCTACAAAATCATGCTGGTTGTTAAAGGAGAACTCGTTTAAAGCTGTGACAACTGCTTTCCAGGCAAACACTGCATGCTTTGGTGCTATTCCTTCCACCTCCTCTCAGACTGTTTTGCCTGCCTGTTAAAAGGCAAATGCAGACTCTAAGTATAGATTTAGTTAACTGTGGCTCTGAGCCTGAACTCAAGACCAGGTGCACTTCTCATTCCTACTTCAAATAATTAGATCTCTACCCAGCCAACACACCTTTCTGGACAGGAAGACGTTGAGTTCACATAGTGCCTGACCACGGATTCACGTTCCTCTTCACTGAGCCTGGCTTGAGCAAACGGGTGGGGGTCCGTGTGTGTTGGAGGTCCCTGCAGTGATCACCCTGAGCTTGGTCTCTTGTCTAGAGTCTGCGCGGCTGCTTCTCAGCCCAACAAAGGATGGGTACAGCCAACATGGCTAGAAAGGGCGAGAATCACGGAGGCAGCCCCATCTTGGCTCTCAGGACACTCACGTTTCATGTTGCTGGACGGACAAAACCGTTATGGTGGGGACTGTCCTTTCACTTCCCAGCTGTGCAGCTGCTAACTCAGAGGCTGTTCTGATTCTCGCTGCTGTTGCAGCTTATAGAGGAATGGGCAACCTCCTTTGCTGATGTTTACACTTGGTTTTACAGAAGAGCATTTGAACATTCAAATTTTAATGCTTTAGCACTCCTCAATGCCTCCACAGAACTAAAAGTTAAAAAAAGGGTTAAAAAGTTATGTACTTCATGGTGCGTCCCAGTAAAAGAATGAGCCAGAACACTACTGGTACGTAATTACTGGCCCAGTCCTCTCTCATGCTGAAGCCTACTTAATACACAGCCCGTTTCACTCTACAAATTCTTTTTTCTACTCTACTCTGATATTTGTGACTTTATCTTATTCCAGCTGAGCTTAAATACTCACTAGAGTGGAAGTTGTTTTCTCTTGATTGTCTTGGAGCAAAGCTCCCCCACTGCACCCACCTTATTACAGGGAACAGCGTGTTA